>NC_139502.1:807308-1407308 GCF_008360975.1 Lichenostomus cassidix | reverse complement strand
GAGGGTGGGGTGGTCTTTGCCTGCTCGGGCCATGGGCTGGGATCTGGGGGCAGGAAGGGGGAGGACAGCAGGGCGGGGATGTGGCAGGAAGGGTGGGGGATTCCCAGGACGCTGGAATCATCCCACCAGGCTGATGGGAGGCTCCAAAGTGGATGGGATGGGATGGGATGGGATGGGATGGGATGGGATGGGATGGGATGGGATGGGATGGGATGGGATGCCCTGAGGAGGATGGGGTGCTCCGGGGTGGATGCAGACGGGATGCTGAGGGTGACGGGATGCTCCGGGGTGGATGCAAATGGATGCCCCGAGGACAATGGGATGCCTGAGACCAGCAGGATGCTCCGAGGCGGATGCAAATGGAATGCCCTGCGGATGACGCGATGCTCCGGGATGCTCCGAGGTGGATGACGACAGGACGCCCTGAGGACAGCGGGATGCTCGAGGCCAGCGGGATGGTCCGAGGCAGCAGCTCCTGTCCCTCTCCGTGCATGTCCAGCAGCTCCCCACGCCCATGGCCTCGCTGCCAGGCAGGACACCAGCGAGGTGTCCGCGCCCACCAAAATCCCCCCAATAAACACACTGTGACCCCCAGCCCTGCCCGTGTGTCCTTCCAGCCACGGGAGGCCAATCCACCCGACACCCCACAGCACCAGGGAGCGGGAATTCCTCATTTTCGGGTGCTCCAAGCCCCGCACATGGCTCGCCTGGTGGTTTTTTCCCCATCAGATGCCTTGGGTGGGAAGCAGGAGGTGTTTCCCCAGGGACGGGAGTCCCCGCTGGACTGGTTTTCCAGGGGAGCGTTTCCCTGTCTCCCAGGCGTATAAATATGCATGCGAAAAACCACCAATTAGGAGCACAAATAAAGATCCTCGCGCAGGTAATCGGCACCCCGGGGGCACGGATGGGTTTGGGGAGTAGGGTTTGACCTGGGCGGCTGCTCCCAGGGCATTGCCACGTGTGCCTGCCTCAGTTTCCCTGGCAGGAAAAGGCAGATTTGAAGGCACAGGGAACACTGCGGGAGGATTTTGGCACTTCCACAGCGGCCGTGATTGGGATGGGGAAATCGGGAAATCCTGGATCAGTCCTGGGGCTGCAAGGCCAAGGGGAAGGTGGCCCAGAGAGGTGATTCCAGCAGCTTTTATTTTCTCCGGAGCATCTTTCAGGGCTCCACGTATTTCAGTGGGGTTCTTCACATGGTCTGTCAGAGCACCAAAAATGCACCAAATCCCCCCCAGACCTAAAATAACTCTTCAGCATCAGTCAAAGGGCCTCTCCCCTCCCTTCCCTACCTGTTCACTGCTTAAAAAATTGCATGTTTTCATATGTAAAGATATATACCAGGGAATTAATTTATATGTATTAATGAATATTTAATAGATGTTAGATATTAAGATATAGTATATTAATATGGTGATATTCGCTATTTTAGAAAAAATTAAATATTAATTTTAATGTCTGCTTAATGCATTCTGTACTGATATTTAGGATATTTAGGGAATTATAAAATATAAATATAATATAAAATATTATATGTTTTATATAATATAAATATAAATAAATATAAATGTAAATGTAAATGTAAATGTAAATATAAATATAAATATAAATATAAATATATATATAAAAATATATATAAAATATATATATAAATATAAATATATATATAAATAAATATAAAAACGGACTCGGTGCTCCACATGTGGGTGACATCCTTTATGGGCATTGCCCATTTAAGAGTCGCTGTTGCCCTTTTAAGGGCGTTGCCGTTTGAAGACGTTGCCCTTTGAAGAGCGGCAGGTGGGGCCCTCAGCGCGCCTGCGCGGCTCGCTGGCTGCAACTTTCAACTTTTTGGATTCCCTCGCTGGGGCGTCGGGGGGATTTTGGGGGATTTTGAGGGGATTTGGGGGCTCCAGAGGGGCACAGCGCCGCGCCTTCAGCCCCGCCGGCAGCATGGTGTCGTGGATCCTCAGCAGGGTGATTGAGTGAGTGCGGGCCGGGCGGTGTAACGGGGGAGGAGCTGCAGGGCGGGGGTGGGTGTCCCCGGGGGGGTCACAAGGGTCCCCCCATCCCCTGTCCCCCCTCCAGCTATCCCATTGATAGGATGGAATGTCATTCCGTACCATGCTGGCAGCGGGGACTCAGCGGAGCGGCGGGGTTTGGGGAGGTGACCCCAAATCTGCTGTATGGGGGGAACCAGCCCCAAAACACAGCGCCTCCCAAAAATGGGTCCCTGAGCTGCTGCCGGTCCCCCTGTAACCCACGATGGGGATCCCCTGTATTAGCTGGAGAGGTCCCTCCATCACCCGAGGGGTCCCTGCATCACCCACGATGGGGATCCCCTATATTACCTTGGAGGAGTCCCTCCATCACCTGGGGGTCCCCCTGCATCACCCACGGTGGGGATCCCCTATATGGCCCTGGAGGGGTCCCTCCATCACCTGGGGGGTCCCCTATATTGCCCTGGAGGGGTCCCTGCATCACCTGGGGGTCCCTACATCACCCATGGTGGGGATCCCACCCTGGAGGGGTCTCTCCACCACCTGGGATCCCCCTGTAACCCACGATGGGGATCCCCTATATTGCCCAGGAAGGGTCCCTTCATCACCTGGGGGTGTCCCTGCATCACCCATAGTGGGGATCCCCTATATTACCCTGGAGGGGTTCTTCCATCACCCACGATGGGAATCCGCTGTATTACCCTGGAGGGGTCCCTCCACCACCTGGGATCCCCCTGTAACCCGCGGTGGGGATCCCCTGTATTGCCCAGGAGGGGTCCCTGCATCACCCACAGTGGGGATCCCCTATATTACCCTGGAGAAGTCCCTCCACCACCCGAGGGGTCCCTACACCATCCCAGGGACTCTCTGCTCGCAGTGTCCCCACATTTCCCTGCTCGGAGGCACTCCTGGCCACCAGGTGGGTGTTTGGGGCTGTCACCTCACCCGGGCAGCTTGGCAACGGCACCGCTGAGCCTGCGGGGACCGAGAGCCTGCCGGCACCGAGCCGAGCCACCTCCTCCCGCCACGCCCCGACAGGTCTGGCCGGTCCCGAGCGACACCGAGCTCATGGCCGAGCCTCCCCAGAGCCTCCCGGAGCCTTTTCCAGGCCACTCCGGGCTCGGGGAGGTGCTGGCGGGGCTCAAGGCCCGGGTCGGGCGGTGGGGCAGACAGCTCTGCTGGTCCCTGTTCCTGCTGCTGTACTCGGGCTGGCCGGGCTGCCTCACCCCTCCTCTGCGCTACAGGCTGCTCTTCGGGATGCTCTACCCGGCCTACGCCTCCTACAAGGCGGTGAAGGCGAAGAACATCCGGGAATATGTGAGTCCAGTGCTTGGGGAGCCTTTCCCTGGGTTCCAGGCCCCTTTCCCTGGGTTCCAGGCCCCTTTCCCGGGTTCCAGGCCCCCTTCCCCAGTTCCAGACCCCCTTCCCCGGTTCCAGGCCCCCTTCCGAGGCCTTCCCAGGCTCCAGGCCCCTTCCCTGTCTCCAGACCCTCTTCCCAGGCTCTAGACCCTCTTCCCAGGTTCCAGACCCCCTTCTCCCAGGCTCTAGTCCCCCTTCCCCAGCTCTAAGCCCCTTCCCAGGCTCCAGGCCCCCTTCCCTGGCCTTCCCCAGCTCCAGTCCCCCTTCCCAGGCTCCAGCCCTCTCTGATGGCCTCCCCGTGGCTCCCCCAGGTCCGATGGATGATGTACTGGATTGTTTTCGCGCTCTTCATGGCCACAGAGACCTTCACCGACCTCCTCATCTCCTGGTGAGGCTGGGGAGGGATTCTGGGTGTCCCCATGCTCTGGGGGACAAAGGGGACAAACCCTCCAGGGCTGATGTTTGGAGGGAACAGGAAATGCCTTCAGACCTCACATTTCTGCCCCTCTCCACCAGGTTCCCCTTCTACTACGAGGTGAAGATGGCCTTTGTCATCTGGCTGCTGTCCCCATACACGCGGGGGGCCAGCCTGCTCTACCGCCGCTTCGTGCACCCCACGCTGACCCGCAAGGAGAAGGTACAAATCCCCGGGATTTCGGGGGTCCTCCCTGCCCATCCAGGGGGGGTCAGACCCCCGAGTTGGGCTGGTGATGCCCCAGGGAGGTGGCAATGCCCTGGAAGGTGACAACGCTCAGGGATGTGGTGATGCACTGGTGGGTGACAATGCTCAGGAGTGTTGACAATGCTCAGGAATGTTGCAATGCCCCAGGATGTGATGATGCCCAGGGATGTTGGGATGTCCCTGGAGGTGACAATACCCAGGAATGTGGTGATGCCCCAGGACAAGTAATGCCCAGGGAGGTTGTGATGCCTTGGGATATGGCAGGGCTTAGGAATTGACAGTGCCCAGGGACATGGCAGTGCCCCGGGAGGTGACAGTGCCCCAGGAGGTGACAGTGCCCCAGGACACGATCCTGCACACCCAGCACCACCCTGGTTGTCTTGGCAGGACATCGATGCATTCCTGGTCCGGGCCAGGGAACGTGGCTACAAGAGCCTGCTGCACTTTGGCAAGAGGAGCCTCAACCTGGCAGCCACAGCCGCAGTCCAGGCGGCCACCAAGGTACCCAGCGAGGACATACCACCCCAGCAGGGCGGCAGGAGAGGGTGGCATCCCCTGGACTGGGGTTTTCCTGAGCCTCCTGTCCCCTCGGTGTCACCCCAACGCAGGGCCAGGGCGCGCTGGCCGGGAGGCTCCGCAGCTTCAGCATGCAGGACCTGCGCTCCCTGCCCGACCAGGGCCCCGTGCACTTCCAGGACCCGCTGTACCTGGAGGAGCAGCAGCCTCTGGGTGAGGAGCTGGCAGGGTCACAGTGAGGGGGATCTCCAGCAAAGCCCACGGTGGCCGTGCTGGGAGCTGGCGTGTCCCCTCTGTCCCCAGCCTATGGCACCGGCCGCCGCTATGAGAGCGAGTCAGAGGAGGAGGAGATGTGGTCAGACTCACAGGTGACACCCCCAACGTCCCCCCGCCGGGACCCCAAACCCCTGTACCGCAGCCAGAGCCTGCGATCCCTGAGGAAGAACCCGGGAAAGGAGGTAAGGTGGGAGGGGGACACAGGGTGGGGGTGTGGGGCTGGCTGAGGGGGTCCTGACCTGTCCCTTTCCCCTGCCCGGGGGTCCTGACCTGTCCCTTTTCCCACCTGGGGGTCCTGACCTGTCCCTTTCCCTGCCCAGGGGGTCCTGACCTGTCCCTTTCCCTGCCCAGGGGGTCCTGACCTGTCCCTTTCCCTGCCCAGGGGTCCTGACCTGTCCCTCTCCCTGCCCAGGGCTCCTCCCGGCTCACCCGCAGCCGGATCAGGAGGAAAGCGGCTCAGCCAGAGCAGGACAGCTGAAAATCCCGGGAAA
Source organism: Lichenostomus cassidix (assembly GCF_008360975.1). NCBI lineage: Eukaryota > Metazoa > Chordata > Aves > Passeriformes > Meliphagidae > Lichenostomus > Lichenostomus cassidix. The sequence continues at coordinate 1,401,984 of NC_139502.1, read as the reverse complement.
CCTCTGCCAGGAGGCTTTGGAGGAGTTTGCTGCTGCATCCCTGGGGATCCTCACACTGTAAATCCTTTCTGTGACCTCTGTGCTGCCTCATGGAGGGGGGAGCAGCTCACATCCCCCCCAGACCCCCCAGCTGGGCGCCGGCGCCTCTCCTGTGGGGTCTGACCCCCTTTTCCCCCATCCCACGAACACTACACTCTCCTCCCCTCTCCTGCTGCCGTGCTGCCTTATTCCCAGCATTCCCATTCCCCTGGGAGCCAGGAGTGGATGTGCCTTGTCCCTCTGAAGCCAAAGCCATGGTCCCTGCCCGGGGCCCCCCCAGACACAGACTGACACCCCCATACTTGAACCCGGACTGCCGGGCACCACACGGCTTTTAACATTCCCCTCTCCCGAGAAGAGGGTTTTGTACATGGAAAAATAAACGTTGTTTCAGACTTTGGGAACCCGGAGTTGTCCTCAGTGCTGTCCCCTTCCGCAGGAAACTTTCTGAGATTTTTTTTCTCTTGGAGGAAGCTGTGTCCTTCAGTATCCATCCAAGATTCCTTGCAGGCATCTCCCAGATTTTTCAGCTGTGTTCCAGGATCCCAGGCAGCAGTCCCAGACTCCTCCAGGAAAGCTTCCCAAGGTTTTTTCCTTTGGAGGAAGCTGTACCCTCTGGGATCCATCCGAGACTCCCTCCAGGCATCTCCCAGAGGTTTCCCCCCATATTTCAGGTTCCAGGATCCCAGATATCATCCCCAGACTCCTCCAGGGAACCTTCCCGAGATGATATTCTCTTTTGGATTAAACTCCATCCTTCAGCATCCACCCCGTGCTCCTCAGGGGCATCTCCCAGAGTCTTTTGCCACCCCCTTTATGTCCCAGATCGCCCAGCTGGCATTCCCAAATTTCCCGGGAAGCAGTGATCCCTGCAGTAGCCGCGTCCCCCACGGCGTGGCAGCAGCAGCCGTGGCCCCGCCGGGACACCCGGGATGCAGCCGGACATCCCTGCATCGTCCCCTCTCCCTGCCGGGGCTCCCCCATCCCACCCGGGAATCCTTCCCGGGGGGCTCCTCCCGACCTCGGTGGGCGACACGGGTCAGGCGGGGTGGCACAAGGTGACTGTCACCTCCCCTGCCCCCGGGCGCCCCGCTGTCCCGCGCTGCCCCTGTTCCCTGGCATCAATCCCCTCGCTCCCAATCCTCGCTGCCCTCGCCCCTGGGGCCAGCTGTATTTTTAGCCCTTGGCTGCCGCCCGCTTTCGGGGGTCTTCCCAGGGCAGGGAGAGCGTCTGTCCCCTGCCCAGGCCGGGATCTGCGGGGCGTCCCGGGGCAGGCAGGGGTGTTGGAGCAGATTAGGTGGAGGTGGCTGGATTAGCCCCGTAAAACTGCCCGGGAGACGATTACTTAAAGCAGCGGAGAAGGAAGGCTGGGTGGGGACAGCGAGGGCCAGGGGGCTGCCGGTAATCCCCTAAAGCCGCTTAGGGAGCGCGGTTCCTCCAAGGATACGGCCCGGGGAGGCTGCTGGGGCGACCTGGGGGTCAAATGGGGGGGTTCTCCCAGTTTGGGGTACCCCAGGTGTGCGAAAAGGGAGGGGGCAGCGGTGTTGGCACCTCAGGATTCCATCCCCAGGGTAGGGAGGGTCAGGGATTCCCAGCTGGGGAAACTGAGGCACAACGCCAGCGCCTTCCAAGGGGAGCAAGTGGGGTCCTGGGAAGGAGCCAGGAGTTTTGGTGTCCTGCTTTGGTAAATCCGTGTGTTCCCCCGGGGCTGAAACCCAAGGAGGGGACAGGAGCCAGGCGGGGTGGCACAGCCCGTCCCCCCGGGGCTGAGGCAGCTCCGGCGGTGCCAGCGCTGATCCCAGCTGTGTCAGCGCACGGGCCAGTGCCAGGCTGCATCAGCAAAGCCCTAATCCCCCCCGGCTCGCCTGGCACCGCCCCAGCACAGCAGTTTAAGCGCCTGACCTGAGCTCGCCCGCTGCCAGTGTCCCCTCCGGGGAGGGGGTGCCAGGCTGAGCCCCGCTTGGCACCGCTGTGGGGACCCCCTGTGCCACCTCGGGGTAGTTTGGGGCCACAAGAGTGGGGGGAAATGGGGCTGGGGGGTTGTAGGAAGTCACATAACCCTGGGGGGCTCATGGGCTGTGTCCCCGCAGGTTCGGGGAGGGGATTGTCCCCCTCTGCTCTGCTCAGGTGACACCCCACCTGCAGCTCGGGGGTCCCCAACATCAGAAGGGCGTGGAGCTGCTGGAGGGAGTCCAGAGGAGGTCATGGAGATGCTCCAAAACTGGAACTCCTCTGCTCTGGGGCCAGGCTGGGAGAGCTGGGGGTGCTCAACTGGAGAAGAGAAGGATCCAGGGAGACCTCAGAGCCTAAAGCAGCTCCAGGAGAGCTGGAGAGGGACTTGGGACAATGGCCTGGAGTGCCAGGACGAGGAGGAATGGCTCTCTGCCTGCATCCCTGAGAGCTGGCAGGGCACCGGGTGACGCAGGGCTGTTCCTGCTCCCGGCTGACAGCGACACGGCCGATGCTGTGATGCCAGCGCGGGCCGGGGGTGTCCCCGGGCTGGGCACAGCCTGTCCTGGAGGGCAGCAGCCGCAGGATCCGGTGCCCTGGGGAGCCACGTCCTGGCACCGTGGGGGTGTCCCCCCGGCCCTGCTCCCTGCCCGGGCAGTGTGGGGTCAGGGGGTGTGGGTTCATTACCCCTGAACGGGATTTACCTTCTCGGGGAGCTGCTGGGGGTTGGGGGTGTCATCCTCAGAGCCCCCCTGCAGCATCCTCCCCACTCCTTGCGCTGCTGGGAGCAGACCGAGCCCCCCAAACCCACCCTGGGGACACCGAGTGACCCATCCACGCTCCCACAACTCCCTGCTTCTTCCCTGCCCCACTCCCAGCTCATTTTCCCCCATTGCACCAACCCGGCGGGGCAGCTGCCTTTGCGGTGGGATGCTCTAGCCATCCCTGGGCTGCCCTTATCCCCCTTTAACCGGCTGTTTGGGGGTCCCAGGTGGGGGTCTGGCTCCCCCCACGGCTGTCCCCTGTCGGTGGCCGCTGCCTGAGTCAGCTGTTCCGGGCGGGAGCCATGTGAGGCCGCGCACACATGGCTCCCCGCGCGGCACCGCGCTGTATTTTTAGCAGACGGTATCAAAAGCATAATTATGTCTGTTGTTTAAACGCAGCCTCTTTTCTGGCAGCCCCGGGAGCTCTCAGCTGCCTCCCGCCGCAGAGGGCAGGGAGGGCGGGATGAGGAGCCGCGGGCGGGGGGCTCGGGCGGGCGGGGGGTGAGACCTCCCCTCCCTTCCCCAGCGCTGCCGCGCAGGTAAGACCTCCCATCCTGTTCTGGGGGGGCACCCCTTGCGCCCCCACACCGTGTCCCCAAGCGCGCACATGCCCCCCAGGCTGCCGGTGAGCCGCTGGTGAGGATGAGGAGGAGGAGGAGGATGGCGAGGAAGAGGATGGCGGGTGGGAAGCGCGGCGGTGGCGGGAGGGGTCGAGAAAAGGGCGTTCGAGGTGACGGGAGTGTGGGAGGACACAGCTGAAGGAACGCTGCTGCATCCCTCCCTCCTCCCCGCAGCCGCCTGTCCCCCCGGGGACCCGTCTGTCCCCAGCCAGCCCGCGCTGGCACCGAGGAAGGCTCCGGCTCCGTGTCCCTGCCGTGACACCACGGGCGCTGGGCTGAGGATTTTGGGAACCACAATCCCCAGGCTCGCGGGGACCCGGGCAGCACCTTCAGGGCGTGCTGGGGACTTCCTCCCGGGCACCGCGCAGCATCTGCGGGCACCTGGGGAAACTGAGGCACAGCATCTCCGGGAGCCAAAGGAAACTGAGGCACAGCCTCGCCAGCGGGCAGGGGCCGCCCGTCGCTCCTGACTCCGTTATCCCCGAGCCAGGAGCAGTGTCACCGCATCACCTGCCCGTCACCATGGCTCCCCGGCGGCGGGGCAGCCCGGGAGCGCGGCGGGGGCACCGGAGGGGCCCGGGCTGAGGGCAGGAGCCCCCGGCGGCTGCCAGGTAGGTGCTGCCAGGAGCGCGGGCAGCTGCCAGCCCTGCCTGTGCGGCACGCAGGTGGCAGCGGGCTGCCCGTGTCCCTGGCTGCCGTCCTAAGCCCTTGGCCCCGGGGTGAGCTTTTAATTACATCAAGGTATTTGAAGCTGGTTCCTGGCGCTGGGTAAACAGGAGTCCCGGGCACGTGGAGGGGGGGCGAGGGGGTGGCACAGGACGGGCACCGTGCCCCCGCAGCGGGGCTTGCCGGGACGGCTCGTCCTGCCCGTCCTCCCCCGGGGCGGGAAGGAGGGATGCGGGGACGGCAGCATCCGGCAGCATCCATCACCTCCGGGTCCTCCTGCGTCCCCCCCGGCATCGCCCCGCCGCGCGCGGGGCTGGCACACGGGCATGGGGGACACCGGCAAAGGTGGGTTGGCTGCGACATCCCGCGGTTCTCCTCTGACGGGGACGAGCCGCTCCTTCTCCTCGCTCCGTCCGCCCCGAGCTTCACCTTGGGGGCGTGCAGCGCCCCAAAGCCGCCCGGGGAAGGGGCGAGCTGGGCTGCGGAGCGCGGCTCGGGGGTGTCGGGTGCAGCCCGGGGGGAGCGGCTCGTCTGTCCCCGTCAGCCGAGCGAGAGGGATTAGCGATGCTTACTCACCTCCCCAGGGAAAAGCGGGAGATTAGGGTCGGGAGAAGTGTCCGACCGTGCGGCGGCGGGGCCGGTGAGGCTGTCCGGGACCGGGACCGGGAGCGGGGAGGTTGCCCAGGCCCCGCCGCACCGGCAGCCAGGGCTGGAGGGGAGCGCAGGCTGCCAGAGCAGTTGGGCTGTGGCCCTAATTCCCAGAAAGCTGCTCGTGTGGGAGTGAGTGTCCTCCCGTGCCCTCCGCTCCGCCGCAGCCTCCAGACTCCTGAAGGTTTGACGTGGGGTTTTTTTCCTTTTTTTTTCTTTTTTTTTCTTTTTTTTATTTAAGCGCCGGGTGCAGATTAACAAAAGCTCTCGCGGCCATCGCGCCCGGTGCTGGGCAGGGGAGGGGGGGATCGGGGCTGCTTCCTCTGCCTGCGCCCTCAGCTTCCTCACCTGCGCCGCGGTGGAGGCAGGTAGGTGCGCACCGGGCTCCGTGCCGGGGCTGGGAGGAGGAGGAAGGAGGAGGAGGAGGAAGAGGAAGGGCTGTGGTTCTGTGTGCGCTCAGTGGACTCCGGGCAAGCCGGAGCAGGGATCCATTTTGCATGAGGAAAAGGCTGGATTTTGGGTTCCGCCCCAGGCTGAGGCGGCCTGTGGGTCTGGGGGTGCGGAGTGCCCTCTTGGGGGTCTGGAGCTGCTGTGGTCCAGGCAGGTGATGTGGGAACTGGGATAGGGCTGGCAGGATCCTCGGCTGCTGGAACATCAGCAGAGAGATTTTATGGGATGCCAGGACCCCATCTGTCCCCTTCCCCAGTGCTGGATCATCGCGGGAACCTCCTGTCCCGCATGCACCCCCCACGATGGCAGGGGACACCGTGGGGACAATGTCCCTCTGCCCCCCGTCCTCACAGCGTCCCCCCCGTGCTGTGGCGTGGAGCGGGGCAGGGATGCCAAGGGCTCTAATTCGGGTGTTTCCGGCCTCCCGCGGCGTCGCTCTGGCCAGCCCTGGGCTCGGGGGTGTTGCCGTCCCTCTGCTCGCCCTCTGATTTCCCCCTTTTTTAGGGGAAACAAGCAGGGATTTGGGAGCTCTGTGCCAAGCCACCAAGGCAGAACCGCCCCTCCTCAGAGGGGTGACCCCCCAGCTGGCAGAACTCAAGCTCGGATCACCCTGGGGACCCTAGTGGGTCGTGCTGGGACAAGCGGGGAGTGGAGGGAGCTCGGCCAGAGGTTGGGGCTGTGGGAGGCAGGCACGGATGGTGCTTCTGGGCTGGGGAGGCTATGGCTGAGCCCCAGCAGAGCGTCCCACAGCGTGGCTACCCCGTGGGGGCTGTGCTGGCCCTGGGAAGGCTTCACCAGGGCCTCCGGCTCGCTGGCACGCCGAGGGCAGCGTGGCATGGGGAGGGGACAGTGCCCAGGGATGCTCTCCCAGTGCATGGTGGGAAATTCCCTGTTGTCCCTCCATCATCCCCCCGGCTCCCTGCTCCTTGCCCCAGCAAGGGCTGCCGTGGACCCTCCTTGGGGCTTCCCACTTTCGGGGCGATGTGTCCATCCCCTCGCGACCTGTCCCCTCCCTGGCGACATTTGCGACATCCCCGCGCACCCTCAGACCCACCCGGCCACACCAGACCCTTCCCTGGGGTCCCTCCCGGCTGCCAGCTCCGTCCCAACCCTTCCGGATCCATCATTCCTGAGGAACGGAGGGAGGGAACGGGAAGAGTTCGTCTTTCAGCACCTTCTCATCGCAGGCAGGCGCGGGCTCTCCCTCGCCCCGAGCCCTGTCTGGGTCCCCTCCCTGTTCCCTGGCACCCACTGGGTGCAGCGAGCAGCGCCCGGGCGCCGCGGCCCCCCAAACCCTCCCCTCCTCGGCGAGCAGGGCTCGGGGGGGTCCCGCTATGGCTTGACCCACGCTGGCGGTGCGATGGGACCAGCCGCCACGGCCAGGTGACCCCGGTGGCACGCGGTGGCCCCAGCCGTGTCCAGCAAGGGTTAACCCCGGCTCGCGGCTCCCAGCGGGACCAGACCGCAAGGAAGCTGCTGAGCTGGAGGCAGCCCGTGGTTCGTGGCGCTGCTGGGCTCCCGAGAGCTCTGGCCTGCCCTCACCCCTTCTCCCGTGTCCCCCGCCGCCGCGCCGTGCCGAACCGTGCCGGGCCAGCCGTGCCGAGGGATGCGGTTTATGTAAGGCGGCCACGGCCTGGGGACACACGCAGGTTACATAAACCCGCACGGCGCATCAGCACCACCTCCCCGGGCATCCAGGAATGGGGTGTCCACCTGGGAGACCCCCTGGATCTGCTCCTCCCTCTCCTGGGCTTGTCTGCAGCGCAGGCGGTGGGAGCTGGTGGGTTTGGGCTCGGGGTGTTTTTGGGGCTGGGGGACAGTGTGGGGAGCACCCACAAGGTCCCAGCTTTTGCCTGGAGGACTGCAGGGCACGGCTGGGATCCGTGTGATCCTGGTGGGCTGCAGAGCAGGGACAAGTGGCCTCAGGCAGTCCCTCCCCGTCCCTCGTCAGGGTGGCACCATCAGGATGCTGTCACAGCATCCCTGTGCCCCACAGAGCCCCTCTGCAGCCCTTGGAGGACTTCTTGCTCTTCCCACCAGGCTGCTGCGGGGTCTGCAGGGAGGTAGAGGAGCTTTGCCTTCTTCCCAGGCAGCTGGAGGAGGGATGGACACAGCTCTGGACCATGGCTTGAGGCCGAATCTGTAATTTTTGGGCAAAGCCGAAGGGGTTTGGGGTCGCTGGGACTCACATCCCATAGGATGGCCGCATGCTCCATGCCCCCACCAGCTCCCCAGCACCAGGACAGGGACTCTTGGCCCATCCCGGTGTTTCTCCCATCCCAGTTTCGCCCGGAGCGGGCGGCTGGAGCCTTTCATTGGTGACGGGGCGGCCTTGGCGAACAAAGGGCGCTTTCTTCACCCGCACGGGGCAGAGCACACCTGCCCGCCTTGGCACCGCCGCCGGTGCCCCCGGGGCTGGGCGGCACCGCCGGCACCGCGCCGATTCCCGGTTCCCGGGCGTCAGCAGCCCCAGCATCCCTCCCGCCCGCCCAGTCGCTGCCGGAGCCGGCGGAGGCTGCACGCTCGTGGGGAGCAGAGCCGCTGCCACCGCCTTGTCCCAGGATGCTCAAGGCTGCCTAGAGCCGGGGGAAGGTCCCGCTGGCACTGCCGCTGCTCCCTGGGCACCCCTCTCCCCGCACCCCAGCCCGCCGGGACCCCCAGCTCGTAGGACGATAGGCAGGAGGAGCACGGAGTCTCCCAAGCCAATGGATCACAAACTCCAGCTCCGGCACGCGGAGAAGAACATCCCCAGGGCCGCCCGGGCGGCTTTCTGCCTCCTCCAGATCCCGGAGCCGGATCCCTTCAGCCTGTGGGTTTAGGTGCTCCCGCCCGCCCGGCTTCGCCTCTCCGGGACACGCTGTCACCGGCGGAGACCCCCGCTCGTCCTCGGCACTGGGGTCCCTGATGGACCCTCCAGGTAGCTGTGGGATGCTCGCCGAGCAGCGAGACGGTGCTCCGGACGGGATGAAGGACAGGGGACGATGTCACCCTGGGGCAGCTGGGGGATGGCAGGTGGTGGGGCAGCTTCGGGGAGCTGGGAGGGAGTTGTGCTGGGAGAAGCTTCCTGAAATGGGGCTGGGTGGGAGAGCCTGGCTGGGTGGGAGAGCCTGGCGGTGTGCTGCGCGCTGGAGGGATGGGGTGGGTGTCCCCAGGGTGTCCCTGTGCCCCAGGGTGCCCCGGGGTGCTTCCCGAGCAGCGTGGGAATGGGGACTTTGCCCTCTCTGGGAAGAGGGTGTGATGCGGACAGGCAGCTCTGGGGACAGGCGCTCCTGTCCCCGCCCTGCTCCTGTCCCCATCCCGGCCATCAGGGCGGCTCTGTGACCCTGGGCCTGTCCCCCGAGGCTGCTCCAGCTGCCGGACAGGGAGGGCTGGGGGACAAGGGGAAGGGATGCGACCGCCCGCGCTACGAGGTCTGGCTCCGCGCGCCGCGTCTGCGTGTGGCCCGGGTCCCGGAGGAGGCTCAATCCAGCAAATCTCCCCAGGCATTTCTCCCAGGAGGGGCCCCTGGGAGCGGGGAGCTCCCCCCTCGCTGGAAGCCCTCCTGGGAAGCGCAGCCCAGCCCTGGCCGGAGGCAAATACCTGCGCGGGGCACGGCCTCCCCACGCTGGGTGCCAGCGGCCGGGCGCGGGGCCAGGCTGGGTGCGGAGGGACTGGTGGGCGCGAGGTGCGTCCCGGCCGCCAGCCCCGCCGGGATGGGCGCAGGAGGGACGGGACGGGACAGGGACACACGCCCCAGACACGTGCCCGCCCGGATCGTGCATCCCCATGGATGCCGCGGGGCACGGGAGCCGGGGATCCCCTCGCCATGCCGGGGAGCTTCACATCAAACACGGGGGGATGGAGCTGGGGGGTTGACGGCAGCCCCCCAGCAACACCCTCGAGCATCCCCGTGCCTCAGTTTCCCCGCACCGCTGGCCGGGCAGGGGTCGGTGAGGTTCCCCGCTGATGTTTCGCTTCCCGCCCGCAGGATCCGGCCTGCCCGGGACGGCGCTGAGCACCACATGAGTGTCGGAGCAGCATGGCCAGCGACGCGAGGATGGGGGAGACCCCGCCGCGGTGGAGAAGAGCCCCGGACGCAGCGCAGGACTCCCGGGGGATGGAGAGCAGCGGGATGGTTCTATCCCGAAGCGCCGCTGCCGAGCTGGGACTCGCGGGCTACCCGGAGCCCGGCAAGCTGAGCTACGGGATGGAGAAAGGATGTCCCTGGAGGGGCTCCGAGGGATGTTTGGGACCCGTCCGGGAGCTCGCCGGTGGCCGGCTGGGCTGCCCCTACCCACCGGCCCCGCCGTGCCTGCGGGACGTCCTGTGCCGCCCCAAGGACGGAGCTGAGCTCCCCGCGCTGCTGCCCCCCAGGAACGGGCAGCCCAAGGCGGGCTGGGGGGAGCCGTGCAAGGAGCGCCCGGGGCCGCGCTGGGCCGAGGCCGTGCTGGCCCCGCTGGCCCTTTACAGCCACGCGTACCACCGCTACCCCCTGCCCGTGCCCGGGCTGGACTCGCAGCGCCCCGGCACCGCCGGCAAGCCCCGCACCGCGGCGGGGGACACGGCCGGAGACCCTCCGGCTTTCCGCCACTGCCCCTTCCTCGTGGAAGCCAAGCACAGCCCCTTCCTGCTGTCCTCGCTGCTGCCCACCGGACCCCCGGCTGAGCCCCCGTTCGGCGGCGCGGGGACGGAGGGACCGGGAGCGATGGGTGACGGGCGGTTCGCCGGCGTGGACTGGCGTTTGGGTTCCTACGCGCCCGCCTGGGGACAGCCCCTCTACCTGGGGGTGCCGCCGAGGTGCAAGACGGCTCTGACCCCCTTCGACGACTGCTCCAGCTCAGGGAACAAGGTAGGAGAGCTCGGAGTGGCTCCGGAGCGGGGATGCTCGGAGGTCCCCGGTGCTCCTCGCGGGTGACAGTGGCTCCAGCCTCACCTGGGAGTGGCGGCTTGCGAAAGGCGATGCTGTCACCCTCACCCAGGACAGGGCCGGGCAGCACCCCCCGAGGGGGACACAGCCCTCTTTTGTCCCCCGCACCTCGGCAGGGGGGTCCCAGCCCCCCGAGTCACGGGGCAACGCGCCGCCGGGGTGATGCTGTGCTCCGCGGTGTCCCTCCGGGTGATGCCACCCCCGGGCTGAGTCACGGCGGCGGGAGCCGCGGCACGGGGGCGGCGGGAGGCAGCGCTGCCAGCCCTGGGCGCGCCCGTCGCACCCCGCGCCGCTGCGGCTCCCCATTCCTTTCCCACGCTGGCAGCGGGGGACACGGGCACCCCGGAACTGCGGCACCGGGGAGTGGGAAGCGCCGGGCTGCCGCTCGGCCCAGCAGGGTGGTGGGGAAACTGAGGCAGGGGGGTGGGATGCTCCCCATCACCCCCTCGCAGGGATGTGGGGGACAGAAGCCGGATGGGGACCCACACCTGGGGTGACAGCACCCCCTCTGCTCCCTTCCAGGAGTTTTACCCGAAGAAAGAACCCGCTTTCCACCCCTCGACCAAGAACCACGCGGCGTCGCAGCTGCTGGGCAAGAGCCAGGCAGGGCAGGACAGAGACGGGGAGGGGGAGCCGGCGGTGCCGGAGCTGCCGGCAGCCCCGTGGAGGGATGGCCGGGCGGGGGGCAGCTCGGCGGTGCCCGCTCCCCATCCCCGCACGCCTCCCCCCAGCGCCGGCCACCCCCTCTTCCTCCTGCAGCCGGCCGCGGGGGGCTGCGGGAGGCCCTGGGTGGGCGCGCGGCCCCACGGCGCCGATTTTTCCACGGACACGGGGCCGGGACGGCCCTCCGAGCCCAAAGATGAGCGCCTGGGCTACCAAAGCGGCCAGCCCGGCTCGCCCCCGAGCTGCGGGGAGCCCAATCCATCCCCCCTGCTGGCGGACGGGCACTACCCAGCGGCTGTCGCCAAGCCGGAGCCCCCCGCGACCTGTCTGTGCCCCGCCCCGGGCTGCGATGGGTGCCCGGCGGTGGGCTGCGGGGTGCCCAACCCCTTCGAGCCCACCCTGGGCATGCCCGGGGGGCGTTTCCCGTGCCCCCCCAGCAACCACACCAAGCTGAAGAAGACGTGGCTGACGCGGCACTCGGAGCAGTCGCTGCCCCGCTCCAAAGCTTCCCGGCGGGATGGGGGTCCCGAGCCCCCCGGGGAGGGCAAGCGCTCGGCCAAACGCCCCCACGGCACCGCCGAAGGGCCCCGAGGTGCCGCCGAGGGCGCCGGGGCGGCCAAAAGGGGCACCAAGGCCACCGTGTGCCCGGGCGATGGCACGGAGAGCGCGGGGGACCCCGAGGAGAGGAGGATGGAGCTGGGAGGAGGAGGTAAGGATGCACAGGATGCGCAGAGAGGTCGGGGAGAGGGCGGCGGCAGCACCCAATCCCAAGGGAACTTTGCCTCCCCGTTCCCGGCGCCCACAACGCGAGCTGGGAACACGTGTGGGCTGCGGAACCTGCTGCGCTGGGGTTTTTCCCGGCATGACTGGGGCTGGCAGCCATTCCCAGGGTGGGCACGGATCGAAATGTCCCTTTGGGGCAGCGTGACACCCTCGAGGGGGTGGAAATGCCCCTTTGGGGTGGCACGGAACCCTCAGGTGGGATTCCCGGGGGTTGGAAGTGCCGCGGTTGGGTCAGGGACTCCTCGGGGACGTGTTGGCATTTCAGCCCTGACCTCTGCCGAGCTCCAGCCCTACTTTCCAGCCCTACTTTCTGGCCCAGTTTCCAGCCCCCGCCGCAGCGTGCCAGTCATAGAATCCCAGAATCCGGGAATGGTTTGGGTTGGGAAGGACCTCAAAGTCCATTAAATCCCAAATCCAGCATGGCAGGGACACCTTCCACTAGCTCAGGTTGCTCCAAGCCCCATCCGACCTGGCCTTGGACATTTCCAATCCCTCCCAGCTGGTGTGGATGGGGTTCCACGGTGTCCCCAAGCTGTCCCCGTGTCCCCAGAGCCGCCGAGCCGTGCCGGGGAGCCGTGGTGCCTGCAGAGCCTGCCCTGCACTGCGCTGCCCCAGAGTGTCCCCCGCTGCTGTGCCTGTGCCCCCCGCGCCGGGGGGAACCCCGAGGGAGAGGAGGAGGAGGAGCCCCCCGAGAGCACCTGCAGGCTGATGCACTTCCGCAGGTGAGCCTGGGGCTCCTGGGGGCTCACAGGGTGGGGAGGGCCGGCAGGACACGGCAGCGTCCCTTTCTGTCACCCCACTTTGGAATGTCGCCTTCCATCACCCCAATCTGGAGTATTTCCTTCCTGTTTCCTCACTCCTGAGCATCTCCTCTTTGGAACATCCCTCCCTTCACCCCAGTTTGGAGCATCCTTTCCTTGTTCGGCCACTTTCAAGCATCCTCTCCCACCACCCCAAATTTTTGCCTCTTGTCACTCCACTTTGGAGCACCTCATCCTGTCCCCCGACTTCCGAGCGCCCTCCTGTCCCCTCTCTCGGCAGGTTCGCCCTTGGGGACAACGGGGAGCTGAGCGTCGATGGCCTCTGTACCCTGGGGGAGGCCGAGGGGGAGCTGCTGGAGGCTGCCGGCCCCGAGCTGGGGGGCAGGAATGTGGGGAGCAGCCTCTGCCTGGCCAAGTACCTGCTGGGGGTCCTGGGGGATCCCTTTTGTGACGCCGTCCGCAGGGACAGGGACGCGGGGCTGGGAACCCCCGGCGGGCCGGAGGGTAAGCAGGGAGCAGGGCGGGGGTGGCACCGGGGACACTGGGGACATCGGGAGGCTGAGGCTGTGTTTCCCGCAGGGGTGACGGGCTGGAGGCGGGGGGAAGGAGCCCCCCGGCTCTGTGACGCCTGCCAGCGTGGCTTCTTCAACTCCCACTGGAGCTGCGCCAGATGTGGCTTCCAGCTGTGCCCCGACTGCCACCGCAGCAGGAGGCAGGACAATGGCGCTGGTATGGGGACAGGGAGGGGTGGGAAGGAGGTGTCAGCCCCGGGGGGCTCTGTGGGGACAAACGCAGCCTCTCTCTGACACAGAGGGTCCAGCGCAGCCACCCGAGTGCTCCCCTGGGCGGAATCACCACGTGTCGTCCCTGGTCCCCACGCAGTTTGTCCCCACCTGTGGTGAGTGTGTCCCCCAGCCCCAGAACCGCCCCCGACCCACTGCTGGGGGGTTGACACCCCTGTCGCCATCCGTCCCCAGTCCTGACCCGGCTCTGGAAGCTCCTGCACGAGGTCAGGGTCAAGTTTGGCATCGAGTCTCGCTGTCCGTGCGGGGAGGAGGCTGCGGAGCAGAGCCAGGCGGAGTGCCCGGGCAGGCAGGTATGGCATGGTGGGGAAAAGGGGGCTCAGATGGACCCCAAACCCTGCACAGGGGGTGTCTGGGGGGTGGGGTGTGGCTCCTACCTGGATCCCCACCTGCTCCGCGGTGTTCCAGGAGCTGCCGGGTGCCGCCGTGCCCACCGTGCCACCCCGCAGCCACGGCCCCGCCGACCCCGCCCGGCCCATCAAGGAAGGTAGGGCCGGCTGCGACCCCCCCGCCGCGGGCACGGCCCCGCTCCGGGGGGGTCAGGGATGCTGCACCCCCTCCTTTTTGGGGTGCTGGGCGGAGGGGTGAGATGCAGAGGACGGCGTGGGCAACCCTGACCGTGTTCTCCCCCGAGCAGAGAGCCCCGAGGGGGGGCCGCCGTCCCCCGGGCAGCCCCCGGTGCGGGGGGGGACCGTGCAGACCACCACCCTCTGCGACCTGCTGGCCTCCACCGCCGTGAAGCTGTGCCTGGGGCAGGACGGCGTGCGCATGGCCTTCGCCCCCGTGGCGCCCGCTCTGCCCAGCGTGAGTCCCGCGGCCATCGGGCCACCCAACCCTGCTGCCCACCCCGCTCTGGTGGGGCTGGGGGCTCAGCGGGGGCTGAGGGGTTCCCCGATTCCGTCCCCCCCAGGATAATCGCCTGACCAGCATCCTGGACAGCATCATCGCCCGCGTGGTGGAGAAGAAGATCCAGGAGAGGCAGGCGGGGGGCGAGCTGAGCCCCCCCAGCCCCCCGGAGCCCCCCGCATCGCACTGCGTCCTGTCCCCCAGCGGGCTGCTCTGGCTGCACGACCCCGGCCACGCCAGCAACTACAAACTGTTCCAGCAGCACTGGCGGCAGGGCCAGGTGAGCCCTCCGGGGTGTGGGGTGACAGCCGGGACCCCCCGAGCCCCCTGAGCCCACTGAGGCCTGGCTGCCCCGGCAGCCCGTCCTGGTTTCAGGGCTGCAGAGGAGGCTGGAGGGGCGGCTGTGGGGACCTGAATCCTTCCAGCCCGCGGGGGAGGAGGAGGAGGTGGAGGCGGTGAACCTGCGGGCACCGGGGAGCCGAGTGAGGATGAGCAGCCGCGAGTTTTGGGATGGCTTTGCCGCCAGCGCAGGTGAGGGGACGAGGAGCCTGTGGGGTCCCCAGGGTGATTTTGGGGTCAGCTGTGTGACCCCGTGCTCCCTCCCACAGCACCCCCGGAGCAGGAACAGAGCGGTGGGGACCTGCTGAAGCTGGAGAGTGGCTTTGGGGACATGGAGCCGAGCCGGTAGGTGACAGCACAGGGTGGCATCACCCCGATGCCCACTCCCCACTGTGCCAGCACCAGGGCTGGGACATCGGGGCTCGGTGGGCTTGGGAGGCTGGGGGGTCCCGAGAGTCACCACACCCCCGCTGTGCCACAGGGCCACCAACCTGCGGGCCAGCCTGCCCCTGCCCGAGTACTGCGGGGCCAGCGGCCGCCTCAACCTCGCCACCTACCCGAGGGGCCAGCGGGGCCGGCGCTGGCTGCGCCCACGAGTCCGCGTGGCCTACGGTGAGTGGGGTACCCGGGCTTTGGGGGGCACCCGGGCTTTGGGGGGCACCCGGGCTTTGGGGGGCACCCGGGCTTCCCCGCCCACGCAGCTGCCCGAGGCTCACCCACATCCCCGATCCCGCTCCCGCTCCCAGGTGTTCCCCCGCAGCACCGCAACATCGGGACCAAAAACCTGACGGTGGAAGCAGCCGACTCCATCAGCATCCTGGCCCACGCAGCGCCGGCACCGAGGGGTACGGGGGCAGAGCGGGGGTCCCCCCATCCCGATCCCCCGCCCAGACCCCCCCTGAGCCCCCTCTCTGCCCGCAGAGGTGCTCCTGCCGGGGGACAGGGATGAGCTGGACGCGCCGCTGCGGGAGCGGCTCGGGGACACGGGCGGCAGGCCAGCGGCTCTGTGGCACATCTTCCGTGCCGAGGATGCCGGGCGGATCCGGGATTTCCTGCGGAAGGTGGGTGTCCCAGCCCCCGGCCCCGCTCCGACCCCCGGCTCCGCTCACCCCTGGCACCTCACAGGCATCCGAGGAGCCGGGACAGGAGGGGACTGTCACTGCGGAGCCACCCGGCCGCTACCTGGACCTCGCCCTGCGGCGGCGGCTGCGGGAGGAGTGCGGGGTGAGCAGCTGGAGCCTCCTCCAGTTCCCGGGGGACGCCGTGCTGATCCCCGCCGGGGCTCCCCACCAGGTAGGTGGCCCTGAACCCCTCCGAGGGGCTGTGCCAACCCTCTGGGGAAACTGAGGCACGGCAAACCCTGATGGCACCGTGCCCGGCCAGGTGCAGAGCCTCACCGGCACCATCCACGTGGAGCAGCAATTCCTGTCCCCGGAGAGCGCCGTCCGCCTCCGGGACCTCGGCAGCGACCTCCCCGGGACCGCCCGCCAGCTCCGCGGCCAGGTGGGTGTTCTGGGGGTGGTGTTTGGGGGTCCCGGGGTGGGCTGAGCAGTGCTGAACCCCCTCTTTGCCCCCTCGCAGCTGGACGGGATGATCTTCGCCGCCGTGCGGGAGGCGCTGGGGGTCCTGCGGGGCTGCAAGTGAGGCCACGGGACGGCGACGGGAGCACGCTGGGAGCCTCGGTCACCGCCACGGCTGCGGCCGGGATGCCGCGGGGAGCCCGGGCAGGGCGCCTCTCGCTCGGCGCTTTGCTCCGAGAGCTCCCGGGGGTGCTCGGGGCAGGAGGAATAAAGTGTCCGCAGCGTGCCGGGGCCGCTGGCACCAGCAGCACCCAGCTCGGTGTCTCTGTTCATCCCCCCTGCATCCCGGCATGGGCAGGGATGCTCGGGAGGCATCACCAGCATCCCCACTCCATCCATCCCATCGTGGGCAGGGATGTTCTGGAGGCATCACCAGCATCCCCACTCCATCCATCCCATCACGGTCAGGGATGTTCTGGAGGCATCACCAGCATCCCCCCTGCATCCCAGCACGGTCAGGGATGCTCGGGAGGCATCACCAGCATCCCCACTCCATCCATCCCATCACGGTCAGGGATGCTCGGGAGGCATCACCAGCATCCCCCCTGCATCCCAGCACGGTCAGGGATGCTCTCCCGTCATCCCTCTTCCATCCCATCGGGATCAAGGATGCTCCAGCATCACTCTCATCATTCCCGCCTCCATCCCATCGGGGTCAGGGATGCTGCGGTGTCCCAGGATGGGGTGACAGTGTGGCACGGTCCCCTGCAGCCCTCGGCAGCTGGCGGAGGGCACCGGTGGGATGAGTTTGGCTCGGGCTCAGCCCCAGCAGCCTCCCACACATCTGGGAACAGCTGGATGGCGCTGCGCAGAGGTTGGGGGTGCTGCTCCATCCCTGCTGACTGATGCGGGGCAATTAGCGCGGGGCAATTAATTAACACCGGGAAACGGGCACTGGGCAAAGGGCGCCGTGCGACGGGCACTGTGCCATTAGCAGGAGGCGATGGGCACCATGCGATGTCCCCCGTGCAATCAGCACCGCCTAATTACCGCCTGTAATTAACTCTGCGCCACGCACCCACGCGGCCCCTTTAAGGATAAGCCCCTCCCGGTGTGAGTGACAGCAGGATTAGCCAATAGGCAGCGAGCCGCGCTGGATGGGTAGCCAATGGGCGATGAGCGGGTGGGCGTGGCCGGTTGGGCGGAGCCCCGGCGCGGTGAGTGGGCGGCGCATGCGCGGGGCGGGGGGGGCGGTGGGGTCCCGGAGCGCTCCCGGCGACCCCCGGAGCCCGCCCTGCTCCTGCCGCAGCCCCCCGAGCTTCATGGCAGCCCCCCGAGCCCGACTGCACCCCCCCGGATCTTACTGCAGCCCTCCCGACCTTTACTGCATCTCCCCGAGCCTTATTGCATCCTTCTGACGCTTCTTGCAGCCCCCCGCCCCTTACTGCATCCCCCCCGTCCTTACTGCAGCCCCCCGAGCCTCCTTGCATCTCCCCGAGCCTTACGGCCTCCTCCTGATGCTTACTGCAGCCCCCCGACTCCTATTGCAGCCCCCCGACCCTAATTGCATCCCCCCGACCCTCACTGCATCCCTCCCATCCTTAGCGCAGCCCCCCAGAACCTTTCTGCATCACCCCGACCCTTAACTGCAGCCCCTCCAAAACCGTCCCCCCACTGCAGCCCCCAAACCTTTACTGCAGCCCCCCAAACCTTTACTGCAGTCCCCCAAACCCTCCCTCCTTGGAGCCCCCAAACCTTTACTGCAGCCCCCAAACCTCTAGTGCAGCCCCCAAACCCTCCCTTCCCGCACCCTGCAGCCCCCAAACCCTTCTCTCACTGCAGCCCCCAAACCCCGGTAGCCCCCCAGGCCCCGAGCCCTAACGCCCCCTAGCCCACCCTGCAGCCCAGCTCACCCCTGCCCCCGCTGCCCCCCGCCCCGAGCCCCGGCTGGGAGCAGCCCTTCCCGAGAGCGCCCTGCAGTCCTACACGCCCCTGGGACCCAGTCCCCCCAGCTGCAGCCCCCGGCACCCCCAGCCCAGCGAGCTCTTCTACCCCAGCCCGGGCATCCCCCAGTCCAGCCGGCCCTACCCTCCCAGTGCCCCCCAGTCCAGCCAGTCCTTCCCCCCCAGTATCCTCCAGTCCAGCCAGCCCGTTCCGCCCAGTGCCCCCCAGTCCGGCCACCCCTTTTCCCGCTACCTCTTCCAGTCCAGCCAGCCTTTTCCCCCCAGTATCCTCCAGTCTGGCCAGCCTTTTTCCCCCACTCTCTTCCAGTCCGGCCAGCCTTTTCCCCCCAGTAACCACCAGTCCAGCTACCCCTTTCCCCCCAGTATCCTCCAGTCCGGCCAGCCTTTTCCTCCCAGTATCCTCCAGTCCAGCCAGCCCTTCACCTCCTTCAGCTTCCCGTGCATCCTGCAGTCCAGCCAGCCCTTCTCCTACCGCAGCCCCCCGCGGCTCCCCAAATCCTGCCAGCTCTTCCCGGGCAGCCCCCTGTGCCCCCCGCAGTCCAGCCAGCCCTTCCCCTCCGGCGCCCCCCCATGCCTGCCCCAGTCCAGCCAGCCCCTCTCCTACCGCAGCCCCCCGCGGCTGCCCAAACCTAGCGACCCCTTCCCCTTCCCCTTCCCTGCCTACTCCCCCCTGGGGGTCCCCCAGTCCAGCAGACCCTTCCCCTTCTGCACCCCTCCCTGCATCGCCAAGGCCACCGAGCTCTTCCCTTGCTACGTGCCCCCGCAGCCCAGCAGACCCCTCCCCATTTACACCCCCCTGCACATCCCCCAGTCCAGCAGACCCTTCCCCTCCTCCAGCACGCCTCACTCCCCCTCCCCGTGCACCCCACAATCGCCGGAGCCCCTCCCTCACCACCCCCTGCAGCCCCACCGGCGACGCGGCTCTTTGTCCCCTCGCCTGCACGTCTGGGGGGTCCCCTCCCCTCCCCAAAACCCCGCCACGCCCTGAGCTGGCCCCTCTCCCCGTCCCCAGCCGCGGGACCCCCGTCCCCATGGGGGACGCGCCGGTGCCGGAGCTGGAGGCGGTGCTGGATGGCAGCGGTTGGGACGTGGGGACAACATTCGAGGGCTCCCCCGCGACCCCCGGGCCCGTCCGCCTGGGCAGGAACGTTTGCTACGTCGTGCTGGCCGTGCTCTTCAACGAGGAGGTGAGGCAGACCCCAGACCCAGTACTCCCAGTCCAGCCAGCCTTTCCCCCCAGTAACCCATGGCCCCCCGCAGGACGCGGTGCTGCTGGTGCAGGAGGCCAAGGCCGAGTGCCGGGGGAAGTGGTACTTGCCCGCGGGCAGGATGGAGCCTGGCGAGGGCATCGTGGCTGCCCTGCGGAGGGAGGTGAAGGAGGAGTCGGGGCTGGAGTGTGAGCCGCTCACGCTGCTGGCGCTGGAGGAGAGGGGCCCGGCCTGGATCCGCTTTGCCTTCCTGGCGCGGGCCACAGGTTGGTGTCCTTTGCTGCTGCTCTGGGGCTCGGCTGGAGCGTCCCCAGCTGGCCCCGGCATGGGTGTCCCTGTCCCCTGCCAGCCCTGTGATGGGAGGTGGCATCCCCATGATGGCAGTCGCTGTCCCCTGCCAGCCCCGTGGTGGGTATCAGTGTCCCCACCCACCCACCCCCGTGCCCAGCCATCAGTGTCCACCTTTGTGCCAGGTCATCGCTGTCCCCTGCCACCGCGCCCCTAAACCCCAAGCTGGACTAGCAGTGTCACCTTTCAGCGCCACCTCGGGGGTCTCAATGCCCCACCTACCCACGCCCGGGCACTGTCCCCCCGCCAGCCCGGTGTCCTGCTGTCCCCCACGCCCTGCCATCCCTGTGCCCGCAGGCGGAACCCTGAAGACCCTGGAGGAGGCCGACGCAGAGTCCCTGCAAGCCACCTGGTGGCCCGGGGACCCCCGTGCGCTGCCGCTGCGCTCGCTGGACATCCTGCCCGTGCTGGAGCTGGCCGCCCGCTACCGCCGGAGCCCCCCGCACCCCCCGACGCTGCCGCGGGAGCTGCCCTGCTCCCCGCTCTGCCTGCGCCTCCTGCTGCCCTTCTCCAACGCCGCCGGCGACTTGTGGGTGCTGCTGGCCACCTCCGGCACGCCCCGGCTGCCCCTGGTGGCTTGTGGCACGTCCCCGTCCGAGCTGCGAGCGGGGCTGCGCCCTCCCCTGCTGCGGCTGCTGCGGGACCGCCTGGCCTGGGAGCCTCGGCCCGGAGTTCTGGGGCTGCTGGGGCTGCAGCACCGCGCTGGGGGACACGGGGACACCGATGGCATCTGCTTCAACGTGGTGCTGAGCATCCTCCCGGGGAGCCAGCGGGATGAGCCCCCCGAGCCCCGCGACCCCGCGCTGCGCTGGTGGCTGGTGCGGGAGGAGGGGCTGAGGGGTCGCATCCTGCAGAGGGTCAGCGCCGCGGTGCCCGTGAGGAGTTAGAGCTGGGAAAGCCTGGATTTGGGGATGGGGGGCTGAGGGGGACGTGTTTTCCTGGCTGTGCTGAAGGGGGAAACCCCAGGATGTGCTGCCCACGGACTGGGGTGGTGCAGGGCTGGGTTGTGGTCTGGGGGTGCTGAGAGTGGAAATAAAATAAATTTGGCTGCTGCTGCTGCTTGTTCCGTGCCTCTGGCTGGGGTTAGGGGTGGGATATGGGGGGGAGTGGGTTTTAGGGTGTTGGGAAGGCACTGTAGGGACAGAGGGGACACAGGAGGTGGTGCTGAGTCACAGCTTTATTAGAGTCCCATCACCCTGGGGAGGGGCTGTGCGGGGTTTGGGGGCGACAATCCCCCACCAGACCACACACGTCACACACACACACATGTCACACACGTGTCACACACATCACACTCCCCCTGCCACAGCGCCAGGGCAGGGGACAATCAAGTCTTGGCAGCTGAGTGGGGGGCACTGCCCCACACACCCCATTATTGCCTGGAAATTCCCTGCTGGAGCCTTGGGGGGCTCGGGGCAGCTCCGACAGCACGGGGGGAGCAGGAACCCACCACCCAGGAGGAGCCGCAGCACCGCTGGCTCCGCACCCTGCACGGGGCCGTGGCGTCACCTCGGGGCTGGCCGAGGTGACAACGAAGGACTCGGCGTCTCCTCGTCCTCCTGCGAGGTCCTTCCCGCGGTGCCACGGCCATTCCTGGCCATCGCAGGGCTACCGGAAGGTGGGCTGGGCCATCCCCAGCGGCCACCGCAGCCCAGCCGGAGAGGGGGGGCTCGGGGAGGGGCTCAGGGTGGCCCCTCGGGTGGCCCCTTGACCAGGGCGATGGCAGCCAGCTCCTTGCAGAACTCCTCCAGCACCACCACCCCCTTGAAGAGCACCGTGTGATCCATCCTGTGGGGACAGGAGCCATGGGTAGGCTCTGGGGGGCACAGCCACCCCCCAAAAGGGCATTTCGCTCCACCCAGCACTCACTGCTCTCCCGGCACGAGCCCCAGGAGCTGCCGGCGCACCAGGAGCAGCTTGGCCCGGGAGTGGGGCACACGCTGGAGCCGCTGCATCAGGTCCCCGATCACCTGGGGAGGGAGAAATGTCACACCCTGTGTCCTGGGGGTGGCCCTGTGTCCCCACAGCCCGGCGGGTGACATTACCCTGACGAGGACGGAGAAGAGCGAGCGGCAGCCGGGGGCCAGGTTGAGGTAGGGGTCCAGCAGGTACTCGTGGAGGTGGGGGTGGGGGAAGGCGGCCAGGTGGGACAGCACCGAGGTCACCTGCAGGTTCAGGCTGTAGGGCTGGGGTGGGGGGGATTCACTCAGGACCTGGTGGATCCCTCAGGACCCCCAACGTCCTGAGCTCATCCCCACTGAGCTCTGATGATGCTTTTGGCCACCTTGTCCCCATTACAGGGGTCCTGGGTGGATGGCCAGGTGTATCCCTGGTACCTGGTCCAGGATCCGGCTCATCCGGTCAAACAGCACCTTGAGGAAGTGTCCCTCGTAAAACGCCACTGCGGGGTGACAGGAGTCCAGGGGCCGGGGGGACGAGGGCCACCCCCACGGGGCCGCGCTGGCACGGCACTTCTGGACCTGGCAGGGGGGTGACAGCAGGTGAGAGCCAGAGTGGGGACAGCCACCAGTGGGATGGGGACCCCCCGAGGCACCCACCATTCCCAGGGCGTCGTGCACGTAGGTGTCATATCCTCCCTCCTCCATGCACGAGGAGGTCTTGGCCTCCTCAGGGACCAGGCAGAGGAAGCTGGAAAAGAGGGATGATGAGAGGGATGGGGAGGGGGATGCAGCCCCCCCGTTCCAGCCCAGCCCCTCCAAACCCCTACCTGCTGACCACCTCGCTCACTTGCCCCTTCCCCGATGGGGTTGATGCCGGGGAAGGACTTTTTGTTGTCCCGAAGTTGTCTGGGAATCCATCGGTGAAATAGGGATCCTCCTCCAGGTCCCTGTGCGGGGTCAGTCAGCGGGGTGGGCACTACGGGGACAACCCCCTGGCCCTGCCCTGTCCCCTGTCACTCACAGCCCGTCCTCCTCGGGGTCAGTCTCGGGTGGCCCGCGCTCCTCGGGCGGGTGGTGGCCGCGCTGCAGGTACGCCCTGTCCTCCAGGTTCCGCAGCACCAGGTTGTGAGCCACGTGCTCGTGGGGCTTCCTCAGCAGCTCCTCGAAGAGCCGCAGGCTGGCCAGGCTGATCTGGGCACGGCCAGCGGGGTCAGACCCCTGGCACTGCCACCCCGAGCCCCTGCCCATCCGGGTGAGCTCACCTCGTCGCTCAGGTGGTCGCAGCGGTCGATGAGCTGAGCACGCAGGGGGTGAGGGGTGTCCCCGGGGGTCTCGGGGTGCCGCTGGGGCCCCAGCAGGAAGAGGACGAGGCGGTGGAGCAGGGCGGGCGAGCGGAGCTGCCGCACCATCCCCGTCAGCACGGCCGTGGCGCCCAGCACGGCCAGCTCTGACCTGCCGCCAGGGGAGGGGGTGGTTGTCCAGGGAAAAAGGGGAACCCCCTGGTCCTGCCTCCAGGGGGGTCCTGGGGGGTGAAACACCCCGGCCGGTGTCACTCACATCTGCAGGAGCTGCGGCTGCAGGATTCCCTGGAAAAGCTTCTCCTCCAGGGCGTCGGTGATGGCATCAGCCACGAGCTGTGGGGGACGGAGGGGGTCAGTGTGGGGACACCCCAGGACAAGGGGACACAAAGCTGCACCCAGGGAGGGTTAGGTTGGACATTAGGAAGAATTTCTTAGCAGAAGGGGGGATTGGACATTGGAAGAGGCTGCCCAGGGAAGCAGTGGAGTCCCCAACCATGGAGGTGACTCATGCTCTGGGCTGGGTGACAAGGTGGGGATCAAGCACAGGTCAAACCCGATGGTCTTGGAGGTTTTCCCCAAATTAATTAAAGCTGTGATTCTCACCGGGTGGGCGCCCAGCACCAGCTCATCCAGGAAGTCCAGCCAGCCGAGGAACTCAGCCAGGCTCTCCTTCCCCGGGAAAGCCTCGTCACCAGCACTGTCCCCCTGCGACCTGCACAGGATGGAGGACATGGGGCCGTGACACAGCCTGGGTGGCACCTGGGACCGCCATCCCAGCACCCCCCTCACCTCCAGCTGGCCTTGTCCATGGCGAGGACATCAGCAGGGTCGGTGCCAGCGGGCACAGCGCTGTACAGGTCACAGAGGTGACCCGCCAGCAGCTGGCACAGGACACTGCCCCGCACCAGGCAGGTGACAGCCGCCTCCTGGGACAGCCCTGCCAGCAGCAGCAGGTTCTCCCGAGCCTTCAGCGCCACCCGGCTCTTCTGTGAGGAAGAGGAGAAGGGCACAGGGGTTGTCACACGCCCAGCAGAGGCCGCTGTCCCTTCATGCCACCCCCGTGCCAGTACCTTGCTCCTGCACAGTGCCACCAGGCAGGTGACGAGGTTGCTGTCCCTGCGCGGCACGGAGGGCTCGGCTGGAGGGGAGCTGGCAGCAGTGCCCGGGGGATGCTCCAAACCCTCTTCCCTGGGGCTGGCCGGTGGCTCCGGGGCTTTCCTCCCGTTCAAGATGCTCTTCCCCTGCAGAGGGAGAGAAGAAAAGCATCACAGCCACCACCTTCCTCTGCGGAGCTCTGCGGTGGGGATGGGGCTGCAAAACGAGTCAAAAACCCCATTCAAAGAAGCCCAAACCCCACAGCGAATCCCACATTGTCCCACCTCCAGGATATAGGGCAGCAGGCTGGGATCCTGCTGGATTTTGGAGCAGAGGACGGCGGCGAACTGCACCTCCTCCTTCTCGGTGCCGCAGCCCAGGTGGTCCCCGCTGAGCTGGAGCAGCTTCTGGGAGGGCAGGGAGAGGGATGTGGGGCTGCTGGGGGCTCTGCTGCCCCGTTCCCGCGGGTGTCACCTCCCAGGCAGCCCGGGGTGTGGCAGGGGACAGGAGGAACCTCACCTGCACGGGCCGGTGGACGTTGAGGTAGTGCAGCAGTGGGTGCTGCAGCTGGGCCAGCAGGCGGCTGAAGAAGAGCAGGACCTGCTGCCTCATCCCGGGGGGATACTGGGACAGGGACATGGGGACATGGGGACAGGAGTCACACCGAGCCCCACGCCCTGGTTTCACTGGAATTGTCCCAAATCAGCCTGGGGGTGAACCCAGAATGATCCCCCAGCACATCCCACATCTCCTCCCCTTAATAATCAGGGATAACTCAGTTCCCTGCATTAAAAGAAAAACATCTGGGGGATTATTTTCCATTTTCCAGCGGTAGGGAGTTAAAGCCCAGCACCCCAAAACCCCAAATCCTCATCACTGTGGAAGGACCAGCGTGTTTCCACCTATATTTGAATAAAAATCTATTTATATTTGAATAAAAATCTATAGCTATATTTTATAAATATATTTCTATTTATCTAGTATATTAAATAGATGCTACATATTATATTAAATATATAATGATATTAAATGTATTATATTGTTATAGAAATGTATTGTATTAAATATATTTATGTATAATTTAAAAATATATAAATATGTTTATATTTATCTAGTAAATTAAATAGATACTATATCAAATATATAAAGATATTAAATATATTATATTGTTATAGACATGTATGGTATTAAATATATTTATGTATAATTAAAAAAATATATAATATATTTATATTTATATATTTGCTACTATTAGCAACAAAGGCACAGCAGAGCCGTTATATTTGTTATATATTTGGCCAATATTTACTTTCCCAAACCTGGCACCTCATCCTGCAAAGCCAAGTATCAGATGTTGAAAAAACCCTTCCCATGCAAGCAGAGGTGTGATGGAGTGCAAGATCCCAGAAAGGATCCCAGCAGGGAACTTAAATCGAATAACCCAAGACCCTCCCAAAAAAGCCAAATTTTCCCCCTAAAAAAGCCAAATTTTTCCCACCAAAAAACCAATTTCTCCCCCCAAAAAAGCCAAACCTCCTGATTATCTCACTCCTCACAATCTCCCCCTCCCGGTAAAAATGCTCCAAAATTCAAATTATCAAGGAACACCACGTAAAGCAGCAGGCAAAGGCTGCAGGTTCAGCCCCTCCGGTGGGATTTTCCCGGTTCCTTCGCCCACCTCCGCCTTGCCCAGCGTTCCCAGGGTCTCCAGCAGCTTGTGCTGCAGCAGGTACTCCAGGCACGGCCCGGCCTCCCCCGCCGCCCGCTGCTTCTCCTCGTACACCAGGATGTCCAACATCTGCCGGAGGCGCCAGGGGATGTCTGTCTGCCGCGCCGGGATGCTCTCGTCTGCCAACAGCGCGATTCAGGGGTGAGGGGCTGCGGTGGGACCCCGGAAAGGGAGGGAGGGATTGCCAGGTGGGATTCTCGCCGGGCTTTCCCCGCTCTGTGGCAATCCCAAATCGCGCTCCTCCGGAGCGGGGATGACGCTAGATGGCAATGTGAGGATGGAGCGCGGCGGCTGCTCTTCCGCTCCGGCCTAGGAGCTGCCGGACATCCCGCTCCTGCCGCCGCCGGTGGGCACCGGAGACCCCCGGCACGGCCAGCACCGGGATCCGGCTGGGAACTGGGGCCGAAGCTCTTTGTCTCAGCGCTCCCGGGGTGCAGCGTGCTCCCGAAGGGACATGTCCCAGCCTGCGCGGCGCTCCCGGAGTGTCCCCACCCTGCCAAACCGGCGGCGCTGACCCACCGCGGGGCCAGGGGGTCGGGCTGGGCAGGGCAGAGCCCCCCGGGTGGGTAAATCCCCCCAGGGGTTGGGAAGGGGTGTCCCGTGCCCTGTCCCCACACGCCAGGGGATGTGTCCCTTGTCCCCACAGCGCACAGGGATCCCTCGCAGGGCGTGGGGTGCCATCCCAGGGTGCAGGGATTTGTCCCAGGACACGAGGTGCTGTCCCAGGAGCTGTCCCCTCACCCTGTGCCAGGGCACAGAGATCTCATTCCTAGGCCGGGGACCTTATTTTAGGACACAGGGAGCGTTTCCCAGGACACACAATCCTGTCCCCGCATTTGGGGTCCTGTCCCAGGGCATGGGGTCTCCTCCCAGGACACCACAACCCCCCTCCTGGGCACGGGGACCTTATTCCCATTTTTAGGATACCCTATTTTAGGACACAAGGACCTCGCCTAGGACACCAGAACTCTGTTCCCACACCACAAGGACCTCATTCCCACGTCGCAGAGACCTCATCCCGGGGAAAAAGGACCCCAGCCCGGCACAGCGACCCCACCCCGGGACACGGGGACATTCTCCCCGCTCCCCACTCACCTGTGGCCTCCAGGTAGTAGCCGGTGATTCCCCTCCAGTGCTCGATGAAGGCTTCCAGCAGATCCACGCTGGGCTCCCGCTGCTCACACCGGGACGGGGGTCAGGGGGGCACGGAAATCCCTCTCCCGTTCCCATTCCCTCTCCCGTTCCCGTTTCCTGTGCCGGTTCCGGTCCCGTTCCCGTTCCTCCCGTGCTCCCCCCGGTCCCGCTCACCGTCTCCACGGCCTGCTGCAGCAGCGCTCCCAGCCGGCTGAGCATGGCTGCGACCCCCGGGACAGACCCCGACCCCGACCCCGCTCCCGGCCCCGCCGCCCCCAGCCCCGCCCCGTGCTGCTGTCACCGCCCCGCCCCGGTCCCTGTCCCGCCCCCGGCGGCTCCGCTGCGGCTGCCGGCGGGATGGGGCGGGAGGAGGGTGGAGGACGGAGAGGTTGGGAAGGCGCGTTTGCCCGAAAATTGCTCCGGATAGGATGAGCCAGGGCACCGGGATAGGGATGGACCCCAGCTGGACGGGAACAAACCCCACACGCACCAGGGAGGGGGATCAAGCCCTGGATGGACCCTAAGAACTCCTTCACTGGGGTTGGGGTTGACCCCACAAACTCCTTGCAGCGGGATGGGGATGGAGCCACACTCACCAGGACAAGGACAAGGACACCCCGCTCTCCCAGCTCACCCTTTCCCGCAGCACAACCTAACTTTTCCGACCTTTTTTTTTTTTTTTTAATCCTTAAAAAAAAAAAATAACATTTCTCCAATTCAACCAAGCCCTGACAAGCACAGTTGTTGGAAAACCGCCCAGGGCCCAGCCCGGGGTTTGCTGACTTCAGGGAATGGACAATCGGATTCCTCCTAACCCTGTGTGACCCCCCGACTGCTGGATCCAGGGTCTATCCACACCCATCCCTGTAAATTTGGGATCCTGGGGTGCTGCTGATGGACTGGACCCACACTGGGTCCTGAAGTTCTGTACCGGGAATTCTCTACCCCAAACCCGAGGTGCTGGGATGGGTGGGGATGCAGCAGGGAGAGACTGGAAACCCACGGGTGGAGAGCTGATATGTGTATATCTATATATCTGTATATAAAAAATAGATGTGCGTAGTTGTAGCGTTGATACTGGTGGATAAAAGTCAAAATTCCAGGCTGAATCCAGGCTGGTCCTGCACGATCCACGCGCGGCCCGATGTTCTCCGGGAGACTCCCTCTCCGGCAGGGGGGTGATCACATCGCAGACTTCATCTCCCACTCCTGGACAAATCGGGGAGTCAATCCCTCATTTCCCTGCTCCGTGGGATCGTCTAAATCCTTCCCACCCTCCCGGCTCCCGGAGTTACCTTTGTCTTCTGCATCACGTTTCCCTTCTCCACGAGGACCGGCGATGGCGGTGGCCTCAGGGCGCTCCTGGCTGATGTGGTTCTCTTCAGCAGCGGCCTGAGGAACGATCCCTGTGGGCAAAAGAACCGAGAAAGAGTGATGTCTGCCCTCCAAACCTCGCTCTCCCCACATTTCGTGCCCTCTCCGGTGTCCCCCACCTCGGAGCCAGCCGAGCTGGCGGTGGCGGCGATGTGGCCCTTCAGCGACTTGCCGAGGGCCAGCAGGTTCATCTCGGAGCCGGCTTTCAGCCTGCCCTTCACCCGGCAGGCTCTCTCCAGCTGCCCCACCTTCTCCTCCAGCTTGGGGAAGGCTCTCTTCCCTGCAAGGACAGCAGGAGCGCTGCCGAGCCCGGGCATCGCTCAGCCCCGCCGGCTGCTCGGGTCAGCACCGGGCAGTGTCCAGCACCGGCCAGAGCCCCTCCGTGGTCCTACCGATGAGGACATCCAGCCCATCCCGAGTCCCCTTCCTCTCGGGCAGTGTCAGGGTGTGCTGGGACCGGGAGAAATCCCTGCTCTGGAGGTTGGGGTTGTCCTTTGCCAGCTGCGCGCTGGCAGGCCTGCTGCGGAGAGCTGCCGGTGGTGCTGCGGGGAAAAGGGAGAGGAGGAAAGGTCGGGAGGAAGGGCAGGGGGAAGATGGTCGGGAGTGCAGGGTGATCCTGGCACAACACCGCTCTGGTGGGCATCGCAGCCTCCATCCCAGCACGGGGAGCTGGGGAATGTGGGGAACCCCTCTGCACCCCTGGCTGGAGCGCACAGCCCCTCTCACCTGCCGGCGAGGGTCGGGCACTGCCCGGGGCGTGGCTGCTGGCACAGGTGGGCAGGGCAGACATGGGTCTCCTGCGCTGCCCTTGCGCTGCCCGGTCCAGGCTCTGCTGCTGCGGAGAGAAGCCCAGAAAAAGCCCGTGGGCAAGCAGATGCTGAAGCCCGTGGGCAAGTGGACAGTGGGAGTGGATCTCCCCAGCCTGGGGGTCACGAGTGGGGGGCAAAGAGCACCAGCAGTGGTTACCAGCTGCTGCAGCCGCTCGGCATTGGAGTAGAGATGCTTGGGGGTCTCAGCTGGCTGGGGCTGCCCGAAGGGGTCGTCCATGTAGGTGTTGGGGGTCGGCACACGGCGCAGCAGCAGCCCCCTGCAAGGAGGATGTTTTCCCATTATTTCCCACACCCCACGGCGGAGCAGGAGGGCTGGGATGGCCAAAGTCCGTACCCGGCAGCAGGGCGTATGCTCGGCCTGGGGGGTCTGGGCGGGGGGCCGCCAGCCTTCTTCGCCTCCACTCCTCCCCTGGCCTGCAGGGTCTTCAGCCAGGCTTCCCTCTCCTCATCCGAACGGGCCTGGCGTGGAGCAGAGTCCGTGCTCAGCGTGTGTCCCCCGGGAGGGACATGGGGACACCCCAGCGGTCACTCACCTGCAGCAGGGCGAGCTCCCGGCCGCGCTGGGCGATGCGGATACGGAGGTTTTGGGGGGATCCGGCGGCCGCCCCCGGGGACACCTCGCAGCCGTCCAGGCGCAGGGCGCAGACAGGGCGCTGGGCAGCTCCGGGCTCCGGGAACATGCGCAGGGCTCCGTGCCGCACCGCGCACCACAGGCGCTGCCAGCGCCCGCGCAGCCGCACCGCCAGGAAGCCTGCGGGCAGCCCTGTCAGCCCCAGAACGGGGGGCAGGACCCCTTCACCCCATCCCCACGGACCCCCACCTCCTTTGGCATCCTCTCCGGGCCGCGGGCTGCGGGCAGGGCTCTGCCGGGAGCGATCCTCCTCCTCTTCCTCCTTGCCGAGCT
Organism: Lichenostomus cassidix; assembly: GCF_008360975.1. Lineage (NCBI taxonomy): Eukaryota > Metazoa > Chordata > Aves > Passeriformes > Meliphagidae > Lichenostomus > Lichenostomus cassidix. The sequence continues at coordinate 1,372,438 of NC_139502.1, read as the reverse complement.
GGGATGAGGCAGGATGAGAGTGGGGATGGGGAAAGCCTCATCTCGGTGGGTTTAACCCCCCTGCACCCTGACCCCCTCCCCAAATCAGAGGGACAGCAGGGCGTGGGATTGGGGTGTGTTCCAGACCCTTTCCCGTGCCTGGGCTTCCCGGGGGACAAGCTCACCCTGCTGAGCCTCGAGGAGGGTGATGCGGGGACGCTGAGGGCTGCCAGCCCGCTCGGGGCATCGCTGCTGACCTCCTCGATCACCTGCCGGGGCAAACGGGCAGCGCTGCACCCCGGGCTCCTGCTCCCCATCTAGCGAGGCTCCACACATCCCCGGGATGGGAACGGGGACCGACAGGAGCATCCCCAGCACACCCAGAGCAGGGCTGTCCCCTCATTTCCCCCTGCCCACCCCACTCCTGCCCGGCTGCAACACCTCCAAACCTTCCTCCAGTCCTCGGCCTGCTGCCGGCTCTGGAAGCCGATGACCAGCACCTCTCCTGCCGTCCCTATCACCTTCAGGGCGTGGGGCATCTTCTTGCCTCGCTTGTCCTTGTAGGTGACGCGGCAGCCGCGCAGGTCCAGCTCCAGCACCGGCTGCAGGTCGGCGGCGCACCTGAAGCACTGTGGGGCACGGAGGGGTCAGAAGGGCACGGAGGGGTCAGAGGGGCACGGAGGGGTCAGAAGGGCACAGAAACCCTCTCCCACCCTCCATCCCTTCATCCATCCTCCTCCTCCGCAGCCCCTCACCAGCAGCACGTGCTCCCGGACGATGAAGAGCTGCTTCGCCCACTGCCCGAGCCAGCGCTTCCTCCACAGGAAGCCGCAGAGCTGCGCCTCGGGCCGCCCGGGGGGCTCGGGCTCGGCGTTGGTGGCCGCTGGCCAGCGCAGGTAGTGGGCACGGTCCGTCACCCCCTCCTCCTCCTCCTCGTCCTCCTCCTCCTCCTCTCCGTACGACTCGTAGTGGCTGCTGTCGCTGTCACCTCCGCCTGGGAGCCGGGATGGGGTCAGGGCTGGGGTAGCGCAAGGGTGCTGAGGAGGGGGCGCGGGGGGAACCTCACCGGTTCTGCCGCTGCCGGGGGGTTCGGCGTCTTCGTAGGAGTCGTCGGCCGGGGGGACAGCCGGAGGGACAGCCAGGGGGACAGCCGGCGGGACAGCCAGGGGGACAGCCGGCACGGTGTTCTGGGGGGACAAGGGGTGCTCCAGAGGTGCTGCCCCCTCGGGGCAACCTCGCAGGGCCTCCGAGGCACTCTGGGGCATTCCCTGGCATTCCCGGGCGCCTCCCCCACCCCCCGTGCCGCTGCCTGAGCCCCCAGAGCCCCCCGCCCCTCCGCTGCCCCCTCACCCCTCCGTGCAGGCTCAGGGCGCTGCCCGGGCGGCACTCGCAGCCTCTGCCTCCTGCTGCATCGGCCCTCCTGGATCCTGGGGGGACAAAGCAGGACTGGAAGCTGTGCCGGGGCGCTGAGGGGCCGGGGACCCCCCAACCCACGCTTGGAGGGGAGATGGGGGGTGGTCGGAGCGTGGGACTCACCCGGGCTGGTCCGGCCCGGCGGGGTCCCCGGGGAGGGCGAGAGGCAGCGCATGATCATGTACTCTGCATCCTCTGCTGCGGGGGCAGCGCCGGGTCACAGCCCCGCTCCCCGGCCCTGCCCCGCTGCCCACCGGACACCCGCCGGGGGCTGCCCGCCGCCCCCAGCCCCGCACTCACACGGGGGGCTCTGCAGCCGGGACAGCAGGTCCGACACCGATCTTTTCTTGGCCCGAGCTGTGGCGCTGAGGCTTTCCCGGTCCAGGATGAGCAGGAAGGACCGCAGGTCCGACAGCAGCTTGTCCAGGTCTGCGGGGGACAGGGACGTGCCACCGCACCCTCCCGAGGATGCTGAGGGCAGGGTCCCCATCCCTGGAGGGCTGGGATGTCCCCAATGCCATGGCGGGTTACGTGTCCCGTGTCACCAGCCGTGCCCTGCTCCAGCACCTGCCCCAGCTCGGCACAATCCGGCCATTGACGGGCCGGGGGAGGATGAGGAGGGGGCCCGGGGACCTGCGGGGATGAAGGCTCCTCTGTGTGCGCTCACAGAGCCGGTTTGTTCCCGGCTGGACCGGGGCAGCCATGGCCGGGGGCTGCGTGGTGCTGCTCCTCCACGTGCGGAGGAAGAGGAGGAAGAGGAGGAAGAGGAGGCCTGGCAGCCTGGAGCAGCTGATGAAGGCTGAAATGCTGAACGTTCCCCCAGCGCCCCTCCGAGGGCAGCGACAGCGGTGGTGGCCCAGCACTGCCACCCCGGGGAGGACAGAGAGGGACAAGGAGCTGCTTTGTGACTGGAGCAGGGACAGTGGGAGACCCGGGACAGCCTCCACCCCCTGGCCCCCCGAGGTGGGAGAGGCTACGGGCACGAGGAGAGGGTCCCTCTGTCCCCCGTGGTGGCAGTTTGGGCTCCATGCAGGTGTTTCCTGCACTGAGGGAGCGTGTGGCAGGGCAGGAACAGGAGCACCCTCAGTCTGTCCCCTGTCCCCACTCCCGCAGGGTCCCCTCACCCTGAGCACCTCCAGCTGCCACCACAGGAGTGGGCAGATGTCCCTCAGCTCCCCGGGGAGATGTCCCCAGGCTCCTTCCTGCCGTGCGTCTGGAATTGGTTTGCACAGCCCTGCTCGGGGCTCTGCTGGGATCAAACATTCCAGAGGCACTGCAGGAACCCACCTGGTCTGGCTGTGCCAGCTGCCCCCACACCCTCCTGACCCCTCCTCGAGTCCCCCTGCCACCTCCCGGCTGCAAAGGGACAGCCTCAGCCAGGCCACCACCAGCCAGGACGCTCGCAGGTGACCCCGACACCCCACATCCCCTAATCCCGCATTTCTCTGGGTTAACAGGGGTGCAGTGCACCCCAAAAAGGCGGCAGCCCCCCTGGGAGGTGAGGGCAGCAGGAGGAAGGAGCCCCCCAGTCCCACGCGTGTCCCAGAGGTGGGGGTGAAGCCCCCCCTTCCCCGGAGGTGCTGGCACGGGGGTCCCCTGTCCCCTCCGCGGTGTCCCCCGACGGGGAGCACACACCCTGCCCGGGGGGAGAGGAAACATCTGGCAGCGCAGTCGGGCTGAGCAACGCCGGAGCTGGGCCCAAACATCTGGATTTCCCTGGAAACCGGGCCAGGGAAGGGGGGGAGCAGCTCCCTGCGGGAAAAGCGGGGTGGCTGGGGCAGCGGCCGGCTGGAGGGACCTGCGGGCGGTGTGGGGGACACCAGGACTGTCCCCCCTGCCCAGTGGGCCTGGCCCTTCCCCTCCCTCCCTCTCTCCTCTCCCCCGCCCAGGCCGAATTCCTCGGCAATGACATCTCCGTCCACTCACCCCTTTGCCCTCGCTGCAGCCCCCCCGCGCTCCCCCCGGCCGCGATGCCCTCGGTGGGGCAGGGATCCGTGCCCAGCGGTGCCCAGCGGTGCCCAGCGGTGCCCGCAGCCGGTGCAGGGCTGGCAGAAGCTGCCCTCAGCCCTGGCCCGCTGCCCGCTGCCTGCCGCCGTGCCAAGGGAAAGCGGCCGGGATGGAAAACATCTGCCTCGGGCTCCGGGGCGGGAGAAAAACGCCCCCCAAACGCACACACGGCGTCTCCTAGCAAAGCTCCCAGCTCCCGCGGGACTTGTCCCAGCACGAGGACATCCTCATCCTCATCCTGGTGGCATCCGCGTCCCCAGCCTCGCGGGAGGAGGAGGAGGAGGAAGGACGGGGCGGCCCGAGGGATGCCATGGGAACGCGCGGTTCCAGGGTGATGCCAGCCCGGGCAGGGATTTGGGGTTGGCACCTCCGCCCCGCGTCCACGCGGGGTTTTCTCCGGGCCGTGAGGCGTCCGCGGGGTGCGGGGGGTGGCGGCGGTGACCCCCGCGGGACCCCGGGGGTGGCTCTGGCCCAGCGCGTGATGACTCAGAGAGGCTGCAGGGAGCTGCTCCCGGCCACAGCGTGACTCGTCATGTGCGGAGGCTCCAGGCCACGGCTCCAGGGTGGGGACGCCACCCCCTCCGGCTGCTGCACCCCCAAAGTGCCCCTGGAAGAGGCGCTGGCCTCCCCCAGCCTGCCGTGGGTCGCGGGGGACACCCTGTCCCTCCTCGTCCCCTCCCGTCCATCCCTTCCTTCCCCTCCAGCTCCACCCTGCAGCCCCCCGCGCCTCCCACAGCCCCCTTCTCCCCTTTTTCACCCTCTCCTCCTTCCCCCGCTCCCCTTTTCCCTCCCTCGGGCTCCCCCCGCCCAGCCGCACCCCACGCAGCGCCCCCCGCACGCCGAACCCTCTTTCCCCCCTCTTTTTGGGGTTGTCCCCCCCTTCCCAGCCTCGCATCCCTCTGGATCCCCCGTACCTCGCTGCCGGGACATGGTGCGGGAGCGCTCACATCGTGCTGCGATCGGGATCGGGATGGGAATTGGGATGGGGATCGGGATCGGGACCCGGGCAGCGCTGTCCCGGTCCGGCTCGGCTCGCACACGCCCTGCGGGCCCCCAGCACAGCCCGGCCGGGGCGGGAGGAAGGCGGGGAAGGACTCCGCATCCTCCTCGGAGCACCACCGCCATCTGCAGGGACGCGGGCTCGGGGACGCGGCGGGGGTCCGGGGGGATTTGGGGGGATTTGGGGAGGAGGGGAAGCAAAGCAGCGGAGCCGGGCTGGATAAAGCCATTTCACCTTTAATTGTAAGCAAAAAATCACTCTCACGCGGATTCTCCGACACCAGCAAATAAAATAAACTCTAACAAAAACAGAGAAAGTGAATCACTGTAGTCCAGTCCGAAAACAACCCATATTTATATATATATTTATAGATATGTCGTTTGTAGCAGTGAAAGGCAAGTATGGGCCAGTGAATTCCCGATAAATTACATTCTTTACATCCCAACAAGGTCTAGCGGCTGGAAAAGTGGCTGGAAACAGAAACCGGGGAGCGTGGGGGGGCCGGGGGGTGCGGGGACAGAGGGGTCCTGCCCAAAACGTGTGCCCGGGGAGGGGACGGGGGGTGACAAGGGAAGGTGCTGCCCGGTGCCGAGCCCTGCCTGCGCGGCCGGGAGGGGCCGGGGGCACTGCCCAGCCCCGGCGGTGCCCATCGCGCCGTGCCCAGCTCCCACCCATCGCCCCAGCTCATCAGCCCACTTCGACATCAACACCCCAGCGCCCTCCTGGACCCCCCAAATCATCGCCCCGGTGCCCTCCTGTACCCCCCCAGTGCATCCCTCCCGCCCCTCCTGCACCCCCCAGCGCATCCCCACGCATCCAACGCACCAGGAGCTGCCCCACCGGGACACCCCCACCCCAAATCTGCCCTCCGGGTGCTCCCCCCGCCCCGCAGCCCAGCCCTGCCCCCCGCCAGCCCGGAGCCGGGGGGTTTGGCAGTGTCCTTGGGGTCCTCGCTGCAGCGCCTGGCACAGCGGGGACCAGGGGGGTAAATCTGGGGGGCTGCAGGGTGGGATTCGGGCCTGGCTTTGCCGGGAGAACGTCGGTCTGGCAGTGTCGCCCCCCAGCCTCGTCCCAAGCCTCAGGGTGCGGGACAGGGGCACCTCGGGGGGCACGCCGGGGAGGAGGGGACAACCCCACTGTCCCCCCGGCGGTGCTCCCGGCCGGCCGAAAGCAGAGCCAGGCGCTGCCCCTCCAGCATCCCCGGCGGGAAAAGGGGGGCGCAGAGCCCGGAGACCCCCCAGACCTCCCCTCCCGGCTGAACCGTGCCTGCTGCGGGGCAGGGGCTGCCCAGCCCCCTCACCCCACGGCCAGGCAGGTTCGAGACCCCCAGCCCCATTTCCTGCAGGAGGAGCGAGGCGGGGGGGGCAGATCTGGGGGGCTGGGGGTGCGGGGAAGGGGGGGACCCCAGTAAAAACCGGCTGAGAGCCCTAAAGCGGTTACACGGCGCGACACGGACTGAGCTGGGGCCCGGGGAGGGCTCAGAAGAGGAAGGCTTTCTTCTTCAGCTCGTTGCGCTTCCACAGGGCCAGCTTGCTGAACTCCTCCGGGGACATCTCAAACACCTTCAGGAAATCCTCGGGGGACAGGTGGCGCTGCGGGGAGGGGACAGAGGGTGGTGACAGGGTGCAGGGACGCCCCCGGAGCCCCCCGAGGCTGGCAGAGCTCCTACCTCCAGCCTGGTCCTGTCCACGCCGGGCGGGAGCTTCACTCGGCCTCGGTTTGTCACCATCAGCATCTCATAGGGGTAGATCTGCAGGGGGGACAGGGGGGTGTGAGACCCTCGGAGAGCCCCCCGGCCCCATCTAGGGTTCCCCGGCCCCATCCAGACCCCCTAGCCCCATCCAGAACCCCCAGCCCCATCCAGACCCCCCAGCCCCACTCACCTTCTGCTCCAACATGCTGGGCAGGGAGTTCCCTCTGTCCATGCGCCCACGCTGGCCGTTCTGGGGGGACAAAGCCTGAGGTCAGCCCTGCCCTCTCACCCCCCCAGAGGGCTGCGCTCTCCCTGCCGAGGCTGGGGATGGCAGACCCTCCGTGTCACCTCCAGGGACTGTCCCAGAGGTGGCCCTGGTGTCACCCGCCCTCGTACATCACCCTCTCGCTGGGTCTCCACATCCGCGGCCAGGTGAGGTCTTACCTGCAGGGCTGGAAAAAGAGAGGAGCAGAGCTCAGCCCCGGGGGTCCCTCTGCGCCCCAAAATTCCTGCCCTAGAGGGGATTTTCTAGCCTTTGCTAAACCCAGGCTTGTCCCAATCCCTGGGGACACTCCCACACCTCCCAGGACACTCCCACATCCCCTGGGACACTCCCACATCCCTCAGGACATTCCTGCATCCCCAGGACATCCCCACATCCCCCTGGACATCCCCCACAATTCCAGGACACCCCCACATCACCCCAGGACACCCCTGAATCCCCCAAACACCCCCATTCCACACTCTGCTCCTCACCAGGACTGCCCTTCTCGCTCCCTGCCGAGCTGAACTCTGCCGACTGCAGCTGCAGGGGGACAGCGACAGGGGACAGAGTCAGAAGGGTCACCCCAAAGCCCTGAGCGGCGCGGGGGTCACCCTGGCAGTGGGAGGGGGCAGCTGGCAGCCACTTACCCGGGTGAGGGTGCTCCGGCCGGAGGCGGGAAGGGAGGAGCTCTTGGAGCTCGAGTGCAGGGCTGCGGGAGAGGAGAGCGTCAGGGATGGGCAGGGATTGGGACTGGCAGGGATTGGGATGCACAGGCCGGGATTGGGAGGTACAGGTGGGAATTGGGATGTACAGGAAGGGACTGGGATGTACAGGAAGGGATTGGGATGTGCAGGCAGGGATTGGGGGGTACAGGTGGGAATTGGGAGGTACAGGTAGGAATTGGGAAGTAAAGGAAGGAATTGGGAGATGCAGGCAGGAATTGGGATGTACAGGAATGGACTGGGATATCCAGACAGGGACTGGGAGGTACAGGCAGGGATTGGGATGTACAGGTGGGAATTCAGATGTACAGGTAGGAATTGGGAAGTAAAGGAAGGAATTGGGAGATGCAGGCAGGAATTGGGATGTACAGGAATGGACTGGGATGTACAGAAAGGAATTGGGATGTACAGACAGGGACTGGGAGGTACAGGCAGGGATTTGGAGGTACAGGCAGGGATTGGGATGTACAGGAAGGGATTGGGAGGTACAGGTGGGAATTGGGATGTACAGGTAGGAATTGGGTACAGGCAGGGATTGGGATGTACAGGGAGGAATTGGGATGTACACCAGGGGTACAGGCAGGATTTGGGATGTACAGGCAGGATTTGGGATGCACACAGGGGTACAGGCAGCCAGAGGTGAGGAAGGGAAGGGATCAGAAGCAGGGAGAGCAATCCCACTCACACGTGTGGAAGGGTGTCCGGTCAGGCAGCGAGCGAGTTTTTCTCCGGATCGGGAGAGACTTCTCCATCTCCTCCTTCAGGATCATCTTCCCGAGGTTGGAGGTGACCTGGGGACAAGGGACACAGGCTGGGATCGGTGCCAGCACATCCCCAGCCCCTCACGAGGTGCCACCTGCCCGCCCTGCCCCTGACCTTGCTCAGCTCCTGTTTCTGGAGCTCCCGCAGATTCTTCATCTCCTCCGTCAGATCATCATCCTCCTCCTCGCCTCTCTTGGACGCCATCCGCCTCCTCCACTCCGTCTCTGGGGGAAAAGTGGGGATGTTCCACCCATTGCCAGCCCTTTCCGGGGTGTCCAGGGGGGAAAACCCCGCTGTTCCCACCTACCCACGACGGCCAGGGATGGGGGACAGGGCCAGTAGTCAGTCTCGATCTTGGCAGGCTGGTTGGGATCCGGAGGCTGCGCCGCCGGGAATTTGGAGGATTCGATGATCAAGTCCTCTATGAGATGCTTCCCGTGGTGGGCGCTGGAATGGTGGTCTGGGGGACACAGCAGGAATCAATCAGCATCCCGGGATACCCCAATCCCATGGGACAGACCCTCCACACTCACCTTTCTGCCGGTAGATCGGGGGCTTCTTGTAAATGTTGAGCTCTGTCGTGTCAGTCTCTGCATGGAAAAAGGGATCGGGGTTGGGAATGGGAACTCAAGGATTTGGGAAGAGGATCCAGGATGCTCTGGATGGGTCAAGGTGCCAGTTTGGGGTGCCAGGGGGGCTTTACCGGGTCGGTGGAAGTGCTGGACGCTGCTGCGGGTCGGGGCGGTGCCCTGGCGAGAGGGGGGCAGCGGGGTGCTGGTGGGGGGTCGGCTCTCCAGCCACTCCCGGATGACCTGCGGGAAAATAACGGGATCAGGGATGGGTGGGACCACCCCCAGTTCAGCATCGCCCCCTCTTTCCCCCAGCGGTGTCAGTACTCACCTCTGGAGACGGAGGAGGAGACATGGATTTGGGAGACAGGGAGCGCTGCAGAAGGCAAGAATTTCATGAATTTTAATCAATTTTTTATTAATTTTAAAAATTTTAATAATGTTCACGAAGTGTTCTGAATTATTCTGAATTTTAAGTATTTTTATGCTGGAATTTTACTCCGGATCTGTCACCCCTCTATCCAGGCAGGATTTTCAGGGATTCCCCTCACCTCCCGGCTCCGGGGCAGCTCCACGTGCTCCATGAGCGAGTAGGTGAAATGGGGTTCATAGATCATCAGGTCGGGGCGTTCGATGTCCAGGATCGCTTTGTCCTTAGGGATGGCAGCCAGGTCCTTGTAGCCCAGGACCTCGTTGTCCATTTTGGCCTGGAAGGAAGGGAGAACACCTTCATTTGGAGCGCAGGAAGGGAATTTTTGGGATCAGGGAGGGTTCACATCCTCTAGAGGGATGCAGAGGGTTTGGGGAGGCACATCCCGACCCCACGGATGGAGGGATGAGGCGGGAAGGTGGGAATGACTTCTCACCACGATGCTGGAGGGAGATCCAGGAACGCTGGATCCGCGGGAAGAACAGACGCTCCCAGGGGAGGTCAGTGGCTGCTGGATGGAAAATGGGAGATTTGAGCCCAGGAAGGGCTCAGGGCTGCGGTCAGGGCAAGGCAGGGGGACATCCTTGTGGATTCCTTGGCGATGGGGGATTTCTGGGGGTCACTGAGGGAGGTGACAGTGGCCTGGCCAGGACGCGCTGCCACTAGATGGTGCTGCCAGGCTGGGCTGGAGGAGGAGGAAGGCAAGGCCCTGCTGACAGCATCCCACACTGCCCACGTCCTTGGCCACCAACCCCTTCCCTGGGCCACCAGCCCCGGGGTGCCTTCCCTGCCTGCACCCCAACACCGTTCCCGCATCCCCAAAACCATTTCCTGCACCCCCAGCACCCTGTTCTAGACCCCAGAACCTTCCCGAACCCCCAGGACCCTGCCCTGGACCCCCAGGACCCTGCCCTGGACCCCCAGGACCCTACCGAGACCCCCAGGACCTTTCCCTGGACCCCCAGGACCTTTCCCTGGACCCCCAGGACCCTCCCCATGCCCCCCTTACCTTCTGCAGTCTTTCCATTCAGCTGTGGGCTGGCGAGGTTGGGTCAGTCACAGGGTCCTGTGGGGACAATGTGGGGCTCAGGCACTGCCAGGGTGGGCACAGAGCACCCCTGGGGTGGGGGACACATCTCCCACCCCCCTCCTGCCACGGGGCTGAGCCCCTCTCCCCCCCAAAGTGGCACGGGGCTGGCATGTCCCCAGTGCCAAATACCGCCGTGCTGGCAGCGGGACAGGCCTGCCAGGGGGTGCCACTGTCCCCCGGTGAGGGGACAGGCGTGGGACATGGCGCTCACCGCTGCCTCTGTGGCTCCACATCCCTCTGGGCGCTGACAGCGGGCTGGGGCTCTGCGGTTCCCTCTGCAAGGGACAGGAGAGAGGCGCCGCTGACTCGCGGGGTGACGGAGCTCCCCCTTGTCCCCGCGCTGTCCCCGCGGCCCCCCGTGCCTGCTGCCTGTCCCCTGCCCGTGCCGTCCGCCGGCGCCGCTGCCCGGTGGCTGCTGACGGTGCTGGCAAGCGGAGCAGCGGCAGTGACGCCCTTTTGTCCCGCGGCCTCCAGAAGGCTCCAGCGGCGGCGGAACGGGCGGTGCTGCCTCAGCCCCCCGCAGCCCCCGGGCCTCGGGCCTGCCGCGCTCTAAACCCACAATGCCGCACACAAAGGGGAAAATTCCCCATTCTCCTCAAAACTTCTCCTTTCAGAGGGGAGGCAGCTGGGGAAACTCGTGCGAGGCGGGCGGTGACAGCGACAGCAGCGCGGGGACATCCGGCCCTGAACCCCAACCCTGCAGCCTGGCGCGGGGTGAGGGGGTGGCACCGCCTTTGGGGACCCCAACGCCGCTGTCCCCCAGCCCCACGGCTCCCAGGAAGGGCAGAGCAAATATCCTGCGGGATGCAGAGATGGAGCAGGAGCAGATCTGAGAAATCCGGGAGCATCCTTTGGCTGCGAGCATGGAGCGAGCCGGGATGATGGAGCTCTGCCGGCAGCTCCATCTCCCCTCCCCTGAGACCCCCCGACACAAACAACCCCCAGATTTGTCACGGAAAGGGGGCTTGAACCGGCTGAACCCCACCCGCGGCATCTCCCAGCCCTCCCAAGGGATGCAGGAGCGCTGGGATGGGCACCGAGCGCGGCACAAGGCGGGCATTGTCCGGGCGGGCACATCCATGAGCTCACACTTTCCAGCCGCGGGGCCAGCGTTGCCCCCCGCCCCCGGCCGCGCTCCAGGGCGCTCGGGACACCGGCGGGGCCGCGGTGGCAGCGAGCAGATGGATGCGATGGCGGAGAACGGGAGCGGAGGAAGCGGCGGGAGGGTGGGTGTGGGGATGTCGGGGGAGGAAAACAAACCCGAGGCAGGGGTGCGGAGAGACGCCACAAAACTGGCGAGGGGTGCCAGGGCCGCACAAGCACCTCGGTCACGGTCCCGCCCCTCCCCGCGCTCTGGGGGACGCGGGGACAGCTTATCTGGCGCAGGCAGGGAGCCACCGCCCCGTGGCAGCGCCGCGTTCCCCATGGCAACCTCCAATCTCCCCGTGGATCCGCTGCCAGGTCCCCCGCGTGTCCCGAGATAAGGGCGACTCGGCGTGTTTGGGATTTTGCTGGCCGGGAGGGCGAGGGGGAGCGGGGACAGGAGGGGGGACACGCACCGTGTCCCCCTGGCAGGGCGGTGCTGAGGGAGCGCGGGAGAGGGGAAGGAAAAGAGCTGGGCAGGGAGCGTGGAAAAAGGGAGATTGATGGAGGAAGGATGGAAGGATGGATGGACGGACAGACAGGACGCGTGCCGGCGGGGCTCACCGGGATGGAGGGGTGCTGTTTCCCCTCCCCGGGCGGGGGGGCCGCGGCCAGGGCTGTGCTGCCGCGGGAAGAGGCCGGTTCCCTTTTCCCCACCCCGAGGAAATCCGGATTTGACTTTTCGCAGCCGCCAAAGCCATCAGTGCCCGGCCCCGGGCCAGGGGCCAGGCCGTGAGAACCCCCCCGCCACCCGGGGGGAGCGGCTTGGGACCCCCAGCCTTGCTCCCGTCACCCTCCTGCTCATCCTCACTTCCCTCCCGTGCCGCAGAGCGGGACACGAGCACCCCGATTGTCCCGCGGCTGTCGCGGCTCCCAGCCAAGCAGCGACAGGGGGGGACACGCGGGGTCACAAGTTCCCTGAACAGACGGTTCCCGCCAGCCCTGGGAACGATGTCCTGTGCTTCCCAGCCCAGCCCAGGCCTCCTCCTCCTGCTGCTGCTGCTGCTGCTCCTCCTCCTCCTCCTCCCACCACAACCTTCAAACAACCACAGCGCAGGCGAGGCCCGGAGCATCCTCCCCGCTCACCGGGCAAACCGAGGCACCTCCACACGCGGGGCCCCACCGGCAACTTGATCGCGACAGCGACCAGCCGCGGGCAGCACGTGGGTCCCCGACCCGCGGCTCGCCGGTGTCCGGTTCCTCCTTTGTCCTGTTTCTCCCTTTCCCATCCCCTCCGGAGCATCTCCCGGCGGCGGCAGCGACCCCGCGCCTATCGACAGCCATCGCTTCCGAGCCGCTGCACCCTGCCCAGGGACCTCGGTGGCCTTGAAAGCCACCAGCTGCCAGCGCCCGGCCGCGGGGCTTTTTCCATGGCCGGGATGGAGGGTGCATCCAGCCGCGGGCGCGGGGATGCTGCGTGCCTCAGTTTCCCCGGAGGGATGGTGCGTGGGGGGAGCAGCAGCAACCCGCCCACCCCATCCCGGAGCGGATGGAGATGGAGGAGGCATTTCCACCTCCTCGGTTCCTCCCATCCGCGCGATCTGCGCCAACCCAGCTGTCCCCGCCAGCAGGCTCCGAGCCCCGCAGGGTTAGAGGGGGGATAGGCGGCCTGAACCCCCAAACTGCCGGCACTGGGGGGTCCGTGCTCAGCCCCCCTGCCCCGATGGCCACGCCGCAGCCCGCTTTGGGCCGCGCCTCACGTGGCTCGTAATCTGGGATTAAAGTGGGATTAGCCTGCTCATCCCGCACGCGGAGGGACCCGCTGGGGGTGTGTGCGGAGGCCGCGCCCGCCGGGGCTCCCGCTGGGGGTCTCGGGGTGCCCCCGGACCCCCAAAACCCCCCCGGCTCTGCCAGGCCTGGGATCAGCCCCATGGGATGCCCAGCATTGGGCATCTCGGTGTGGGGTGGCCCGGGCATCCCACATGGGGACATGGGGACACCGCGGTGGGGCACCCACCTGGCAGGACAGCGGGGATGTGCCCGGGGGGTCCCGAGCTGGCAGCTGGTGGCCCAGGGTTTCCTGGAATTAGCCCAGCCTGGCCACCCACCCTGCACGCCCACAGCCCAGAGCTGAGCCCACCCGGAGATGGCTCCATCCATAGCCCAGAGCTGGGGGGCCGCGCTTTGTACCCCAAATTCCCCACCATGAATCGTCCCCAGATGCTCCATGGCGCTGGGGTGACAGGAATTTGGCCACTCCGTGCTTTGCCAGGGGGGTTGGATGTGACCAGGAGGAGCTGGGGATGCTCCAAAATCCTGTTTGCTCAGCAAATCCGCGACCACCACGCCGGGGAGCATCAAACCCCTTCCCGGGGGGTGGGATTGGGGTTCCCCCCCAGCCACAGCGCAGAGACCCCACAAACTCACTCCTCAAATGGAGCTGGCAATGGCTGAGCTGTCCCGGCCTCCCCCCTTGGGATCCGCCGTGCCCATGGCAATGTCCCCAGGGAAGGGGGACAGGGGTGGCCTGGAGGTGCTGGCAGCGCTGTGGTGCCGCGGGGGTGACTCGGGGAGGGGTCAGCGATGTGTCCCCCCCGCGGGTCCCCGCCCTTCCTGTCCCCGCGGGGCCCAGCAAGGACAGCAGCGCCTGGCTGGGGACAAGGTGGGCGACAAGACGTGGGGCCCCCCCGAGTCCCCCCAGCTCCCCCCGGCAGCGGCGGCTAGGCGGGGAACAGGGAGCGGCGGCACCGAAAAGCGACGGCAAAGCAAGGAGCGACCGCCACCGACCGTCCCCCCCGCGCCCCGCGGCGGCCTGGCCCCAGCCGTGTCCCCAACCCTGTCCCCAGCCGTGTCCCCAGCCGTGTCCCCAGCCCTGTCCCCAACCCTGTCCCCAGCCGTGTCCCCCAGCCGCGTCCCCTCCGCGCCGCGCGGCCGCTCACTCACCTAAGCGCGGCGACACCGCATCCCTCCGGCCGCGGGGGGCTGCAGGGGGATGCGCTGGGCTCGCTCAGCTCGCCCGGCCGCCGAGTCGCGCGTGGGCTAGCGGGGCTGCGGCGCATCCGCGAGCGTGACAGCGGGGCGCGGGCGGGCGAGCGGGCCGGCGAACGGGCGAGCGGGCGAGCCTATCTGCCCCCGCCAGCCCCGCCGCCCGCCGCCCGATAACCGCGGCTGGGAGGGCGTGCGGGGGAGGCTGCGTGGGAGGCTGCGTGGAGCGGGGGGTGGGAGGCTGGGTGGGAGGGTGGAGGAGTGCGCGGCTGCCCGGGGGGGTGGCAGAGTGGGTGCCGCTCGCCTGTCCCCACCTCGCTGCTGGCTCAGTCCGTTTCCCAACAAGAGGAGAATTAGCCGGCATCATGACGAAGCAGTATTGGCTGCCGCTCCTGCCGCTTCCCCGGCACAAAGAGGGAGGCAAGCGGCACGAAGCGGGCCTGCCCCGCTGCCAAGGCCGCCCGGGACCCCCGGAACCCCCCAGCCCCCGCTGCGAGCCGGGCGCGGCAGCCCCCGCAGCCCCTCGCCGGGATTTTGGCACCTCCGGCCTCTCTCGGGGGGGAACTGAGCACCTCACGGGGCTGCGGCAGGGTGGGGTTAGGGGGGGAATGGCACCTCCCGCCCAGCCCGACCCCCAGGCTGGGTTTGGGGGTGCTGCACCCACCCCTCGCTGCCCTGGGAGGGGAAATTCAGCGGGAATTTCCATCCGCGGGACCGGCGGAGCCCATGAGGGCTGGGAATCTGCCAAAATCGAGCCCTGCGCTCTGGCAGGGAGAACTGATGCCCCCCGCACCCCAAGCCCCCCACGTCCTGGGGGTCGCTGTCCACCCCTGCCCGTGGGAAAAGCCCTCAGGGCTGGGCAGGGCGGGGAGGCTGCGGCCACCTCCATCGCTCCGGAGCCGCTCGGAGCGCCATCCCGGCATCCGGCACGGGAGCGCTGCCGCGGCCGGACCCCGCCGGGGGCGGCGGGGCTGCGTTGGTGCCGCAGCGCTGGGATCCGGAGTCTATTCCCGGCGCTGTGTGGGAGAGCTGCCTGGTGACAGCAGCTCCCTTTCTGGGTCTCCTCCTCGCTGCTTCTGCTTTTTGCTGCCTCAGTTTCCCCCTCCCCCGGCTCAGCGAAGGGCTGCTGGGCCCCCTTGGATGCACATCTGGGGGGATGCACACCCGGGGATGCACATCTGGGGGGATGCACACCGAGGGGTGCACATCTGGGGGGATGCACACCCGGGGGGAGGCACGGGGAAGGACACCCGCGGTGCACATCTGTCAGAAAACACCCCCGGGGATGCACATCTGGGGGGATACACGCCCAGCGGCGCACATCTGGGGGGACACAGCCCCGGGGGACGCACACACGTGTCCTTCGGTGCCAGGGCCAGCCTGGCTCGCTGGGCCGCGAGCATCCCGGCCTCGGCTCCGCGCTGCCGCCGTCCCCCCGCGCCGAGGGGGCTCCGCCGGCCCCAGCCGCCCCCCGGGGCCGTGCCCATGAATAATCGAGGCTCCGGCCGCCTCCCCCCCGCCACTAACCCAGTTTCTCAAGCATGAAGACGATCGCAGCGGCTCCTCGGCGGCTGCCACCTGCGCCCGGGGGCTGCTCGGGCTCCTGACCCGGCCGTGGCACCCGCCCTGGCACTGCCGCCCTGCCCAGCAGCCCGGAGCGCCCACGGGGCCGGCGGGAGGAGCTCGGGACGCGCCGATCCTGCTCCAACCCGCACCGCGCAGCGCCTCATGCACCCACCCAAAGCTAGCCCGGCCACGCTCGCTCCATCCCCGCTCGGTCACCCCTCGTCCCGGCGGTGCCCCTCAGAGCCGGGCGGGTGCCCGGGGGGTGTCGGGGCAGGGGGAGCAGGCCCTACCTTCACGGGAGCCCATGGCCCGCCGCAGGCAGGGCTGCCTGTCCGCCGGGAGCCATCCCCGCGCCGAGCATCCCCTCCCCTGCGCCGCACGCACGTTGCCACAGCGACCGCCTCCCGCCGCAGCCGCCGGGATGGAGCGCGGAGGATGTGCAGGAGCAGCCCTCGGGCTCGCCGGGAGGTGGAGGGTGGGCTGGAGCAGCCCCCGGGCTCAGCGAGGGATGGAGGGGGTGGAGGAGCATCCTTTGGCTTCGGTGAGGGATGGAGGGTGGGCAGGAGGATCCTTCAGCCTCTGGAAGACATAGAAGGTGTGCAGGAGAATTCTTCAGCCTCTGTAAGACATGGAGGGGGTTCAGGAGGATCCCTCAGCCTCACCGAGGGATGGAGGATGTGCAGGACAATCCTCTGGATTTAGTGAGGGATGGAGGATGTGCAGCAGCATCCTCTGGCCTTGCCAAGAGATGGAGGATGTGCAGGAGAACCCTTCAGATTCAGTGAGGGATGGAGGATGTGCAGGAGCATCCTCTGGCCTTGCCAAGAGATGGAGGATGTGCAGGAGAATCCCTTGGCCTCCCCACGCTGCGGGATGGGCCCGAGGAGCATTCATTCCTGCATTTCCCTGTGGGAATCCCACAAAGATCCCCTGTGCCCCTCTGTGCAGGAGCTGCCTGACCCCAAACCGCCCCCCACCGCCTCCCTGCAGGGCTGCTGGCCTTGCTGGGGACACCCCAGAGGAGCCTGGTGACAATCGCCCTGCAGGGGCTGGCCTGGGTGCTCCCCATGTCCCAGGGGACACCAGTCCTGTCACCCCAGTGACACCCCCAGTCCAGCCCATGGGACACCTCTGTCCTGACTGGGACCCTGTGGAGCACAAGGCTTGGGGATGATGGCGGTTGGGGGGTGACAGCCACCACCTCTGCGGCCAGGTGGGCTCTGGGGAGGTGACCTCCATGCCTGCACAGCCCCCTCGGACCCCCCAGAGCATCCCCAGCCCCCCGAGCATCTCCCCTTCCTGGAGCATCCCCAGCCCCTGGCAGAGCAAATCCTTGGGAAAGGCTGGGACGAGACACCCTCCAGTGCACTTTCTGCACAGAGGACATTCCTGTCCCCACCTCCGCCCCCCGCCCCAAGTCTCACCTCAAAAAACAAGAAAGAAGCCGTGTGAGGTTTTTTTTTTCCTCGCCTTCTCCAGCCATAATTAAAAAGGACTCACCCTTCCGAGCCCTTTCTATCCAGGGAGGTCGAGAAGAAAGAGAGGGGAGGAAGGGGAAAAACCCTGAAAGAAAAGAGAGGAAGGGCTTGGGAAGAAGAGAGAAAAAAAAAAAAAAAAGGGACAGGGGAAAAATTAAAGCGGAGATTACACAAAGGGAACTCCTCTACCTTTGAAGCTTTGGCTAAATTGGGGAGGGGGCGGCGGGGGCAGGGAGGGTCCGGACCCAGTCGGCTCCTTTCTCAAAGCCTTCTCCTTTCAAGAACGTCTCGAATTCCTGCAGGAACAAGGAGCCGGTGCTGTGGGGCCGAAGGAAACGGGAGGGGAAAAATAAAATCACCGTGGCCGCTCGGCTAATTCCGGCCGCCACACCTGGGCAGCGGCGCCGGGCGCATTGTTCGCCCCTAATTGCTGGGTGTTGCATTTCCCTTCTGCTTTAAAGCTTCATTTAACTCAAACTGTTATAATTTTCTCCCCGCTGCCCCCCCAGTGCTTTGTCGGGGCTGGGGGAGCCCCGGCTCGGGGATTATGTCCCCCCCAGGGTCCGGCTGCCACCTCCCAGGGCATTGTGGCAGGGGAAGGCAATTATGGGGAGGGGGGGACAGCGGCGGGCTGGGGGGACAGCCTGGCTGGTGGCCCCAGCAGGGACGAGAGGGGGGACAGTGCTGGCACCAGGCTGAGGGTCATGGCACTGGGGACAATGGGGGACAGGACTGAGGGGGTACCCTGGGGGGATCAGGGGGCACCAGACTGGGTACCACAGCGACAGTGATGCCCTGAGGGTGCAGAACGGGGTGGTGACACTGAGGGGGACAGGGGGTGTCACGACTGGGATGTGATGCTCTGGGGGGGCACTTTGGGTGCCACACTAGGTACCAGGCTGTGGGGAATGGCATGGCGTGGGGACAACAGGGGACACTGCCAGGGCGAGGCCCTGGGGGGCTGCAGGGGGTGCCAGGCTGTGGGTGATGCCCGAGGGGAATATTCTGTGGGGTATTCAGGGTGTGATGCTGGGAATCCCTCTGGGGTGATGCCCTATGGGGGGACAGTGGGTGCCACCCTGGGTACCCCGCTTGGGGATGTCTGTGTCCCCAGGGTGCAGCAGCCACCCCCAGGTCACACAGACAGGGCTGGTGGCCCCAAGGAGCCCACAGCAGCCACTTTCACCCTGCTGCATTTGTCCCCAAGCAGGGGAGGTGGCCCAGAGCTCCCTGTGCACAATTCCAGCTGCAGAGCCTCGGCAGGGAAGGAAAACAGCCCCAGGCCCGTCAGTGTGACAGTCACTTTATTTGCCTCAGGGTTTCCTCCTTTACACCAGGAAACTCCCGAGTCTAAAGGTTTAGGCCTAAAACCGATTCATAAACAGCAGAATTGGTCAAAAACACACAAAATACGATCAAACAGCAAAATAAAAATCACCTCAAGGCGGCTTCTCTTTGGCCTGGGAACAGCCCCAGTGTCCCTGTCCCACCCAGTGCCACTGGGGGAGGGCACAGACCTTCTATAAATAACGTGGAGACCCCACGGGGTGGGGATACAAGTGCTGCCCGGGGGCTGGGTGACCCGGAATGCCACCCCAGTGGGGACATCCCGCGGGCTGGTGGCCTGTCCCCTCCATCGCTGAGTCTGTGGGAGATGGGAGTGTGTCCGGGGTGGTGGCACAGGGACAAGGCTGCCAGGGGGACAAAGGCACAGGGTGGTGACATGGATATCACGGGATGCTCCGGGGATTCGGGACCCTGGTGACAACCTCCAGGGGGACAAAGGCACAGGGTGGTGACATGGATATCACGGGATGCTCCAGGGATTCAGGACCCCAGTGACAACCTCCAGGGGGACAAAGGCACAGGGTGGTGACATGGATACCATGGGATGCTCCAGGGATTCAGGACCCAACACGGGGCTATGGCCACCAGTGACCATCTGAGGGCAGGGGACAAAGGCACAGGGTGGTGACATGGATATCACGGGATGCTCCAGGGATTCAGGACCCCAGTGACAACCTCCAGGGGGACAAAGGCACAGGGTGGTGACATGGATATCACAGGATGCTCCAGGCATTCCCTGGGACACTCCAGCATCCAGGATCCCACGCGGGGCTCATCCCCCAACCCTGCCCTACCCTCGGGGCGCACAAAACCCAAACCATTTTTAACAAATGGGGCAAACGCGCAGCGCCCTGAGGCCGGGCCGGGCGGGGCTACGTGCGGGGGCCGCGGGTGCGGCGGGAGCGGCGGGTGGGGGACGAGGAGCCCACGAACTCGAACTGGTTCTGGCGCTCGGCGTTGGGGAAGGGCAGCTGGCCGCGGTAGAGGCGCTTGATGAAATGCGCCTCTCGCTGGTTCTGGCGGCTGCGGGAGGCGCGGCGCGGGCGGCCGCGGCGGGTGAAGGCCATGTACCAGCCCTCGTAGCGAGCGTTCTGGAAGGCCGTGTAGTTGTTCTCCAGCACGATCTCGGTGAAGATGCAGTCCTTGCTCTTCCCGTTGGGCTGCGGGAGGAGGAGGGGAGGGTGGGTTGAGGGGGTGGGAATGGCCCAGGCCATCCCAGCCAGCCCCCAGTCCGTCTTGGTCACCCTCCAGCCCATCCTTGAGACCCCCCAGATGAGCCCTGTAGCCCCCCCGGTTCATTTCTGTCACCCCCCAGCCCCTCTTTGTCACCATCCCTGATGCTCCCAGTTCACCCCCAAGCCCACCCCTGACACCCCTCAGTTCATCTCCCTCACACCCAGCCCACCCCTGACGCCCCTCAAGCCCATTTTTGTCACCCCTAAAAACCACTTTTATCCCCCCAAACCCTATCTCTGTCACCCCCAGCCCACCCCTGGATCACCTTCATTGTCCCAAACCCATCTTTATCACCCCCAGCCCATCCCAAATCCATTCCCTGTGGATTCAGGGATTCACCAGGACCATCTCCCTGGATCATCTCCTTCCCAGGAGATTCGGGGCAGCCCGGGGCTGTCCAGGACTCACTTTCCCGATGAGTTTTCCCCTCTTGCTCATGCAGATGTACTTCTCACTCTCGGCGCCCTTGATCCTCACGCGGCTCCCGAACGTGTCTGTCTCCACGATGAGCTTGGCTGCGAGGAGGGGACAATGTCCCTCGGGGGTTGGGACACCCCCGAGGAGCTCCCGGCCACCAAATCCCCCAATTCCCTTCCCTCTACCATTCCCAGTGGGCTGGGAGTCACCACAGGTGGGACAAAGCAGCTTTTCCAGGGAATTTCCCCATCCGTGACGCCAAGGGGGTTTTGTAAAAACCCAAACTGCCCTTTCCTTCCCCTCCGACACATCCCAAATGCCAGAATTCTGCCGATTCTCCAGGGCAAGACCGAACCCAGCACGCACCAGGTTAATTATCCTAATTGTTCCTCCACAACAGCCCCGGCTGCAGAGGTTGGGAGCAGCACGGAAACCCATGACCGGGGCAGGGAGAATCCAGGGAAAGCTCTGGAAAGGAGGTGACTCAGCCTGGCCGCTTGGGAAAAAAACCTTTCCCGAAGCTCGGAGGTGCTGGTGGGGCTGCGATGTCCCCTCAGGGTGGAAAACCCCTCGGGAAAGGTGGTGTGGGCAGGCTGGGATGTGTCCCGGGTGGGCTCTGCCCACCGCCTGTGGATATTTAGGAGGAGGACACCGAGATCAGGAGATATTCCTGCGGGAAAAGCTGTTTGTCTGTCTCCAGGAAGGGATTACAAAGCACATCGGGGTTATAAATACTGCACAGAGCCGGAGAATTCCCTGAATTTGGAAGTTTTGAGGTCACGGCTGCCTGTGTGCAGCCAACTCTCACTAGAGCGATTTTTTTGATTTTTTTTTTTGGGTACAAAACCAGCCAGAGCCGGAATTCCTGCACACACCGCTCCCTCTGCGGAGCTTCCCAGGTGCTTCCCAACCTTTCCCCGATCGCTGTGACCCCTCGGGGAGGGTGACGGTGACATCCTCACCGAATTTGTTGCCATCCTCGGCGGTGGCCGTGATCCTTTTGCCGTTGACCTGGACGTGCTTGCCGCTGGTCCGGCTGTAGAGTTGGTACTCGCGGATCTGCCGCCGGCTCAGCTGGTCCGTCATGGCGCCCTGGTCCCTCACGTACTGGTTAAAATTAGGAGACGGTTGGTTCTCCCCCTTTGTTTACAAAGGGAAAAATAAAATCAATTCGTTTTGGGGTGCAGAGGGGTCCTGCCAGCCCTTTTTTTTGGGGTGAATTCCTGCATTCTGGGATGCAGGGAAGGATTCTGCCCTCCCACCCCGAGGATGCTCAGCAGGAATTCAGGACACGCTGGGATGTATGGGCTGAGCTGGTGGGTGAGACCCCCAAAATCATCCCCTAAATCCCGGCTGGGTGTCCCGGGAGCAGAGCCGCCTGCTCCCCACCCCGGGAATGGGATAAACACCCCGGGAACCCCAAACCAGCTCCGGGGTTTATCCAAATACAACGTGAGGGTTGCTGGAGTGAAAACGGGAGCTGATCAGGGCAGGTGAGGAGGGGATTTGGGATTTGGGATTCCAGCCAGGGCATCCCAAGGGAAAACTCGGCTTAACCCCAGTGCAAGAGACTTTTGGGACAACATCTGAGAGACCCCAGCCCCAAAAGGGCCGCGGGGAGGGGATAACATCCAGAGGGGATCTCCTGCCGGGACAATGGGACATTTGGGGTCACACTGCCAGTTTGGGGTGCGCAGAGTCACCTCGGGGGGGACAGGACCTGCTTCCCGCATTCCCAAGCCGGACAGGGAAGGCAGGAGGGGATCCAGGCCTGGCAGGGTGAGGGGCACTGCCCGCCCCCCAGCTTTGTGCGCTCCCGGGGATTCATTTCCTGCCCGGATGATGAGCTTTAAAGCCTTTGGGGCTGATTTGGGGAGGTCTCCCCTCTCCATCAAAGGCGCTTCCCTTCCCCTCTCGTTTTCAAAGAAAGAAAAGCATTTACCTTGGGAAGGGAGGAGAAAAAAAAATAGAAAAAAGAAAAAAAGCAGGGAAAAAAAAAAAGAAAAGAGGTGCCGAGGATGTTTTAATGCCGCCGGGCCGCAGCCGCGGGGGTTTTGTTCGGGCGCTGGAGCAGAGGGTGCTGATATGGAACAGTGGATTTTAAAAGCTGCCGCCTTTCTAAAGCTCACAAAACAAGGGTCGCAGCAGCCCCAGAGGGTGTGGGGGAGAGGGGAGGGGGTGCCCAACCTCGCACCCCCCGCCGGAGGGGTCCAGACCCCGTTAACCCCCTCGGGGCGAGCGCGGGCAGCGTCCGGCAGTGTCCTGCAGCTCGAGGGTGACAGAGCTGGCACGGGATTGCGGGAAATGCGTGCCGTGCCGGGCTGGGATCCCCGGCAGCCTCACCCAGACCCTCCTGGGGGGATCCCCATCGCTGAACCCCAACTGCAGCCCCTCCGGTGCGGACACGACCCCCGGGAACCATCCCCGCATCCCACCCTGGGAAATCCCACCCCGGCGCCTCGGGACCTCCCAGAGCAAAGGGGAAATTCAGGGGGACACCGAACGTGTCCTTCACCCAGCCCGGGGTCAGCAAAGCTCCTCCACCTACCTGGGTCTGACAGGAGAACATGAGCAGCTGGAAGCATCTGCGGGAAAAAGGGCAAAGCGGGCGGTTTTGGGGGGAGCCGGGTGGGTTCTGCTTCCCTCCGCCCCGCCAAGGAGCTAAAATCAAATAAATCAAATGAATCAAATGAAGGGAGAGGCCGGGGATGGCAGCGGGAGCTTACATGGAGAGGTTCTGCAGGGTGAGGGGCTGCATGGCGCTGCTCGAAGCCCCCCGACCGCCGCCCGCCGCGGCTCCTGGGGGATGCTGCCGTGCCCTGCCGGCCGGGGCGGCCGAGCGGCTGACCACCGGGACGCGCCGAGCCCACGTGCGATGCCCAAAGCTCCGGAGCAGCGACGGCTCATGGGGGAGGCAGCGGGGCTGGGGGCTTCTCCTCCTCCTCCTCCTCTTCTTCCTCCTACTCCTGGGGGGCACGGAGCGCCATGGCAGCCCCGGCGCGCCCACCCCATCAGCCGCCCGTGCTGGGCTCGGTGCCCCCGGGCCGGGCAGAGCCCGCAGCCCCCCGCGCCATGCAGGGCCGGTGGCCTGGCGGTGACAGCCCCAGGGGGACACGGTGGCTTTAAAGGTGGGGAGAGCCGGCAGGGAGGGGCTGGCAGGGAGAGGGTGGGATGGGATGGAGGAGGAGGAGGGGACAGGGGGAGGTGGGCTCGGCTTGGTGTCCCCATCGCCCCCCGGCCCAGCGCGTGGGGACAGCGGGACGCGGTGAGGGTACCGGGCTTTGGGGACAGATGCTTTTTGTCACCCTGCTGTCACCAGGTGCCAGCACAGCCCTGGCCTGTGCCTCACCCACCCCAGCAGGGTCTCACTCCAGCGCTGGGGGGCTCTGGGGACCCTCTGCCCCCCAACCCACAGGTGTCACGGGGAGGCTGCTAACCCCTCCAGGCTCCGTTTGCTGCGCTGGGGAGGCCTGAGAAATAATTAAATACCTGATAAATAATTAAATACCTGATAAATACCCCGGCAGGGAGCTGGGGGAACCCCGGGGTGTCACACCGTCCTGGGGGTGTCCCGTCAGAACTCACCTGCGTCACACTCGTGCCTCAGTTTCCCCATCGGTGCAAGGGGGAGCAGCAGGGAGCTCACCCCACACACACCAGGCGGGGGGGCGCTGATCCCATGAAAACAACCCCAAATATCCCCCCGATCCCTTCACACCTCCCAGCCAGGAGTTCCCCCCAAACCCCACTCTGCAGCCCCCCAAAACCAGGACAGCCGCAGCTCCAGGCTCTCCTCCCACCCCAACCGGGGGGCTCAGCAGCTCTGGGGGCTCTGCTCAGCCCCCCCAGCCACGGGGATGATTGATGGATGTGGAGCTGTCATCGCCACCGCGGTGTCCCCAGCTCCGGGGCACAGAGCGCCGGGAGCTGTCAGCGCGGCCCCGCTGTGCAAACAGCCCCTGCGGGGTGAGGACAGGCGGAGGGACAGCGCTGCTGTCACCGCTCCGCGGTGGCC
The DNA here is from genome assembly GCF_008360975.1 of Lichenostomus cassidix. NCBI lineage: Eukaryota > Metazoa > Chordata > Aves > Passeriformes > Meliphagidae > Lichenostomus > Lichenostomus cassidix. Next base: position 1,348,381 of record NC_139502.1, on the reverse strand, counting down.
CTGGAGGAGAGGAACCCCCTGGCCCCCCATCCCATCCCATCCCGGGGGGATGCAGGGAGGGATCAACCCCCCCTCACTGTCCCACACCTGGAGCAGCCTAAAGCCCCCGGCTGGGGGGCTCGGGTCCCCTCTGGGACCCCCTGGGACACAGCAGCACCCGGGGGGCTCCAGACCCTCCCCAAATCGCGCTGCCTGCAGCCCAAGGCCAGGCCAATGGGATCCAATCGCCTCCCCGCTGCTCCCTAATCCCCTTTGTCCCCTGTTCACAGGCAGCCCCCCCAGCCCCCCAAATCTGGGAACAGCTCCCAGAAATCCTATCCAGGGTGGGAATGACCCCACAGCCCCCCCAGCGCCAGCACGGGGAGCCAGGAGTGCAAAATGTGATTTTTATTTGGGAATGACACCACCACCACCACCACCAGCTGCTTTTCCCGGCTCTCCTGCACCTGGAGGGGAAGGAAAAAGGGATTTTTACCCGCTGTGGGGGCGGAGCTGCCCCAGCCCCGCTGAGCCCCGAGCTGGGGACACACCCAGGGTCCCCCCAGCTCCACAGGGACCCTCACACCCCGATCTGCACCTGGCTGGGCTCAGAAGGAATTCCCGTTATTTCTTCGCTGCTGCTTTCTTGCCCCGGCCGGCTCCGCGGCCCTGCGGGGATCAACAAGGGGTTAAACATGGAGACCCCAACCTGGCGGCCCCCAGAGCTGCTGTTCTCCCCCATTTTGGGTCCAGCAGCTGATTCCCATCGCACACTGACCCTTCTCCCTGCCCAGGAGCTCCTGATCACCCAGTTATCCCACAAGGGACACCTGAGCAGCTCCTACCTTGCCGGGAAGAGGATCCTCAGAGGAGGCCTTGTTCCTGCTGGGGGGACAGGGGGAGCTGGGGTTAGGGGTGCAGGGCCGGCAGGGGGGATTAGGGGTGCAGGGCCGGCAGGGGGGATCCCCTGCTCCGGGCTTTGCCCTCCATCGTACTCACAGCTCATCTGCCTTCTCCACCTTCCTTTTCTGTGCAGAGAGAGGAGATGAAGGATGGGAACTCTTCCTCACCGAGGGATGAAGGCCACAGCCCATCCCCTGACAGGGAAGGATTTGGGGTCCCTGTCCCCCCCCGTCCACACCCAAATGTCGCTGACCTTGGCAGCGCCACCCTTGCGGGCACTCGGAGCCTTGGGGGGCTTCTTGGGGGTTTCCTCTTCCTCCGTCTCCTCGTCAGACTCCTCCTCCGAGCTCAGGCTGGTCACTGCGGGAGAGCCTGGCTGAGCCCCCCGCCCCTGCCGGGGGGTCCCGGGCTGCGGGGTGACCCCGATACTCACTGGACACGTGCTGCCCGCTGACATAGACGGGGCCGGAGCCGGAGCGCAGGCGGAACGTCACCGGCGGGGTCAGCTCCACTCCGCCCAGCGTCGCCTGGAAAAGGGGATGGCAGCAGCTCCTGCAGCCCCTCGGGGCACAGAACCCCCCTGGGCGGCCGCAGCCCCCCGCCCTCCCCGGGCACTCACCGTGGGCAGCACCGATGGCTTCAGCGTGGCCAGGGGCACCGGGCTGCGGCTGTCCCCGTCCTCGGCCACCACCTCCACCACGTGGAACTCATCCCGGGCTGTCTCCCCCAGGCAGATCTGCAGGGAGAAGGGAATTCCCTCAGGAGCCCCGCGGGATCCGCGTGGCTTTGGGAAAGTCCGTGGGTTCGGGAAGGTCCGTGGGGTCTCAGCCATGATCTCCTCGCCATAAAATCCACCCCAAACAGTGGGGAGAACACCCCCCCCGTCCCCCGCCAGGTTTTTGGGGTCACCCACCGTGCGCACCACCAGCTGCTGGTCGCAGTTCCAGTCGTCGGTCACCTGGAAGGTGCAGGAGTCCTTGGCTTTGCTCAGCTCACACCCTGGGGACACGAGAGAGGGGACAGAGCGTGGGGTCGCGGGCAGGGGGAGCCCCCCGGGGAGCCCCCCAGGACATCCCCAGCCCCCCAGGGATGGCAGGGGGTGCGACACTCACCCCAAAGGACGGACACCGGCTTGTCGGACGTGCTGTAGGTGCTGTCCGTGAAGGACATGGCTCTGGGGTGTCACAGCCTGGGGACACACACACAGAGCTGTGGGATCATCGCCCGACCTGCAGGACATCCACTGCCCGCTCCCCAAAACACTCACCCGAAAAAAGCGCCGCAATTCTCAGCCCGGAAGGAGCACCCGAGGACAGCAGGGTCACCCCACAGCGGGCATTTATAGGGGCACAGGGACCCCATCCACCCACCCAGCCCCCAATCAAACACCAGCCGCCCCGAGGGGTTAATGAGTTAATTATCCCCCCCAGGTGAGGGTGCTAATGAGGGTGGGAGCACCGCCGATCCCCCCCAGCTGTGGGTCGCCCCGATGTGTCACACACAGGTCACCGTGTCCCGACATCCCCGGTGGCCTCCCCGCCTGTCCCTCCGTGTCCCCTCGTGTCCTCCTGGGTTCCTCCATGTCCCCTCGTGTCTCCTGCCCCACGTGTCCCCCTGTGACCCCCTTGTCACTCCGTGCCCCCCGTATCCCCCATCTCCCCTGTCCCCCCGTCCTGAGTGTCCCCTCGTGTCACCACTTGTCCCTCCATGTCCCCCACAACTCCCACACCCCCCCGTGTCCCTGTCCCCCCCGTGTCCCCCACAACTCCCACACCCCGCCGTGTCCCTGTCCCCCCGTGTCCCCCCACAACTCCCACACCCCCCCGTGTCCCGCCCTGTCCCTCCCTGTCCCCTGGGCGGAGTCGCACCGCCTCTTCCGGCAGCGATGGCGGCGGCGGGGCTGGCGGGGCTGGTGAGGCTGGGGGGCACCGGGGGGCTCTCTGCGACCCTCCGCGGGCTCCTGGGGGCCCCTGGGGACAGTGTCCCCGCGGTGTCGCAGCTCCGTGTCCCCCGCAGGGCCCCGGCGAGGTGGCGGCGGCTGCTCAGGCGCTGGCGATGCCCGCGGAGTCCTTCGGCAACGACGTGAGCGGGGCTGGGGGGCAGCGGGGCACAGTCTGGGGGCAGAGGTTTGGGAGATCCCATTCCCGGAGGATCCCAGGTTTGGGGGATCCCATTCCCGGAAGGTCTCAGTCCAGGAGGATCCCATTCCTGAAGATTCCCAGTTCTCACAGGGATATCCAGTCCCGGAAGGATTCCTGCCTTGGAGATCCCAATCCAGGAGGTCTCATTCCTGGAGGATCCCAGATTTGGGGAGATCCCATTCCCGGAGGATCCCAGGTTTGGGGGATCCCATTCCCGGAAGGTCTCAGTCCAGGAGGATCCCATTCCTGAAGATTCCCAGTTCTCACAGGGATATCCAGTCCCGGAAGGGAATTCCTGCCTTGGAGATCCCAATCCAGGAGGGTCTCATTCCTGCGAGATGTCCTCGATGTCCCCCTGTGTCCCCTCGTGTCCCCTGTCCCTCCCACCCTTGCCCTGCACCCCCGAGGGGAGGAGAAGAATCCCAAAAGGAATAAAAACCCGGAAAGGGAAGAGAAGAACCGCGAGGGGAGGAGAGACCCTGCAAGAGGAGGATAAAACCCCAAGAAGAGAGGGAGCAAACCCCAAGAGCGGCTTTTAAAGGGGAGCAGGGACCCCCCAAAGTGGGGATTTGTCCCCAAGGGGGTCGCAGCGTCCCCTGATCGTGTCCTGCTCCGCAGCCCCGCGTGGAGCTCGCCTGGGCCATGAAAGCTCATCAGCACGCCCAGGTCTACTTCAACGTGAGTCGGGGGGCTGCGGGGGTCTGGGGTTTGGGGGGGCTCCGGGGCTCTGGGGGGCTGGGGGTCTCCGGGGGTCTGGGGGACTCTGGTGGTCTGGGGATGCTCTGGGGGTCTGGGGGGGTTCTGGGGGGGGCTCTGGGGGTCTGAGGGGGCTCCAGGCATCTGAGGGTCTGGGGGGGCTCCGGGGGGTCTGGAGGTCTCGGAGTCTGGGGGTGCTCTGTGGGTCTGGGGAGGTTCCAGGGGTCTGGGAGGTCTGGGGGGGTTTTGGGGGTTCACAGCTGACCCCACACCTCCCCCTGCAGCTCATCTCCTCCGTGGACCCCAAATTCCTCAACCTGACCAAGGTGGATGACCTGATCTATGAGGAATTCCGGAAAACCTTCCCGGAGCTGCGGGTGGATGTGCTGGATCCTGAGGAGCTGAAATCGGAGCCTGCCAAGGAGGTGGGGGGGATTTCCCCTTTTCCTGGGATTTGGGGATGCTGAGGGGGTTTTTATCCCACTTTTTCCCAGGATTTCTCCCTTTTCCCGGGATTTCCCCCGTTTTCCGAGGATTTGGGGGTGCTGAGGTTGTTTTTATCCCCCCTTTTCCCAGGATTTCCCCCTTTTCCCGGGATTTGGAGGGGCTGAGGGTATTTTTATCCCAATTTCCCAGGATTTCCCCCTTTTTCCAGGATTTGGGAGTACTGATGGTGGTTTTATTCCCCCTTTTCCTGGGATTTCCCCCTTTTCCCGGGATTTGGGGTGCTCAGGGTGTTTTTCTCCCCAGTTTTCCCAGGATTTCCCCCCTTTTCCCAGGATTTGGGGGGGCTGAGGGTGTTTTTATCCCCCATTTTCCCGGGATTTGGGGCGCTCAGGATGTCTCTCTCCCCCCAGAAGTGGCGTCCCTTCTGCCTTCGCTTCGAGGGCGTGGTGGAAGATTTCAACTACGGGACTTTGCTCCGCCTGGATTCCCGCCGGGAATACACCGAGGAAAACACCATTTTCGGTGGGGAGCGGGCTGCAGGGGGGCTGCAGGGAACCCCAAACCCACAGGTCTGACCCCTCTGCTGCTTTTCCAGCCACCAGGATCCAGTTCTTCGCCATCGAGATCGCCAGGAACAGGGAAGGTTGCAACGATGAGGTTTACAGCAGCGCCAGGCAGCCGGCGGGGGAAAAATCGGGATGAGGGTTGGGAATTCTTGGGAATTCTGGAGTTCCCAGCTCTGCTCCAGGACCATTCCCGAGCTGGGGAGGCTCAGGAAGGATGGAGAGGCTGGAGATGCTTCTCCGACTGTAAATAAATGTTGTGAAATCCCAATTCTGGTGGTGTTGTCACCCCTGTAGGGTTGGGGTCCCTGGGGGGAGTTTGGTCCCTAAAATGGGATAAAACCAGCAGGATTTGGGGCCAAATGCAGGTGGGATTTGTGGAGCTTTGCTTGCTCCGCTCAGGGATGGAGGATCATCCCCCCCACCCCCAAATTAAATGGGATTTGGGGGATTTTGGGATTGGGCTGGGAAGGGCTGGGGGTGTTGGGAGGATTTTGGGGTGCAGGGGGAGAGAATTCAGGGGAGAGAGTTGAGGGGATGTGGGAAATCTGAGTTCCAGGGGAACTCTTGGAGTTCTGGGGGAAAACTCAGGGTTGTGGGTGGAGATCTTGGAATTCTGGGGGAGATCTTGGGGTTCAGGGAGAAATCTTGGGGTTCTGGGGAAAAGTCAGAGTTCTGGGAAGAAATTTGGGATTCTCTGAGGGATTTTGGGGTTCTGGGAAGAAATCTGGGATTCAGAGGTGAATTTTGGCGTTCTGGGAAGAAATTTGAGATTCTCTGAGGGATTTTGGAGTTCTGGGAAGAAACTTTGGGTTCTGAGGTGAATTTCGGGGTTCTGGGGTGAATCTTGGGGTTCAGGGGGAAAAGTCAGAGTTCTGGGAAGAAATTTGGGATTCTCTGAGGGATTTTGGGGTTCTGGGAAGAAATTTGGGATTCTGGGATGAAACCTGGGGTTCTCTTGAGAGATTTTGGGGTTCTGGGAAGGAACTTGGGGTTTTGAGGTAAATCCTGGGGTTCAGGGGTTGAATTTGGGGTTCAGGTGTGAATTCGGGGTGCAGCCAGAGCCGTGTCAGTAGAAACCATTGAGTTTTTATTTGCAGTCACAATGCTTACACTGTATGCAGCAAACACCCTTACAAGTCAACCAGCATCTGCTCACGCGGAAAAAGGACCCAACACACAATCGCCAGGAGGAAAAGAGGGGAAAAAAAAACAAAATTAAAAATAAAATAAAATTAAAAAAAAAGGAAATAAAATTAAGAGTCGGTCGGTGGTGTCTGGGGAGAGAAACTGAAGCCCTAGAAGGACTGAGTGTCTGTGGGGAGAGCTGAGCAAGAGGATGCACACGACTAGCAGCAACAATAGTGGGGAAATACAAGGCAAACGGGTTCCCTCTCCCTCTGATCCGTGGATTTTCCCATCGAGTGGATTTTCCCACCCATTGGGTTTTCCCAAACGCTGATTTTTGGGTGCTTGAAGAGAAGAAATGGACTCGTTTTTTTTTTTTGTTTTTTTTTTGTCCAAGGGGTGCTCGAGATTTCATGCTGGGCAAACCTTGTGGTGGAGAACCCTCCGAGGAGGAGGGATGTGCTGCCGCCAGCTCCTGCTCCAGCCCGGGGAAAAATGGGAAAAAAATGGGAAAAAATGGGGAAAAAATGGAGGAGAGGAGGGCTCTGGGAGGGGACAGGGCTACTGCTACAGAGGGGACAGGAGGGACACCCACGAGCAAGCACGAACGGAGGGGTCACGTCATGGCTTCGAGTTCCCAAGAACGAGGGCGAGACGGGACCGGGAAATTGTGATTTTTTTCGAGGGGGGGCTTAATAAGAAAAAATATACATTTGGAATTTTACAATGCCTTTTTTTTTTTTTTCCTTTTTTTTTCGCGGCGTGGGTTTTTTTGTTTTTTTTTTCTTTTTTTTGCGTGTGTTTTTGATTTTTTTTTTTGTGTTTTTTTTTTTCTCGTCGTTGTTTTGTTTGAAGTTTTGCTTCTCTCTACAGCTTGTCACTAAATAGATCTCTGCACTTTCACACAGCCACCCCCTCGCCCAGTAAAGCTTCAGGCCACGCTTTCCTCACTCGCATTCACAACCCTCACACCAGCACTGGGTGCACCAGGACTCTGTAAAAATTTCAATCACACTTTTTTTTTTTGTTTTTTTTTGTCGTTTTGTTGGTTTTTTGTTTGTTTTTTTTTTTCTGTTTGTTTTTTTTTTATCGTCGTTTTGGTTTTTTGTGGCTTTTTTTTTCTTTTTTTTGTCGTTTTTTCTTTTTTTTTTTAATCATCGTCTCGTTTTTCTGAAACTCAATATAAACCTTGTTCCAAAATGTTATGAAAAAATGTACATGTTTTTTTTTTTTTTTGTTTTTTTTTTCTGTCTTTTATACAAGGCAGGCTTGCGGCAGAGCGATCCCACATTTCCGCCCAAGGGGGAGAGAGAGAGAGAGACACACTTCTTGCAAAATTCCTGCAACCTGGAATTATTTTTTTTTTTTTGTTTTTGTTTTTTTTTTTTGTGTTTCTGCCCTTCCTTCCAACCCCCCTCCCCGCGGAAAACAAGCACCTGCCCAGGTGAGCTCAACCTGCTGCTCCCTCCTCCCGCGGGTCCGGCAGCAATCCAGCCCTGGGGAAGGCCGTGGGGGTTTGGGAACGCCCTGGATTCTTTCCTTCGGGGATTTGGGGAGCCCTGGAGGCCGGCAGGAGGAGAAGAGGAGATCCAGCTGGCAGCTGTCAGCTCATCATGTCGTTGCTGTTCACGCCGTAGCTCGAGTTCTTCATGGAGTCGTTAACTTCCCGCCGGAACGCTGACAGGTTTTGGGTGAACCTGGAGAGGGAGGGTTGGGCATTTTTGGGGAATTATCAGCCTGATAAAGCTCTCGTGGAGTGTGGAGAGTGAAGCAGAACCCAGCAGGACCTCTGTGTGATCTCCACACCAGCCAGGGATGGGAATTCCCCACCTGGCAGCTTCTCCATGGAGAGGTTTGATCAAAGTGCAGCAGGGATACTGCAGGGAAGGGATAACAGGGATTTGGGGAAGGAATTCCTCCCTGTGAGGGTGCTGAGGGGCTGGGATGGAATTCCCAGAGGAGCTGTGGATCCCTGCAGTGTCCCAAGCCAGGCTGGATCACCCAGGGACACCAGGAGATGTCCCTGCCGTGGCACGGGATGGATTGAAGGTCTCTTCCCACCCAAACCATAAACCCACCAAGAAATCCCATGGGAAGTTTCAAACAGAAAGGTGGGATTTTGGGAAGGAATTCCTCCCTGTGAGGGTGCTGAGGGGCTGGGATGGAGTTCCCAGAGAAGCTGTGGCTGCTCCTGGATCTCCAGAAGTGTCCAAGGCTAGGTTTGGATCACCCTGGGACACCAGGAGATGTCCCTGCCGTGGCACTGGATGGATTTAAGATCTCTTCCCACCCAAACCATTCCATGAGTCCAATATAAACCCATGCAGAAATCCCATGGGAAGTTTCAAACTGAAATATGGAATTTTGGGAAGGAATTCCTCCCTGTGAGGCTGCTGAGGGGCTGGGATGGAGTTCCCAGAGGAGCTGTGGATCCCTGGAAGTGTCCCAGGATCACCCTGGGATATCACAAGATGTCCCTGCCTGTGGATATTTCATCTCCCTCCCAACCCCAACCCCTCCCTGAGCACAACCAGGAGGAAATCCCAGGGAAAACTCCCCATTCCCACATTTTCCCACCAGAAGTGCCCAGCACTGACCTGTCCCTGTTCTTGGTGAGCAGGTTGCGCTCGATGCCCTCCATGAGGTTCTCAAAGCAGAGGTGCATGGCCTGCTGCTTCTCCGGGGGCTGGCTGTTCACAATGCTGTTCCTCAGGTCCGAGAAATACTGGGGGAACAGGACAAGGAGGGCTGAATTCCCGTGGGATCTCAGCTTTGGGGACAGAGCACACACATTCCCAGAGGAGGGAATGGAGTTGGATTCCTGTGACTTTTCCCAGCCCTGGGATCATCCCAAGGATTCCCTGGATTGTTCCCCTCCCTGATCCAAGCCCATTCCAGCTGGGATGGATGCTTTACCTTCTCGTTGAGCAGGATGAGGCCGAGCAGAGGTCGGGACATGGACCACTGGTTCCTGCAGTCCTCGAAGATGATGATGTTCAGCACCGTGGAGAGCATCTGGGTGGGGAAGGGAGGGTTAAATACAGACATCCCATTCCATTCCATCCCATCCCATTGCATTCCATTCCATCCTATTCCATTCCATTCCATCCCATTCCATTCCATTTAATTCCATTCCATCCTATTCCATTCCATTCCATTCCATTCCATTCCATTCCATTCCATCCTATTCCATCCCATCCCATTCCATTCCATCCCATCCCATTTCATTCCATTCCATTTAATTCCATTCCATCCTATTCCATTCCATCCCATTCCATTCCATCCTATTCCATTCCATTCCATCCCATCCCATCCCATCCCAGCTCCCTGGGATGTTGGGATCCACCTGGGATGCTGCTGCAGGCTCAGGGGTACAGAGCTCTGAGCACTGGCAATCAGGGAATTCAGGCTGGACAGGACAAGGTGGAGCAAATAAAAACTGACAGATTGGGAAAAACCCTTCCTAGGAGGGGCTGGAATGGAATTCCCAGAGAATGGGATGGAATTCCCAGAGAATGGGATGGAATTCCCAAAGAATGGGATGGAATTCCCAGAGAATGGGATGGAATTCCCAGAGAATGGGATGGAATTCCCAGAGAATGGGATGGAATTCCCAAAGAAACCTCATCCCTGGAAGTGCCCAAGGCCAGGCTGGATGGGGTTGGGAGCAGCCTGGGACAGTGGGAGGTGGAATGGGATATTTCAGGTCCCTCCAACCCAAACCATTCCAGGATTCCAGGATTCCCAACCATCCTCCCAGCACTGCCAAACCCACATCATGGACAGGAGGAGGATCTGGAGCCTCCAGGAGCTGGTGGAGGTTTCCTTGAGGAGCTGGGAGCTGCTGGGCTGTTGATTCCTGACAGGAATTCCTGACACATCCCAAGGCATCCATGGGAATATTGTCCTATCTCCACCTAAACTGGTGTTTAAATGCCTTGGGAAGCTCCTCATCCCTCCTTGAATTTCCTTCCTCCAATTTCCTTCCTCCAATTTCCTTCCTCCTTGAATTTCCTTCCTCAAATTTCCTTCCTTGAACTTCCTTCCTTGAATTTCCTTCCTTGAATTTCCTTCCTCCAATTTCCTCCCTTGAACTTCCTTCCTCCAATTTCCTTCCTGGAATTTCCTTCCTCAGCCACCTCAGGCTAAATCCAGGATCTAACCTGGGCTGGGAAGATGCAATTGCTCTTTTTAGCCTCAGAAACCTCAGCTCCCATCCCAAAAAAAGCAGGATTTGTTGGCAGCTGAGGGTGGAACAATATTCCCTATTCCCACGCTCCAGGGCTGGAGAACATCAGAACTGTTTCCTTAAAAAAAAACCCCAAAAAACAGGGAAAAGCTCCTTTTTTGGGCTAATTTGAACAGCCAAATGACTGTTCCTTGGGATAACCAAAACCCCAGAGCCCAGCTTGGAATCACACCTGAGCAAAAGTGGAACAGAAGCAAAAAAAAAATCCGTTTACCCCAGAAAACAATTCCCTGTTTATCCCAGCTAAAAGAGAAAAAACGGGCAAAACAAGTACTAAATCATGTTTTTAAGTAGAATGATAGTTGGAAATTTGTGTTGCAGTTGCAGTGAAGGGTGGATTTTGTGTAATTTGCCTTTTTGTTTTGTGTTGTGATGTTCTTTGTAGATTTGACACAGGGAACTCTTTTTGTTCTTTCGTTTTTTTGTTGCTGTAAGCGAAAATTCTACGCTGAATATGGATTTTAATGCTTTAAAACCAGAGCAGGGAAAAGGCAGTGATGCCATGCTGGGAAAATCCAAGTTTTTTTTGGGAATTCACCTGCTGGATCATCTCGGGGTGCTGCTGCATGATGTGCAGGAAGCGATCGCTCTCCTGGGCCAGAGGGGTTGTTCTCTTCTTGGTGCTGCGGGACAGTTGCTTGAAGAGATAAGTGACAATGTGGTCCAGGCAGGAGCAGCAGCCTGTGCAAACCATGGTGTCTGTGGGAAAAGGGAAAAAATCCGCATTTTGGGAGATGCTGGAGAAGCTCCTGGGAAGATATTCGTGTTTATTTGGGGCTATCGATGGGTTTTGGGTTATTTAGGGATTATCCCAAGGCTGAGGAGGTCAGGAAGTTCCTCCCTGAGATGAGGGTGAAAAAAAAAGCTGGGAGGATTGGGAATGTTCAGCCTGGAATATTCAGTGTGGGATGATTGGATTGAGGGATGAAGGGAGCTGAATTAAAATGGAGAGAGGTTGGTTGTAAGGGATGGAGGGAAGGACATGGGGAATGGATTGAAATGGACAGGGAGGAGGTTTAGATGGGATTTTGGGAAGGAATTCCTGGCTGGGATGGAATTCCCAGAGGAGCTGTGGCTGCCCCTGGATCCCTGGAGTGTCCAAGGCCAGGCTGGGATAACCTGGGATAGTGGGAGGAGTTCCTGGGATTGGAACTAGCTGGGCTTTAAGATCCCTTCCCATCCACTCTGGAATTCCACGATCCTGTGAATTCCTGGAATGGTTACATTTGGAAAGGATCAGGGATGGAATCACTGCTCAAACCTCTCCAAAAATTCCAGCTTTACCAGGGCTGGCATTCCCCCACTGCTCTCCCACGGAATATTTTATTTTGAACCTCCAGCTCCCCATTCAAAGCACCAAAATCTCCTCCCAAATCCCTGAAATCCCCAGGAGAGCAGCAGGAATTACCTAGTGCAGTGAGGCCCTCGGAGATGGAGGACAGGATGTACATGATCACGTGGGGCTCCAGGCTGGCAATGAAGTTCATGTGGTCCTGGGTGAGAACTTCCAGCAGGGAATAGTAGGACTGGCTGAGCTTGGGATAATCCTGCAGGAAAAAGAGGAAAAAATCCAGTTTTAATACCTCATGGTTATCCTGGAAGCACCAACTGGGGATTCCTAAACCAAACACCTCATTAATCACCTAAAAGTGATTATGAATCTCCTGGGAAGAGTCAACCAACCTCTCTCCCAAAATACTGATGTTCCAACAGATTTCCCACCTTTCCTTCTCCCCCAACAAACCATTCCATCTGCAGGATTCCATGGGGATTTTGGCCCACAGGGGAACACAATCCTCACTCCAGGAAGTGGTTTTTGGATAGAGAAGCTCTGAGAAGAGCTGGAGAGGGACTGGAGCCAAGGGATGGAGGGACAGGGCACAGGGAATGGATTGGAATGGACAGGGAGGAGGTTTAGATGGGATTTGGGAAGGAATTCCTGGCTGGGATGGAATTCCCAGAGGAGCTGTGGCTGCCCCTGGATCCCTGACTGTCCAAAGCCAGGCTGGATCAACCTGGGATAGCAGAAGAGGTGGAACTAGATGGAATTTAAACTCCATTCCACCCCAAATTTTGGGAATCATTTCTGTGCCACCTTCCCAACCTTCACCCCCAACTCCCCGCCGCCACCCATTATCCCCACAGCACCACCAACCCTCATCCCCACAACCTCCCTGAATTCCCCATCCCTCCACACCTCTCCCTGGATCTCCCAGCCCTGGATGCTCACCAGCAGGTCGCTGTGGGGGATGGAGAGCAGCAGCTTGATGAAGGTCTGCAGCGCGTTGTCCAGCGCGTCGTCGCCGTACAGCCGGAACACGCCGAAGTTGACGTAGCTGCCGCTCAGCGCCGCCTTCAGCATGGAGAAGCAGATGGAGATCCCCTTCAGCTTCAGGGCGTAGACCTGGTCCTTGGGGACCTCTCCCAGCGTCAGGATGCGATTCCCTGCAGGGGTTGGGGAGCAGAGGCACGATTCCAGTGGTAAATCCCAAACCGTTCTCCATCAGGAGTGGAAGGAGAGGGAGGAGAAGGTGAAGGTTCTGAGGATTTATTCCCCAGTGGTGAGAAGTGGGGATCTGCTGGGATTTCCATGGAGTGATGGGATAAGGAATGGCTTTAAACTGAAAGAAGGGAGATTTAGATGGGATTTGGGATGGAATTCTCGCTAGGAGATGGAATTCCCAGAGAAGCTGTGCTGCCCCTGGATCCCTGGAATTATCCAAGGCCAGGCTGGGATAACCTGGGATGGTGGAAGGTGTTGTGTTTGGAACTGGATAGGATTTAAGGTCCTTTCCAACCCAAACCATTCCAGGATTCCATTTTCCCATCCCTCTGCAGGTGCTGCAGGAACAGCCTTGGACACTGGGAATGTGCTAGAGGGACAGGGAATGGCTTCCCACTGCCACAGGGCAGGGATGGATGGGATTTGGGAAGGAATTCCTGGCTGGGATGGAATTCCCAGAGAAGCTGTGGCTGCCCCTGGAAGTATCCAAGGCCAGGCTGGGATAACCTGGGATAGCAGCTGTCCTGCCCATTCCAGGGATGGAACAGGATGAACTTTCCCATCCCTTCCAAGCCAGCCATCCCATAATTTCCCCAGGAAGCCCAGAGAAGGCAGCCAGGGGCAGTGGGGCTGTGGGACATCCCTCACCGTACGTCGTGATCATCTTGCTGGTCTCGCGGAAGAGCAGAATGCCGTTGGGAGAGGAGACATCGAACTGCAGCCGCTGGGATCTGAGGGGAAACAGGGAATGGTCAGAGCCAGGACTGACCCAGGGGCTGGAGAACCTCTGCAGCCAGGCTGGGAGGGTTGGGAATGTCCAGAGTGGAGATAAGAAGGATGCAGGGAGAGGTCAGAGCTCCTTGCTGTGCCTAAAGGAGCTCCAGGGGAGCTGGAGAGGGACTGGGGACAAGGGCTGGAGGGACAGGGAATGGGGACACACTGCCAGAGAGCAGGGATGGATGGGATTTGGGAAGGAATTCCTGGCTGGGATGGAATTCCCAGAGAAGCTCTGGCTGCCCCTGGATCCCTGGGAGTGTCCAAGCCAGGCTGGGATAACCTGGGATAGGGGAAAGTGTCCTGCCATGGAATTGGGATGAGATTTAAGGTCTGTCCATCGATTTTCCATGATCCTGTAAATTCCAAACTGCAGCTCCAACAGCCCTGGCAGCAAAACCAGGGTGACCACTGTGGGATCTGCTGCTCCTGGGGCTCCCTGATCCCAGGGATGATCCCAGGGATGATCCCAGAGCTCCCTGGGCTGCTGGAAAATCCTGCTGTTCCCTGCCAGAGCAACAGGAGCTGTGCTGACACCCCAGGAAAAGCCTGAATTCCCGGGATTTGGGGAATATTCTGGGATTGGGGATGGAGATCCTACCCTGGCAGAGTCACACCAACACCTCAGAGCAGCCCAGGCTCGCTGCCTCCATCCCTGACAGCTCCAAGAATTCCCAGCCTGGCATTCCCTCCCCTCCAGCAGCTCCAGCTCACAGGCAGTGAGCAGCTCTGTTCACCTCTGCAACCAACCCCTGGATGGTTTCCAGGCTGGATTGTTTCCCTGAGCAAAGATGCAGCCTGACAGGATGGATTGCCAGCAGCTCAACCTCGTGTCACTTCCCAGAGCCACAGCATCCTCCTGGCAGCATTCCAGAGCCAGCTCAGCCAGCAGCTGGGAATTATCTCTCCCTGCTGGAGGAGAAAGGGCTGCAGCTCTGAGTGCAAGTGGCTGCCAGGGAGAACAGTGGTCATTGGGTTTAAAAATGAATTTAAAATTGGATTTGAGAATGAATTTAAAAATGAATTTGAAAATGAATTTAAGAATGAATTTAAAAATGAATTTAAAAATGAATTTGAAAATGAATTTAAGAATGAATTTAAGAAGGAATTTAAAAATGAATTTGAAAATGAATTTAAAATTGAATTTAAAAATGAATTTCAAAATGAATTTGAGAATTTCCTGCCCTTGGAAATGGAAATCCGCAGGGGTGATGGAGCTGAATCCCAAATGTGGGATTTGCCTCCCTGTAGAACAATCCCAGTTCTCCTCCCCATTCCCATGGCAGATTTTAGAGCATCAATAGATGGGGAGAGAGAAAAAAAAACCCAACAAACCAACAAACACACACCAGGGGATGAAATCAGCTCTCAATCCCTTCCCAGCCCACCATCCCATGCAATCCCTGCAGATTTTGGGATGTTCCTACCTGTTGTGGACCAGCTCAGCCATGAGCTTGAGGACAGGGGTGGTGCAGGCTGGGTCGTGGTACCAGAGCTCGATGGCTCTCTGCAGGATGGGCATGTAGGAGGGATAACTGCCAGGGCAGCTAAGGAATTCCTGCTTGGAAGGGCAAAATTCCATGGAAAATGAGTATTCTGGGTGTGCTGCAAAGCAGTTTTATTGAGGGGGTTAGGCAGGGATTGTGCTTGCTGGGATTTTTATTATTATTGTTATAAATAATTATTATTATAGTTATAAATTATTATTTATTATATTTTTATATTTTAAATTTATTTTTACATTTTAAAATATTTTTAATATGTTTTATATTTTTATAATTCATTATTATTTTGGCCCTTGAAAAGGGCCAAAATCCCTTGGAAAAGGAATATTCTGGGTGTGCTGCAAAGCAGTTTCACTGATGGGGTTAGGCAGGGATTGTGCTTGCTGGGATCTTTATTATTATTGTTATTATAGTTATAGTCATCATTTATTATTATTAATTCTATTTTTCTATGTTTATATTTTAATTTATTTTAAAATATTTTCAATATTTTAATATATTTTATATTTTTATAATTTATTATTTTGGCCCTTGATGATGATGATTATTATTATTGTTATAATTTATTATTATTATTATTTCCAAGAAAAAAGTCATCATCATAAAAACAAGTCCCTTGAAGGATTTAAGACCAAAAAAATCCCAATTTTTTTAAGGCAAACCATCCTCCAGCAAGGTTTTTTGGGAGGAAAGGAATCCCCAGAGAGCTGCCAGTGCCTGACCTTCCCCAGGCAGAGCAAAGCTGGAATCTCTCCCTGTTTTTTGGGCAGAGAAAGCACAAGGATTCCTCAGCAAAAGGCCATGAATCCACTGCTGTTGGCTCCAGGAAATGCTTGTGGTGCTGCTGGGATGAATCCATGAAAACCTTTGTGTCTGACAGGTCAGCCCTCTCCAGCTGCACTGGGAAAAAAACCCCAAAATTGGCTCAGAGCAGCTTTTTGGGATGAGCTGGCTGCAGCCAGAGCTGAGCCCAAGCTATCCCAGAGCTTGGAGAAAAGACATCAAATCCTATCAAAGCCAAGAGAAACCCCACAGGCAGGATTTCACTGGGAAAATGGGACTTTTGGAGGCAGCCAGGGGTGGGATTTGGGGATTTTTTGGGGTTTTTTTGGGAGCACAAGGATACATCCACTCGAAGAGCATCATGAAGCTGGTCTTGGCGTTGAAGGCGAAGGCGATTCCCCGCAGGTCTCTCACCAGACCCACCAGGGTTCTCTGGGGTGGGGAAAACAGAATTAAAATATCATCAAACAGAATAAAAATCAGGATTTTTCCCCCTCCCTGCTTCATTTCCATCCCTCAGAAATTCTGGATCTCAATCCTGACCTGGATAATCCCTCCTTTCCAGGGTCAGGATTCCCTGAGCCTCGGCAGTGACACTGCTGGGGGATTTCATTCCCAGCTGGAAAACTGGGAGGTTTTCCCTCTCCAATTCCAGATTTCATTCCCAGAGGGAAAACTAGGAGGTTTTCCTGCTCCAATTCCAGACCTGCTCCAATTCCAGATTTCATTCCCAGTAAGAGAACTGGGAGGTTTTCCTTCTCCAATTTCAGATTTCATTCCCAGCAGGAAAACTGGGATATTTTCCTTCTCCAATTCCAGATTCCATTCCCAGCAGGATAACTGGGAGGTTTTCCTTCTCCAATTCCAGATTTGGAGGTTTTCCTGCTCCAATTCCAGATTTCATTCCCAGCTGGAAAACTGGGAAGTTTTTCCTGCTCCAATTCCAGACTTCATTCCTAGCAGTAAAACTGGGAGGTTTTCATTCTCCAATGCCAGACTTCATTCCCAGCAGGAAAACTGGGATATTTTCCAGACCTGCTCCAATTCCAGATTTCATTCCCAGTGGGAAAACTGGGATATTTTCCTTCTCCAATTCCAGATTCCATTCCCAGCAGGATAACTGGGAGGTTTCCCTCCTCCAATTCCAGACCTGCTCCAATTCCAGATTTCATTCCCAGTGGGAAAACTGGGAGGTTTTCCTTCTCCAATTCCAGATTTCATTCCCAGCAGGAAAACTGGAAAGCTTTCCCTGCTCCAATTCCAGATTTCATTCCCAGTGGAAAAACTGGAAAGTCTTCCCTGCTCCAATTCCAGATTTGGAGGTTTCCCTGCTCCAATTCCAGATTCCATTCCCAGCAGGATAACTGGGAGGTTTTCCTTCTCCAACTCCCTGATCCCAAGGGATTCAAACACTCCCAAATCCCTCTGAACTGCAGGAGAAGCTCCACCATTCCACCTTTCCTTCCAGAGGGAAAACCAGCTCCCTGCTGCCTCCTGCCTGCCTGAAAACACCCAAATTCCCAGGAAAAACAGGGAATAAACGTTGTCCCAACTCACCTTTGCCTCCTGCTCGTTGAAGGTGTTGGTGCTGAACATCTGAGCCACTGTCTCAAAGGCAGCAGTCAGGGGGAGCATGAACTGCTCATACTGATCCTCATCCTCCCCTGGGATGGGGGAGAAAACAGGGAATCAGGAGAAAATCCATGGAAAAATCTGTGTTCTGCACCAGGCAGGTGCTCTGGCACTGCTAAAGTGGGACTTGCAGATGGCTGGGAACAAAGTGTCAGCAGGAGAACATCTGGGAGGGGAGGATGGAAAAATTTATCCCAAAATTTGGTGGGATGGAAAAATTATTTATCTCCAGTTTGGTGGGATGGAAAAATTTATCCCTAACCTCGGTGGGATGGAAAAAACCTTAGTGGGATGGAAAAATTATTTATCCCTAACCTTGGTGGGATGGAAAAAACCTTGGTGGGATGGAAAAATTTATCCTGAATTTGGTGGGATGGAAAAATTTATCCCCAAAGTGCATTCCACCCCAAATTTTGGGAATCCTTTATGTGATACCTTCCCAACCAATCTTGGGGTGATGGAAAAATTTATCCTCAGCCTTGGTGGGATGGAGAAATTTATCCCCAAAGTCCATTCCGCCCCAAATTTCAGGAATCATTGTTGTGATACCTTCCCAACCAATCTTGGGGGGATGGAAAAATTCATCCCCAATTTGGTGGGATGGAGAAATTTATCCCCAATTTGGTGGGATAGAAAAAAACTTGGTGGGATGGAAAAATTATTTATCCCCAATTTGGTAGGATGGAGAAATTTATCTCCGATTTGGTGGGATGGAAAAATTTATCCCAAATTTAGTGGGATGGAAAAATTATTTACCCCCAGTTTGGTGGGATGGAAAAATTTATCCCTAACCTTGGTGGGATGGAAAAAACCTTGGTGGGATGGAAAGATTTATCCCAAATTTGGTGGGATGTTCTCAGCAATGTAACATCAACCCCTTCCCAATTCCCAATTCCTCTCCTTTTCCTCCTCTCCTTCAGCTTTTCCATCCTTCCCTGCTGCACCTCCAGCTCCCCAAAAAGCAGGCTACAGCTCCCAAAAGCTGGAATTCTGCTGGAAATCCCAGGAAAAGCTGCCAGTACCTAAATCCACCATCAGCAGCCTGCCCAGGGCTGTGTAGAACGTCGTCCGACACCTCATGTCCGTCAGGTTGGACTGATTGTTGATGCCCAGGAAGGAAAAGTGCTCACTCTGGAAAAGGGAAAACACGGCTGGGTTAAGGAGGAAAGAGGATTTGCCACATCCAGGGATTTAGGGTGGATAGCAGGGAGAATTTCCTCGTGGAAAGGGTTGGTGCAGGGCAGTGGTGGAGTTGGTTTTTCCTAGAAAATTCCCCAGAAATGTGGATTCTGGCATTTGGGGACATAATTAATGGGAATTCTAGCTGGATTTGATGATCTCCAAGGGTTTTTCCAAGCTGTGAAATTCCGGGAAGCACCACCCTGATCCCAATTCCCAGCTGATCCAGGGGAATGGATGGAATTGGCAGCTGCAGCATTCCCGGAGCCACCAGAGGGCAACAGGGATTGCAAATCCTGCTGTTCTCCCTCCCTCTGGAATTCCCCAGGGGGAAGCAGGAAGTCTGGAGAAGGATTTGCCCTTCAGGGATGAGAATCCTTCAGGGTGATTCCCAGTTCATTTTCCAGGGAAAAATGCACTTCTAGACTGAATTCTGCTTTAGGGTCAAAGGCAGGACGTGGGAATGCCTGGAAAATATCCCCTAATTCCAGGGATTCACCTTCATTCCAGCAGGGAATGGAATCCTGGAATGGTTTGGGTTGGAAGGGACCTGAAATCCCATCCTCCCACTATCCCAGGCTGCTCCAAGCCCCTGGAAAATCCCCTGGCTTGGGAAATTTCCAGGGATGTGTTTGGGTTTAGTGGAAAGCAGAGATCTCCCACATCAATCCTCTGGGAATGGGAAATCCCAAATCCCAGCCCAGTGGGAAATCCCAAATCCCAATGGGAAATCCCAAATCCCATGGGGAAATCCCAAATCCCAGCCCAGTGGGAAATCCCAAATCCCAATGGGAAATCTCAAATCCCAATGGGAAATCCCAAATCCCAGCCCCTCGAAACCTGAAGAACTCTGAACAAAAAAACCCCCAAATCTGAACCCAAATCCCATTTCCTAGAGGCTCCTCCAGTCCCACAGAAGCACAGGGAGCCAGGTCAGCTTCCAAGGTGTGGAATTCCAGGGGCAGGTGTGGAATTCTCCCAGCTGGAAGGGCTGGGCTGAGGCAGGAGGAGAACTCACCGTGTGATTGTTCAGCATGAACTGCACTGCACTCAGCTTCACCAGCTTCCTCACGCTGCTGTACGTGCAGGGAGGTTAAGGAAGCAGCAGAAATCCTGGGAATTTTGGGCAAAACACTTCCAGGGTGAGGCTGGAAGAAGGGATGGTGTTTGGGTTGTTCAATAAATTGGGGATTCTCTGCTGGTTGGTTCAAGGATAACCCAGTTGGGCAAAACTCTGCTTGGGGAGACACCCAGTGAGCATTTTTATTGCTCTGCCTGGAAAAACCTGAGGTTTGGAAGTTCTGGAAAACCAGGAGACAGGCTGGAATTCTGCCTGTGGATGGTCAGCTCCAAAGGAATTAAATATCCACAGGAATTAAAGGATCCACAATTAAAATAAATCAACATTCCAGCCACCAGAGCTGGATGAGGCATGGAGCATCACATTGCTCTCAGTCTTCTCATCCCAAAAAAATCTTTCCCGTCCCATTTTAGGGGAAAATCAGGGATGTGATTCCAGCAGCTCCAGGCTCAGATTCCATCAGCACTCCAGGCTCTCTCCTCCCTCCTGGAGCTCCCAAAAGGATATCCAATGGAGAGGTCGTTGAGCAGCTGCAGCGTCTTGGAGGTGATCGGCTCACAGCGGCCCCAGTACTTCAGGTTGGTGATGCTAGGGAGAGCAAACAGGGATGGATCAGTGGGATTTATCCCCATTTTCCTGGGATTCGTGGTGGATTTGTCCAGTTTCAACCTCCCAACAGCATCAGCTCCACCCTCCACCGAGAGCCCAGACAGCACAAGGCACAAAGACGGGTATAAAATCACTGTACTTACATTTGGCTGGCTAGAAAATTATCCTTCAGATAATCTTCACTACTTGGGTCCCAAGCTACCCTGGCCCTTGGGATTGCCAGGCCCTTGGAATTCTGAGGCACTCCAGGGCTGGGTTCTGCAGCAAGGGTAAGAGAATTCTGCGGCAGTGACTGCATGCAGCCGGCTGCAAGTCTGCACCTGCACCATCCACTGCCAGCTGCAGAATTCTGGTAGCCCTTGCTTCTCCCAGGAGAGCCTTGCCAGCCCTTGGCAATGCTGCCCGGCGGGGAAAGGTGGCATGGGGGAGGTTTGGGATGCTCCAGGCACAGGGCACTGGGCTGCAGGGGTTGAAAATGCTCCAGAGGCTGCTGAGGAATGGGTAGAATTCCAGGCTGGAGCTGCAGGAGCCGAATTGGTGTCAACTGGAGTGGGAAAAGTTTGGAAGGATTTCACTCTGGGATTGAAATCCAAGGAAAAGCTTGTGGGGTTTTTCCCACAGTGCCAGGGTGACAAGGGACAGGGAATGTGTGCTGGGAATCCTCTGGATTTCCTGGGAAAAAATTGGAGTGGCTCAAAATGCTCCAGAGGCTGCCGAGGAATGGATAAAATTCCTAATTGATGTCAAAGTGGGAAAAGTTTGGAAGGATTTCACTCTGGGATTGAAATCCAAGGAAAATCTTGGGAGGAGCTCTGGGGTTTTTCCCACAGTGCCAGGGTGACAAGGGACAGGGAATTTCTGGTGGGAATCCTTTGGATTGCCTGGGAAAAAATTTGGGAAAAAGTTTGGAAAGTAAAGATTTCACTCCGGGATTGAAATCCAAGGAAAAGCTTGGGAAGAGCTGTGGGACTTTTCCCACAGTGCCAAGGTGACAAGGAGAGTCAACTGGAGTGGGTAAAGTTTGGAAGGAAGGATTTCCTTTGGATTTCCTGGGAAAAAATTGGACTGGTTCCAAATGCTCCAGAGGCTGCTGAGGAATGGATAAAATTCCGAATTGGTGTCAACCAGAGTGGGAAAACTTTGGAAGGAAATATTTCACTCTGGGATTGAAAACCAAGGAAAAGCTTGTGGGGTTTTTCCCACAGTGCCAGGGTGACAAGGGACAGGGAATCCACCAAAAAAAAAACCAACCAAAAAAAACCAACAACCAAAAAAAAAAAACACCAAACCAAAATTCTGCTGGGAATCCTTTGGATTGCCTGGGAAAAAAATTGGGAAAAAGTTTGGAAGGAAAAGATTTCACTCCGGGATTGAAATCCAAGGAAAATTTTGGGAGCAACTCTGGGGTTTTTCCCACAGTGCCAGGGTGACAAGGGACAGGGAATGAATCCTTTGGATTGCCTGGGAAAAAACTGGATTGGTTTAAAATGCTTCAGAGGCTGCTAAGGAATGGATGAAATTCCAGGCTGGATCCAAAATTCCGAATTGGTGTCAACCAGAGTGGGAAAAGTTTGGAAGGAAAAGATTTCACTCCAGGATTGAAATCCAAGGAAAAGCTTGCCCACACCAACAAAAAAAAAAAACACCCAAAACCAAGGAAAAACTGTAGGGTTTCTCCCACAGTGCCAAGGTGACAAGGGACAGGGAATGTGAGCTGGAAATCCTTTGGATTGCCTGGGAAAATAACTGGATTGGTTCAAAATGCTCCAGAGGCTGCTGAGAAATGGATAAAATTCCAGGCTGGATCCAAAATTCCAAATTGCTGTCAACCAGAGTGGGAGAAGTTTGGAAGGAAGATTTCCTTCGGATTTCCTGGGAAAAAATCGGATTGGCTCAAAATGCTCCAGAGGCTGCTGAGGAATGGGTAATAAAATTCCAGGCTGGATCCAAAATTCCGAATTGGTGTTAACTGGAGTGGGAAAAGTTTGGAAGGAAGTATTTCACTCCGTGATTGAAATCCAAGGAAAAGCTTGGGAAGAACTGTAGGGTTTCTCCCACAGTGCCAAGGTGACAAGGGACAGGGAATGTGAGCTGGGAATCCTTTGGATTGCCTGGGAAAAAATTTGGGAAAAAGGTTTGGAAGGAAGATTTCACTCCGGGATTGAACTCCAAGGAAAATCTTGGGAGACTCTGAGATTCTCCCACAGTGCCAGGTGACAAGGGCAGGGAAAGTGAAGGAATCCTTTGGATTGCCTGGGAAAATAACTGGATTGGTTTAAAATGCTCCAGAGGCTGCCGAGGATGGATAAAATTCCAGGCTGGATCTGGAAAATCCAGAATTGGTGTATCCAGGAAATATTTCATTCTGGGATTGAAATCCAAGGAAAAACTTGGGAGGAACTCTGGGATTCTTCCCACAGTGCCAGGGTGACAAGGGACAGGGAATTTCTGCTGGGAATCCTTTGGATTGCCTGGGAAAAAATTTGGGAAAAGGTTTGGAAGGAAGATTTCACTCTGGGACTGAAATCCAAGGAAAATCTTGGGAGGAGCTCTGGGATTCTTCCCCCAGGGAATTTCTGCTGGGAATCCCCTGGATTTCCCGGGCAAGCATTCCCTTCTCCTGCAGTGTGGCTGCTCTGGGTGTGTTTTCATCCATCCTGAACTCTAAAATACCCTAAACCTAACCAAAGCTATCCTTCCCTCCAGCAGGCAGGAATTCCAGCTTTCCAGGCTGCAGACCATCCCTCAGAGCAGAGTTTTCCCAGTGATTTTTCCAGGAATTCCCTGGATGAGGGGCAGCTGGCAGAACACTCACATCTTGCCGATGAAGACGCTCAGCACCATCGTCTCGTCGTTCAGCCCCAGGACCTCGGAGAGCCGCCGGTACAGCTGGGCAGGGAGAGGGAAAAAAAGGGTTAAAAAATGTCAGGGAAATGGGAGAAGTTTAGAAAAAAATGGGTTAAAAAACTTTTAAAAAGCAAATTAAAAACTGGCTTAAAAACGTCAAAAAAAAAAACCTTAAAAACGTCAAAAAACTGGCTTAAAAACCGCCAGGAAAATGTAAAAATGTTTAAAAAACTGGCTATAAAAACATTAAAAAACTTTAAAAAAAATTAGAAAACTGGTTTAAAAACTGCCACAAAACTGTAAAAACTTTAAAAAAACTGGCTTAAAAAACTTAAAAAAAACAACTTAAAAACTTTAAAAAACTGGCTTAAAAAACTTTTAAAAAAATTAAAAACTGGCTTAAAAACTACCAGGAAAATGTAAAAACGTTAAAAAAACTTTTAAAAACCCAACTTAAAAGAACCTTTAAAAAACTAGCCTAAAAAAACTTTAAAAAACCCTCCCAAAACCTTAAAAAAAATTTAAAAACTGGCTTTAAAAACTTAAAAAAAAAACCTTAAAAAAACCCATTAAAAACTGGCTTTAAAAGTGCCAGGAAAATGTAAAAATGTTATTTCCAGAACCAAACCTAAAAATCCCTAAAAATGCAATTTATTTCCACAACCAAACCTAAAAATCCCAACAAATGGAATTTAAAATACCACCAAATGTCATTTATTTCCAGAACCAAAGCTAAAAATCCGAACCAAACCTAAAAATCCCAACAAAAGTGATTTATTTATTTAGAGAACCAAACCTAAAAATCCCAACAGACCTAAAAATCTCAACAAACGTGATTTATTTCCAGAACCAAACCTCAAAATCCCAAAAAACGTGATTTAAAAAATCCCACCAAATGCGATTTATTTCTACAACCAAACCTGAAAATCCCAACAAATGGGATTTATTTATTTCCAGAAGCAAACCTAAAAATCCCAACAAACCTAAAAATCTCAACAAATGTGATTTAAAATCCCAACAAGTGTGATTTATTTCCAGAACCAAACCTAAAAATCCCAAAAAATGCGATTTAAAATCCCAACAAATCTGATTTATTTCCAGAAGCAAACCTAAAAATCCCAACAAACCTAAAAATCCCAACAAATGGGATTTAAAATCCCAACAAATCTGATTTATTTCCACAACCAAACCTAAAAATCCAAATCGTGTGATTTAAAATCCCAAATGTGATTTATTTCCACAACCAAAGCTAAAAATCCGAACCAAACCTAAAAATCCCAACAAATATGATTTATTTCCAGAACCAAACCTCAAAATCCCCAAAAATATGATTTATTTCCAGAACCAAACCTAAAAATCCCCAAAAAATATGATTTATTTCCAGAACCAAACCTAAAAATCCCAACAAATATGATTTATTTCCAGAACCAAACCTAAAAATCCCAAAAAATATGATTTATTTCCAGGACCAAACCTAAAAATCCCACCAAATGTGATTTATTTCCAGAACCAAACCTAAAAATCCCAACAAATGTGATTTAAAATCCCAACAAATGTGATTTATTTCCAGAACCAAACCTAAAAATCCCAACAAATACGATTTATTTCCAGAACCAAACCTAAAAATCCCCAAAAATATGATTTATTTCCACAACCAAACCTAAAAATCCCCAAAAATATGATTTATTTCCAGAACCAAACCTCAAAATCCCACCAAATTCGACGTATTTCCAGAACCAAACCTAAAAACCACAAAAAATGCGATTTATCTCCAGCTAGAAAGAGGAGAAATCAGCGAATTCCGCTCGTTTTCCTCCCCACAAAGGGGATCTCAGGCATTACCTTGGAGGATTTCTGCACCTGGTCTCCGATGTAGATCTTGCGGAATTGCTCGAAGAAGCTCAGCATGGCTAACTCCAGCTTCTCGTTGCCAGCCTGGGCCAGCCGCGAGTCCGTCAGGTTCATCAGCTGCAGCACCCTGGGCAGGGGAAAGGGGGGAAAAAGTGGGGAAAAAGTGGGGAAAAAGTGGGGAAAAAGTGGGGGAAAAAGTGGGGAAAAAGTGGGAAAAAAAGCGAGAAAAAGTGTGAAGAAAGAGTGGGAAAAGAGTGTGGGAAACAGGTGGGAAAAGGGGGGGAAGTGGGGAGAAGTGTGGGGAGAAAGTAGGGAAAGAAGTGAAAAAAAGTGGGGGAAAAGTGGGGGAAATTGAGAAAAGAATGTGAAAAAAGTGGGAAGAAAGTGGGGAAAAAGAGAAAAAAATGTGAAAAAAGTGGGAAGAAAAGTGTGGGGAAAAAGTGGGAAAAAAGTGGGAAAAATGTAAAAAAAGTGGGGGGAAAGTGTGGAGAAAAGTGTGGAGAAAAGTGTGGAGAAAAGTGAGGAGAAAAGTGAGGAGAAAAGTGAGGAGAAAAGTGTGGAGAAAAGTGAGGAGAAAAGTGAGGAGAAAAGTGAGGAGAAAAGTGTGGAGAAAAGTGGGAGAAAAGTGGGGGGAAAAGAGTGGGAAAAGGTGGAAAAAAGGGTGAAAAAAGTGTGGGAAAAGTGTGGGAGAAGTGGGGAAAAGGTGTGAAAAAAGTGTGAAGAAAGTGTAAAGAAAGTGTGAAAAATGGGGACAAAAGTAGGAAAAAGTGGGAAAAAGTGGGGGAAAGGGGGAAAAAGTAGGAAAAAGTGGGAAAAAGTGTGAGAAAAGTGTGGAAAAAGTGGAGGAAAAAGGGAAAAAAAGAGGACAAAAAAGGGGAAAAAGTGAGAAAAAAGTGGGAAAGAAGTGAGAAAAGAGCTCCTGGTAATGGCACTGGGCAAGGAGGGATTTTTCTGCTGTTCCCAAGGAATGTGGGACTGATATGTTTAATTTCTGAGGAATTTCAGCCCCAAATGGACAGGACTGGTATGGAAACACTGCCAGGGCACTTTGCTCCTGGGTGTAAAGCTGGTGTCAAGCTGGTGTAAAGCTGGTGTAAAGTTCCTCCAGCCCTTAAAACAGGATTTAATTTGCTCCAAAATTGAGTTTCATGGGCTTTGGCATCTCCCAGATCCCTCTGAGGAACTTCTCCCTTAGAAAATCCAGATTTTAACTTCTCTCCCACCACATGTGGGTTTTTTGGAGCTGCAGAATCCACCCTGGGATGGCTGGAGGGATTTGGGGATCAATAAATCACCCAATTTTGGGCAAACATGAAGAGATTCCTTTGGGAAATGCCAGCAAGCACTGAGAGGGACAGAAATCAAATATAAATATGGACAAAGATCCCAAATCTAAATAATATTTAGATGTTATTTCCAAATATTTCCGAATCTAGATAATATTTAGATATTGAATAGATACTCTACAGTAGCTGGAATTTATCTGGGATCTCAGAATTTTCCCTTTTAGGAATTCCTCAGCCTCAGAATTCCTGGTTTTCCACCAGCTCACCATCCACACCTCCTTTTCCTACCCTGAATTCCCAAAAATCCAGTGGGATTTAAAGTTTTAATCTCCAAATTCCCACATCCATCCAATAAAACTTCCCACAGATTCCCCATCCCAAAATTCCAACATGTTCAAATCTCACCATTAAATCTGAATTTTCCAAGCCAAACACTCACCATGCATTTATGGACAAAACCCACTTTGGGGTTATTAAGTGGGAAAAAGACTTTTCCAACTATCCCATCATACATTTAGTGAATAATTAGTGAATAATTAGTGAATAATTAGTGAACAATTAGTGAACAATCCCCTTTTCCCTGCTCTTTCCCCTCACTCTCCCTGTTACAATCCAGACTGGATTTCCCAACTCTCCCCTCCCAGCCACATTTCCCGCAGGAATTCCAGGCGGGAAGAGGCAAATCCCCATTTTTAGGATTTTTATGGGATATCCCAGTGGAGCATCCCTACCGACAGACCAGCTCTCCGTCCATGGCGTCCTGCTCGTCCGTGCTGGCGAAGGACACTCTGCCGCCGATCACCGCGCCGATGATGTACACCAGCCACGTCAGGCGGCCTGCGACACAGGGACAGTCAGGGACAGACAGGGACACAGGGGACAGACAGGGGACATAGGGGACAGACAGGGACACAGGGGACAGTCAGGGGACAGTCAGGGACAGTCAGGGACAGTCAGGGACAGACAGGGACAGTCAGGGGACAGTCAGGGGACACACAGGGACAGGTGGGGACAGACAGGGACAGACAGGGACACAGGGGACAGTCAGGGAACAGTCAGGGGACAGTCAGGGGACAGGCGGGGACAGACAGGGACAGACAGGGACACAGGGGACAGTCAGGGAACAGTCAGGGGACAGTCAGGGGACAGTTAGGGACAGTCAGGGGACAGTCAGGGGACAGTCAGGGGACAGACAGGGGACAGACAGGGGACAGTTAGGGACACAAGGGACAGTCAGGGGACAGTCAGGGGACAGTTAGGGACAGACAGGGACAGACAGGGACACAGGGGACAGTTAGGGACAGCTAGGGACAGTCAGGGACACAGGGACAGTTAGGGTACATAGGGGACAGTCAGGGACAGTTAGGGACAGGTGGGGACATAGGGGATAGTTGGGGACACACAGGGGACAGTCAGGGACAGGTGGGGACAGTCAGGGGACAGACAGGGGACAGTTAGGGACACAGGGGACAGTCAGGGACACAGTGGACAGTCAAGACAGTTAGGGACACAGGGACAGTTAGGGTACATAGGGGACAGTCAGGGACAGTTAGGGACAGGTGGGGACATAGGGTATAGTTGGGGACACACAGGGGACAGTCAGGGATACAGGGACAGTAAGGGACACATGGGACACACAGGACAGTCAGGGGCACAGGGGACAGTCAGGGACACATAGGGGACAGTCAGGGGACAGTCAGAGACAGTC
This sequence comes from Lichenostomus cassidix, assembly GCF_008360975.1. NCBI lineage: Eukaryota > Metazoa > Chordata > Aves > Passeriformes > Meliphagidae > Lichenostomus > Lichenostomus cassidix. Next base: position 1,320,517 of record NC_139502.1, on the reverse strand, counting down.
GAGGACACAGGGGAGAGACAGGAACAGTCAGGGACACACAGGAACAGTCGGGACACAGGGGACACTCAGGGACAGTTGGGGACACATGGGGACAGTCAGGGACAGTCAAGGACACAGGGGACACATAGGAGACACATAGGGGACAGTTAGGGACACAGGGGACAGTCAGGAACACAGAAACACACAGCCCGGGACACAGGGGATAGTCAGGGACACAAAGGGGACACAGAGGACAGTCAGGGGCCATAGGGGACACTCAGGGACACTCAGAAACAGTCAGGGACACAGGGGAGAGTCAGGGACACAAGGACACACAGGGGACAGTCAGAGGACCCATAAAACAGTCAGGGACACATGGGGACACTGGGGACTCCCTGCACATCCCTGAATCCCAAAGGAGCTGCTTCCCTGGGCTGAACAATTCCCAATCCCTCCCTGCTGGGCCAGCTGCAAATCCCATCCCAGCCACCCTGTCCCTACAACCAGCAGGAGGTTTCTGCCCCAAAACCCCAAAACCAGGGAGGAAGGACCAGTGAGCATCCAAATCCCTCCTCAGGTAAAGAACCAGCAGGAGGTTTCTGCCCCAAAACCCCAAAACCAGGGAGGAAGGTCCAGTGGGCACCCAAATCCCTCCTCAGGTAAAGAACCAGCGGGATATTTCTGCTCCAAAACCAGGAAGGAAGGTCCAGTGGGCACCCAAATCCCTCCTCAGGTAAAGATTGGGATGGGATATGGGATGGGGATCCTCATCATTTTGAGGGTCCAGGCAAAGCAATATTCAATTTCCCCCAAAAAAACCTGGGCATGGGGTGAGTTACAGGACAGCACCATCTCCAGCCAGTGAGGAGAGGCAAATCCACACCTCGGGGAAAAGGATGGGCTGGGGAACACCCTCCTAACTCTGCCAGGAAGGCAGAAAATATCCCAAATCCCCCCAAAACCTGGGAATGGAGTGCTTTTTACAACAGAGCAGCACCAGGATGGGCTGAGCAACACATCCCTGTGGGTTTCCCAGGGAAAAAGACTCCTGGAATCACAATTCCTTTGGGAAGAGGAGTCTCTCCAGGCTCGGAATCCCAATTCCTTCGGGCAGAGGAGTCTCTGCAGGCTCACCTTCCTGCACAGCCAGGTCCATGGGGCTGGCAGTGGCGCTCTGCAGCAGCTCCTGGTAGGACTGGGCTGACTGGTCGAAGAGCTGCACCAGCAGCGCACAGGTTTTCTCGTACTCGCAGCGCCCGATGGTGGAGAGCTGGTCCAGCTGCTGCTGCACCAGCCCTGTGTCCTCCAGAGGGTCCTCCAGGCCATCCCTGGGGGGAAAAAGGGGATTAAATAGGGGTTGGATGGATGGAGACAGCCTGAGCTAGAATGTGGAGTCCTCCAGGCCATCCCTGTGCAGGAAAAAGGAGATTAAACACGGGTTGGATAGATGGAAACAGCCTGTGCCAAAATATGGATTCCTCCAGGCCATCCCTGCGGGGAAAAATGGGATTAAATAGGGGTTGGATGGATGGAGACAGCCTGAGCTAGAATGTGGACACCTCCAGTGCATCCCTATGCAGGAAAAATGGGATTAAACAGGGATTGGGTAGATGGAGACAGCCTGAGCTAGAATATGGACTCATCCAGTCCATCCCTGCGGGGGAAATGGGATTAAACAGGGGTTGGATAGATGGGAACAGCCTGAGACAGAATCTGGACTCATCCAGGCCATCCCTGCACAGGAAAAATGGGATTAAATAGGGGTTGGATGGATGGAAACAGCCTGAGCTAGGATGTGGAGTCCTCCAGGCCATCCCTGTGCAGGAAAAAGGGATTAAACAGGGATTGGATGCATGGAGACAGCCTGAGCTAGGATGTAGATTCCTTCAGTCCATCTCTGTGAAGGAAAAATGGGATTAAACAGGGATTGGATACATGGAGACAGCCTGAACCAGAATATGGATTCCTCCAGGCCACCCCTGTGCAGGAAAAATGGGATTAAATAGGGGCTGGATACATATGGATTCCTCCAGTCCATCCCTGCGGGGGAAATGGGATTAAACAGGGGTTGGGTAGATGGGAACAGCCTGAGACAGAATATGGACTCATCCAGTCCATCACTGTGCAGAAAAATGGGATTAAATAGGGATTGGATAGATGGAAACAGCCTGAGACAGAATGTGGAGTCCTCCAGGCCATCCCTGTGCAGGAAAAAGGACATTAAACACGGGTTGGATAGATGGAAACAGCCTGTGCCAAAATATGGATTCCTCCAGGCCATCCCTGCGGGGAAAAAGGGGATTAAACAGGGGTTGGATACATATGGAGTCCTCCAGGCCATCCCTGAGCAGGAAAAATGGGATTAGACAGGGATTGGATGCATGTAGACATGAGAGAGAATATGGACTCATCCAGGCCATCCCTGTGCAGAAAAAAAGGACATTAAATAGGGATTGGATAGATGGAGACAGCCTGAGACAGAATATCAAGTCTTCCACTCCATCCCTGTGTAGGAAAAAGGACATTAAACAGGGATTAGATGGATGGAAACAGCCTGAGACAGAATATGGAGTCCTCCAGGCCATCCCTGAGCAGGAAAAATGGGAATAAACAGGGATTAGATAGATGGGAACAGCCTGAGCTAGAATGTGGACTCCTCCAGTCCAGCCCTGCACGGGAAAAAAGAACATTAAACAGGGATTGGATACATGGAGACAGCCTGAACCAGAATATGGATTCCTCCAGGCCATCCCTGTGGGGGAAAAAGGAGATTAAACGGGGATTGGGTAGATGGAAACAGTCCGAGCTAGAATGTGGAGTCCTCCAGTGCATCCCTATGCAGGAGAAAAGGGATTAAACAGGGATTGGATGCATGGAGACAACCTGAGGAAGAATATGGACTCCTCCAGTGCATCCCTGTGCAGGAAAAAGGACATTAAACAAGGATTGGATAGATGGCAACAGCCTGAACCAGAATATGGATTCCTCCAGTGCATCCCTGTGCAGGAAAAATGGGATTAAACAGGGACTGGATACATATGGACTCCTCTAATCCATCCCTGTGCAGGAAAAAAGGGATTGAACAGGAATTGGATGCATGGACACAGCCTGAGGTGGCACAGAAGAGGTGCTGTTGGGAACAGAGGGTTTTCCAGGTACTGGAATTCCAGGCTGGTGGGAAGTGACTCAGATTGACTCTGAACATCCCTGAGAAATCAGGAGGAGAGGAATGGATTGGGGGAAAAGCCAGGAATCAAACCAGCAACAGATCAGGGGAAAAGCCAGCAGCACCTGGCAGAAGTAACCTGTTCCATCCTTAATATTATCCAATTTTTTTAACATTTATCCAGGTTTTTTACCATTTATCCAGGTTTTTTAACAGTATCCAGTTCCTTTAACATTTATCCAGGTTTTTTAACAGTATCCAGTTCTTTTAACCTTTATCCAGGGGTTTGAATGGAACAGGCAGTGCCAAAATTCTCTGTGTTTCTACAGCAAAACTTTCCCTTTGAATCCTTCCACTGCCTTTTCTCTTAAACATATTCAACTCCACAATAAATCAGAGAATTCCAGAATGGTTTGGACTGGAAAGGACTTTAAAACTTATTTAATTCCACCCTTTCCATAGGAAGGACACCTTCCACTATCCCAGGTTGCTCCAAGCCCTGGATTTGAACACTTGCAGGGATTGAGGGTCCCCAAAAAAAGGGATAATCCCAACAACCATCCCTAAGAGAAATCCCTTATTTTCCTCTATTTGACCATTTGTTTTCACCCAACACAAACACACACCCAGGAGAATTCACCCCACACAAATCCAGGCACGACAGTGGGATTCTGGAGGTTGATTCCTTCCAAGGAATTAAAAATAAAAGGTGGTTTTAGGTGCAATTTGTGCAATCCTGCAGCAGAGCTGTGACAGTGGAGTGAGTCACGCTTTGCACACACCCTGATCTGTGTTCTGATGGGAATTCTGGGTGGAAAAGGATGAAAAAGGATGAAAAAGGATGGAAAAGGGTGGAAAAAAAGGATGGAACAGGGTGGAAAAGGGTGGAAAAGAATGGAAAAAAAGGATGGAAAAAGGTGGAAAAGGATGGAAAAGGGTGGAAAAGAATGGAAAAAAAGGATGGAAAAAGGTGGAAAAGGATGGAAAAGGATGGAAAAAAAAGGATAGAAAAGGGTGGAAAAGGGTGGAAAAAAAGGTGGAAAAGGATGGAAAAGGGTGGAAAAAAAGAATGGAAAAGGATGGAAAAAAGGATGGAAAAAAGGATGGAAAAAAGGATGGAAAAAAGGATGGAAAAAAGGATGGGAAAAAAGGATGGAAAAAAGGATGGAAAAGGATGGAAAAGGATCCATGCTGCAGATCCTGGGAAAATGAATCCAACCCTGAACATGTCAGATCAGCTCAGCCACAGGAGATTAAGCAGGGTCTCAAAAAAAAAAACCCAAACCAGCTTAAAAAAAATAAATCTCTTCTAAAAAACATGGCCAGGCTGTGATTCAGGGAATCCTCCCCCAGAAATCCTCACAAACACCTCCTGCCTCTGTGGCTGGGAAGAGAAACACAGGAGAGGCTGGAGTGTTTGCTGTGGAGGTGACAATCCTGGGATCATGGCAAGGGACATTAAAACATCCAGTGCCACCCCTGCCGTGGGGACACTTCCCACTGTCCCAGGGTGATCCTTGGGCACAGCTGCTCTGGGAATTCCATCCCAGCCAGGAATTCCTCCCCAAAATCCCATCCATCCCTGCCCTCTGGCACTTTGAAGCCACTCCCTGTGTCTGTCCCTCCATCCCTTGTCCCCAATCCCTCTCCCTCATCCCTTAACCCCTCCAAACCCTCCAAACCCCCCTTTTCCCACCCCTCAGAGCACCAGGAGAACCTCCAGGCTGTGGCACTGCCTCACCTGAGGATGATGTGCACGGATTCCAGGCGGGAGGTGATGTAGGCTTTGGTCACCTCGGGGGTGTAAGTCTCCAGCATGTGTGGCTCTGTGGCTTTCACGTAGGGGACAGAGGCGGCCAGGCGCTGCCACAGGCTCAGCAGGTAGTGCACGCTGTTGGGAGCGAATTCCCAGTGCTGCCAGGGGAAAGGGGAGGAGAACAGGGCAGGGAGTTAGGATTTGTGGGGTTGGGGGGAAGGTGTTCCAACAGGAGCTGTGGTGGAAGCTCTGAGTTTGAAGCTCGGCTGGTTTTGCTTTCCACAGGATAACATTGAAAAGCTTTAATTCTCTAAAGATAATCTAATAGTCCAAGGTTGTCAAACTATCAAGGATTTTGGGGCACATCTGGATCATTCCATGAGCCTGAATTCCCAGATTGTGGAGTTGAGTCTCCAATCCCAAAGCACTGCAGGGTTTGATGCTCTCAGCTTGTTTCACCTCTCACAGGACAACATTGAAAAGCTTTCATTATCCAAGGAGAATTTAATAATCCAAAGTTGTCAAATTATCAATTTTGGGGCACATCTGGATCATTCAATAATCCCAAAATCCCAGGATGTGGAGTTGAGTCTCCAATCCCACAGCACTGCAGGGTTTCTGCTCAGCTTGTTTCACCTTCCACAGGACATCTAAACCCTTTAATTCTCCAAGGATAATCTAATAATCCTAAAATATCCAAGGCTGTCAATTATCCAGGAATTTTGGAACACATCTGGATCATTCAATGATCCCAAATTCCTGGGATGTGGAGCTGAGTCTCCAATCCCAAAGCACTGCAGGGTTTCTCTCAGCTCCCCACAGCCCCAAGCTGCTTCCCAGGAATTCCAGTGGAACAAAATAGGGATTCTCCAAGCTCCATGGTTTTTAGATCCTTTCCTGTGCAGGGCTGTGGTTAAGAGCTGGAAAACTCAGTGGGAATATCCATGATATTCCAATTACTCCCAACCCCTGTGAGAACATTGCAATAGCAAAGTGAGGCAGAATTCTAAAAATAAACCTTATTTAACAAGTTGGGTTTTTATTTTTTTCCTTCCCTGCTAGGATCTGGGAAGCCTCTGGAGGCATGGCAACAACTCTGCCTTCCCACGTGGATTCCATTCAGGAATTCACAGGGATTGTGTCACAGCCTCAGCCACAGGGGGTTGGGGGAGAAATGAAACAGGTTGAGAAGATCCTGCTGTGTTTTTTTCCAGGGAATTCGAGGGGCTGGAAGAACCCTGGAGGGAGGGAATGGAGAGAAGATCCTGCTTTGTTTTTTCCAGGGAATGTGAGGAGCAGGAAGAGCTCTGGAGGGAAGGAAAAAGATGAGAAGGTCCTGGTTTTTTTCCAGGGAATTTGAGGGGCAGGAAGAACCCTGGAGGGAGGGAATGGAGAGAAGATCCTGCTTTGTTTTCCAGGGAATGGTTGGGAATGAAGAGAAGGTTCTGCTTTTTTTTTCAGGGAATGTGAGGGGCAGGAGGAGCTCTGGAGGGAGGGATGGGATGAGAGGTTCCTACTTTATTTTCCAGGGAATGTGAAGGGCTGGAAGAGCCCTGAAGGGAAGGAATGGATGAGAAGGTCCTGCTTGGTTTTCCAGGGAATGGTTGGGAACAGAGGGAAGGTTCTGCTTTGTTTTCCAGAGAATTTGAGGAGGAGGAAGAGCTCTGGAGGGAGGGAATGGAGAGAAGGTTCTGCTTTGTTTTCCAGGGAATGGAGGGAAGGTCCTGTTTGTTTTCCAGGGAATTTGAGGAGCAGGAGGAGCTCTGGAGGGAAGGGAAGAGATGAGAGGATCCTGCTTTGTTTTCCAGGGAATGTGAGGAGCACGAGGAGCCCTGGAGGGAGGGAAGGTCAGGTCGGTACCTGCAGGCTGGTGACGGTGAAGTTGGCGATCAGCCGGATCACCTCGGGGTAATTCTCCACCTTCACCAGCTCTCCCAGCTGGTAGTTGCTTTTCAACCTGGCCAGCAGCCGGCAGAACTCGTGGTAGTTGTTGGGGTCTGACAAACTCTGAGGCACAGAGACAGGAGGAGGTCAGGAATGGCTCTGCTGCTCCTTGGATCCCCAGGGAATCACAGCTCTGGGATCATCCCAACAAATCCCACCCTGCCCTTTCATCCAGCTCAGGAATTGCCACTTTCAATGGGTTTTCCAAAGATGAAAAAATCTTTGATTCCCCTGCTGCCCTCAGCAGTCTGTTCCAGTCCTGAAGAACTCTTCCAACGAGGAAACTTTTCCTAATTTTTCTAATTTTTCCTAATATCCACCCTGACCCTCCCTTGGTGGTGAAATGGTGGGAAAAGGGAAGAACAGGACAACCTCACACCACTCTCCCCTGTGCTAAACAGGGCATTAAAAGGATTTTTGGGGCTGCAATGTGCTGAGGAGGCTGCAGAGCCCCAGTCCCCCCTGGAACACCCACCTGGGGGTTTTCCAGTATCCTTTTCACTCCATCCACGAGATGAGACAAGAACTTTGCTCGCTCGGCGTTGTTGAAGAGCGAGCGGCGCACCGAGGCGATCTGCACCAAGCAGGACAACACCTGGGAAACGGGAATGAAACACAAAAACTGGGATGAGGAGGAAGAAATGAAGGGATTTTTCCCCTCCTGGCACAAGCAGCATGGAGGTTTGGGGTTGCTTTGGGGGCAAAGCAGTTCATTCGTGTCTGCGGTGGGGAAAGAAATTATGGCAGCTAATAATAATAATAATCTAATAATAATAATCCTGGGATAGCCAAGGTTCCAAATTATTAAGGAATTTTGGGCACATCTGGATCATTCCATGAGCATGAATTCCCAGATTGTGGAGCTGAGTCTCCAATCCCGCAGCACTGCAGGGTTTCTGCTCAGCTTGTTTCACCTTCCACAGGACAACATCTAAACCCTTTAATTCTCCAAGAATAATCTAATAATCCAAGGTTGTCAAACTATCAAGAATTCTGGGCACATCTGGATCACTTAATGATCCCAAATTCCCAGGATGTGGAGCTGAGTCTCCAATCCCACAGCACTGCAGGGTTTCTCTCAGCTCATTTCACCTTCTACAGGACAATATTGAAAAGCTTTAATTATCCAAGGAGAATTCAATAATCCAAGGTTGTCAAATTATCAAGGAATTTTGGGGCACATCTGGATCATTCAATGATCCCAAATTCCTGGGATGTGGAGCTGAGTCTCCAATCCCAAAGCACTGCAGGGTTTCTCTCAGCTCATTTCACCTTCCACAGGACAACATTGAAAAGCTTTAATTCTCCAAGGAGAATTTAATAATCCAATCAAATTATTAAGGAATTCTGGGGCACATCTGGATGACCTGGATCACTCAATGATCCCAAATTCCTGGGATGTGGAGCTGAGTCTCAATCCCACAGCACTGCAGGGCTTCTCTCAGCTCTCAGCTCTCCAAACAAGCTGACAATTCCATGATTTTATGATTAAATTCCCCAGAATCACGGAATTACCGAGGTTGGAAAGGAATTACCAAACTGTCCCCAGTCCCAAACTGTCACCCAGCCCAGAGCACTGAGGGTCACATCCAGGCTTTCCTCAGCCACTGATCCCAAAGGAATTATTGCAGATTTCCATTCAGAAAAGGAATTTCACACTTCCAATCTCTCCTGGATATCTGAGGATCTAAATTCAGGATTAGCCATTAATCCTGCACCAGAATGGACACTGGAATCTCCATGGAAAAATTAATTTTGGAAGCTCTTCCCTCTCAGCCAAGGCTTTGTTTTCAGCATAGTTTAATTATGGGAAATATTTTAATTATGGGAAATATTTATCAGATGGATAAACACCTGGCAGGCCATTTTTTATTTTAATTTTTCCAGAATAATCCAATTTTTAGCTCAGTTGTGCTTTGGCTCTTTCATCCCAGTGGGACACAGTGGGAGTTTGGAAAGGTGGAAGGAGAAATCCCATTATTTGGGGTTTTCCCAAACTTGCTCCTGGTGTGGTTTTAGGATCTGCTTTGGGAATTACATCCCTTGAGGAGATGAGCAAAAATTCCAAGCTGTGTGAGGATAAAGGAGGTTGGAACTCCAGCAAAAAAAAGGATTCTCAGGGAAAAAATCCTTCAGAACTCTCAGCAGCACTTGGGACACTTTGGGACAACCTGAACCACCAGTGAATCTCCCACAGAAATCCTGAAACGAAGGAAAAACAAACCCCAAAACTCACCAGAGGAGAAAACGAAGGAGGGATGGAATGATAAAGATCAAAAAACAACTGAAGGGTCGAAGAATCCAAGAATGCTGCAAGAGAAAAGAGGATTTCACCTCCATTTCCACACGGACTTGTCACACCAAAGCCCAAAAATCCCAAGAAAATTGCCCCAATCCCAAGAAAAATCCCCCAGGATTTTGTATTTGTCACACAAAAGCCTTTCCTAGAAATAAACTCGAGTCACCCACTGGCAGAGAAAGCGCCAGGAAGGTATTTTAAGAACACAATCTGTGCAAGTGCCTGCTGGGAGCAGCAGGATGGGGAAAGTGCCAAGCTCTGCCCTAGTTATTTAGGATTTTAAAATCCAGTTTTCCTGCTTGGTGGGCTGGGAGGTGTGAGAGTGGAAGGGAAAAAAGGGGATTTGTAGGATAAAATGCTCAAGGTGAATTAGGTGGGGTTGGGGTTGGGTTTGGGTTTAACCTTTGCTTGGGTTTATTTTATTTATTTATTTATTTATTTATGAAAATTAAGAAGGTTTGAGGTTTTTCTAGGTGAGATGCTGCAGATTACCAGTAAGATTGGAAGGGGAAAAAGGGGATTTATAGGATAGAATATCCAAAGAGAATTAGGTGGGTTTAGGGTTGGGTTTGGGGTTGGGTTTAACCTCTGCTCGGGTTTATTTATGAAAAATAAAAATTTTTGAGGTTTTTCTAGGTGGGATGCTCCTGGAGATGACCTGAAGTGTAAGACTGGAAGGGAAAAAAGGGGATTTACAGCATAAAATATCCAAAGAGTATTAGGTGGGTTTGGGGTTGGGTTTAGGGTTGTGTTTAGGGTTGGTTTGGGTTTGGGTTTAGGGTTGGGTTTAACCTCTGCTCAGGTTTATTTATGAAAAATAACAAGTTTTGAGGATTTTCCAGGTGGTATGCTGCAGATTACCTGAGTAAGAGTGGAAGGGAAAAAAGGGGATTTATGGGATAAAATATCCAAAGCGAATTAGGTGGGTTTAGGGTTGGGTTTGGGGTTTAGGATTGGGTTTGGGGTTGTGTTTAGCGTTGGGTTTGGGGTTGGGTTTGGGGTTGGGCTTAACCTCTGCTCGGGTTTAATTATGAAAAATAACAAGTTTTGAGGATTTTCTAGGTGGGATGCTGCAGATCACCTGGAAGGGAAAAGGGGTTTTATGAGATAAAATCCTTAAAGCGAATTAAGTGGGTGTGGGGTTGGGTTTAGGGTTGTGTTTGGGGTTGAGTTTAGGGTTGGGTTTGGGTTTAGGGTTGTATTTAGGGTTGGCTTTGTGTTTAGGGTTTGGTTTGGGTTTAGGGTTGGCTTTAGGGCTGGCTTTAGGATTGGGTTTAGGGCTGTGTTTACGGCTGGCTTTAGGGCTGATTTGGGGTTGGGTTTAGGGCTGTGTTTAGGGTTGAGTTTAGGGCTGTGTTTAGGGTTGTGTTTAGGGTTGGCTTTAACCTCTGCTCAGCTTTATTCATGAAAAATTCAGAATTTCTGAGGCTGTCCCAGGTAGGATTCCTGCCTTACCTGATCTCCAGCTGGTTGGGATCTGCACAGTGCAAAGATCATCGGAGGATTCGTCGGTGGAAGTGCCAATAAAATCAAAGTTCAGGCAGTTGTGGGTGAGTTTGAGCAGCTGCATCAGCAGCCCGTGCTGGCTCTCGTCGTTCAGGTTCAGGTTCTTCCCAGAAGCCTGGGGGAAAAATGGGAAAATCCCAGGAAATAGGGGATTGAGAGAAGGGAAAGGAAAAACAATCAGTCAGGTGGTTAAATGGAGAGAGGATTGCATTTTATGGAGGATTATAAGGATGGTGTGGCACAGGAAACAAGTGGGTTTGCAGGGAGAATTTTGGTAAATTCTGTTTTTGTGGCCTGGATTTACATTTATTTTATACTTATGATTTAAATAAAAATGTAATTCTTTCTATTTGTTTCTTAAGAAATGAAATTTCCTCCATAAATGTGTTTTTGCCCTGAAAAACAACCCCAGAGCAGAGTTTTTAGGAGGGAATTTCAACCCCAAAGAGAACATTTTCGCAGTGAGAATTGTGGCAAATTCTGGGTTTGTCACCTGGATTTATATTTATTATTTAAATAGAATGTATTTCTTTCTATTTATTCCTCCAGAAACAAAATTCCCTCCCTCCCCTCCTTTTGTCAAAACGCAAAAAAACGCATTTTTTCCCTGAAACACAATCCCAGACCAGAATTTTTAGGAGGGAATTTCAGCCTAAAATAAACATTTTTACAGTGAGAATTGAGTTTTATTTCTGTGTTTGTGGCCTGGATTGATATTTATTTTGTATTTATTATTTAAACAAAATGCATTTATTTCGATCTATTCCTTCAGAAATGAAATTCTCTCCACAAACGCATTTTTCCCCTGAAACACAATCCCAGAGCAGAATTTTCAGGAAGGAATTTCAACCCCAAAAGGAACATTTTTGCAGTGAGAATTGGGGCAAATTCTGGGTTTGTGACGTGGATTTCTATTTGTTCCATACTTATTATTTAAACAAAATGCATTTATTTCGATTTATTCCTTTAGAAATAAAATTCCCTCCACAAATGCATTTTTCCCCCGAAAACACAATCCCAGAGCAGAATTATCAGGAAGGAATTTCAACCCCAAAAAGAGAGAATTGTGGCAAATTCTGGGTTTGTTGGCTGAATTTACATTTTTTACTTAAACAAAATGCATTTATTTCTATTTATTCCTTCAGCAATAAAATTCCCTCCACAAACCCATTTTTCCCCCGAAACACAATCCCAGAGCAGACTTTTCAGAAGCAATTCCAACCCCCCAAAATCCCATTCCAGCCCCACATAAAGCCGGCAGGCTGACCTGCTTGAGCAAGCTGCAGGACAAGGTGAAGATGTCGAACAAGGAGGAGTCGCGGAAGGAAGAGGCGATTTTCCTGTGCTTGGTCAGGGGGTGGCTGGTGTCTGCCTGCAGGGACAGAGGGGTCAGAAATTTGGGGAGAAACAATCCCAAAAGCAGCAGGACCACTGGGAGATGGAGATGCTCTCCCCAAGAATGACTAAATTGTGGGATCTGAGCTTTTTCCGTGGATAAATCTGAATTTTCAGTATTTTATTGCTGCCTGGTTATGAGGCTGGGGTGGGTTTATTCCTAATTTATTGCCAGTTTATTCCCAAATTTACTCCAAATTTATTCTCAATTTATTCCTAATTTATTTCCAGTTTATTCCCAAATTTATTCGCAAATTTACTCCAAATTTATTCCCAAATTTATTCCCAAATTTATTCTGAATTTATTCCCAATTATTTATTCCAAATGTATTCCAAATTTATTCCTAATTTATTGCCAATTTATTCTGAATTTATTCTGAATTTATTCCCAATTTACTCCAAATTTATTTCCAAATTTATTCCCAATTTATTCCCAATTTATTCCCAATTTATCGCAAATTTATTCCCAAATTTATTCCAAATTTATCCCAAATTTATTCCCAATTGACTCCCAATTTAATCCAAATTTATTCCCAAATTTATTCTGAATTTATTCCGAATTTATTCCCAATTATTTATTCCCAATGTATTCCCAATTTATTCCAAATTTATTCCGAATTTATTCCAAATTTATTCCGAATTTATTCCCAAATTTATTCTGAATTTATTCCCAATGTATTCCCAATTTATCTAAATTTATTCCCAATCTATTCCAAATTTATTCCCATATTTATTCCCAAATTTATTCTAAATTTATTCCCAATTTATTTCCAAATTTACTTGCAATTTACTGCCAATTTACTCCCAATTTATTCCAAATTTACTCCCAATTTACTCCCAATTTATTCCAAATCTATTCCCAATCTATTCCTAATCTATTCCTAATCTATTCCTAATCTATTCCAAATTTACTCCAAATTTATCCCAAATCTATTCCAAATTTATTCCCAATCTATTCCCAATTTCCCTTCACTCTCTGCCCAAATCCCCACCAAACCTGTTCCCAGCAGCATTTGGGGGATTCAGGGATTGGGAATTCCAAACCCCAAAGGGTTCAATCCCAGCTGGAAAACACCAACAATTCCAATTCCCCTCCAGGAGGAGTTAAATCCCATTTAAATGGGACATCAAATTCCAAATTCCAGGTGAAAATTTGCTGTTTTATGGGATAAATTCCACTCCTGGATCTGCCTTTGCATCCCAGAGCTGGGGAGGAGCAAAACTCAGAGCTTTTTATCCAAGAAATGGGGAAAATGAGGAAAAAAATCCTATTTTTTGTCATTAATCTGAGCCAAATCCCACCTGCCTGGGATGGCAATGGGATGGAAATAAAAATCCATTTTTAAATAATTCTTTCCCAGTCCCTCAATTAAATTTAAATTTCCAAACATCTCCTGCAGTACTGGAGGAAGCAGAGAAGCTAAAAAAATTGGATTTTCCACCTGAATTTTCCCAACAATTCCATGGAGGAATTCCAATTCCCCTCCAGAAAGAGTTAAATCCCATTTAAATGGGACATCAAATTCCAAATTCCAGGTGAAAATTTGCTGTTTTATGGGATAAATTCCACTCCTGGATCTGCCTTTGGATCCCAGAGCTGGGGAGGAGCAAAACTCAGAGCTTTTTATCCAAAAAATGGGGGAAAATGAGGAAAAAATCCCATTTTTTGTCATTAATCTGAGCCAAATCCCACCTGCCTGGGATGGAGTTGGGATGAAAATAAAAATCCATTTTTAAATAATTCTTTCCCAGTCCCTCAATTAAATTTAATTTTCCAAACACCTCCTGTAGTACTGGAGGAAGCAGAGCAGCTGAAAAAATTGGATTTTCCACCTGAATTTTCCCAACAATTCCATGGAGGAATTCAAATTCCTCTCCAGAAGGAGTTAAATACTATTTAAATGGGACATCAAATTCCAAATTCCAGGTGAGAATTTGCTGGTTTATGGGATAAATTCCACTCCTGGATCTGCCTTTGCATCCCAGAGCTGGGGAGGAGCAAAACTCAGAGCTTTTTATCCAAAAAATGGGAGAAAATGAGGAAAAAATCCCATTTTTTGTCATTAATCTGAGCCAAATCCCACCTGCCTGGGATGGAGTTGGGATGAAAACAAAAATCCATTTTTAAATATTTCTTTTCCAGTCCCTCAATTCAATTTAAATTTCCAAACATCTCCTGCACTACTGGAGGAATCAGAGAAGCTAAAAAAATTGGATTTTCCACCTGAATTTTCCCAACAATTCCATGGAGGATCCCAAAATTCCCATCCTGGATATTTTGGGGGAGAAGGAAAAACCCAAATAATTGGTGGCAAAGCCAAGGTGGATCTAAATTTATCAGGTGCTTTAAAAGCTGAATTATTCCTCAGCTGGGAAAATTGGGATTTCAGGGAGTTTAGGGAAATGAAAATAATTTATTTGATGGTTTAATGGGCATTTAAAGCCCTTTGTGGGGATGGAAAAATCTCATTTATTTAGGATGGAAATATAAATTCCTTTGGGAAAATGGGAAATTCTTCACCATGGGGATTAAAATAGGGAATTTGGATTCATCAAGGAATTGGGATTCAATCAGGGAATTGGGTTTAAATTGGTGATTTTGGGTTAAATCAGTAAATTGGGATTAAATCCATGAATTTGGCTTCAATCACTGGATTTTCCTTGAATTGTTGAATTTGGATTAAATCAATGAATTTGGCTTCAGTCACTGAATTTTCCTTGAATTGCTGAATTTGGCTAAAAGCAAAATTCGTTGGGATGAATTCAAAATGAATTGGGATTAAATCCAAGAATTTGGCTTCAATCACTGGATTTTCCTTAAATTGTTGAATTCGTAATAAATCCATGAATTTGGCTTCAATCACTGGATTTTCCTTAAATTGTTGAATTTGTAATAAATCCAGGAATTTGGCTCGAGTCACTGGGATGGGCTGAAATAAAAAAAAATTAAAACTCGATTTAAATCAGTGAATTTGGGTTGAAATCAGTGAATTTGGGTTGAAATCAGTGAATTTGGGTTGAAATCAGGGAATTTGGGTTGAAATCAGTGAATCTGGGTTGAAATCAGGGAACTTCAGCACTTCAGCTACATCTGTGAAATATTTCCAGGGTGAAAATGGATATTTTTGGAGTTCCCAGCTCTGGTTTTTTGAGTTTTGGGAATCAAAATTTTGCTGAGCTAAACCTTACAAAGCTCAGCTCTCATGCCAGGTTTAAGCAGCTCTCAAAAAAGTGGTTTTTGGTGGTTTTTTTGGTGTTTTTTGGTGGTTTTTTGGTGGTTTTTTTGGTGGTTTTTTTGGTGGTTTTTGGTGGTTTTTTGGTGGTTTTTGGTGGTTTTTTGGTGGTTTTTGGTGTTTTTTTGGGTGGTTTTTGGGGTTTTTTTTGGTGGGTTTTTTGGTGTTTTTTGGTGGTTTTTTTGGTGGTTTTTGGGGTTTTTTTTGGTGGGTTTTTTGGTGGTTTTTGGTGGTTTTTTGGTGTTTTTTTGGTGTTTTTTGGTGTTTTTTTGGGTGGTTTTTGGGGTTTTTTTTGGTGGGTTTTTTGGTGGTTTTTGGTGGTTTTTTGGTGGTTTTTTGGTGTTTTTTGGTGGTTTTTTGGGTGGTTTTTGGGGTTTTTTTTGGTGGGTTTTTTGGTGGTTTTTGGTGGTTTTTTGGTGGTTTTTTTGGTGGTTTTTTTGGTGTTTTTTGGTGGTTTTTTTGGTGTTTTTTGGTGGTTTTTTTGGTGTTTTTTTAGGTATATTTTTGCTGTGCCTCTGATCCTAAACCCACTCTGAGGTGGCACTTTGTGTTTGTTATTTAAAGAATGGATTTAAATAATCCTTTATTTAAATATTATTATGTTATTATAGATTGGATGAATTCTATATTGAATGAAATAATATATTATTATATACAGGAAAAATTAGATATTGAATAAAATAATATATTATTATATATAGGAAAAATTAGATATTGAATGAAATAACATATTATTATATATTGGATGAATTCTATATTGAATGAGATAATATTTTATATATTGGATGAATTATAAATTGAATGAAATAATGTATTATATTATTATCTATAGGATGAATCCCTGAATGCAGGGTTGGAATAAAACACATTTAGGAATAAACTGGGACAGATTTTAATATTTCAGATATCAGGGAAATCTTTTTGATCAGTTTTTAATTTCCTCATTTCAATATTTTAATTTCCTAATTTCATTAATTTCAGGGTAATTGGGAGAGGTGAAGGTTTGTCCAAAGATTCCAACAGACAAATCCTAATCTCTAAATTCCCACGGATTTCTAGAAAAACCAGACTTACTTTAACCTGATGAAAAAATCCTAATTAATAAAGATTAATAAATAAACATTTTAAACCCAGATAATAAATTTTTTAACCTGACAGACACATCCCCATTTAATTATTTATTTATAAATATTTATTTATTTGTAAATATTTATTTATAAATATTTCTTTATAAATAAATATTTCTTTATAAATATTTCTTTATTTATAAATATTTATTTATAAACATTTCTTTATTTATAAATATTTATTTATAAATATTTTCTTTATAAATAAATATTTCTTTATAAATAAATATTTAAAGCTTTGATTCATCCTGGCAGGAAGTGAAGAATTCTCTGGGGAGATGGAATTTCCTGGGCTAGGAAATGGCAAAGGAAAAAAATTGGATTAGGATTTAGGAGGAATTTTTTTTTGGGATTTATTGCTCAAGCCAGGCTTGAGGAAATAAACTGAATTTTGGGAGATTGAAATTAAAATAAAGTTCTGAGGAGCTGAAATTCCTCAGATCCAGAAGGAATTGGATTTTTCCCTTGGAAGGAATTGGATTTTTCCCTTGGGATAAATCCTCTCTGACACCAATTTAATCCTCCAGGATTTCTCTGGATTTGCCAACATCAAACAAAATCCAAAGTTAGTTACTCAGCGAGATGTTAAAACCAAAATCTTTTGTTCCATTTGGGTTTTTGTAGGAAAATCAGAATTTTATATCCATTGTGAGCCTCAGGAGTGCAGCTGAGAGGGAAAACCATGGGAAATGATGGGAAATCCTTGGGAAAACTATGGGAAAACCATGGAAAAATCTTGGGAAAACTATGGGAAAACCAATGGAAAACCTTGGGAAATTATGGGAAAACCATGGGAAAAAAATGGGAAAACTTTGAGAAAACGATGGAAAACCTTGGGAAAATGATGGAAAACGAAGGGAAAACTTTGGGAAAACCATGGAAAAACCTCGGGAAAATGATGGGAAAACAATGGGAAAATGATGGAAAACCTTGGGGAAATGATGGGAAAATCATGGGAAAACAATGGAAAACCATGGAAAAAACCATGGGAAAATTACGGGAAAACCATGGAAAAAAATTGGGAAAATGATGGGAAAACCTTGGGAAAATGATGGAAAAAGAACCTTGGGAAAACAATGTGAAAATGATGGAAAAACCCTGGAAAAACTTTGGGAAAACCATGGGAAAATGATGGGAAAACAATGGGAAAACCAATGGAAAACCATGGAAAACCTTGGGGAAATGATGGAAAATGATGGGAAATGAAGGGAAAACTTTGGGAAAATGATGGGAAAACCATGGAAAAATCTTGGGAAAACTATGGGAAAACCAATGGAAAACCATGGGAAAGCCATGGAAAATGATGAGAAAATAATGGGAAAATGATGGGAAAACCATGGGAAAAAAAAACCTTTGGAAAATGATGGGAAAACCATGGAAAAACCTTGGGAAAACCTTGAGAAAATTATGGAAAAACCATGGGAAAATGATGGGAAAATCTTGGGAAAACCTTGGGAAATCCATGGAATTGGGATGGCAAAGGTCAAGCTGCTCCTCCCAGTTCCCAACAGCAATTCCAAGAGGCTGCAAAACCTTGGAAAAATCCTCCATTTTTCTGGGAAAAGTTGGAATACTTGGAACATCCAAACCCCAAAAGGGATACAACCCAGAAAATCCAGGATTTTTGGGAATTTTATCCCAGAAATTCAGTCAGAGTTACATCCTGGTTTAAAGGGATGATTTAAAAATGGAGAATTTTGGGGTTTCAATGGAATTCATTCATCCTGGATGAAAAGAATGATTTAAAAATGGAGAATTTTGGGGTTTTTCTACCCAGAAAATCAACGGGATGTTCTCACCCTCCCTAAATAACTCCTTCTCCTCGTCCCTCCCAATCCCCAATCCCCAAAAAATTCCCAAACATTCCACATTAAAAACCATGGGAAAAGATGGAAAATGCCAGCAGAACACAACAAATCCACGACAGCAACTCTCAGCATCTCCCCGCAACAAAAACAACCCAAAAAAAACCCCAAAAACCAACAAAAAAAGCCCAAAAACCAACGAAAAAACCCCAAAAAACAACGAAAAAAACCCCAAAAAACAACGAAAAAAACCCCAAAAAACAACAAAAAAAACCCCAAAAAACAACAAAAAAAACCCCAAAAAACAACCAAAAAACAACCAAAAACCAACCAAAAAAACCCAAAAAACAACAAAAAACCCCCAAAAACCAACGAAAAAACCCCAAAAACCCCAAAAAACCCCAATAAACAACCAAAAAACCCCTATAAACAACGAAAAAAACCCCAAAAAACAACGAAAAAACCCCAAAACCCACCAAAAATCCCCAAAACCCAACAAAAAAAACCCCAAAACCCAACAAAAAACCCCCAAACCAACAAAAAAACCCAAAAACCAACCAAAAAACAACAAAAAAAACAACAAAAAAAAACCCCAAACCAACAAAAAAACCCCAAAAACCAACGGAAAAAAACCCAAAAACCAACGAAAAAACCCCAAAAACCCCCAAAAAACCCCCCAAACCCAACAAAAAAAACCCAAAAACCAACCAAAAAACCCCAAACCCAACAACCAAACCCCCCAAACCCCCCAAAAAGCCCCAAAGCAGAGCAGGAAGGAGCAATACGAATGAGAAAATTGGACACTTACTTCACTGAGGAAGGCTGAAGCACTTACTTGATTAATTTCATTCGTCAGCTGCGAGAGGATTGTCACTCCGATGATGCAGTGCTCCACACTGTCCTGCGGAGGGAAGGAACAATTGAGGCTTTTGGGGAATTTTTTGGGGGATTTTCAAGGGTTGAGTGGATTGGGAGAAAAATTCCTGGTTAAAAAAATGGTTTAGTTGGTGGTTTTTTGAGGGTGGAAAAAGGGCTGAGAGTGGATTTTAAATGGGATTTGAGTGTTAGCTTTTGAAAAATCATATTTGAGAATTAATGTTTGAAAATATAAATTTCTTTGGCATTTTTTTTGGGATTTCCAAGGATTGAGTGGATTGGGAGAAGAATTTCTGGTTAAAAAAATGGTTTAATTGGTGGTTTTTTGAGGGTGGAAAAAAGGGCTGAGAGTGGATTTTAAATGGGGCAAAAGGAGGAATAAGACTAAAAACAGGTCTCTTAATATCTTAAGTTGAATATGAATATTTGAGAATATTTGAGAATTAATAGTTGTGAATTAACGGTTGTGAATTAATAGTTGAAAACTAATATTTGAGAACATAAATTTCTTTTTCATTGGGCTGCAATTCCCAAGGATTGATTGGTTTGGGAGAAAAATTCCTGGCTAAAAAAATGGTTTAGTTGGTGGTTTTTTGAGGGTGGAGAAAGGGCTGAGAGTGGATTTTAAATGGGATTTGAGTGTTAGCATTTGAAAAATAGTATTTGAGAATTAATATTTGAGAATTAATATTCGAAAATATAAATTTCTTTTTCATTGGGTTGGAATTCCCAAGGATTGAGTGGATTGGGAAAAAAATTCCTGGCTAAAAAAATGGTTTAGTTGGTGGGTTTTTGAGGGTGGAAAAAGGGCTGAGAGTGGATTTTAAATGGGATTTGAGTGTTAGCATTTGAAAAATAGTATTTGAGGATTCATAATTGAAAATTAGTATTTGACAATATAAATTTCTTTGGCATTTTTTTGGGGTTTCCAAGGATTGACTGGTTTGGGAGAAAAATTCCTGGTTAAAAAATGGTTAAAAAATGGTTTTTTGAGGGTGGAAACAGCCCGGAAAGTGGATTTTAAATGGGGCAAAAGGTGCTAAGGAGGAGTAAAACAAAAGATAAGCCTCTGAACTTAGTATCTTAATATTGGGTATTAATATTTGAGAATATAAATTTCTTTGGCATTTTTTTGTAAATCCCAAGGGTTGAGTGGATTGGGAGAAATTCCTGGTTAAAAAAATGGCTTTATGGTTGGTTTTTTGAGGGTGGAAAATGGGCTGAGAGTGGATTTTAAATGGGATTTAAAATCTGTGAGGCTAAAGGTTTTGAGGAGGAATAAGGCTAAAAATAGGCTTCTTAACTTAGTATCTTAATATTGAGTATTAATATTTGCGAATTAATATTTGACAATTAAACATTCGAAAATATAAATTTCTTTTGCATTGGGTTGGAATTTCCAAGGATTGAGTGGATTGGGAGAAAAATTCCTGGCTAAAAAAATGGCTTTATGGCTTGTTTTTTGAGGGTGAAAAAAGGGCTGAGAGTGGATTTTAAATGGGATTTGAGTGTTAGCATTTGAAAAATAATATTTGAGGATTCATAATTGAAAATATAAATTTCTTTGGCATTTTTTTTGGGATTTCCAAGGATTGAGTGGATTGGGAGAAGAATTCCTGGCTAAAAAAATGGTTTAGTTGGTGGTTTTTTGAGGGTGGAAACAGCCTGGAAAGTGGATTTTAAATGGGGCAAAAGGTGCTAAGGAGGAGTAAAACGAAAGATAAGCCTCTGAACTTAGTATCTGAATATTGGGAATTAATATTTGAGAATTAATATTTGAGAATTAATATTTGAAAATATACATTTCTTTGGCATTTTTTTTGAATTCCCAAGGATTGACTGGTTTGGGAGAAAAATTCCTGGCTTAAAAAATGGCTTTATGGTTGGTTTTTTGAGGGTGGAAAAAGGGCTGAGAGTGGATTTTAAATGGGATTTAAAATCTGTGAGGCAAAAGGTTTTGAGGAGGAATAAGGCTAGAAATAAGCCTCTGAACTTCGTATCTTGAATATTAATATTTGAAAATTAATATTTGATAATAGTTGTGAATAGTTGAAAATTAATATTTGAGCATATAAATTTCTTTTTCATTGGGTTGTAATTTCCAAGGATTGACTGGCTAGGGAGAAAAATTCCTGGCTAAAAAAATGGTTTAATTGTTGTTTTTTTGAGGATGGAAAAAGGGCTGAGAGTGGATTTTAAATGGGATTTAAAATCTGTGAGGCTAAAGGTGCTAAGGAGGAGTAAGGCTAAAAGTAACTTAAAATCTTAATATTAAGTTGAATATGAATATTTGACCATTAATATTTGAAAATGAATATTTGAGAATTAATATTTGAGAAATAATATTTGACCATTGATATCTAAAACCTATTTGATAATTAATATTTGAAAATTAATATTTGAAAGTTAATAGCTGAAAAATATTTGATAATTACTGTTTGAAAATTAATATCTGAATAGTAATATTTGAATATTATTGTTGTCATCAGCATTTTTTTTTCTCTGTGATGCTCTAACCTTGAGCAAGTTTATTAGGAGTTTTTGTAATTTTTTGGTGTTGATTTTTACACAAAACAAACAGAAAAATTCAGGGAATCAACTCCTCCCACCCTTTCAATCCCCACCACCCTCCTGCCAAGGAGGGCAGCAATTTTCCCAGGGAATAAATAATAAATCCCATTTTTTCCCTGGGAATAAATCCTATTTTTCCCAGGGAACAAATCAATCCCATTTTTTCCCAGGGAATAAATCCCATTTTTCCCAGGGAATAAATCCTATTTTCCCCAGGGAATAAATCCCATTTATCCCAGGGAATAAATAAATAAATCCCATTTATCCCAGGGAATAAATAAATAAATCTCATTTTTCCCAGGGAATAAATAAATCCCATTTTTCCCCAGGGAACAAATCCCATTTTTCCCTGGGAATAAATAAATAAATCCCATTTTTTCCCTGGGAACAAATAAATCTCATTTTTTCCAGGGAACAAATCCCATTTTTCCCATTCTCCTCATCCACCTGTGGCTGCAGATTCCTCCTCCCTAAAAAAAAAAAAAACCCAACAAGGTGAAACCCCCTGGATGGAATAAAAACCACCTGGATTTTGTTCCTTTGCCCCAAATTCTGCCCTAAGCTGCAGCTCCCCAGCCTCATCTGCAATAGAGAAATTCACAATATTTCGGCATTTGGGGAGTTTGGACAGGAGAAAAATCCCTGGAAAACAGCTGGAAAACAGCTGGAAAAACCTCTGGAAAACCTCTGGAAAAACCTCTGGAAGAACATCTGGAAAACCCTCTGGAAAACCTCTGGAAAACCCCTGGAAAACCTCTGGAAAAACCTCTGGAAAAACCTCTGGGAAAACCTCTGGAAAAACCTCTGGAAGAACCTCTGGAAGAACATCTGGAAGAACATCTGGAAAACCTCTGGAAAACCTCTGGAAAAACCTCTGGAAAACCTCTGGAAGAACATCTGGAAAACCTCTGGAAAACCTCTGGAAAAACCTCTGGAAAACCTCTGGAAAAACCTCTGGAAAAACCTCTGGAAAACCCTCTGGATGCAGGGAAGCTGCTGAGTGTTTTTTCCAGCCAGGAGAAGGGGATGGGAAGAGAAATTCTCTCAGAGTTGAACACATAATTAAAGTTTTTGATTAAAAAATTCCCACATTGCCTGAGGCAGGAGGAGCAGAATGAGGGATTTCAGCTCTGGGAATTGCAGCTGAGGAGTGGTTTGGATGGAGTTAGGAACCCAAAAAAATGTCTTCAAATTCTGTCAGATTCAAATTCTGCTTCACTGCAGGCAGCTGGGAACGCCTGGAAAGTTAATGGTTAGCTAAAAAAATAGGATTTAGTTAAAAAAAAAATCAGGATTTAGCTAAAAAAATAGGATTTAGCTAAAAAAAATAGTGTTTAACTAAAAAAAAATCAGTATTTAGCTAAAAAATTTAGGATTTAGCTAAAAAAAAATCAGTATTTAGCTAAAAATATCAGGATTTGGCGAAAAAAAAATCAGGATTTAGTTAAAAAATTAGGATTTAGCTAAAAAAATTCAGTATTTAGCCAAAAAAATTAGGATTTAGCTAAAAAAAAATCAGTATTTAGTTAAAAAATTAGGATTTAGCTAAAAAATCAGTATTTAGCTAAAAAAATTAGGATTTAGCTAAAAAAAATCAAGATTTAGCTAAAAAAATTAGGATTTAGCTAAAAAAAAATCTGACCTGCAGAAAGCTGCTGCAAACTCCTGGATTTGGGAATGAGCTCAGGGATCTGACCTGCAGGAACCCGGTGAAATCTCCTGGATTTTGGGAATTCTGGAAACCTGACCTGCAGGAAGCTGCTGCAAACTCCCAGATTTGGGGACATGCTCAGGGATCTGACCTGCAGTAAACTGCTGCAAACTCCCGGATTTGGGGAATTCTGGCAATCTGACCTGCAGAAAGCTGCCGAAAACTCCCAGATTTGGGAATGAGCTAGTGATCTGACCTGCAGGAAGCTGCTGCAAACTCCCAGACTTGGGGACAGGCTGGGGGATCTGACCTGCAGGAAGCTGCTGCAAACTCCTAGATTTAGGGAATCCTGGAAACTTGCATGTAAACTGATGCAAACTCCCAGATTTGGGAATGAGCTTAGGGATCTGACCTGCAGGAACTTGGTGAAAACTCCTGGATTTTGGGAATTCTGGGAACCTGACCTGCAGGAAGCTGCTGCAAACTCCCAGATTTGGCATTTGGGAACAAGCTCAGTGATCTGACCTGCAGGAAGCTGGTGAAAACTCCTGGATTTAGGGAATTCTGGGAACCTGACCTGCAGGAAGCTGCTGCAAACTTCCAGATTGGGCAGCTCTGGGGACATGCTCAGGGATCTGACCTGCAGGAACCCGGTGAAAACTCCTGGATTTTGGGAATTCTGGCAATCTGACCTGCAGGAAGCTGCTGCAAACTCCTGGATTTGGCAGATTTGGGGAACAAGCTTAGGGATCTGACCTGCATGAACCCGGGAAAAACTCCTGGATTTTGGGAATTCTGGAAACCTGACCTGCAGGAAGCTGCTGCAAACTCCCAGCTTTGGGGACAGGCTGGGGGATCTGACCTGCAGGAAGCGGGTGACGTCGTTGATGACGTTCCTGAAGACGTACTCGTCCTTCTGGCAGTCGAACCAGCCCAGCTTGGTGATTCGCGCGTACAGCTGGATCAGCGCCTGCGTCACGAACGTCGCCAGCTTGGGCCGCGTGGCCAGGTAGTTCAGCACGTAATTCCCTGGGGAAAAGGTGGGATTTAGAGCCCTGGGATTGAGGTGGGAATAGGAGTGGTTGGGAGGTTGGTTTGAGGAAAGGAATGTGGGGGTTGGAGGGGATTTGGGGGGTTGGTGGTGAAGCTGGAGGTTTTGGTTGGGGAGTTTAGGTGGTGGAATACACATGGAAAAAGGGTGGATTTGGGTCTGGAATAAACCTGGAAAAGGGTGGATTTGGGTCTGGAATACACATGGAAAAAGGGTGGATTTGGGTCTGGAATAAACCTGGAAAAGGGTGGATTTGGCTCTGGAATATATATGGAAAAGGGGTGAATTTGATTCTGGAATACACCTGGAAAAGGGGTGGATTTAGCTCTGGAATACAGATGGAAAAGGGTGGATTTAGCTCTGGAACACAACTGGAAATGGGGTGGATTTGGCTCCGGAATACACCTGGAAAAAGGGTGGGTTTGGGTCTAGAATACACCTGGAAAAGGGTGGATTCAGCTCTGGGATACACATGGAAAAGGGGTGGAATTGGTTCTGGAATACATCTGGAAATGGGGTGGATTATATCTGGAAAAGGGTGGATTTGGCTCTGGAATACACCTGGAAAAGGGTGGATTCACCTCTGGAATACACCTGGAAATGGGGTGAGATTGCCACCCCCAAACCTCATTTGTTTGCTGCCTCAGCTCCAAAAATCAAGGAATTGTGAAGGTTGGAAAAGGTTGGAAAAGCCCTCTGAGGCCATGGAATCCAACCATCCCCAAATCCACGGCCAAGGATGGATCCACCATTTCCAGGGATGGGAATTCCACCTGTTCCAAGGCTGGAAAACCCTTCAGAACCCAAACATTCCCAGACTTTTCCTTGGGAAAATCATCGATAAAAAGGGAAGCAGGCTGAGGCATTCCCTGCTTCCCTGGAGGATCCATCCCCATTCTCCAGGAAGGAGCAGGGATGGATTAAATCCCAAATCCAAACCCAAATGACATTCCAGAGACCCAAATCCTTGGAAAAAAGCCAATTTTATGTTTTGAAATAAATCTATCAAACCCAAGTGGTTTATTTGGCTTATCCACCACAGCACAGAGCTCTCATTCCCATTCATCCCAAAAAATTCAGGATTTTCAGCCTCGAAGCAAAACCAACCCATCCATAACAAAACCAACATCCCAACTGGAAAACCCACAACCTGCAGGGAACTTCCCACCCACAGACAGGAATCCCAGGGAGTGACATTCCACGGATTTTTTGGGCAAAGATTCCATACTCACGGATATCTATCCGCTGCTCCAGCGGCAGGGGGTTGTTTGTGCGTGACACCAGTTTGGTAAGGCAGGTGGCTGCCAGTAACTGGGAGTAGGAGGACTGGAAAGAAGGAAGAAAAAACCCAAATAAATGCAAATAAACACAAAAGGAATTTTAATTCATGGAGGAGAAGCGGTTTGGAGTGGGTTTTAGGCAATGGTCCCTGCTGGGAAATTTGTGTTGAAGGTGAAAAATGGAATTTTATTGCTGAAGTGAAACAAGCTGGAGTTGAGGAGAAGCTTTGGGATTGAAGGCAGGAGTGAAACAGGAAAAACAATCCAAGTGAAGAGAATTTCCTTCAATTCCAGGCTGGAATTATCCCTGGGAACCATATGAGTGGATGATAGAAATTTTAAAAAATTAAATCAGAAATTTAAAAAAAAATTAGTACTCAATGGGTACTAAATCCAGGTTCAAATGTGTTCCCTATGGATCACTGAGCTCATCCTGGGATAAAAATTACGGAATTCACCTCAAACCTCATCCCCTAAATTCCAGCCAGGGAAGGGACAATGCTGGTTCCTGTGACATCTAGGGCTGGGATCCATGCAGGAAAACTCTTTATTCCAATATTCCCAAAGACAGATCCCAGAGGGAACAAAAAACCCTCTGGAAAAGGTCGGAGAAACAATGGATTCCACTCAGAATGGAACTGGGCTTTGGGATCTTCCCTCAAAAACAAATTTATTTATTAAAATACAATTTATTAATATAATGTATTTATTTATTTGCCCTCAGGTGAAGCAGTTAATTCCAGCAGGAAAGCTTCCAATGAGCTTTTCCCTCTGGAAAAGGCAGGGAAGCAGCAGTGCCAGGAGCAGCTTTTCCCAAAAAAACCAACCCTGGCAGGGCTGGCTGGGACATGGCAGTGCCACCAGCTCAGGGCACAATGGGATTTTTGGGGAATTTCTGCTCCCAAACGGATCTGGGGCTGCAATTCCCTCCTCCCAAGGCCAGAATTCCGGGGGATTTGGGGATGTACTCACGCTGCCTCTCTCCAGGAGCAGCTGGCACTTGCTCAGGCAGTCGGGGCTGTTGGTGAACTCCACCAGCGCCTTCTCAGCCTGCAGCCGTGTCGCCGTGTCTGTGGTCTCATAGAGCTGCTTGCACAGGTTCTCCAGCTGGGCCAGGCTCTGGAAAACAGGGAAAACACGGAAAACAGGGGTTTAGGGGTGGCAGGTGGTGTCACTGAAGTGTTGGAGCTCTCGGTGGTGTCACCTGGGGGTTGGGGTTTTGGGTAAGTGACATGGATTTGGCTTTGCTGGTGGAGAAGGAAGGAAAGCACTCAGCTCTGCTGGATTTGTGGAATTCCCTGTGTGGGAATTCTGGTTTTCACCTTTTTTAGTGGAATCCCTGAATGGTTTGGGTTGGAAGAACCTTAAATCTCAGCCATTCCCACCCCAGCCATGGGCAGGGACATTTCCACTGTCCCAGGTCATCCCAGCCTGGCCTTGGACATTCCAGGGATCCAGGGGCAGCCAAATTCTCTGGGAATTCCTTCCAAACATCCCATCCAAATTCCAGACTGTGGAATTCCTCCCAAACTGAGCTCACATTCCCTCTGCACTGCACCACAATGGATTCCACGGAATGCTTTGGGATGGGAAGCACCTCCAATCCCATCCCATCCCATCCCAGCATGGTGGGAGGAGCTCTCCCAAACCATTCCCATCCCAAACATCCCAAATCCCTGCAGCAGGAACAGGATGGAGCCTCTCTGGATCCTCCACAGGGGTTTCAAACCCCCAGGCAGATCCTGAGTGCTCAGCCAGCTGGAAAATATTCCCAGGAATTGGGATTTGGGCAGATCCCTCCTGAGGTGTCCTGGTTCAAAGGTGGATTTGCAGATGGATCCAAACATTCCCAGGGGATTTTGCTGCTGGATTCACCAGCAGGTGTTCTCACCTGGAGCATTCCAAACCCGCTGGCATTTTGGGTTTTTCCAAAAACAAGGATAGCCCTGGCTGGGGGGTTTATTTTTGGGAGAGGCTGCTCTGCAGAGCACAGTCCCAGCAGCTTCCACGCTTCCCTGCACAGCAATTCCAGGCCAAAAGCAGAGGGAATTTGGGATCTGTGCTGCCAGGATCAGCCCCAGGAAACACAGGAACACAGAGAGGGACCCTCTGGAATAATTATCTTCTTTTTTATCATATCCCAGAGCTGTGATTCTTTGATTTTTCAAATTTTTTTGGAATAATCTCATGGAAAATGTTGTCCCAACAGCTTTGCTTCCATTCCCTGTCCTGGATGTGAATCCCTGGGAAGAACTCAGCAGGACAAGGATGAACCAAAGGCCACAAACCCCACAAATTCTGGGACAAAAATCCCAATTTTTTACAATTTCCCCATCCCCATGCAGGAATTCCTGGAGAAGCTCAGGGAATGTGGAGTTGCCTGCAGTCAGTTCTCTTCCCATTTCCAAGGAACCAATTCCCAGCGACTCGTGTGACTCCATGGCTGCTTTTGTGTGACACTGGCAGTGACAAAACCCCCTTGTTTGTGCCCAGAGCCTGAGCCGTGCCAGCCTGCCTGGAGCCCAGGAATTAACTCCCTCTGAGCCGGAGGAATGGGATGCAATTCCCAAAAACCCAAAAACCCAAAACCAATCCGGAGGAAACACTGGATACAATTCCCAAAAACCCAAAATTCCTGAGGAAACACAGGATACAATTCCCAAAAACCCAAAACCAATCTGTGTTCCTCTGGAGATTCACCTCACAGGGACACTGTGAGAATTAAGGCTCAGAATTCCTGAGGAAACACAGGATGCAACTCCCAAAACCCAAAACCAATCTGGAGGAAAGACAGGATACAATTCTCAAAAATCCAAAAATCCAAACCAAATCCGTGATCCCCTGGAGATTCACCCCACAGGGAAACTGTGGGAATTAAAGCCCAAAATTCCTCAGGAAACATGGGATTCAATTCCCAAAAACCCAAAGCCAATCCAGAGAAAATGGGACACAATTCCCAAAAACCCACAAATATTCCGGAGGAGACACGGGGTACAATTCCCAAAAACCCAAAAACCCTAAACCAATCTGTGTTCTCCTGGAGATTCACCTCCCAGGGACCCCGTGGGAATTAAAGCTCAGAATTCCTCAGGAAACATGGGATACAATTCCCAAAAATCCAAAACCAATCTGGAGGAAACACGGGATACAATTCTCAAAAATTTAAAAACCCAAAACCAATCCATGTTCCCCTGGAGATTCACCCCACAGGGAAACCATGGGAATTAAAGCTCAGAATTCCCGAGGAAACACAGGATACAATTCCCAAAAACCCAAAACCAATCCGGAGGAAACACAGGATGCAATTCCTAAAAACCCAAAAGCCCTAAACCAATCTGTGTTCCCCTGGAGATTCACCTCACAGGGAAACCATGGGAATTAAAGCCCAAAATTCCTGAGGAAATGGGATGCAATTCCCAAAAACCCAAAACCGCAAAACCAATCCGTTATGCCCTGGAGATTCATCTCCCAGGGACCCCGTGGGAATTAAAGCTCAGATTTCCTGTGAAAACACAGGATGCAATTCCCAAAAATCCAAAACCACAAAACCAATCCATGTTCCCCTGGACATTCACCTCCCCGGGACGCC
Organism: Lichenostomus cassidix; assembly: GCF_008360975.1. Classification (NCBI taxonomy): domain Eukaryota; kingdom Metazoa; phylum Chordata; class Aves; order Passeriformes; family Meliphagidae; genus Lichenostomus; species Lichenostomus cassidix. The sequence continues at coordinate 1,291,289 of NC_139502.1, read as the reverse complement.
GTGGGAATTAAAGCTCAGAATTCCCAAGGAAACACAGGATGCAATTCCCAAAAATCCAAAACCAATCCATGTTCCCCTGGAGATTCACCCCACAGGGACACCATGGGAATTAAAGCTCAGAATTCCTGTGAAATCATGCCGGGAAAAGCACTAAATGCTATCCAGGAGTGAATCCAGCAGGGAACAGAAATTGGATTAATCCGAGGAGGATTTCCATCCCAGGTTTTAGCGGTGTGGCTCTGCCTGGCCCTGCCCTGCCAATCCCTGATTCCCACCCATGGGATTTCTCTGGATACAGAGAGGGGTTTGGGATTGGGGGATTTAAGGACACACGGAAAAAAACCCAAATCCCAGGAAAGCAACTCCGGGGGAAAGCTGAAATCCCAATCTGGGGAGTTTTCATCCTGAATTTTCACTTTGTGATTGGCAATTTTATTTTTAATTTCATGTGCATAAATATCCAAGGGAAAAAAACCCCAAATTCCTCATAACTGCAATCCAACCGGATAAATTCGGATGAAAACCATAATTTTTGGGAATTCTCACCAACAAATTCCTTCATTTCCTTCCTAATTTAATCATTATAACTAAGCAAAGCACCTGAGCTGCCCCAACCCTGCATCCCAAGGAATTCCCAGGAGGTTTCCATCCTGCATTCCATGGAATTCCCAGGACTTTTCAATCCTTTATCCCAAGGAATTCCCAGGAGGTTTCAATCCTTCATTCCATGGAATCTTCAGGACATTTCGATCCTTCATTCCACAGAATTCCCAGGATGTTTCCATCCTGCATTCCAAGAATTCCCATCAACCCTTCATTCCACAAAATCCCCAGGATGTTTCAATCCTTCATTCCATGGAATTCCTAGGATGTTTCAATCCTTCATTCCACGGAATTCCCATCAACCCTTCATCCCAAGGAATTCCCAGGATGTTTCCATCCTTCATTCCACAAAATTCCCAGGATGTTTCAACCCTTCAATCCAAGGAATTCCCATCAATCCTTCATTCCAAGGAATTCCCAGGATGTTTCAACCCTGCATTCCAAGGAATTCCCAGGATGTTTCCATCCTTCATTCCACACAATTCCCAGGATGTTTCAACCCTTCAATCCAAGGAATTCCCATCAACCCTTCATCCCAAGGAATTCCCAGGATGTTTCAACCCTTCATCCCACAAAATCCCCAGGATGTTTCACTCCTTCATCCTACAGAATTCCCAGGAGGTTTCAACCCTTCATCCCAAGCAATTCCCATCAACCCTTCATCCCAAGGAATTCCCAGGATGTTTCCATCCTGCATTCCAAGGAATTCCCATCAACCCTTCATCCCACAGAATTCCCAGGACGTTTCCCTCCTGCAGGAGCATCCAGGCAGGTTTATTCCAGGCTGGAAGGGCAGCAGGAAGGCAGGAGTTGGGACATTCCTGGGCAGTGCCACTGCTGGAGCTGAGATAAGGATGTCACTGCAGGGTGACAGTGCTGCAGCAGCTCTGGGGACCCAGATAAGGAGAGCAGCCTGAGCTGCAGCCCTTGGGACATTCCAGAGCCTCTGGAATTGCCTGGCAGCAGAAATGGGGTTTGTCCAAAGGGAAAACCAGCTCTGGATACAATTCCAGATGTAATTCCTGGGTTGGAGAATTCCAGGATGGTTTGGGTTTGGAGGATCTTAAATCCCATTCAGTTCCAACCTTGACATCTCCCATTATCCCAATTATCCAGCCTGGCCTTGGACATTCCAGGGATCCAGGAGCAGCCAAATTCCCTGGGAATTCCATCCCAGCCAGGAATTCCTTCCCAAAGCCCATCTGAACTTCCCTTCTTTCAGCACTGGGAACAAACCATCGCCTGGTTCTCACTGCTCTCCAACATTTCATGTTGGAATATCAACCAGGGGAGAGCTGGGAATGTCCAGCTGGAAAAGGGAAATTCCAGGGAGAATTCTGAGCCTAAAGGAGCTCCAGGAGAGCTGGAGAGGGATTTGGGACAAGGGCTGGAGGGACAGGACACAGGGAATGGCAGAGGGATGGGATGGATGGGATTTTGGGAAGGAATTCCTTTGGGAAGGAGGGAGGTGACACTGCAAATCACCTCACTGGGGCAGGAAGGGAAAGCAGGAATGAGCATTTTCCAGCATTTCCCAGCATTTTCCAGCTTTTTCCAGCATTTTTCAGCCTTTCCCAGCAAGGTGTCCTTGGACTCTTAACTCCTGGAATCGCTCTGTCCACAACCACACCACGCTGGGAACAGCAGGGCAAAGGAATTCCCAACAAATTCCACCCAAAATTGCCTAAAATCCAAGAGAAACATCCAACAGAACCCCAAAACCCATCACCATCCCACACAGGAAGTGCATCCCACTGCATGGAAAACATTAAAAAAAGTGGAATTCAAAGGAAAAGATGGGAGAAATCTAATTCCAAAGGGAAAAAATAGGATTAACGACCTCAAGAAGGAGCAAGTGATGCTTCCAAAACCTGGAAAATCCCAAAATTTTCACTCCAAGAGAAGTCAAAATAGCTTTTTTTGTGGAAAAGTCGGTGCTGGAATAATTTGCTGGAAGGATTTTCCCTCCCAGCCCCTGGGATCATCTGATCCTCCTGTCCTGCATCCCCATCACTGCAGCCTTTGTTCCCAGACATTTCCCACTGCTGGACACACAATTCCCACCAAAACTCGCTGGGATCACTCAGAGTTCCCACAGTTTGTGACTTTTCAGGATGAAAATTCAGGTAGAATCCATAAAAAATGGGTTTGGGCTTCACCACGCTGGGTATAAATCCGTATTTGTTTATTTGAGGTTTCTTCACAGCAGGAAAAATCCATGAAAAATTAATTTAGGTTCCATCACTCCAAGTAAAATCCACAGAAAAAATTTTGGGCTTCATCACAGCAGGTAAAATCCCAAAAAATGGATTTGGGTTTCATCACACCAGGCAAAATCCAGGAAAAAAATCTTTTTGGGCTTCTTCACATTGAGTAAGATCCTTAAAAAGTCTGTTTGGGTTTCACCACTCCAGGTCAAATCCATAAAAAGTGGTTTTGGGGCTTCTTCACTCCAAGTAAAAACCATAAAAAAATCAGTTTGGACTTCTTCACACCAAATAAAAGTTTGAAAGAATATATTTTTGGACTCCAGCAAAGCAGGTAAAATCCATAAAAAACGAATTTGGGCTTCATCACACCAAATAAAATCCATAAAAGATGAATTTGGGTTCCACCACACCAAATAACATCCACAGGAAATCTTTCTGGGTTCCACCACCATTCCAAAAGTTCCTCTGGGAATATTTACCACCTGAACTGAAGTTCTCAGGAAGCAGCAGAAGGATTTTCCCAACTTCCCAAACCTTTCCCAGCTGCTGCCAGCCAGGATTTATTCCCAAATCCCCGTTTCATCAAACCCAGATCCATTCCATAAAAACACCACCAATCCCTCTGCAGCCAGGCTGGGAGAGCTGGAAATGTCCAGCTGGAGAAAGGAAATTCCAGGGAGAATTCCAGAGCCTGAAGGAGCTCCAGGAGAGCTGGAGAGGGATTTGGGATAAGGGATGGAGGGACAGGAAACAGGGAATGGCTTCAAAGGGATAGAGAGTGGGATTTGATGGGATTTTGGGGATGGAATTCCCAGAGAAGCTCCTGGATCCCTGGAATGTCCAAGGCCAGGCTGGGATAACCTGGATAGCAGGAGATTTCCCTGCTCACGGCTGGGAAGAATTCCTTCCCCAAATCTCTCCTCTCTTCCCTTTTCCCATCACCCCAAAGCACACCAAATCCCCCCAAACCCCATCCAGCTCCAATTTTGAGCTCCAACTTTCAGTTCCATTCATCCCACAGCGCAATTCCCGGAGCTGCAGGTGCTCCAAGCGATTTTTCAAATCCCTTTTCCCTGCCGGGAAGATCTCCCAAAGTTCAGCAGTTAAACTTTAACAACAAATCCCAACCCCTCCAGCTCCAACTCCCACCTTGCCCAATCTGACATTTACCAAGGAAAAAACCCGGATTTGGAGCTGAATTTTGGAGCAGCTTGGTAAAAAATCAGGATTTTTCCCGCAGGAAAATCGCAGTTAATCACGCAGCAATTCCTCCTCTCCCTCGGGATCACCCAGGAAACAATTCCCAACAACCTTCCCGACCAACCTGGCTCTCTGCTGAGTTAATAAACTGCTCACCCTTGTGGTTCCCAGGGGGATGGATGGATTGATTCCCAAACTTCCAGGGATAATAAATAACTCCCAGGCATTACACTTTACCCAAGGTTTTGGCCTCCATGCAAATCCAGCGCCAGCCCAACCAACATCTGATGCAAAAAAACACCCCCAGCTGCACCTCTTTTTGTTTTGGCTGCTTCTGACAGCGACAGCAGCCAGGGTTTGGGGGACCTGAAGAGGATTTAGGGTCCTTTTCCAAGGTTTTTGGGCCTTTTCCCAGAGTTTAGGGTCCCTTTCCCAGGTTTTAGGGTACCTTAACAGCATTTAGGGTCCTTTTCCAAAGTTTTGGGGCCTTTTCCGAGTGTTTAGGGTCTCTTCCCCATGTTTTAGGGTCCCTTTCCCAGGGTTTAGGGTCCTTTTCCAAGGCCTTAGGGTCTGTTTCCCAGGTTTTAGGTTGTCTTCCCCAGGTTTTAGGGTCCCTCTCAGTGAGTTTTGGGGACCTCTTAGAGGGTTTGAAAGAGTTTAGGGTCCCTTTCCCAGGTTTTAGGGTCCTTTTCCGAGAGTTTAGGGTCTCTTTCCCAAGTTTTGGGGTCCCTTTCCCAGGTTTTAGGGTCTCTCTCAGTGAGTTTTGGGTACTTCTTAGAGGGTTTAGGTGCCTTTGAGAGAGTTTAGGGACTGTTTCCCAGTGTTTAGGGTCTCTTTCCCACGGGGTTTGAGGTTCTTGCAGAAGGTTTAGGGTTCCTTTCAAAGGTTTAGGGTTCCTTTCACAGATTTTAGGGCTCCTTTCAGAGGTTTTAGGGTCCCTTTCAGTGGGTTTTGGGTCCGTTTAGGGACCTTCCAGAGGGTTTTTGGTATCTCCAGAAGCAATCAGAGCCCCGTCAGAAGGCTCTGCTCCCTCTCTGAGGATTTTAGGTTCCTTGCAGAGAGGTTTTGCTCCTCTCAGAGGATTTAGGTTCCCTTTAGGCAGTTTTGGGATCTTTTCCCAGGGTTTTGCTCTCTCCACTCCAGCCTGGAAGCAGCTCAGATCCCAAATTTCCCTCCTGCCTCCAACCCCATGAACTTCCCCACTGTGGGATTCACTTTTAACATCCCAAAAAACCCTTTTCCCCGAGCTGCAGCTCTGCACAGGGCTGGAGATGAACCAAACCAGGCGGACATGCCAAGGAGCCCAACAGGAGGAGAATTCCCACACTGGGATAAGGGAGCTGATCCCCCAGAGAGCGCGGGGGACAGCGACAGGGACAGCGGGTGACAGCGGGGAGCTGGCTTTGGTTTCCAGGGGGAAAAGCGGGATCGGAGTGGAATTTTCCCAAATATTTCCTTACCGGCAGCACAGCAGAGACACCTGCGGGGACACTGTGGGGAGCATGGGGACACACGGCAGGACACAGCCGGGAGCAGAGGGACACAGGGGGACACAGGGGGACACAGGGGGGACACGGTGAGCATGGGGACACAGGGCGGGGGGACACGGGCAGGGACTTGGGGACACACGGGGGGGACAGCGGCGGGAAGAGCCGCCGGCGGCCGGGGGGATGCACGGCGGGGACACGGGGACACACGGGGGGACAGACGGACACGGAGACACACAGAGGGACAGCCGGGGGACCAGCGGCGGCGGCGGCAGCTCCGTCCCGAGCGCGGCCTGCGCGCCTGAGCCGCCTGGGCCTGGCCGGGCCTGGGCGCGCGGGGCTCGGCCGCGCGGGGCGGGGGGGCGGCGCGGGGCCGCCGGGAGGGCGGCGGGCGGGCCCGGGGCAGCGCCGCGGAGCCGCCGGAGCTCACCTGCACATGATCCGCCATCTTGCCCCATTCATGCTCCGCTCGCGCCTCCGCCCCCGCCTGCGCCGGGCCCGGCGCCACCGCGTCCCCCCGCGCCGCCGCCCGCACCGCGCCTGCGCCGCGCCAAGCCACGCCCCCCCGGCGGGGGACACGCCCCCCGCGCCTGCGCGCGCCGGAGGGACACGCCCCGCACGGGGGAAGCCACGCCCACGCGGCCAGAAGCGCGCCATCCCGCCTGCGCGCGCCGCTCCAGGCTCCGCCCGGCCCCGCCCAGGCCACGCCCACGGGGCAGCACGGGACCTGCGCGCGGGGATAGGCCACGCCCACACAGCCCGGGCCACGCCCCCGGTGCGCGCGCGGCCCGCGGCGTCTGACGTCAGGACGCGGGGGATGGAGGGAGGGGCGCGAGCGGGGTTTGTTGACACGGCCTTAAAGGGGCCGCGCACCCCGGACAGCGGAGACAGCCTGGGGACAGCCTGGGGACAGCGGGGACAGCCTGGGGACAGCGGGGACAGCCTGGGGACAGCCTGGGGACAGCCTGGGGACAGCGGGGACAGCCTGGGGACAGCGGGGACAGCGGGGATAGCGGGGATAGCGGGGACAGCGGGGACAGCCTGGGGACAGCGGGGACAGCGGGGACAGCCTGGGGACAGCCTGGGGACAGCCTGGGGACAGCCTGGGGACAGCGGGGACAGCGGGGACAGCCTGGGGACAGCGGGGATAGCGGGGACAGCCGGGCAGCCTGGGGACAGCGGGGACAGCCGGGCAGCCTGGGGACAGCCGGGCAGCCTGGGGACAGCGGGGACAGCCGGGCAGCCTGGGGACAGCGGGGACAGCCTGGGGACAGCGGGGACAGCGGTGGCACCCCTGTGACCAGTGTGACCAGCACGCTCAGTGCCTCCAGTATAACCAGTGCCTCCAGTGTCACCAGTGTGACCAATGCCACCAGTGCCACCAGTATAACCAGTGCCTCCAGTGCCACCAGTGTGACCGCTGACACCACTATGACCAATGTCCCCAGTGCCACCAGTGTCACCAGTGTCACCAGTGTGACCAGTGTGACCGCTGACCCCACTATGAGCAATGTCCCCAGTGCCACCCGAGCCGTGCACCCCCAGCCCTGCAGCAGCCCCTCGCACCAGTGCTCCCAGTCACCCCAGCCCTGCCCAGTGCTGCCGGTTCCCTCCGCCCCACTGCCCTCCCGCGCTGCCGCAACCCCAAAACCTCTTCCTCCTCCTCCTCCTCCTCCTCATCCCTCCTCCGCCCTCACCTTCCCCAGTTCCCCCACGGTCCCGCCGCCCGCGCTGGGAGCACTGGTTTGCACTGGGACGCTGGGCACGGGCACGGCTGGGCACTCGTGTTCCCCTGGCGCTGCCGCTGGACTCATTGCCCAGGTGGGAAAAACCGGGCAGAGCCACGGCAGGGCTGCCCAGTGCCCAGTGCCCAGTGCCCAGTGACCTGTGACCAGTGTCCTGCCCAGCTCCCAGTGCCCTGCACGAGTGCCCAGCAGTGGTGTCCAGTGTCCTGTCCAGTGCCCAGTGTCCTTTGCCCAGTGCTCTGCACCAGTGCGCAGTGTCCTGTCCAGTGTCCTGCCCAGTTCCCAGTGTCCTGTCCAGTGTCCTCCACCAGTGTCCCATGTCCTGCCCAGAGTCCAGTGTTCAGTGCCCAGTGCTCTGCCCAGTTCCCGGTGTCCTGCCCAGTGTCCAGTGTCCTGTGCCCAGTGTCCTGCCCAGAGTCCAGTGCCCAGTGTCCTGTCCGGTGCCCAGCAGCACCACAGGGTGGCACACGGGCGTGTCCAGCAGTGCCACACCCACCTGTCCCGCGCTGCCACGCCCGTGTCCCCGTCACCCGTGGGGAGCCACAGGAAGCCACCGCCAGCGGAGGAAACTGAGCTGAGCACGTCACGAGCTCAGCCACCCCCGGTGACAGTGACACCTCGGGGGTGACACAGGGACCCCCGGGGGACTCGGCGGGACACGCCGGACATGCTGGAGGCGCCAGGATGGAGGAGCTGGTGGTGAAGCAGGGCGGGATCTACCTGCAGCTGCAGCAAACCTTCGGGAAGGTCAGGGGCTTCGGGGGGTCCTGCGGGGGGATCGGGATGTGGGTACGGGGGGGTTATCCCATGGGAAGGGGGTGTATCCCGTGGGAAGGGGGTGATCCCACCCGTGGGATGCTCAGCTGTCCCTTGGGAGGATGGGCAGGGGGACGGGAAGTGCTGGGGACACTTTGAAGGGACCCCCCGAGAGAGGTTCTGGAGAGCTGGGGGTGACAGAGGTGACCTGGGGGTGATGGGTGTGACCCCCGAAGCCAGGGGATGACAGGTGCCATCTCCAGGGTCACGCTGGGTGACGGATGTGATCCCCAGACCCGTTCGGGTGACAGATATTCACCCCCAGAGCTGTGCTGGGTGACAGATGTGACCCCCAAAGCCACACAGGCTGCCAAACACACCCCCAAAGCTGGGGGGTGAGGGATGTGACCCCCAGACCCACATCTGGTGACAGACATCACGGCGACAGACGTGACCCCCAGAGCCGCGCTGGGTGACGGAAGTGACCCCAAAGCCACATTTGGTGGCAGTTCCAGGCAGGGGGTGACAGCAGCGTCCCCCAAAGCCGCACTGCTTCCGCCGCTGATAAAGGGCGGGTTGGGCAATGGCTGCGAAGGGAAGGAGCTGACGGGAATCTCCTGCTGCTCTCCCGGTCCTGCTCCCCATGAACCCCATCCCGAGGGATGGAACCTCATCCCAACACCGCGGGAAGGGCAGGGATCCCAAAATTCCACCCCGGGAATAGGGAACTGTGTGCCTGCACAGCCCTGGAGCTGCGGGGAGGATGTGTTGGTTTTGGGGCTGAACTTCCCCTGCCCCCACTTCCCTCTGCTGCAGGGCCTGCCGAGCCCGGAACTGCTGCTCCTGCTGGGGCAGAGCTGGGAGAGCTGACAAGTTGGGGTTTTGGGGGAAAAAATGGCAGGAAGTAGGAGCTGGAAGTTGGGGTAGAGCTGAAGAGTTGAAAAGTTGGGGTTTTGGGGAAAATGGAAGGCAGAAGGAGCTGGAAGTCCTTCAGCAGGGCTTGTGGGGGCTGCAGAGGAGGGAATGGGATGGATTCAGGCACTGAGTGAGGCTGGGATGCTGCTGGTGCTGGAAAAGCCTTGCTGCCTGTCAGGAATGTTTATCCAGGGATATTGAAATCCCAATTTATCTCCTCCCTACCCTCAGCCAGCCCTGGCTGCAGTGCAAAACCCCTCAGGGCTTCCCACCCACCTCCTGCCCTGGGATCCTGCGTGATCCCGAGGGGATACAACCTCCAGGAAAGGGAAAACCCTCCTGGAGAGCTCAACCCCGCTGCTTCTCCCCGCGGCAGAAATGGAAGAAGTTCTGGGGTGTGCTGTACCGGGAGAGCTCCTGCTCCACCGCCCGCCTGGAGCTGCTGGAGGGCTCGGGGCCGCTGGGCACGGAGAAACCCCGCAGGGCCGAGGCTGGCCGGCGGCTGGTCCGGCTCAGCGACTGCGTCCACGTGGCCGAGGCGGGCGGCGATGCCACCTGTCCCAAGGACACTGTCCCCTTCCTGCTGGAGACCACCGACAGGCGGTTCCTGCTGGCTGCCGACAGCGCCGAGGCGGCCGAGTGGATCCAGCGGCTGTGCGAGCTGGCGTTCCCGGTACGGCTGGGAGAGTGGGGCTGGGAAAGGTGGGATGGATGGATGGATGGATGGATGGATGGATGGATGGATGGATGGATGGAGGGATGGATGGATGGGATTCCCTCATCTGCCGCTCTTCCCCGGGCAGAGGAGCAGGGAGGAGCCGGGAGCAGCCAAGGAGAGCCTGCCGGGCGCTGACGGCGAGTTCTCCATGGAGGAAAATTCCCTGTACAGCTCCCGGGGCAAAGGTAGGAGCGGGGAAGGAGGAACAGGAGGGAGGGAGGCAGCGCGGGGTGGGGAAATCTCCTCCCCAAAAAAGCCTCTTCCTGCTGCGGTTCGCAGCGCTGCCTCGGCTCTCTATCAGCAGTGGCCGGAGCTGTCCAGCGCTTATCAGCCGGACACCGCTGCCCTGGCTGGGGCGGTCACTCTGTCCCTCTGCTGGGTGGGACAAGTGTCCAACACGGGCGTCACTCTGTCCCTCTGCGGGGTGGGACAAGTGTCCAACACGGGGGTCACTCTGTCCCTCTGCGGGGTGGGACAAGTGTCCAACACCATGTCCATCCCCAGCCGGCCTGGAGCAGTTCGAGGTGACAGTGAGGGTGACCCCGTCGTCCCAGCGCTGCCGGCTGCGGGGTCGCTGCATCCTGCGAGCCGCCGAGGAGGCTCTGGAGCTGCGGCACCCGCAGAGCCTCGAGATCCTCTACAGCTGGCCCTACCGCTTCCTGCGCCGCTTCGGCCGCGATAAGGTCAGTGGGTAAGGAATGGCGGGCTGGAGGTGGCCGTGGCGTGGCACTGACCCTGTCCCTCCGCAGGTGACCTTCTCCTTCGAGGCCGGCCGGCGCTGCGCGTCCGGAGAGGGCAACTTCGAGTTCGACACCAGGCAGGGCAACGAGATCTTCCAGGCCATCGAGGCGGCCATCGAGGTCCAGCGGGGCCGGGGCGGCGCTGGGGACGAAGCCCTGCGGTCGCTCGGTCACGCCAGGCCACCCAGCTTGGCTCAGGGCCACGAGGAGGTCACCAAGGTCACCTCCCCGCTGGAGGGCAAGGTGCCCAAAGGGGAGGGCAAGGGGCTCAAAGCCAAGCCGGCGATGCCCCCCGAGCCCTCAGGGCCCTTCCAGCCCAGCCGAGGTGTGGATTTGCCCTACGCCGAGCCCTGCGATGCCCTGCGCCGCGGGAACCTCCCGCCGGACAGGAGCCGCCGGCCGGACGCTGCCAAGGCGGAATGCGAGTACGCCGTGCCCTTCGACACCATCGCCAAGTCCTTCCTGGCCCGCCAGTTCGGGGCGCTGGGCTGTCCCCAGGAGGGTGTCCCCGAGCCGCCGGGTGGCCCCAGGGAGGCGGGTGGCGCTCAGCAGCCCCCCGGGCGCCCCACCGCCCCCAAACCCGAGCACATCTACGACGAGCCCGAGGGGCTCTCGGCGCTCTCGCTGTACGACGAGCCCGAGGAGGTGAAGGGCGAGGCGTGGAGGCTGCAGGCAGCCCCCGAGGAGCCCCCCGGGCACGAGTTCCCCTACAACCCGCAGCGGGATGACTACGCCGTCCCCAAACGGCCCGTCCCGCTCCGCAAGCCCTTCGTGCTGCAGGGCAAGGAGTGGCTCGGCGACAGCGACTACGACAACGTGGCCCTCAAGGTGGCCAAGAAGAGGAACCTGCAGTGAGCGGGAGGAGGGGACAGGAGGGGACATCCCGAGTCTCCCGGTTGGACTTTACACCGCGCCTGGCTCAGCTCAGCGCAGCTGGGGACACGGGGACACTCCCTGAGGGACACATCTGGGCAGCGGTGCGGCACAGCTGGGCGGTGGCAGGGGACAGCTGGGTGGCGACAGGGGACAGCTGGGTGGCGGCAGGGGAAGCGCCGGGAGCGGGATGCGCCCACTGGAGGGCAGTGCGAGCCCACCGGAGCGGCCGTGCCCGGGCAGGGGATCCCCGCAGCCCCGCGCCGCAGCTCCGGGACCCCAAATCCCGCTCCTCGCCCGGGACAGCCTCGGGCTGTGCTCCAAACCCACCCCGGGATGGATTTCTGGAGCAGGAATGGCCCCGGGATGCTCGGCTTGAGGGATGCATTTCCCCAGGGATGCACATCTGGGATGCACATCTGGGATGCACATCTGGGATGCAGATCCCACACCTTGGGATGGACAGTGCACATCCCACCCCGAGACCCTCCCTGCCCACGCACAGCTCCCAGTGCTCCCAGTATGTCCCAGTGCCACAGCAGGGCCTTCCCTGTCCTGAGGTCCCTCCACCTCCTGGCTCAGCAAAACCGTAAATTCCCACTGTTCCTGCCGCGCTTTTATTTTTAATTCTCTTTATAAACCCCCTTTCCAGCCCCTCTGAATTCCAGATGGAAAACTCGGATGAATCCCGGAGATTCTCACAGGAGCTGGCTCTGCTCCTCCCAGTACAAACCAGTGCATGGCTGGACACAGCCTCTGGATCATCTTCCTCCTCCTCCTCTTCCTCCTCGTCTTTCTCCTGCTCCCTTTCCCGGCCGCCTCCAGCCTTTCCTTAGGGACATCCAGCAGCACCATCCCTAACTCCCCACGGATGTTTCCCTGGATCCCCCCAGGACACCTGGACCCTCCCCAGGTCACCAGGACCCTCCCCAGGTCCCCTCGGACACCCCCAGCTCCATCCCCACCCCGGAGTGACCTCAGGATCCTCCGCCCGTTCCCCGCCATCCCACCAGGTTTTCCGTGGGAAGCGCAGACGCTCCATGAATTATTTATAACCTCTCCCAATCAAAGGGAACGCTCAGGTGCTTCGGTTCATTTCCTGGATCCTGCGAGTCCAAAGTGGGGATTTTAATGGGGCAAATTAAGTGCTTTTTATGTGAGACGCTGATTAAAGCTCTGTATCCATCGCTCCGTGCCGGGTGGGATTGAAAGGAGTGGGACACACCTTGTGCAGGTGGGATTCTGCTCCAGGTGGGATCACGCGGGGAAAAACACCTAAAAATGGTCCAAAATAAAGGAAAAACCCCCAAATCTCCAGCAGGTTTTTCCACAGGGGAAAATCGTGGAGCAAGGCAGAGCTTGCCGTGCTCTGGAAGGGGTTTAGGATGCGCTGAGGGATGGGATCCAATCCTTTCCCAGACCCATTTTTCCATGGAAAAAGGGATTCCAGGAGCATTCCCGAGCTGGAGCCTCGAGGGCTCCTGGCAGCGCGGTGCCATTCATCGGGAATCAATAGCTTGAGCACATGTTATTATTAATTAATTAACGCTCATTAGGGGCGTTATTCATTATTAATCAGTGTTAACACAATCCCCTCTCCTCCAGCCTGGCTGCATCTCTGCTCCTTCCACTGTTTTCCTTCGTTAACCAAAGGAATGGAAACACTTCCAGAACTTCATTTCCCAATCCCACGGGAGGCCAGGCTGAGGAGGGATGGCTGGGAATGACTCCATAAAAACATGGAAAGATCTCCCAGACTTCGCTTCCCAATCCTGCGGGATTTTTGGGAATGGGATCATTGGGAATGGCAGCGATCAAGTTTTAGAGGCGGCAGCAGCAGGGATTGGGGGAAATCGCGGGAATTTTGGTGCTGGAAAAGCATTCCCTGCCTGCCTCATCCCCATGGGTGGGTTTAGGGTGGAATAGGGAACCTGTCCGGAGGATGAAATCCAGGGAAAGAGGATTCCAAGCTGGAGAAACCCTTGGAATGGCTCAGCGAGGGAAAAAAAAAAAATCAATGGAAAAGAAGGGAGGGAAGAGATTAAAGCCCAAAGCTCCAGACAAATGGAGAGATTTAATCTGATTTGGGAGTTATTGTCCTTATTGAATTATGCTGATTATAAATCATTTAGGAGCAGGGATAATCAAAACAGGGATCCGTTCTGAGCTCCGAGGGGCTCCTGAGCCTCTTCCCAGTGATGGAGAGGAGGGAGAGCGGGATGGAGAAGGGAATGGATTGGAATTCCAAGGGAAAGCTGGGTGGGAAAGGCTTGGAGGGAAAAGCAAGGAAAAGGGGCTGTGGGGATCTCCGGGATGGGGAAATAGGGATTGGGAACAGAGCAGGGATGATCCCAAAGGAAAGCTGGGCTGGTAAGGCTTGGAGAGGCAGAACATGGAAAGAGGGAATCTCTGGGATGGAGAGGATGGGGAAATAAGGATGGGGAAAAAAGAATTGGCACAGAGCAGGGCTGCAGCCCTGTGGGGAAAACCGGGATTATCCCAAGGAAAAGCTGGTCTGGCAATGAATGGAGAACCAGGGCGTGGAAAGAGGGGGACAGGAATCTCCGTGAGGGGGAAATAAGCATCAAACCCGCTGAAAACCGGGCTGGAGACACTTCCCAGGGCTGGAGACACTTCCCAGGGCTGCAGACACTTCCCAGGGCTGGAGACACTTCCCAGGGCTGGAGATGCCACTCCCGGGCACGCCGAGCCCGTTTTCCCCGCGGCTCTGCACACCTTGTCAAGGCAGCTCGTTTTCCCATTAGTGTCTCCTCGGATTAGGGATGCGCTCGCTCTCCCGCTCCGGCCGAATCCCAGGCGCCAGCAGGAGCTGGAAACTGCATTAGGGCCGTGCCAAGGAGCCCCTAATGCCATTAGGGGCGAGCATTAGAGGTGCTAAGTGACAAGGCCCTCATCAGCCCCGGATTGATGGCAATCCCGTTCCCGGAGCTGGCAGCAGCAGAGCCCTTCATTCAGGAAAAATTGCCTAATTGGGGAGGTCTGGATTGTCTCTGCCTGTCTCGTTCCTGGAGCTCTGGAGCTCCTTGGGATGTGGGGTGGGTGGAGGTGATGGGAAGGTGGAGGTGGAAGGTGGAGGGACAACTCCTAAAGCCATCCAGCATTCTCCTCCTTGCCCTTCAGGCGGCTCGAGCATTCCCAGACTGGGCATTCCTGGGAATTCCAGCATTCCAGACCCAGGGGAAACAGGTTCCCTGGAGGATCAGGGCTCCTTCCTGCCCCGGGCTGCAGCGAAATTAATTGGCAATTGCCGGGAGTCCATAAAGGCTGCCTTCGGAGGGAAGGAAGCTGTAAAAGCCGCGTGTCCGCAGCCGTAATTCCTTCATCCCGCATTGATCCCGTGGCCTCTGCTGCCCACGGAGCAGCTGGGGGGTGAGCTGGGCATCGATCCCGGGCACCTCGGCCAGGCCAGAGCATCCCTGACCCTGCTGGGGGCGAATTCCCAGGCTGATTCCAGCCCTTTGTCTTCCCACTCTTATAAATATGTGGGAATATTGATAATTGTCACCCCGCCACGGGGCAGGGTGTGTTTGGAAGCCTGGATTGAATTCAGGGATTTTTCCAAACCCTCAGCTCTCCCAGGTCTCCATGGAAGTGGAGGTTTGGTGCGTTCCTCTTGCCTTAATCCGCAGGGTTTGAACTGAAATAATGCTCCATGTGCTTCCCAGAGCTGCTCCGCGGGTGGATTTTGTCAGGAAATATAAATATCCCCCAGCAGGCTCCCAACTCCCACCTGCCCAGGCTGAGCCTTCAGCGGGAAAACGCAGAATTCCACCCTCGGCACTGGTGGGAATGGTGGGAATTCTGCAGGATGGAGAGATCCCTGGAATCCCTGGATTCCTGGAAGTGTCCCAGGCCAGGCTGGATGTTGCTTGGAGCCACCTGGGGTAGGGGAAGGTGTTGACAGGGGTGGAATGGGATTTGAGGTTCTTCCATCCCAAACCGTTCCAGGACTTCAAACGCTGCTCAAGCCAGCCTTTCCCCATCCCGGTGTGTCCCAAGAAGGATCTGCTCCATCTGTGACCCTGCCCAGGATTTCTCAGGGCACACGGAGCCACTGTCACTCTGCCGGAGCCACTGTCACCCTGTCAGACCCACTGTCACCCTGCCGGAGCCACTGTCACCCTGCCAGAACCACCACCTTCCCCGGGATCCATCTCATTAGAGCAGGAGCCGGCGAGCGGCGGAATTTCCACCCCGCTGCTCTCGCCTCTCCCTGCGAAGGGGGAGCCAATTACCAGCAGCTGGTGAGAGCCGAAAATTATTATTAATTTCCAAGCGAGCATATGCTGTGTGTTAACAACCTCCGTGCCGTGGCAGAAGGGCCCATCCCAGCCAGATGGCTCAACCTGCCTTGGAAATGATTCCTGCCGGGCTCTGCCGCCGCTCCCGAGCAGCGCCGGGATCAGGGCGGGAAGATTCCGTGCCTGGATGAGGTGACCTGGCAGCAGGAGCCTGGCTCGGGGTGACAGCAGCGTGGTTTATTAAAAATAAACTCAGAGCTCTCCCCCTGGGGACGTCCTGGTGTCTCCATAGAGAGAAAACAGGGATGTGGAGGTTCTGGAAAATGGGAATGACGAGGAGTATCGTAACTTGCGTTGTGGAAGGATAAATGTGCTAATAAAAGTTAATTAGGGAAGGTTTTGTTCTCAGCCAGCCCTGCTGTCCCAGCAGATCCCACCAGCACCCCGCGGGATGCTGACAGCTTTCCCTGCTGGATTTACATTCCCAGAAAAGCTGGATGGTTTTCCTTTCTGCCCTGCCCGTGGAGATGGACAGAGAGGCATTTCCCTGCCGGACTCTCGGATTCCCAAAGCCCTGTGGGATCACTTTGGCATCCAGGGAATTCTGCTGAGCTTCCGGAACCTTGGCAATCACACGGAGAGTTCCGAGCAGCGTTTCCACCTCGGATCTCAGCAGCCACATCCCAAAGGGCTGGGGTGGGAGTTAAGGATGGATTCTATTTTTCCCAGGAAGTTGCAGCCAGTGCCTCAGGACTCCAGCAGGCCCAGTCCAGCGTCCTGACCCTGGAGAGCACTAACAGGAACAGATATCCAGGGGAAAAAGGGATTCATGGCATCAGGGACTCATTCGGATCCAGATCCTCCCCTGAGCGGATTTTCCTTCGGGCAATTCCATCCCCAACTTCCAGCCAGACCCTTTTCCTTGGGAAGAGCTGGCACAGCTGCTCCCGCGGGTTTCCCTGCATCCCGCTTGTCTCCGTCTCCATCAATAGATGGAAATCCTTGGGGAGCTCCAGAGATCCTCCTGGATCAGCACAACCCCTCTGGATTAATAATTCCCCCAACCTCCAACATGGAGCATGATCGATGGATCACGAGGCCACCCCAAAATGCCCTCCCCGACCTGAGGGAATCACGGAGCTTTCCCTGCCAGCACGCCGCTCATCCCCCTGGAATGCTGGAAAAAGGGGCGGCGGGAGCATCAGCGTCCCTTTAAATCCCACTGCTGGAATCGGGAGCGAAACCTCTCCGGGGAAGAGGGGTAAAAATAGCTCGGCGGCAGCGGCCGCGGGAGCAGCCGGGGCTCTGTCAAGGGCAGGGGCGAGCGCTCGTTATAAATAGGAGTAATTAATTATTCCAGCGGGGACACGGCGCTTAATGAGGGCTTGGGCTGATACCGGCAGGAAGATTGCCGGCGCGGAGCCATGGGATGCAGGGCCTTGGGAAAGGAGGGATGGGAGCGCTGGGCATCCCTGAGGGCAGCGGGAGGAGGAGGAGGAGGAGGAGGAGGAGGAAGGAGCTGCTCCGTGCCAGGGAAAGAACAACATCAGCATCCTAATGCCAGCGCTGCCAGCCGAGCTGGCACCTGGTGACGGAGCCGCTGTGTCCCGGAGCTGCGGGCAGGGCTTCATTTTAATTTGAATTTTTAATTAAAACTCGCGGCCGCGGCTGCCCCAGCGCCCTGAGCGGGAGCGGCGGGCGGGGTCGGGCTGGGGAGGGGCTGCCCAGGGCGGGGGGCATCCCTGGCACCCCCCGTGCCCTCCCGCCAGGACTCTGGAGTGCCGGGACCTGGCGTGTCCCACCCGGGGTGTCCCAGCGAGGAGGGTGAGGGTTCGGTGAGGAAGGACGGGAGGAAGAGGAGGGTTTGGGAGGAGGCAGAATGTGGGGCTGTGGAGAGGACTGGGCAGATCTGTAGGGTGGGAATGGGCAGATCAATGGGGTGGGATGGGGCAGATCCATGGGGTGGGAATGGGCAGATCCATGGGGTGGGATGGGATGGGATGGGATGGGATGGGATGGGATGGGATGGGGCAGATCCATGAGGTGGGATGAGGCAGATCCATGGGGTGGGAATGGGATGGAGCAGATCCATGGGGTGGGAATGGGCAGATCCATCTCCTTCCAGCCCTTCTCCCTGGATTCAGGCCGGGAAAAGCTCTCCAGCTCAGCACAGCACGGGAAGGACTGCTGGGGTTGTAATCCCATAAAATCAACATCGGAGGAATAATGGGGAGAGAGGAGCAGCTGAGCACAACCCCGCAGAAATCTCAGGGCAATAAAGGAGCAGAAATGGAGCCTTTTTCCTGGATCTCCTCATCTCCCAACCCTTCCAAGGGGATCTCGGGATGTTTGGAGACTGAAGGATCTGACAATCTGCCCCAGAGCTGGGCTGAGCACGGAGGGGAACACATTACACCAAATTTCCAAGGTGTGCGACTCCAAAATCCCCAATCCCAGACTTTCCGAGCCCCGGGGAGGAAGAGAGGGCGTGGACAGACAGATCCACGGAGCAGCAGAGCTCCCAATCCTGCTGACCCAGCCGGGAGATGATTCATGGCCATCGCCGCCGTGCGTTTGTGCACAAGGAAGCAATAATGGAGATGAAGCAAAGCCATCGTCTCCGCGGGATTTATGGAGTGCAGCCGCTTCTCCCGACCTTTCGGGTTCTCCCCCACATCCCAGGGGCTCAGCACCGACCTCGCTCCAGCCCTGGCTGCTCCTGGGAAGATGCAGCCCGGGGGAAATGGGAAGCACCGTGACTGAGGCTTGGAGCGCTCCTCTTTTTTGGGATGAGGAGCGCCAAGGAAAGAGAGAGAAGCCAGCAGGTCATGGGATGCTGATCCCGTTTGGATCAGACCCAGGATGGAGGACTGGCAGTGCTGGGTTTATCCAGGAGGGAAGCTGGGGGTGTGGGGATGAGTGTGTGCCTCAGCATCCCCAGAAATCGAGTTAAAAACCCAAGCACTGACTCACAGATCCACTTTTCCACGATTCCAGCCCCACGGACACCCCAGACTCCCTTCTGTTTCCAATTAGCCTGGCCCCGTGCCGAGGTAATTCGTGTTCTCATCACCCTCACCCCGTTCCCTGAGCACACAGCCCAGACCCACGGGAAACGGGGAACAGCACTATGGAATCACAGGATGGAAAATCCCACGGGCAGGGACACTCCTTCCATCCCAGGTTGCTCCAAGCCGTGTCCAGCCTGGCCTGGGGCACTGCCTTGTCCGGGTTTAGTACCCCAAGGATGGAACCCTTCGTGCTCCGTGGGGATGAGGAGAGACTGGAAAGGGAGCAGAACGCCCTGATCCTGCAGGAAACACAGCGCTGCCACCTCCTGCCGCGACATTCCCACCCCCAGGCTCCACAGGAGCTGCGAGCAGACATTTAGCATCCCTTTTCCCCTTCAGACCCATTCCCGAGGCGCTCATTCCCATTTTTCCCAGGAAGTGCAGCGCCCCATCACTGCACTTTAACCCACATCCCATTATTGCAGCCTCATCCCTTTCCCGTCCCCGAAGCCCCGTTAGCTCCAGGCGCAGCCCCTCCTCCTGCCCTGGGCTAAGTGCTCTCCTGACCTCCTCACCGGGGCTGCTGCACTCTCCTCCTCATGGATTATTGATCCCAAATCCCCCTCGAGGGGATCTGCGCCGTTATCGCTCCATTTTCCCCGCTGCGGTGTCTCCACATCCCCCAATCCCAACAATCCCACCCCGCTCCCCCTCTCTGCCGCACCCGACGGGAGCACGAAGGGCCAGGATCGGGAATTCCGGGATTTTGAGAGCAAAGATCAAAGCACGGGAGGAGATGGCTTCAAACAACCCCTTCTGGGCAGCTGGCAAGCAGCGATTCACCTGTGCAGCGCTGGGCGCTGTTTCCTTTGGAAAACAGGGGAAAAATGCCAAACCCCTCATTGCCACGCCTTAGAAAATCCAAAATCAGCCCTCAACCTCACACCGGGCTTTTAATGCCTCCCCGACTCCTCGGCTGGTGTCCCAGAGGTGGGATTTGGGACGGAAAGTGACTCCCAGCTGAGGGATGGGAGGAATGACCCCAGATTTCCACAGCCACCCTTCGGTGCTCATCCTCCGGGGCAGGAGGAAGGCTCTGCCGGCCAGAAGGGCATCGCCAGCCTGGCCGAGCCTCGCGAGCCGCGAAAAGGGTGAACGACAAAGAAAAATGCGATCCTTCGGGGCTTTTTCCCACCCGAAGCGGGACCGGCGCCTCCGCCCGCCTGCTCCCCGCATCCCTCAGCATCCTCAGCATCCCCGAGCCGCCCGAGTTTGTTTGTTGGCGCTGCCTGACAGCTCGGCCTCCCCCCGCAGCCCAGACGAGAGCGGAATGCATGCTAATCAATTCCGGATCGGCAGCGGCACCCGCAGCCGGGGAAAAGCTGCTGGAATGACAAAGGGAGCCTGGCGGCATCACCTGCATCCCCTGCCCGGCCCGAGCTCGCTCTGCGGGCTGCGGGATGGGGTGACAGCGAGCCGGGGAGGCTGTTGGCAGCGGGACGGAGGTGTTCCCACCGCGCTTTGCCCTCCATCCCCGCACCCCGAGCTGCCCCGCAGGCCCCGCAGCCCCCGGCATGCGGCAGGGGAGATTAGGGCTGTTTCCTTTCCGCCGGCGAGGAGCGTAATCCCCCCTTTGAAAGGCGCATCCTGCGCTTGATGCTTCCTGACATTAATATTATCATCTCCAAGCAGCCGCAGAGCCCGGCTGTCGCCTGCGATTAGGGCACTGACACAGATCGGTGCAAGATTTCACAAGCGTCTCATTACGGCTGACTCGGGCTCGGCGCGGCTTATATAACTCATCTTGCATAAACCTGTCACCCGCAGGAGCTGCTCCGCCGCCCGGATGCTCGCCGGGGCTGCTCCGGGGGGTTTGGAGGCCACCGGGTCCCGTCCCTGAGCGGTCCCCTCCTCGCTGAGCATCCGCGGCTCCGTGCGGGGAGGTTTTGGGGCTCTGGAGCAGGGTGGGAGGGCAGCGGGGTTGTGCTGGGGTGGGTGGGGCTGTCAGGGGGATGGCACAGGGCTGGGAGGGGTTAAAGGACCCCAAAATCGCTGGAGGAGTGGAAGGAGACCCCCAGAATGCTGGGGTGGCTGGAGGGTCAGCCTGGCTACACTGGAAGAGGAGGATGTTTTAGGGCGTGTCGCAGGTGTGGGAGGGGAAAGGACTCTCAGAGGGGTTAAAGGACCCTCAGACCCTCGGAGGGTCTGAAAGAAGCCCCCCACAATCCTGGGTGCGCTGGGGAGTCAGGCTGGCTGCACAGGCCGAGGAGGAGATTTCAGGGAAATGTCACAGATTTGGGAGGTGGGAAAGACCCCCGGAGCCCCCCAGGACCCCAGGTTTGCTGGAGAACCATGGAAGGAACCCTACAGGGAACCTACAGGGAACACCACAGGAAATCCCTCCTGCTCCCAAACCCCGGGCTGGTTCTCCTGTCCCTCCTCACGGCACAGCCAGGAGCCTCGGGAGGCTCAATTCCAGCGGCTGGAGCCGAGCCAGGGCTCTACGCGCTGCTCGGCCACTGTCAGGACGCGTTGGTGGCCTCAGCCGGGCGGGAGCTCGCCAGGCTCTGCCGCTGGAATTGCGGGAATTGCGGGAGAGCCGCTCCCTCCAGCAGCGCGGTGGCTTTGGAGCTGCTGGCCCTGGCCTGGAATGTGGCTCTGGGGACAGGGATGTTCCCAGTCCAAGGGAACCTCTGGAATCCCGGGATGGGGACAGGGATGCTCCCAATCCACGGGAACCGGTGGCACCACTGGCCTGGAACTCGGTGTTGGGGACTGGGATGCTCCCCATGCAAAGCTGGCACCGGGACCTCTGGAATCCCATGTTGGGGACAGGGATGTCCCCAATCCAAGGGAACATCTGGAATGCCATGCTGGGGACCGGGATGTCCCCAATCCAAGGGAACCTGCGGCCCCACTGGCCTGGCACCCCGCGCTGGGGTCAGGGATGTTCCCAAAGCAGAGCTGGCACCGGGACCTGTGGAATGCCACATCCCACCCCGCCGCAGAGCCCCCAGCGCGGGTGGGGACAGCGCTGCCGAGGTGACCCTGCTCCCCCAAGGGCTCCTCAGCGGTGGCAGCAGCGCGGCTGTCACCGCCCTGCAATTAATCAGAGGCGTCATTAGTGACTGCAGACAAGCCGCGCTCAGCGCTTGGCAAATAAATGCCTCTGCCGGCTCCTGCCAGGCCTGGGGATCCGCAGAGGCTGACAGGCAAAATTTGGGGTTTTTTTCCGCCTCATTTCCCAACATTTCGGGTCTAAACCTTCCCCCGGAGCTCCCAGCCCGAGTTCCGGGTGGGATTTCCTCCATCTCAGGGTGCTGAACGTCCCTGCTCCGCACACGGGAGTTTTTTGGGGGTGCAAAGCCTTCCCTGGGATCTGCTCTTCCCCAATCCCTGTTTTTGGGGATCCCCGTGTTTGCAACATCCCTTACCGGCACCATTTGGGATCGGCCGCTCGGTGAGCAACACAAACCCGTGAAACCCGAGCTGCCCCAGCGCTGTGTAATTATTTCCACGCTACCTGAGCGAGAGGTGGGAGTTGTTGCCAAAGCCGGTTGTTCCCAGACACCCCGGTGCCGAGGATGCCAGGGGATGCTCGCGCTGGCCAGAACAGCCTAATTAACCATAAATCATTAATGACGAGCGCTGCCTTGCTGGCAAGCTCCGGCTTGGCTCCTGCTTGACTTGGTGGCACCAGTTCAGCCGCGGGTGACAATCCCATGGATGCTCCACGGGGATCGCGCTGGCGCTGCCACCTGGATTTCCATCCCACCCCTTCCCCTGTCCCCCTTTTCCCCTCCTGTGGCTATGAAACCACCGCCGTGTGACATCTCTTCCCAACATCCGGCCCCAGCCTTATCATTAAATGTAAATTACGGGGAATAATCGCTGGCGGGAGCAGCGAGGAGAGAAATCAGCGGGGCCGGGATGGGCTTTTAGATGGGAAAATGGAGAGTGAAAACAAAGCACGGACCATTAGCCCGCGGGAAGAGGGAAGAGGGGCAGCTTCCCCCTCCTGGCTGCTGGCAGAGCTCCTGGATGGCTGGGCCGGCTCCTCTTGCTTGGGAATGACGAGAAGAGGGGCTGGAGGTGACCCGGCGGAGCTCTTCCCGCTCCCTGTCAGATCCCAAATCCCCTTTTCCCAAAATCTGGAGCTGCCGGTGGAGGTGAGGTGGGAGCTCCAAATCCTCCTGGGCTCCAAATCCGGGGCTCTGGCAGCCAAAATCCTCCTCCCTAAATCCTCCGGGATAAGGCCAGGCGGGCAGGGAGATGTTATCCCCTGTTTTTTGCCATGCTCTCCTCTCCTCCCTCATCCCCTCCCTGCCTCCTCCTCTTCCTCCTCCTCGGAAGCAGCCGAGGATCCCACAGGATTTGGGGTCTCTCTGAGCCTCCCACCCTCCCCAGGGATTTTTCCATCCCTCCAAGGTTCCTCTCCAGCCCTGCCAGGCTGCCGGAGCCGAATCTCCGGGGGCAGAGCTGCGTTGCCATCAATTAGAGACCTAAAAAAAGGATAATTTCATCAATGGGGAGATGGGAGGCGGGGAGGTGGGATTGGCTGTCCCGGGTAATGGGAGCATCATGTCTCCAATTAAAGTTGGGAATATTCATCCTGGAGCCGGGGCCGCCAGGAGCCGACATTTATTGGGCTGTCAGAGTCAATCTCCTTCAAGAGCTGCTTCTCCAAGCACTTCGGATTATGGATCATTCCTGATTTTTTCATATCAGGGCGCCCGGTTTGGGGTTGGGTTTGCAGCTCCCAGAGTGTTGTGTTTACCCTAAAGATGAGAAACCCAGCGGCACAACCCCATCCCATTCCATGGAAGATGATCCTGGCTAATTGTCATCATGGAAAGCCAAGGATTCCAGAAATGAATCCAAGATCCTTCCTGGGTGACTGGAGAGCTGTGGGACACAGCCTGGGAAGCTCTGGGTTGTGCTAGGAATGTGGGAAACCCAAAAAAACAGCAGTGAGGAGAAACACTTTGCCCTGGCTGTGCCTCGCTCCAGCGGGACACTGGAGTTGCTGTTTTGGGATGCAGGAATTGCTGTTTTGGGATGCAGGAATTGCTGTTCTGGGACGCAGGCAGAGCTCCAGGCTCCCACCTGAGCCACCTGCCAGCCTCTGGATTGCTGCCTGGATGCTCCGGTGACAAAAAAAACGCGTGGAGCAGGGGATGCTGTCAGGAAAATTGGTCACGGCAAGGGCTGGCCCCGGCGGGTGACAGCAGCCTCTGTCACACACACGGCTGGCTCTGCTCAGCTCCCAATCCCAGCCACCGGGGGAGTTTTCCTGCTGATTTCCAGCACGGCAGGGAGGGAAAAGGTCTCCTCCAGGCCTCGGTGGCAGTGCCACCTCCGCGGGGCCAGCGGGGACTGACGGCTCTGTCCCCTCTCAGTGAGGGACGATTTTTAACACCTTTCAGCACTCCCGCCTTCCCCACCTGCGCAGAGGGGATTGGAACAGCTCCCAGCCCCACCCTGGGATGTGCTTGGAATTCCTCCCGCCCTGTTCCCCTCATCCCGGGGGATTCTCAGCGCTCAGCCTGCGCCATCCCATATTGATGTTCCCATATTCCTGTTCGGATCTCTGTCCCAGCGATCTGCAGGCTGGAGATGGGAATGATTTGTTTCTGCTAGCCTGACCCCATTTCACACCCCTGGGGAGGATTCCTGGAGAGGAATCCATGGATTGGGGGGAAAATACCCTCCAAGCAGTAAAAACCCCAATCCCAAGGCATTTCCAGTGGGGTGGAGAGGGGAGTCCCAGGGCTGATCCCCCCAGGGGACCAGGACAAGGGGCCGAGGCTCAGTGAGACCCTTTTTCCTGGAATTCCCACTCCCGGGAGCTGCCTGGCCAGGGCTGCTCCAGGATATTTTACAGCCCATTCGCATGGGCACCTCCAGGTCATTTCGATCACTTTAAGCCACTTATCTGCCCATTTTCCTGCCCATAATATTTGCCTAATTCCATTACTCTGCAGCCTCCGCACGCTGCAGGGAAATCATCGGCAGATATTACCCAGAGCCAGGCAGCCGGAGATGCTTCCAGCCCCTCCCGGCTCCTCCGCGGGCTCTGCCCTTGCTGGGGACACTGGGGACACACCCGAGGCCTGTCCCCATCGCCGCAAAGGACAAGGACAGGGCAGTGACAGCCCCTGCCCGGGATGCAGCACCTCCAGCTGTCCCTAAAGGTGTGGGTTGATCCATTCCACGACAGAACGGAGGGTTTGGGATGAAAAAACGGAGGGTTTGGAGCTGAAGGAAGTGAAGGTGACTCTGCTGTGGAACTGATCCCAGCTGGACCTTTGGGATGATTTATGGGGCAGAGAGGGATGGAGGGATGGAGGGATGGATGGATGGATCAGGGATGGATGGATGGATGGATGGACCAAGGGGAAGAGAAGAAGAGGGATGAACAGCTGGATTTTATCTTTTCCACCCAAAATGATTCCCTGATCCTGCGAGGATGGAGACAGGAGGTGCTGCCCCTGCCCATCCCAAGCCACTGGACACAGCACGGAGCTGCAGCACCCAAATCCACTTTGCAGCAGCTCCGAGGGGAGCCCTGGCAGGGCAATCAATGCCAGGGCGCTAACGAGAGGCCCTGAGTTAATTGGCAGGAGTTGCTGCCTAAATGAAGATTCCGTATGCGCGGGAGGAGCTGGGAACGGCCTGGACTGGGAGCTGGGCACATCCAGTCTGTGCCTGCAGCAGCCTCGGCAAGATCAATTAAGCTGCTCTGGCTTTTCTAATCAATCCCAGCCCGTTCCCCCCGGGCTGGAGGGGTGAAGGCAGCAGGGCCATGCCTGGATTCTGCTCCCCATGGAAATGCCATCCTGGGATCCGCAGGGAGCAAGTTCACTTCCTTTATTTGTATTTTATTCTTGTCCTCCAACAGGGATTCCCTGCCTGGTGCCTCAGGTGGAGATGGGAATGGGATGGATTTGGGATGGGGATGGATTCCTCGGGCTCTTCCCCAGGGTGGAGCATCCCCATGCCCAGTCGGGCTCTCAGTTTCCATCCCGGGTTTCCCCATGGATTATTTTCCCTGGAAGAACCCTCGGGGGCAGCCTGAAGAGCAGGAAGAGCTCCTCTAACAACAGCAGCAGGGATTTGAGGAATCAAACCCTGAGGAATCAAATTCCTGAGGAAGAGGATGGAGCAGCAAACCCCAGAGGAGCAGCAGCCTCCTCTCCTGCCCGAACTGAGAATGGGATCAGCCTCATTAAATCCCATTTTTTCCCCCACAACCCACCCTGGGATCATCCTCATTAAATCCCATTTTTTCCCCCACAACCCAACCTGGGATCATCCTCATTAAATCCCATTTTTTCCCCCAACAACCCACCCTATTTTAATGAAGGACGGGGTCGGGTGGGGTTGGCAGAGCTGCTGAGCAGCCCCAGCTCCCACCGGGAGCAGAGGTCCTGACTTCCATCCCAAACATCCCCAATTAAGCTGCTCTTCCAGCGCCGCGGGAAACGAGAGCGGAAAATCCCAGCTGGAGAGCACCGACCTCATCCCCTCCCTGCTCCCCGGGGCGCTGCCACCCCCTCGGCCGTGTCCCCAAGGGATCCCCAGCTGCCTCCAGGCCTCGGGAAGGTTTTCCCGTGAGGATCGCGGAGTTTGCTGGGAGGAAAAGCGGCTGGGAGAGGCTCGGCGGGGCGGAAGGGCCTGGAGCGGCAGGTAGGGAGCAGATCCCGGCAGAGCTGCTCCCGCCACCGTCTGGAGAGGAGCGGAGCTATAAATATTCCTGCTGACACAGCAGGCAGGGCGGCAGGGGATGAGACAACCCGAGGAACTCGGGGATTTGGGGATCCTGCCAAGCCCCCCGGGGCTAGCAGCGCCAGGGAGGTGCGGATGGCTTGTGGCACCTCCTGCCGCGGCGATGGCGACGCTTTGCCGGGATTTGTCCCCTGCGAGTCCCCATGTCTCACACCGGGGTGGCACCTCCTGCCTCAGCCTTGCCGCCGCCCAGCCCCGGGTGACACACGCGCGGGGTTTTCCTCGCTGCCTTCCCAGCCCGCCAGCCGCGGGTGGGGCTGTGCCAGGCTGGGGGGAGGTGGGAGGCTGCCAGACGCTGCGCCGGGAGGAGGCAGCCCTGGAAATCGTGCAATGGTTCTGCTTGGAAGGGAACTTGAAATGATCCCGTGCCACCCCCTGCCGCGGGCAGGGACACCTCCTGCTGTCCCAGGGCGATCCAGCCTGGCCTTGGACACTGCCAGGGATCCGGGGGCAGCCACAGCTCCTCTGGGAATTCCATCCCAGCCCCTCAGCACCCTCACAGGGAACAATTTCCAACACCTACTTTCCATTTCTCATGGGCTGGAGACCCTCGCCTTGCACCCCAGGGAATGAGGGAACATCCATCCTGGGCCTCCTCTGCTGATATACAGGAATTCAACGCTTTTCCTGACGTTTCCCAGCCCTGCTATTCCCCTGGAGCCACGGAGGCTCGGGAATCATCAGCCAAGGACGCCACGTCCAGGCCAGCGCTGCCCAGAGCACGGCAATTACTCACTTAACATCCCGGGAGTGCATGGAAATCTCATTCCCGGGGATCGGGGAGCAGCAGGGGCCGCCGAGGCTCCTGAGCTTTTAGCGAAACTCGATTTGCTGCATTCCCTGAGCGGGGCTGAGTGCGTGACTCGGGAACCAGCCCCATTCCCCGGCTGGTCCCAACTCATTCCCGAGTCTTGAAAGCTCCTCTTCTCCCTCTACTTTGCCTCCTTCCCTGTGCCCTTCATCTAACGGGAAAAACTCCCTTTTCCTCCACTTCTGTGCCTTTCTTCTGATGGGAAAAATTCCCTTTATCTCCACCTCTCTGCCCTTCATCTGATGGGAGCAATTCCTTCTTCTTTGCCTCCATCCCTGTTCCCTCCATCTGATGGGAAAAATTCCCTTTGCCTCCACCCTGTGTCTTTCATCCGGTGGGAAAAATTCCCTTTGTCATCATCCCCGTTGCCTCCATCGGATGGGAAATCTCGCTCTGTCTGTGCCTCAATCCAACGGGGAAAATTCCCTCTCCCTTGCCTCCATCCCTGCTCCCTCCATCCCTTGGGAACAACCTCTGCCAGTCCATCCCAGGAGGCTCCCTAGCCAAACTCCCGGCTGTTCCTGTGCTGCCATGCCCGGTAATTCCACCCCGTGGGTGATTCCCAGGGCTGGAGCAGCGTTTGGACACGGCGGAGGGAGAGAGGAGCGAGCAGGAAAATGTTCCTTCGCACAGAAAATTCCCAACGCTTCCCTCGCAGTCTGGCTCAGGTGCCGAGGGCTGGGATGGAAATGTCAGCTGCGATTTGGAGCTGCCGAGGCTGACGGCTGTGAGAGCAGCAGAGCTGACAGCTCCGCTGGGGAGGAGCCGCGCCCGAGCCCCCCGGGGCCACCAGCGCAGGGACTCTGCCGTGTGCAGGTCACTGAGAACTCCCAAAAAACTCAGCGACAGCAGTGGGGTGGCGCAGCATCCCTGGTGGCACTGGGTCTGTCCCTCTCTGGGGCCACCAGAGCGGTGGCTCTGCCATGTGCAGGTCACTGAGAATTCCCAAAAACTCAATGACAGGAGTGGGGTGGGGCAGCATCCCTGGTGGCACTGGGTCTGTCCCTCTGCCATGTGCAGGTCACTGAGAATTCCCAAAAAACTCAGCGGCAGGAGTGGGGTGGTGAAGCATCCCTGGGCAGCAGCACTGGTGGCAACATTCCAGTTTGGGAATAATCCCAGCAGCGTTCCCGCTGGATTTGTGGGCTCTGCCTTTGTCCCACAGGCCTCCTGGAAGCAGAGATGGACTTTTGGGGATAACCTGGCTCTGGTTTGGGAATTTTGGGGAATTTCTGGCAGGGCGGGGCCTGCCAGACCCTCAGCACGGCATTGATGGGAGCTGGATGGTTCCGTGCCGGAGCATTCCATTGGCAGGGATAACCCGAACCATCGCTCTCTCCCGGGAGCTGGGATGGGCTGGGATGGGCTGGGATGGGCTGGGATGGGCTGGCATTGTCACCGAGCTGCGACAGCCACACAACGAGGGGAGGGAGCGGCAGAGGAGCCACCAGGATGCTCCGATCTGCCACCTCCGGGAGCTGCCGCCAGCCTCGGGGTTTATCCAGAGCGGGTTCGGAATCGGCCAAACCCCTTCTCATCCCGGTTCCGCTCCTTTCCCCGTGATTCCCGAGCCGCCGGGAGCTGGAGAAGAGGCTGGATTCCCCGGCAGAGGTTAAAGAGGCAACAGCAGCTCAGAAAACAGCAGCGAGGGCAAAAATAGCCTCTGCTTTGCGTGGAGCTGTCGGGGTCCATCAGTGTCGGGGTGTTCCAAGGACTCCCATCGCCCGTGGCCACGAGTCAGCTGCTGTCAGCAGCCCCGGGAACGCGATCCTCCGGGAATTGCCCGCGGGAAGAGCCAGCGGCCGGGCCGGGGCGAACCCCGACAGCCCCGCGGGGTCAACCCCCGGCGAGCTGCGGCTGAGCCTGGCCGGGGACAGTTGGAAGGAGGATGAGGATGCGGGGCTTCCCCGGCAGCTGTGCTGGAGTTCTGGGAAGGGGGAGGGATGTGGAATTGTCCCCGAGGGTGTCCTTGTGCCCGCAGTGACCCTGCCGTGCCCTCCCCGCAGCCGGGGATGGGGCAAACCTTGCCCGGAGTGGAAAAAAAAATATAAAATATCGGAGTCACATCTGCAAGGGTGATCACATCCAGGTCACATCCAGGCCAGGCTGGACAGGACTTGGAGCAACCTGGGATGGTGGGAGGTGGCACTGGGTGGCTTTAAGGTCCTTTCCAAAGCAAGCAAGCTGTGGATCTATAATGGGCAGAATTCCAGGGTTTTGGAGCCAAGAGGAATTAAGCAGAAAGGATTTGGTTTGCTACACATCCCGGGAAGGCAAAGCCCTGATCTGGGAATTCCCAGCCCCAAACTGGGCTCTGCAAAGAGGAGGTGATGTGCTGGTCCAGCTCCATCCCTGCGATTCAGACTGGGAACAAAGGCGAGGTCGAGGGGAAAACCCTAAAAACCCACAGGGATGCTAAAACAAACCCATTTGGGGCTCAGGTTGCTGCAGATGCCTGAAATGGAGAATTCCTGGAGAGCAGAGCTGCCATGCCAATGGAAAGGACAGCAGCACCCAGGCAGGGGTGAGTCCTCATCCAGGTGTTTGTGTCCCTTGTCGTGTCCAAGCGGGACAAACCCAGCCTGGATTTGGGGGCTCTGCGAGGGTCTCGGGCTCCTCCCGGGGCTGTCAGGCCGAGGAGCAGGCAGGGAGAGCTCGGCGGGCTGCGCTGTCCCCACGGATTACACCGTTAATGCCTAATCCATCACGTTAACAACCCTGACTCCCATTAATGTGATAACGCCGCGCGGAATTAAAGCCCGGAGTCGGGAGGGTGAGCAAATCCAGCCCATGTTAATGGGACTTACAGGGAAGGAGGGGAGGAATCCTCCAGTGCCATCGATCAACTCCTGTGCGAGCAGAGCCAGCCTGGCCTCCGGGAGGGTCTGCATTCCCCAGGGAACGCTGGAACCCCCAAGGAATGCTGGAACCACCAGGGATCCAGGATCCTTTGGAAGTGGAAGGGAGTGGCAGCCACCAGTCAGTGCCACCCTGACTCTGGAGGTGCCATCCCTGCTGGAGGCACTGGGAGCACTGGGAGCACTGGGAGCACTGGGGGCACTGGGGGCACTGGGAGCACTGGGAGCACTGGGAGCACTGGGAGGTGGCACCAGCCCAGCGCTGTGTCCCTGCAATCGGCTTTGCTGATTGATGTTGTCATCCCACAAAGGCTGGGAATAAAGTTGTGCAGTTTGTGGTGCTTCTGGTTTGGATTTTTCCCTTCCCCCTAGGCCTGAATATTTGCACCGACGCTCGCTGCTCTCCCCCAGCACCGTGAGGCCTTGCTGGCCTCCTTTAACCCCAAAAACCTCTGCATCCCATCCTGATCCCTCCGTGCCTCCCTTCTCCCTCTGCCCAGGGCCACAGCTGCAGACAGAGCCCTCTTTGTGTGGGATGGCTGGGAAGGGACTGTCCCCTGCGTGTCCCCTTCCCGGAGCTGCCTCGGCCATCCCCTGCTCCCAGAGGGGAATCCAGCAATCCCGAGCAGCAGGATGCTTCCTCTGATTTAAGAAGCTCCCAGGCTATAAATCCCGCTGGAATAAATCCGAAGTGAGAGGCCAGGGAGCTGCCTGCTCCTGATAAGGCCGGAGTGGGGATGTGCCGGGATCAGTCCCACAGTGGGGACGCTGTGGGATTAACCCCGCGGGATGTGACACCCGTGACCCCTGTCCCACCCCTCCGCCGGGTGGCCGAGCTAATTAACGTGCTCAGGTAATTAGAGGGGGGCGGTTCCCACCACCAGCTGGCTCTGGGGTGGGGGCTGAGGGAATAAAATCCGGGGAAAGCCAGGGGAAGCTGCGCCTTTCCCTCCCGGAGCAGCTGAGGGGACGAAAGCCCTCAGGTGTCATTCCCAGGGCTGTCACCCACCCAGGGATGTGGCACCTCGTCCCTGCAGACCCCTGGGTGTCCTTTTCCCATCCCCAGAGCATCTCCTTCTCCCATCCCGCGGTTATCGCCCATCCACAGACCCTTTCCCGTTCCCAAGGTCATCCCCCACCCAGGGACCCTTCCCCTTCCCAGGGCTGTCACCCACCCAGGGATGTGCCACCTCGTCCCTGCAGCCCCTGGGGTTCTGCTCTCCCATCCCCAGAGCATCTCCCTGTCCATCCCCCCTGATGGGGCAGCGCGGGGGCCCTGGGGGTTGGAATTTGGGGTGGGGGGTGTCTGCAGCAGCGCTGGTGCCCCGGGGGTCCCCCGGCGGGGACAGGCAGGTGCCACCCCGCGGAGCCAGGGAGGGATGGCTGGGGAGGTGGAGAGCCAGGGGACAGAGGGATAACGAGGCTGGGGAGCCGAGGGTCTTCACAAAGCCCCCCCGACCCCCGTGCCGGGCGGAAGGGCGGCGGAAGGGCGGCCCCGGCCCCGCGGAGGGGCGGGCGGGGGCAGGGGCGGGGAGGGGACGGCGGGCCCGCCGGCTCTGCCCCTTCGCCGGGGCTCGGCGGAGCGCAGCCGCCCCTCGCCGCGCCCCCTCCCCGGCAGCCGGAGCTCGGCAGAAGCCGGCGGGAGCCCGGCGGAGCGCGGAGCCGCCGAGCCCGGAGCGCGCAGCGGAGCCCGGCGGGGATGCGGGAGGCGGCGAGCGGCTGAGGACCCGGCTCCGCGCCGGGCGGAGCACACCCCCTTCCTTCCTTCCCTTCGCCTCCAGCCCACCGGATTTGGGATCTACCTGGCCGCCTTGGGAATTATTCATTTTTATTTTTTTATTGTTCCTCTCTTTTTTTTTTTTTTTTTTTAATCGCCTGATTTTTAACATATTTTTTTTGCGCACGTGGAGGATCGCGTGGATTTCCTATCATGATCTTGGCAAACGCCTTCTGCATCGTCCTCTTCGTAGGTGAGTGGCCCCAGCGGGGGTGCCGGAGGGGGTGGCGGCTGTCGCCTGGCCGAGGTGGCGCGTCCCCCCCGGGGTGAGGGGCTGCGGGGGCTGAGCCGGGGACAGAGCGGGGGGCAGAGCAGGGGACAGAGCCCCTCCGAGCTGGCACCGCCGCTGCGGCACGAGAGGGGCACGGCGAGGGGTTTAACCACGGGCAACTTCATTTCCTATTCTCTGCCAACTTCAAAAGGGGAGGGGGACCCTGGGGACGCGGGGGACGGGGGGGACACAACCCCAGCCGCCCCCTCGGGGCAGCCCCAGCCGCTGGATCGCCCGGCAGCACAGCCCTGCCCGTCTCGCAGCCCTGCTCTCCCTGTCAAAGCAGCACGGATTTGCATTTCGGGGACATCTCCCCCCTTCTCCCCCTCCCAGCCGTGTCTCCCGCTGCCCTCCACTCTGCCTGCTCTCCCCTCTCCACGCCATTCCAGGCGTTGGGAACGCGGCGTGGAGACTCGGCTGGCAAAGTTGGGCTCGTGGCTCTTGTCCCTGCGTGGGGAATCGCCGTTCCCCGCGCCCGGATCGCGCTGGAGCCACGGGCGGCTCCGTGCGGAGCTTTGTCTGTGCCGGGAGAACGCTCGCGTTCCCAGGGCAGCCTCCGCTGGCAGGAGCGGCTGGCGAGGGGAGAGCCCACAGCCCGCGCTGGGTTTGGGGAGAAAAGGAGGAGAACGGGGATTGTTGGGTTTTTCCCCTGGGCGGCTCGGGCGTGTCGCGCTCCCGGTGCCATTCCCGCATCCCGCGGCGCTCGGGCTGCGATCCCAGCTCGCTGCGGCGCCCGGAGAACTCTGCGGAGCCGGCCTGGGCTGGCGGAGCGAGGACGGGGACGAGGGACAGGCACAGGGGACAGGCACAGGGGACAGGCACAGGGGACAGGCACAGGGGACAGGCGGCCGCTGAGGGAGACTTGAAGGTTGGCACAGCCTCGTTCCCGAGGGACGCGGGGCTGGGGGGCTCGGGGTCCCTGCGGAGGCTCTGCTCCCGGCTGGAATGGGGGGCTCTGCTCGGCTCGGCTCTGCTCTGCTCTGCTCCCAGCGCCAGGGGAGGTGGCCTGGGGCGGGAGGGACAGAGGCCTGGGCAGGGGGCTGAGCCCTGGGGCGGGGGAGCTCCTTCCCGGGGGTTTCGGGGGGTGTCGGGGTCGGGGGGCTCGAGTGGAGCCCTCAGACAGGGAGACAGGGGCGCTCTGGGGGCGGGGTGAGGACACGAGTGGGGACAGCCCGGCGTGGAGGGGAGGGAGGTTGCTCCAGCCTGGCTGGGGGGACAGCTGGACATCTGGACGCATGTCCAGGCGCTGCTGGACGGCTCGCGGAGAGATTTGGGGCGCAGGGATCCCCAGCGGGACAGGGACCCCCAGGATGCCACACCTCAGGCCCACCCGCCCTCTAAGCAGGACCCTGTGCCCCCCATTCCCGGCTGTCCCCACATTCCCGGCTGTCCCCAAGGGTTTGTGGCTGCAGGGCGAGGCTGTGTCCCCCCAGACAGCAGAGCTGGACCCCAAACAGCGACACTGCACCCCCAGACTGAGCCTCAGGGATGGGGTGACCAGGGGGCTTCCCACGGCGTGGCCTCTCCTGGAGCGGAGAACATCCAGCTCTTCCCACCTGGGATCATTCCCGGGAAGCCAGAAAAGCCCTTTGCTCCTGGCTGGGGAGCTGCGTGTTCCGGAGCGATCCTTGCGAGGAGAAACATTTCCCTCTAAAGCTGCCGGTGGCCAAAGGTGGCTGGGAGAAACAGCACAGGAGAACATGGATCAGAGCTCGGGAAGAGGCAGCTGAGGCTGCTGGCGCCGGGAGAAGCTGTGGGAGCGGCAGGGAAGGGGAGGAAAGGGGAGGAAAAGGGAGGAAAAAGGGCCATTCCTTGTGCAGCCGCCTGCGAATCCTCGCTGTGCTCCGACACCCAGAGAGAGCCGAGGATGAGCTGGGAATTCTCTGCAGATGTTTCAGGGATAGGAGTTCAGGGAGGGCGGCTCTGCCACGAGATTTTTTGGGAGGGATGGAGAATCCCCTCTCCTCAATCTCTCCCTCCATCCGAACTCCCCGCTGGAGCCTCGGTGGGAATGTGGAGCTGGGAGGAGCGGGGGGCTCCAGGAAAACCCCCCAGGCTGGGCTGATTCCTGCGGGATTTTGGGAGCACCGCGACCAAGGGATGGGTCTGTTCCGGCTCAGATGGTGCCGGATGCTCCGGGATGCTCCCGGACCCTGTTCCCTGAAAAACCATGGTGAAAAGGTGGAAAAAATGGCAAAATCCAGGAGGATTTGGCCCGGCTCATCATCCCTGCTGCTTCCAGAGGGTGGATTTATTGTGGGGCTTCCCGGGATGTGCCACACAAGGATATTCCTTTGGTCCTTTGGCGTCAGGGCAAGGATGTGTCCCTGCCTCTGGATCCTGCGTGTGGAGACTGCCAGCAGACAGGAATGCGGCCAGAGGAGGGGATTTTTGGGAAGAGGCTGCTGGAGAAGAGCGAGCTGGAGCTGGGAGTTGGCTCGGGGCTGAGGGCTCGGGGCAAGCACAGCTGGAGCTGAGCTGGGAGAGGATGGAATGTGGTGGAGCTCCGGGATGGTTCTCCATGTCCAGTGGAGATCTGGGATGGCTCTCCATGGCCATGGAATTCTGGAATGGTTCTCCATGCCCAGTGGAGCTGAGGGAAGAATCTGCATATCTGGTGGAGCTCTGGAATGCTCTCCATGCCCGATGGATTTGTGGAATAGCTCTCCATGCCTGGTGGAACTCTGGAATGGATCTCCACGTCTGTGGAGCTCTGGAATGATTTCCACGCCCGGTGGGGCTGAGGGATGTCTCTCCACACCCTGTGGAGCTCTGGAATGATTTCCATGTCCTGTGGAGCTGAGGGATGTCTCTCCATGCCCTGTGGAGCTCTGGAATGGCTCCATGCCCTGGAGCAGTTTCCCTGTGGCTGCAGCAGGATCAGGTTTTCCCAGCTGGACGCCTCGGGATGGGATTTCCCAGCGTGTGAAGGTGCAGAATTGCAAAGCATCATCCATGGTGTGGTGAAGACCCGGGATCTGCATTTGGGGGTTCCAGGAATGTCCTTCCATGGATCCCGCCTGCCTCCCGTGTGGAATATAATCCTGCCAGGCCAGGCTCGGCCTGCCCGAGGGGAATCTGCTCCTCCAGCCTGGATCTAAGGTGGATGTTGGAGCTCTGCGCTGCTCCAGGACACTCCAGAGCGCTGGGAACCCAGTGGGGCTTGTTTGGGGACCTCGGCTGGAGACCAGGAGTGAGGGATCTGCGGGATCTGCGGGATCTGCGGGATCTGTGGGATCGATGGGATCTGTGGGATTGATGGGATTGATGGGATCTGTGGGATCGATGTGATCTATGGGATCTGCAGGATCTGCGGGATCGATGGGATCTGCGGGATCTGTTCCTTGCAGGGACTGCAGCCAGTGGAGCTCCACCTGGCACTGCCCACCCTGACCGCTGTCACCCCTCAGAGTCCCCTCTGGCCCCGGGCTGGACAGAGCTGTCCACAGCCACCTGCTCCAGGGCCACTGGCAGGAAGGGCCGCGTGTCCATCCCCGGGGGTGGCAGGGGACAGCCCTGCCCGCTGGGGGGGACACACGGGTGGCCCCTGTCGCGTTCCTGTAGGTGTCACTGTCCCCCTGCCAGACCCGGCTGGGAAGGGGCTGGGAGCGGTGGCCGAGGTGGTGCCCGGCGGGAGGGGACAGGAGTGATGCTCCCAGGGGCACACGGAGGGGACAGGAATGCTGCTCTCAGGGTCGCAGGGATAAGGACACACAGGGGGGGACCCTCCTGTCCATCACCCTCGGGTGGCAGCAGGGTGGCACAGAGCGGTGTCACCTCCCCATCACCCCCGGAGCAGCTCAGGGTCCCCTCCAGGTCCTGCCGTTCCCATCTTTGCCCCCTCCAGGGTTTTCCCTGGAAGCTGGAGGATGGATGAGGAAGGCCAGGAGGGCCAGGAGTGACAGAAGGTCCTGCTCACCTTGTCCCCACAGCTGGGTGGTGCAGGAGGGAGGGGACAGGCAGCTCCCTCAGAGGGGACAGGCCAGGCTTAATTTAGCAGGAATCTACTTGCAGGAGGAAAAGCAAACGAGGAAATGGTGGGAGAGCTGTGGGAATGCAGGAACAGGGTCCGAGTGGGGACAGTGGGAATGCAGGGACAGGGTCCGAGTGGGGACAGTGGCCGTGCAGGGACAGGAGGTGGCCTCGCTGGCCAGTTGCCACCCCGAGGGAATGCAGGAGGCCATCCCGGAGGGAAGAGGCTGTTCCCAGCCGCAGCTGCCCCGCGGCCCTGCCAAGGCCGAGCGCTCCAAAAGCCATGAGTCAGACGCCCTAAAAATCCTGTGACGGGGCTGAAAACGATGAGCAGCCAAACCCAACCCAACCGGCGGCGTGTGCAGGGAATCGGGATGGACTTTCTGCTTCCCGTGCCTCCGGAGAGCTCCGGGAACGCTGGGAGCACGCTGGGCTATTGATTTGTTTGGATTGAACGAGGAACACAAGGTCCCCCGGCATCACGTGGAGATGAGGGTTGGGTTAACCCTGCAGCTTCCCTCCCCACACTGAGCCCTGCGACATCCCTGGAAATGTCCCAGGCCAGGCTGGATTGGCACTGGATGGGATTTTAAGGTTTCTTCCAAGCCAAACCATTCCAGGATTGCAGGACTGTGTTCCACCCCTGCCACGGACAGGAAAAACGTCCCTACCCCAGGTTGCTCCAAGCCCTGTCCAGCCTGGCCTTGGACACTTCCAGGGATCCAGGGGCAGCACAGCTCCTCTGGGAATTCCATCCCAACCCTCACCGCCCTCACAGGGAGGAATTCCTTCTGCCAATGCAACCTCGATTTCCACTCTTTGAGCTCCATCTTTAAGGCCCTTCCAGCCCAAACCAACCCAGAGATTGGTTTGGTTTCCACACGAGATTCCCAGGCACTCCCAGGCTCTCCCAGTTCGATTTTCAAAGTCCATTCCAACCCCAGCCATCCCGAGATTCCCACACACTCCCAGGCTCTCTCAGCTCGATCTTAAAGGCTCCTTCCAACCCCAACCATCCCAAAATTCCCAGGGTTTAGCGGGGCTGGGATGACCTCAGGTGCCTCCCCACCACCAGGGTGAGGACAGCCGCCGCTCGCCACCCTCCCTCACCTCTCTGTCCCTCCTCTCTCCCTCCCTCCCTGCCATCCCCCCGCCCCAGATGAGATCCTCCGCTCGCTCGCCGGGCCACCGTCCCCTCCGGGGCTGGCCCCGCCCGGGTGGCGAGTGCCGGTGGACTGCGTGCGAGCCAACGAGCTGTGCGCGGGCGAGCCGAGCTGCAGCTCCCGCTACCGCACCCTGCGCCAGTGCCTGGCCGGCCGCGACAGGAACACCATGCTGGCCAACAAGGAGTGCCAGGCGGCCCTGGAGGTGCTGCAGGAGAGCGCCCTGTACGACTGCCGCTGCAAGAGGGGCATGAAGAAGGAGCTGCAGTGCCTTCAGATCTACTGGAGCATCCATATGGGGCTGACGGAAGGTATGGGGTGAGGGGATGTGGTCACGCCGGGGGTGGGGGTGAGGGGACAGGGGGTGCTGGGGGGGCTGGGTGGGATGGGGAAATGAGGGGGAGTGGTGCTTGGGGACCTCGGGCATGAAAACCCCAGGAAATTCAAGTGAAAACCCCGGGAAATTCAGATGAACACCCCAGGAAATTCAAGTGAAAACCCCAGGAAATTCAAGTGAAAACCCCAGGAAATTCAAGTGAAAACCCCAGGAAATTCAAATGAAAACCCCAGGAAATTCAAGTGAAAACCCCAGGAAATTCAAGTGAAAACCCCAGGAAATCCAGATGAACACCCCAGGAAATTAAGATGAGCCTCCCAGGCTCGGCCCTGGGAAGCTCCCAAACCCACTTCAGTTTGTGCCAAAACCCCCCAGACTGGTGGAAAAGCTCCCTGCCCATGGGATGGAGTTGAAATGAGATTTTTAAATCACTTCCAAGCCCAAACCAGGCTGGGATTCTGGGATTCTGTGGGAAATGTGTACCTGAGGATGAAGGACTTTTACCCCAGGCTGTGGGAACTCGACCTGAGGATGGAAAAAACTATTCCAGAGGATGTGGAGGAGCCATACCTGAACCCCCTGGGCGAAATTCCCTTCCAATCTGGGTCAGGCAGGAAGCTGAGAGCCCAAACCCAGTCCCAGAGCAGGAATTAGGGCTTAATTGTTTTCTCCCCCTCATTAGCAGCGTTCATTGAGCTTTCCCAGGGCGTGGATGAGGGAATGGGGATGGAGCTCCAGGAGAGATACCTGCAGGAGGAGGAGGAGGAAGAGCAGGGATTGAGCCAAGCTTTGAGGAGAGGTGGCACTTTTGGGGACATCCTTTAATGTCCCCAAATCGGGGAGAGGAAAATCAGCAAGGAACCCAAAGCAAACCCCGATTTTGCCCCTTTTGGCACAAATTCCGAGGCTCCCTGCTCTCCGGGAGAGCTGCTGCGCCTCCAGCCTCATTCGCGGGGGTTAATTGCGGCTCGGCGAGCTCCAGGCGGGTCCAGCGCCCTTTTAATGCTCGGTAATTTCCCTGGCGAGCGGCAGGAGTCAAGCGGGTGTTTAATTATTGATGGCAGCGGCGGAGCGATGGAGCGCGAGGTTAGCGAGGCTTCCGAAAGGCGCCTTAATGAAGGTGCTGTTTGTCACCCGAGCGGGGAGAGCCGGAGAGGGAGCGGAAAAACGGGATTGGGATCTTGTTTCCTTCCCGGCGATGGGCAGGAGCTGCCCCGGGCGGTGTTGTCCCCAAATTCCATCGGTGAGGGCAGCGGTGACACCAAAAGGGAGCTGGAAATCCCCAGGGATGGGGACAGCCCGGCCTGGCATCCCCGAAAGGTCTCTCCATCCCAAAATTCCAAACCTTCCTGCTTCGCTCTCCTCCTCTTTCCGAGCTCCTTTTCCACACGGGGCTTCCAAGCGGCTCCCGAATTCTGCAGGATAAACTCTGCTGCCTTGGGATCAGGATAACCCCGGGATCCAGCCCAGGGCAGGGAATTTGGGGATGGAATGCTTGGAAAAGCAGGATTGATGCTCCAGCAGCTGGGCAGCCTCAGCTGGAGCTCTCAAAGTCCGGCCATTGATTATTTATTGAAAGATTTATTTTTATAAATAGAATTTATTTTTGCTGGGGCTGTCGGGGTTTGGGGAGAGCCTTTCCTCCCCTGAGAGCTGTGGCTGCTTGTCCTGAAATCAACTTTTTTTTTTTAATTCTCTTGAGTTAAACCCAACAAAATCGGTAGATTTGGCCTGAAATCAGAGGTGGGAGAGTGAGGAATTTCTCTCCAGCCTGGCTGGTGCTCAGGGTCCCTCTGGAAGGTGTGGATTGGGATGGATGAACCTCTGGAGTGCAGTGGGGGAGATCAGTGGTGGGGAGCTGCAGTTCCTCACTGAAATATTCCCGTTTTCCCAAGGAATGGGATGGAAATTCAGGAAATTCAGGAATTTCCACCATTAAAACCACCTTGCAATGGAGTTTTAGGTAAACGGGGGTTTTGCAACAGCAATTAAAGAGCTCAGATTTGAGCTCAAAAACCCCAAAACTTCCAGCCTCAGCCTCCATCCCCATGGAATATCCACCTTCCCAACCCCAATTCCCTCAATCCCTGGAATCCTGACCGCAGCCAGAATTCCCCAAACTGCTCCCAAATCGCCTTTTCCCTTCATTCCAGGGCAGTTCTTGCGAACCTTTTTTTTTTTCTTTTCCCTCCCCGCGCCTGAGATTATTCACTGCGGGCTTTAATTTGCTTTTCTCTCCCTTTTTCTCTCCCTTTCCTCCCACCGAAGGAGAGGAATTTTATGAAGCTTCCCCGTACGAGCCGGTCACCTCTCGTCTCTCTGATATATTCAGACTTGCTTCAATTTTCTCAGGTAATAAAAGCAGCGTGTTTTATCTCCTGCCTGTGAGCACAGAGCTCCCTGCCAGGGAGAACCTCCTGCTCCCTCCCCTCTGCTTTGTCCTTTGCTCCTCCAGCCCTTCCCCTGCTGTTTTCCCCAAATTTGGGGCTCTGAGCAGCGTTTTTTGGGGGGATGAGGGTGCTGGAGGCACTTTGGGGATGATTCCTGGTGTTTCAGACCTTGCCTGGCTGGCACTGAGCATTTCACCTCTCGGGCCTGGCTGCCTCCAGCTATGGGTTTACAGCCAATTGCTGAGGTGGGAATTCCTGGAAAACCCAAAATTCCCATCATTCCTGTAATCTGTGTTGTCCCCAGGAATTGCTGGAAAACCCAAAATTCCCAGAATTCCCTTAATCTTTGTTGTCCCCAGGAATTGCTGGAAAACCCAAAATTCCCAGAATTCCCTTAATCTTTGTTGTCCCCAGGAATTGCTGGAAAACCCGAAATTCCCATCATTGCCTTAATCTGTGCTGTCCCCAGCACCAGCAGGGAGGCACAAACACATTCCTGGCTCATGGGGGGTCCAGAGCCTCACATTCCATGTGGAATTCTTCCTGTTCTGGAAGATTTGGGACCCTCGGGATGGGGTGGAGCTGAGGGGGGAATTCTGCTGTCTCTCACCCTGAGCCGAGCTCTGGAGAGGCATGCTGAGCCCTTTGGAGCATCCCTGTGTCCCTTGGAACCTCCTGGAGCATCCCTGAGCCCTTTGGAGCATCCCTGTGTCCTTCAGAACATGCCTGGTCCCTCTGGAGCATCCCTGTGTCCCTCAGGACATCCTGTTGTCCCTTAGAACATCCCTGTGTCCCCCAGAGCATCTCTGTGTCCTTTAGAACATCCCTGAGCCCTTTGGGGCATCCCGGTGTCCCTCAGAGCATCCCCGTGTCCCTTGGAACCCCTTGGAGCATCCCTGAGCCCTCTAGAGCATCCCAGTGACCCTCAGGACATCCCGGTGTCCTTTAGAACATCCCAGTGTCCCTCAGGACATCCCTGCACCCCTTGGAACATCTCCCCGTCCTCCAAGGAACCCAAACTCCGCCACCACCCTCGAGAATTTTGTTTCCCCATCCATTTCCATGACAACCTTCCTTGCCACCCCTCAGCCCCTTCCCAAATTAGGTCAGCGGCGCTTTGGCTTCTCCTCGCTCTCCCTCCTCTCAACCCTTCCCCCCAAAACCCCCCACGCTGCGGGATTTGGGGTGTCCCGCTGTCCCCACGCCTTGGGGACACCCGGGGCTGTGCCCGGAGCCCCTCCAGCTCACCTGGGGACAGCTGGGGTGCTGCTGTCACTGTCACTGTCACCACCCGCCGCCTTCCAGCCCCCGAGGTGAATTTTCCCGGCTCCGGGAGCTCAGCGCGGGGTTTTTGGGATGACGCCGCCACCCCCTCCCGTCTCCCGCCGCCTTTTTTGGGATTAGATTGGCGTCAGGAAAACGTCGGAGCTGCTGGGGAGTCTGGAAAGCGGCGGGTCTGGAGCGGGGATTAGCCACTGCCGCTTTATCCGGGAAAGCGGAGCGGGGAGAGCCTGGCTGGAGATTTTGGGGCTGGGGAAGGGGGGATGAGCTCCGGGTGACCCCGGGGGTGACCTCGGTGCTGTTGCCACCCCCTCGCTGTCCCCTGTCCCCTCCCTGGGTGCCCTCAGGGACCTCCGGCCCGAGCTGAGCCCGAGCGCTGCAGCAAATGAGCTCTTGGAGCTGCTCCGGGAGAAGGAGGTGTTAATTGCCTGGAGGGCTAATGAGGGGATTGCTGGGCCTCTCTGGGAAGCAGGGCTGGGTAAACCCTGTGTAAACCCTGTGTAAACCGCCTATAAACCCTGTGTAAACCGCGTGTAAGTGCGGAGCAAACGCGGAGCCACCTCCGTCCCCTCCCCACCCAGGGGGGGCTGCACTGCGGGACCCCCGAGCTGGGCAGAACATCCCGGGGTTCATCCCAGAAAACCACAGCCTGTGGGAGAAGGGAGATTGGGAATTCACCCCAAGAGCTGGGTGGGCATCAACCCCCCTGCCAGCCCTTCCTCATCCCCCTCCTCCTCCTCTCCCGCTGCCCCCCGAGGCCGTGGAGGGGACAGAGGGGAAGCAGGGTGGCCCCAGCCCCGTGTCCCTCTGCTCGCCCCCCGTTCCCGTCTCTCCTCATGCAATTTTCATGCTCGTGCTTTATTAATGAGCTCCCCGGGAGCTGCCCAAGCCGCGGCTCCATTAACATGCAGCCAGGTCCCCGCAGGTCTCGGGCAGGGCAGCAGCGATGCTCCCGGGGATGAGACAATCATCCCACGGATCCCAAAATCCCGGCTTGGCGCCGGAAATCTGCTGTTCGCCACTTGCAGGGCTCGGGGCCGGGCTGGCTGCGGGGGGAGTGCTGGGTGGATCCCCAAAAACCCAGGGGCTGGAGGAAAGGGAAGGAAAGGAGACCCGCTTGTCCCCCACCTCTTAAATCCCCTTTTCTCCACCCCTAAAATCCCCTTTTCCCCACCTCTAAAATCCCCTTTACCCACTTTTTAAATCCCCTTTCTCCCACCCCTCAAATCCCCTTTCCCCACTCCTTAAATCCCTTTTCCCTACATCTAAAATCCCCTTTTCCCTCTCAGTGCCCGAGCTGTGTTCACCCTCTCCAGGCTCAAACCATCCCAATCCCTGCCCCATCCTGGATTTGGGATTTTGGGATTTGGTGAAGCCTCAGGCACCTCCAGGGGTGTCCATCTCCGGAATGGCACCTTTGGCACCTCCAGGGCTCTTCCCAAGCAGCTTTGGGGGGTCACTGAGGGGCTGATCCCGGGGGAAGGGGACAGGGGAACCCCTCAGTTGTCACAGCACAGTGGCACCAGTGGCACTGAGCCCTCAAAAGCTCCAATGCTCCCCAAGAGCAGCAGGATGTTGGGATGGCACCGGGAAGGGACTTTTTGCCTTTTAATTGGGATTTCTGAACCCTTCAGGATCAATTGGGATCCCCAGCAGGGCTGTGCTGGTGGCTCTCGGCTTGGGGACAGTGGGACAGTGACACCAAAGACCCCCAAACGCTGTCCCCCTGCAGGGAAGGCTGAGGAAACCAGGGACGATGCCCATCGCGGGATTTGCCATTCTCTAATTAGCAGCACCCTCCAATTACGTCAATTAGCAACTTTCCCTTGGCGCCGCCGCTCGTCTTTGCCAGCAAAGCTGGGAGACGGAGGAGGACAATCCATGGATTTGGAGGGGAGGAAATGAGGGATGAGAGAACTCCAAATCCAGCACCTGGGCTGCCGAGGGTGATCCAGCATCCCCACAAAAAAACAGGGGAAAATTCAGCGTTTGTTCCCAGGCTGGGGTTTGGCTCTGTCCATCCTCTCCCTGCAGGATGGGAATTCCGGGATGGATGGATGATGGATCCATTTTTTCCCTTCATCCCTGTCTGGGGTTGTCCCAGTTTTGGGGAGCCCCAGGAG
The DNA here is from genome assembly GCF_008360975.1 of Lichenostomus cassidix. Classification (NCBI taxonomy): domain Eukaryota; kingdom Metazoa; phylum Chordata; class Aves; order Passeriformes; family Meliphagidae; genus Lichenostomus; species Lichenostomus cassidix. The sequence continues at coordinate 1,247,998 of NC_139502.1, read as the reverse complement.
GGGCTGTGGCGGCCGCTGTAGAGTTGCGTTGGTTATTCTGCTTTTGGAGCTGAATAATTAATATTTAATATTGAATAATTAATAATTATTCTTTGAATAATTGACAGAGGGAAAGAAATATTGCAAATCCACGGCCTGAATTGTGCACCGAGGGCTGGGGGAGCTGGGCTCTGTTTTGGGGTGGATGAGGAGCTCCGGATTGTCCAGGGAATGGGGATGGGAACCATCCAGGGCGGGGATGGTGGCACGGGGGTGACACTGACGTCATGAGGGTGGCACTGTCACCTGCCACACCTTCCCCAGGTCGAGGACGGTCCCCCACCCTGGTTTTGAGGATTTCTCCCCACCCCAGGGTCCAGGGCTTTTCCCCACCCCAAATCTGAGGACATTTCTCCAGCTGTGAGGACATTTCTCTCCTCCCACTTTGGAGGGCATTTCCCTGGGTTTGGGGACTTTCCCTCACCCCAGGTTTGAGGGCATTTCTGCAGTTTTGAAGGCTTTTCTCCATCCCAGGTTCAAGGACATTTCCCATCCAGCTTTGAGGGATTCTTCCCAGCTTTGAGGAGATCTCCCAGTCCTAGGTCAAGGACATTTCCCACCCCAGCTTTGAGGCCATCTCCCCAGCTTTGAGGCCATCTCCCCAGCTTTGAGGCCATCTCCCCAGCTTTGAGGCCATCTCCCCAGCTTTGAGGCCATCTCCTCAGCTTTGAGGCCATCTCCCCAGCTCCAGCCCATCTCCCCCACCTCAAGCCCATCCTTCCATCTCCAAAACCACCTCCCACCTTTGAGCTCACCACCCCTCCCCATCCCTCCTGACCGCTGTCCCTCGGTGTCCCCGGCCAGGAATGGACCCTGCCACCACCTCCCGGAGCAACCACTGCCTGGACGCGGCCAAAGCCTGCAACCTCAACGACAACTGCAAGCGCCTGCGCTCGGCTTACATCTCCACCTGCAGCCGCGAGCTGTCTGCCACCGAGCCCTGCAGCCGCCGCAAGTGTCACAAAGCCCTGCGGCAGTTCTTCGACCGCGTGCCGGGCGAGTTCACCTTCCGCCTGCTCTTCTGCTCCTGCAAGGACCAGGCGTGCGCCGAGCGCCGCCGCCAGACCATCGTCCCCTCCTGCTCCTACGAGGACAAGGAGAAGCCCAACTGCCTGGACCTGCGCGGAGCCTGCCGGGCCGATCACCTGTGCAGGTGAGGGCGGCTGTGGGTGTCCTGTTGGGGTTGGTGTCACCTCCCTGGTGTTGGTGTCACACCCATGGTGTCAGTGTCACCTCCTTGGCATCGGTGTCACCTCCCTGGTGCTGGTGTCACCTGCCTGGTGTTGGTGTCACACCCATGGTGTTGGTGTCACCCTCATGGCATCAGTGTCACACCCATGGTGTTGGTGTCACACCCATGGCATTGGTGTCACCTCCCTGGTACTGGTGTCACTCCCTGGCATTGGTGTCACCTCCCTGGTACTGGTGTTACTCCCTGGCATTGGTGTCACTTCCCTGCTGTTGATATGACTCCCCTGACATTGGTGTCACCTCCCGGGCATTAGTGTCACCCCCTTGTTACTGGTGTCACCTCTCTGGTATTTGTGTAACCCTCGTGACATTGGTGCCACCTCCCCGGCATCAGTGCCACATCCCTGGCACCGGTGTCACCCCCTGGCACTGGTGTCACCCCTCACCATCGGCACAAACCCATGGCTGGTTTTCCCAGTGTCTGGCTCTCGGGGGGTGACAATGGGACAATGCCAGGGGCAGATCCATGGGCAGATCCCAAACCAACAGGGACAGAGCTGCCTCTGTGTCCATGGGGAACACGCTGGCTCCATTCCCACCGGGAATCCCTCCATGTCCCCACGCTGAACCTCCAAAATCCCTCCCTGTGCTCCCAGCATCCCCAAAAACTTTCCCAGCTGATGAAATCCCGCTGTTTCCCCCTCAGAAGCGCCGAGCTGGGAGCTGAGGCTCCTGCTCCTTATGAAACCATCTGTCACCGGGCACAGCCCCTGCTGTCCCCCTCGGGGCTCCGATCTGCCTCCTAAAGGCTCCGGCTCCTGCCAGGAGCAGGATCTTTTCCCCATCAAGGTGATGGAGTTTCCCGGCGCTCGGCAGGGAAATAAATGCGAGCTCCGGGTCTTCCTCCGGCTGCGAGCGGAGATGTTTGAAATGTGGGAATGTGGCTTTTTATCAAAAAGTAATCCAGGGAGCCGAGGGCTATGAATAAAAGATAGCAGGGAATGGCAGCTCCTCTCCATCAGCCGCTGCGATGGGCAGGATCTGCTCCCGGAGAGGGATAACGGAGCTGGGAGGCTGCAGAGGCCACGGGAATGCTGAGCTTTGGTTCCTGCAGGGGTGAAATCCTCACACAAAGAGGGGAAACAGCCCAGGGGGAAGGGGTGGCAGCTGGGGGTGTTCGCTCCGAGGTGGAAATGGGGTTTTTTGGGAGAACATGGATAGGGGTTCTGGAAAGCGCCCAAATGTGGGATTTATTTGTCTCCAGCTCTAGGCGTTGGTTGGCAGAATTTTTCCATAACCTTGGGTTTTTTTCCTTGGGATGGGACGTGTATGCACTCCTTGGATCTGGGTTTTCAGGAGAAAATCCCATTATCCCATCCCATTATCCCATCCCATCCCTCCCCTCTGGCATCTCCACCTGGGAATGACCCTTCCATGTTCCCTCATCCCAGCGGGCAGGACAAAGCAGGATTTCCCATTGATCCATGAGTTTTTCCAGCCAAATTCCCTCAGTCTCCCCTCATCCCAGAGGGCAGGACAGGGCTGGGCTGTGCCATGGGATTTCCCATTGATCCACGAGTTCCTCAATCCGACATCCTGCTCTGACAGGGCCTGGCGAGGGCAGAGCAGATCCCAAGTGCTCCCAGAGCCAGAGGTGACAGGAGATGAGATAATTCTCCTGCCAGGGTAATTAACCTGCCAGGGTAATTAATTAACCCGCCTGGCTCAAAGCCTAATGAGAGGAATCCCTCTCTGCCGGGATACAAATTTCCAGGGGGATTTTTCCTGCATGGAGATGGATCACCCCAAGTTTGTGTTGCTTCCACTCCTGAAAAAAAACCAGAGCAATTGGAGGAGATGGAAAAGGAATATTCCAGCATGGAAAACAGTCATCCCGAGGCTTTCCTGGCTCTCTGTGCTGTTTTCCAGCTGTGTGGGGCTGCTGGGGTTGGACACCAGCCCTGTCCCCTCGGTCACAGAGGTCACAATGAAGCCACCAGCTGCTCCATCCTGCCCGGAATGGCTCTGGGGGTGGAATGTTCTGGATAGGAGGGAGTTTTAACCCCTGGGTCACCCGGGGGAGGACATCCCGAAGGCACGGAGGGTCCAGGATGTCCCTCCTTGTGTCCCCTCAAGCACTGATGTCCTGGCGAGGGTGACTCCTGGGCTGGGAGTGCAGGATCTGGGTTATCCTGGGCTCAAATCCCAGCTTTTCCTCCACACAAATCCATTCCAACCTGCCGCAAATCCCGGCGGAGCTGCCCGGGGGCTCCGGGAGCAATCGAGCTGCGATTTCTGCTGCTCCTCGCGCGGCTCGGGCAGCTTTTCCCGGCTCGGGAAGCTTTTCCCGACTCGCAGGAGCCTGACGAAGTCCCGGAGCTTTTGCGGCTGATTGCAAGGGACAGGTTTTAGCTCCCGGAACACAAAAACCTTTGGCGAAGCACAAACCTCAGCGAAGGGGAAAGGGAAAGGAAGGGGAGAAAAGAGCTGATTTCAGCAGCTGCAGCTCGCTGGATTTTTCATCTTGCATCAGCAAGTCGGGAACACAAATAATCTGCTCTTACACGCTCCAGTGGTGCTGGTGCTGAAGAAATTCCCAACCTCCACTGGCTGGAGCTCCTCAGCATCCAAAGCGGGGCTGGGGTTGTGTCCCTGGATTTTTTATCCCCGTTTTTGGTGTGGTTTAGGGCCGCAGGGGTGAGAGTTGCTCCCCCTCACAGCATCTTTGAGCATCAAGGATTTTGGCACAAAAGAAAGGATTTGGCCGCCTCGTTTTGGCCGAGGTTAAACCCGAGCTTTGGCTGGGGAATGAGGGAACGGGATCCAGGCTGGCTGGGAATTGATTAAACACCAACCATGGGAAGGAAACACGGCTTTTCGAGAGCGGCACGGCCTTTGTTTAGCGCAGACAAAATGCCACCCGTAATGGATGTTTCCTTGATAAACAGCGGCTCAACTTTCTCATTACTCCCTGTAATGAGAGCCTGGCGAGCGCCTGTCTGGGAAGAAGAAGGAGCAGGGAAAAATTGCTCCTGGATTTACCGGGAGCTGGGAGAGCTGGAGTTCGGAGGGGACAGGGCGGGGAGGAGTCGTTCCTCTGCTCCCAGCCTGCTGGAGGAGCCTCCAAACCCAGCTCAGCGTTGGAAAATCTGTAAAAAAATCCCCAAATCTGGTGGATTTTGAAGCAGGGCAGCTCTCCCCCATTTGGGATCGCACGTGAGGAGGCGGCTGGGGAGGGCTGGAATCCCCGAGGGCTCCGAGCACGAGAATCACTCAATCCTCGCTGAATAATGAACTCGAGATCCCCGAGTATCGACTCGGCGTGGCAGCGAGTCTGTCTGAGGCTGGCTTTGCTGTGTAAACAGCATTTCCTGTCGGGCTTCGTTAGCGGCTCAATGGCACAGAACGGGCCGCAATTAACATCAAACGATGCCTGTGCTCCGCTCCTCCCTGCCCGGGGACTCGCAGGGCTCGGGCACAGGCACGAGGAGGGAAAAAAACATCCCAAAAAAGCATCTTTGAGCTGTTTTTCTCGGTTCTGGATCGGAGCGTGGAGGTCTGGAATGCACGTGGAGGGTGGAAGTTGTTAATTAATAACTCCCGACTCGGAGGTCGCGCTGGGCTCTGTCCTAATTATTTTCCCTCTCGCTGGGTTTGCTCTGCTTTGGGAATTTCTCCGTGGGTTTGTTGTGGGTTTGGCTTTTTTCCTGCTGTCTCTGCGCCCCTGAGCAAGGAAGAGAAATCAGGGAATCCCTGAGGTTGGAAAAACCCTCCGGGATCACCGAATCCAACCTTTGACCACCAGCCCGGAGCTCCGAATGTCACCTCCGGACATTCCTCGGACACTCCAAACCCACCCTGGGCAATTCCAACGCCTGACCCTTTTTTTCCCACGAAGAAATCCCTCCCGGAATTCAGGCCGAGAGCCTCAGAAAAAAACGACAAAAAAATTCCCTTTTCCCTCAAACCAGCGCTCCACCTCCCGCCGCTCAGCCCGGAACAGGTGACTCCTCTCCCCAGCCAACTTCTCCCGGATAAAACAAATCCATCCCTTGATCTTTCCTTCCCTCCCCTGCGAACTCTCCGCTCGATTTGGCAGCGGGTCATCCACAAAAGCTGAGCTGCGCTTCAGCTTCCCTCCTTCCTTCAGCTGCTCCCCCTCCGCGGGGCTCTTTGAATTTACCTGGCCGCTGCTCGGGAGCGTTTGAGGGGAATTTTATTTTATCTCAGCATCTCCCGGCTTCAAAAGGATCTCTCTCCAGCAGGACGGGAGATGGGATGGGGATGCCCAGCGGGTTTTTCGTGTCTCACCGAGTTTTTTCCATGTTGTCGCAGCTTCCTGAACATCCCCAGCTCGGCGGGAGAGGGGAGCAGGTTTTTTTCCCTTTTTCCCAGATGCTCGTGGCTGCTAGAACCGCTTTTTCTATTTTTTTTCTATTTTTTTTTCCCCTCAGTCCCCGTAAATTGCCCGTGAAAAAAACCACCTCTGGAGGAACGCCGGCATCTTGTCCATGAAATATTCAGGAGCAGGATGCTGCTGGATTGGATGGCCGCTGAGTTATCGGGCGGGGATGGGAGTAATTAACACCCAATTAAGAATTTTGTGGCCGTTCTGGGGGTTTTTTCCTGCTTAAAAAAAAAAAAAAAATCACACTGCGGGGTAAAAAAAGATCCCAAAACCTCCGTGTTTGGTAAATTTTAATGTCAGACCGGCGGGGTTTTGGTGGTGCTGAACTCCTGCAGGACGGCAGGGAATGGGAGAGGAGCTGGAGGCAGGTGGTCCCTGAAGCGATGCTTAAAGTCCCCTAAATTTGGGATATTTGCGCTGGGGGTGGCAGTGCAGAGGTAAAAATCCCCTAAATGTGGGATATGTGCAGCAGGGATAGACATACAGGTAGGAAACGATCCCTAAATTTGGGATGTCTGCACCAGGTGTGTGACAGGAATGCACAATGCCCCTGAAATTTGGGATTCGTGCACTTGGGATAAATGTACAGGTGCACCAAGTGCCTTAAATTTAGGATTTAATTTAGGATAGCAGTACAGGTGCACAGAACGCCCTGGATTTGGGATTTATGCACTGGGAGCATGGAGCTACAAAATCCCCTAAATTCAGGATGTGGAAGTGCAGGTTCCCTGCTGGGATCTGGGAAGTGCCTGGATTTGGGAGAAGGGCCTGATAAACCTCGGGATCCTGGGGCTGCATTTCCTGGGTATCCTCTCGGAATTTTCCCGCAGGAATCCCAGAGGAACATTTTGGAAACCCCTAAGTGGGACTGCAGCCCTCGGAGTGGGTTTGGGATGAAAGATATGTGTGTATATCCCGAATTAATTTTTATTGATCCCCTTTGCACTCCTTTTGGGGTTTTTTGGGGATAACACTCAGGCAAACAAAGAGCTGAGCTCTGCAGCTCCTTCACCCCATCCTCCTCCTCCTCTTCCCCATCCCTCATCCAGAGCCAGCCCAGCTCTTCCCAACCTTTCCAGGCCACCCCCACCTGCCTCCTCCAGCCGCCAGCCGCAATTTGGCACCAATTCCTCCTCCCTCCTTGGCTCCTTCTCCTTCCCCTCTTTTTTTTTTTTTAATTTCTTTGGAGGCCTTAAAAGCCAAAATCCACCGCGCCGAGCTTTTATTCCTGGCGGCGAATCCCAACCTCGCCGCGTCCAACGGGAAGAGTGACATCTGGCTTGGATATTCTGGAAGGATTTACCAGCTGCCTCGGCATGGACTGTGGAAGGAATAACATTTGCCTCGGAGGATGCTCCGGGCTGGCGGTGCAGCCCCGGGGAGCGGCAGTGACAAATTTTCCTGGCGCTCCGTGCTGAACTCGCCGCGCTTCCTGCAGGGAATTGACGTCCCTTCGCCTCGGGTTTGGGAAGAGAGGGAAATGCTGTCGGAAACTTTTATTCCTCTCCCGTGGAGAGGCTGGATTGCTCTGTGTGCCGCGGGGATGGAGCAGGTTTTGGGATTTCTGCCATTCCCACCCCGGAGCGGCACCCCCTGAGCTGAGGTTTGGCTGCAGGGAGGGTGGAGCATCCCAAAAATGCCCTGGAAAAGCTTTTCTGGGCTTTGTGCAAGGAAAAGCCCCTGGGAATGGATGTGGGATAGAAATCCCCAGAGCCTCTCTGCTCCATGGGGAATTTTCCTTTCCCTGAGGAAAGGAGGGAAATAAATATGAAAATAATGCTCCTGGCATGGTGGAGTTTATTTCCGGGAAGAAGGAGAGGGAGGAAGTTTTCTCCTCGTCTCACGCACCACCGCAGAGCTGCAGAATCCTGGTTTTCCCTGGAATTGGCGCTCCATCCCGAGCCTTTCTCCTTCTCCATCCTCCCATCCCCACCACGGAGCAGCCCCTCCAACCCTCCCCAATTCTATGGGGAGATTCCAGTTGTGTCGCTGCTGGTTATTGGGATCTGAGGTGTGGATGAGCATGGCGATGCCCAGGATCCTTTCCCCTCCTCGGGAGCACTTGGATAACCCAGCTGCAGAGCCTGAATGGCCCCGGAATTCCACAGCCCGTGGGGAGGCTGGGAATACATCACTTTTATCCCATTAAAAAATTCCTCCCGGCTGCCGAGTCGCTCCGGGCTGGAAGCAGCACTGAAATCCCATTGTTTTCCCTCTCTTCCTCCTCTCCAGGTCCCGGCTGGCCGATTTCCACACCAACTGCCAGGCCACCTTCCAGTCCGTGACCTCCTGTCCTGGTGACAACTTCCAGGCGTGCCTGGGATCCTACGCGGGGCTCATCGGTGAGTGCCGCGGGCCGGGATTGGGAAGGGATTTTCCCGCTGGAATTCCATCCCTGCTCCCTCCCCTCTCCAGGTTTCGATGTCACCCCAAACTACGTGGACGCCAGCACCACCAGCATCACCATCTCGCCCTGGTGCTCCTGCAAGGGCAGCGGGAACATGGAGGAGGAGTGCGAGAAATTCCTGCGGGATTTCACGGAGAACCCCTGTCTCCGTAAGGCGCTTCCCCTCTCCCTCCTCCCCGCTCTGCCCCATCATTCCCAACCTTCCTCAATCTCTCCCGCTCCCCAGGAAACGCCATCCAAGCTTTCGGGAACGGGACGGACGTGCACCTGGCTCCCAAAAATCCCAACCCCGCCGTGACGGTGCCGCCGCGGGCGGAGAAGAGCCCGATCCTGCCGGATGATGTCAACGACAGCAGCACCGCGTACGACACCAGCGCCATCAGCACCTGCACCTCGCTCCAGGTGCGCAGACTGGGAGCACTGGTGGGGATGGGAACGTCCCGTGGGATTGGCGGAATGTCCTGGTTGGGTTCATCCGGCGGCTGGAAGGATCTGGGAGCCGCTGGGGTGTGGAGAGGGAAGGGAATTCCCATCTCCTCCCTCGCCTGCCAAAAGGGCACCCTGAGCTCGGCTTCTCGTCTGGGAGTTGAATTCCATGGTTTTTTGGGAAACCTGGGAAATAGGTGTTGTTTTGCTTGTGTGGAAAAGGACTGGGAGGGAAATGGGATTTGGGATTGGCTGGGGATGTTCCAGGAATGCAGGGAAGTGGGATTGGGACTGGCTGGGGGTGTCCCAGGATTCCAGGCAGGATTCCCAGCAGGATCCCAGTGAGGCCCCTGAGCCGCCGGTGGAGATGGGATAAATCATTCCCAAATCTCCCTGAGCTCCATCCCCTCCTGATTCCCACAGGGAAATCCGAACCCCAAACCTGGCACATTCCCGCCCTCACCATTCCCAATTTCTCCCGCCAGGAACAAGGCCTGAAGCCCAACAAGTCCAAGGAGCAGAGCCTGTGCTACTCCGAGGTAGGAGAAATCCCAAAGCTGGGAATTCCTTCCCAAAGCAAACAGCTTGGGAATGACATCCCAGGGACTGTTGGTGGTTTTTACCCAAATTTGGGATGTTTTCCCCCAAATCCCACCCTGCTCAGCCGCTCTTTCCCCTCCCCAGGCCCAGCTGACCACGGATGTGATGCCGGAGCAGAAAACCTTCCTGCACCCCAGGGCGGGGAGCAGCCGGCGGCGGGACAACCGGATCCTGCTGCTCATCCCCATCCTGCTCCCGGCGCTGGGGCTATAGAGGGGCGGCCGGCAGGACGGGGACACTCGGACCAGTGCCACCAGTGCCACCAGTGCCACCAGTGCCCCGCTCGTGCCGGACACTGCGACGCTCCAAACCCCGGGAACGCCGGGCTGCGGAGCGCCGGGCAGCGGGAGGAGCTTCCACCGCGCTGGGGAACTTTGGTGGTTTTCTTCCTCGCTTTTAATTTTTCCCGGTTTTGATTTTTAATTTTTGGTCCTTTTCTGGTGCGTTGGGTTGGTTTTCTGCAGCGGCTCCTGGGAAACGTCCCTGGAGTGGGCCTGGAATGGGTCTGGATTGGGGGTTTGGAGCTGCCAGGGAGGGGAAAAAAGTCGGAGCAGAACTTTGGGAAAGGTGATTTTCAGGATTCTTTGCACTGGGGTGGCCGCAGGGACCACGAGGATTCCGCATGGAACATCCCGGAGGATGGAGATGCCACCAGGAGCCACCTGGATGGGATTCCCGGAGCTCTTCCCGTTGGATTTTGGGGGATTTTGGTTGGGATTTTTCCTCGGAGAGTTCCCGGATGGAAAAGAAACTGGTGTGAAACGTGTGAGGTTGTGCTGATGTTGTCAATCACTTCCAGGGGGAGAGGTTCCATTTCCCTTATTTTTTTTAAAATCTTTGGAATTTGGACTGGGAGGGGATTTTTACCCATCCAGGGTGGAATTCCCTATTTTCCCTCTCCATTTTATTTCCTATATACATATAACGTATGGATATTCCCATATACATAACACTACCCATCGTGTGGCTTTTTTAAATTTCCATATTCCCCTTCATTTTCATTTTTTTATTTTAATTTAAATCCCTCCAATGCCAACAGCAACTTCCAAATGTATTCTTGGAAAATTTATTTTTTTTAACGATGTCTATAATGGAAAACCAAAATAAACCAAGGAGAACAAACCAAGGAACGAAACAGAGATCCCAAAAAACCTGAAATCCCTTAAAAATCCTGGTATCCAGAGGGGGGAAAATGGGAAAATTCCAGCTGCAGGAACACCTGGATCCTGGAATTGGACACAGCAGGGATGGAATTCTCTCCATGACTCTCCTTTCACCCAACCTTACAGAAGGCAAAAATCGGGATTGAGGGCAGTTCCGTTCTCCAGGAGCAGTTTTTCCAGGGATTTGGTCACCCTGGAACATCCCACCTGGATTTTGGCCAATCCAATTGGAGAGATCTTCCCAGGATGGCCTTGGGGAGATTGGAAGGATTTGGGAAGTGGGGCAGGAAAAGTGAGGAAAAGTGGGATTGTCCACTGCGGGTGACAGGAGGGGCTGAGAGAGCAGGGAGGGAAAAAGGAGCTTGGAGTTGGACTTGGATTTGGAGTTGGAGTTGGATTTGGGGTTGGAGTTGAGGTTGGAGTTGGGATTGGAGTTGGAGTTGGAGTCGGATTTGGAGTTGGATTTGGGGTTGAATTTGGATTTGGGTTTAGATTTGGATTTGGGGTTGGAGTTGGGTGTAGATTTGGATTTGGAATTGGAATTGGGGTTGGGGTTGAAGTTGGAGTTGCATTTGGGTTTGGAGTTGGATTTGGGTTTAGATTTGGATTTGGGGTTGGAGTTGGATTTAGATTTGGATTTGGGGTTGGAGTTGGATTTAGATTTGGATTTGGGGTTGGGGTTGGAGTTGGGATTGGAATTGGGGTTGGGGTTGAAGTTGGAGTTGCATTTGGGTTTAGATTTGGATTTGGGGTTGGAGTTGGATTTAGATTTGGATTTGGGGTTGGGGTTGGAGTTGGGATTGGAATTGGGGTTAGATTTGGATTTTCCAGGCCACCATCCCGGGATGAGGAGGGCTCAGTGCTCACCAAGACCTCCCAGAGCTCTTCTGCTTACCATAAACACAGAAAAATGAGATTTCCCATCATTTTCCATGATTTCCCATCATTTTCCACCAGCACCATGGAGGTCTTCCCCCTCCCTATCCCAAAAATAGCACTTTTTTTTTTTTTTTTTGAGAAAGGGATGGTGGGGAACTCCCAGCTCCATGGGAAGAGGTTCCAGCAAGGTCCCGGACATCCAGGGATCAGCAGGAGATGATTCCAAACATATTTTATGGCCAGAGATAAAATCCAGACCTGGACCAAGATCCCAATATGGGGAGAGGGGAATTCAGGAATGGCGATTCCAAAATTCCCTCCAGGAATGGCGATTCCAAAATTCCCTCCAGGAATGGCAAATCCAAAATTCCCTCCAGGAATGGCGATTCCAAAATTCCCTCCAGGAATGGCGATTCCAAAATTCCCTCCAGGAACGGCGATTCCAGCACTGCCAGGGTTTGGAGTCTTTTCCCATCCCCTCTCCACTCAGATTCCCAAGATTTGCTCCCAGAATCTCCCCAGCTCCAACCAAAAGCTGATCTTTTCTCCTCCCCATTCCCAGCACGTTAATTACAGGAAAGGAAAACTCCCGTGCTTTGTGTGGAAGTGAAAAATGCAGGGATGTAAAACCTCGGCTGCTGGGATGGATAATTAACTCCAGAGATAATTCCCTCTTCATTTGGACTCAATTACTTTCCCGATAGGAGAAACTGCTGAAAACACGATTTTTAAATTTTTTTTCTTTTTTTTTTTTTTTGTGGGAGATGTGGCGTAAAAAAATAATGGAAGAAATCCACTGAAGCTTTGCCTGGGAGAGCTTTTCCTTTCTGGGATAAAGGAGAGGAGCCAGGGGATAAATCCTGGATAATTCTCCAGAATTCCAGCTTGGCATCACCCTCCTGTCCTTGGAATGTTGTTTTTGGGGGGAAAAAGAGCTTTTTTAGGATGGATAATCCAGGGTGGGAACATCCCAGGGTTTGCCCCGAGGAGGAACTGCTGGGAAATGAGGTTTTTGCGGGATCATTTGGAATTTTGGAGGAGTTTAAAGGAAGATTTTACATCTCTGGTTGTCCCTGGGGTCACCCCGGGCTGCCACCAGCACCTTTGTGGTTCCTCCAAAACCCCTAAAAACCCTCAAATTATTATGGAAAATCCCATCAGGAATTCCTCCCGTTTCCCGGCTGGAATCTCCCATTCCCAGCAGCAATTCCAAGGGGAACAAAAACCCATCAAATCTCTTTGGCGAGCAAAGCATCCCCTGGAAAATTCCGCATAAATTCGCAAGCTTTTCCCTCCAGGCCATTCCCAGCTCGGATTCCTCGAATTCCAGGAGCAGCCAGGGACACTCGGGGACAGGGAAAGGGCAGAGAGGACGGGAATTTTTGGCTCATTAAGGAATTTTTGGCTCATTAATGAATTTTTGGCTCATTAAGGCGATTTTGTTCCTCCTCCCCTGTTCCCTGCCCTGTGCCCAGGGCCATAAATCCCCAAGGGTCTCATTCCAGGTGGATTTTTTTTGGATTTTTTGCATCCAGGCTTTCGGGGGAGTTAAAAAGTCCCTGCGCTCCTCGCAGGAAATGCCAAGCAGTGGGAGAAGGGAGGAAAAAATAGCAGGAAAAGGGTTTCGGGGAGGGTTTTAAAAATAGCGGCTCTCCGGAGCGGAAAGATGGGAACACGTCAGGAGGGAGTCTGAAAGCTGGGGGAGAGAACTTTCTGGAAAATTTGGGTTAATTATTGCTGGACTGGGGGATTCTTGGTGTTCTGGGGTTTCTCCAAGTGCTGGAAATCCAGGGGAAAGGGTGGTGGGAGAGGGATGTGAGGCTTTGCAGGGGTTTGGGATTGGAATGTTGATGGTTCTGCATCGAGGGAGAGCTGGAGAGGGACTGGGAAAGGGATGGAGGGACAGGACACAGGGAATAGCTTCAAAGTGACAGGGGGAAGGGAAAAATGGGATTTTGGGGAGGAATTCCTGGCTGGGATGGAATTCCCAGAGAATTTGGCTGCCCCTGGATCTCTGGAAGTGTCCAAGCCAGGCTGGGATAACCTGGGATGGATGGAGGTGTGGGATTGGAAGTGGCTGAGATCCCTAAAGTCCTTTCCAACCCAAACCATTCCAGGATTCCATGATGTCCTCTCCCAAGATCTGCAGGACAGACCAAACCTTCCCGTGGAGAAGCTTTAAATCCCAATAAAATCCAGAAAAACTGCCTGTCTGAGGCTCCCAGTGAAGAACAAACCCCAGGAAAAACGACAGCCACGGAAACTCTCCCGTTTAACCTTCGGCCTCGGGAAGAAATCCTTGAACACGAGGAGGATCTCCCGGGATTCGCTCGGGGTTAAATAAAGCAAATCCCGGAATGTGCCTGCAGTGACTGCCTGCCAGCTGGGATGTTACCCCGCAGTGGGAGTGGGGGGACAGCCGGCAGCCTTTTCCAGCACAGGAATTCACAGAATCATGGAATGCTTTGGGTTGGGAAAGACCTTGAAGCTCCTCTCATCCCACCCCCTGCCCGGGCCAGGGACACCTCCCACCATCCCAGGGTGCTCCGAGCCCCTGCCTCCGAATTCCATGGATCTGGGTGCATTTTAAAAGGCTGGAAAACCGGGAAAAGCTCTCTGCCATGGGGAGGTTTTGCTGTCAAGGCCCGCGTGGAGCCTTTCCTGAATTATTCCGGAATTATTCGGGAATTATTCCTGCCTCCCGCTCTCCGGCGCTGCATCTTTGCATCCGTTAATTAGACTCGGTGGGTGAAACCAGCCCCGGCCCTAATTCCCTGTCTGGATGTTCATTATGGAAGCAGCAGCAGCCGCCGGGGTGTCAAGGAGGATTAAGCCTGGAGCTGGGAAGTCACAGGTGGCTCCAGCACGGATTTCAAAGCCGTGCATGGAAAAGCTGATGGATCCTGCCGGAATCAAACCCATCTGGCCCTAAAAGCATCATCCCCGCTCCCGGTTTCTCTGGGGCAGCATGGAAAATTCCTTCCCGGTGCTCCCAAAGTGTGAATTCCCCCCGGGGTGGCACTGAAGGGTCACGGCCTCCTGTTTTTCTCAAAAATGATGGATCCCCCAGCTCCAGAAACCCTCCCAGCCCCATTCCCACACCTCGGGGCATAAAGGCAGCATTTTCCAGAGGATTCTCCACCCCCGGGATGGGAGGGTTGATCCCTGAGGAGCCCCGGGAGGAACAAGAGCTCTGCTGTTCCCATCGCGCCTGCAGCCCCGGGGGCCTCTGGGTGACCTTGTGAAGTCACTCCTGGAGAAAATCAACTGCATGGCAAGTGGGAGGGGAGGGAAAACCTTGGAATTTCACCCCGAGATCTGCTCCTGACCCCTCCCTGTGCCTGGATGGGGTTGGTTTCACTCTGCCAACCCCAAACCTGGAGCGTTTGGGAACCAAGCCTGGTGCTCATCCCGAGATCTGCAGCGTTCCCAATCCCATTCCTGGCTCCATTCCCACCCCATTCCAGCCCCATTCCCAACCCCATTCCTAGCCTCATTGCTGGCTCCATTCCCAGCCCCATTCTTGTCCCCATTCCCAGCCCCATTCCAGCCCCATTCCCACCCCATTCCCAACCCCATTCCAGCTCCATTCCCGTCCCCATTCCCAGCCCCATTTCAGCCCCATTTCAGCCCCATTCCCACCCCCATTCCCAATCCCATTCCCAACCCCATTCCCAGCCCCATTCCCATTCCCATTCCCATTCCCATTCCCATTCCCAACCCCATCCCCATTCCCATTCCAACCCCATTCCATCCCCATTCCCGCCCCACTCCCGCCCGGCGGTGCGGAGGTGTGCCGCTATCCCGATACAATTCCCGGTGTCCCGGCGAGGCAGCGCTCGGCCGCCGCTGTTTAATTAAGCGCTGAACATGACGCCGGTTTTAATTCCGTGCGTTCGGAGCTGCCCACACACCCCCTGTTGCCATGGCGACGTTAATTTGTTTTGGAGCCTCCGCTCGGGTGGATTTGGGAATTTTTTTTTTGTTTGTTTGTTAATCTCCTTTCCTTCCCCCTCATTTCCTTCCCCCTCCTCTCCTTCCCTCTCCTCTCCTTCCCTCTCTCCCCTCCCGTTCCCTCTTTCCTGACTTTTCCTCCCTTTTTCTCTCTCCCCTCCTGATTCCCTGAATTAAAAAGCAGCAAGAATTCCTTGTGTGAATTCTTGACCACCAGCCAGCTATCCACATCCCACAGCCCCGGATTTACAGGGATTTATCCCAAATTATCCCAGCAGCAAAGCCGCTGCCTTCCCAAATCATCCTCTTCCTCCTGCAACGTGAAGAGATCCATGGATTTCCCTTTCCCACCACCCTGAAAACCAGGGATGAACCTCTCAGAAGGCCTGGCTGTGGTGTCAGGATTCCTTGGAATGTTTTAAAGGGATTTTTTTCCATCTGCTGAAGTGCTGAGGGAGAGAAATAGAGGGGAAGAACCAAGGGAGGGTTTGGTCTCTCCTTGGAAAAGTCCCACCAGCATCCCAAGGGATCCATTTGGAATTCCCTGGGAAAAAACGTCTCTCAATTTCTGGAGTTTTTTCCCATAAATATTCCATGTGCTTGGAAGTGGCACCAGCCATCCAGGGCTTTTCCCTTTTCCCAGGATTTGCCTTTCCTCGGGTGCAGTTATTCCCCCACATCCAGTGTTTCCCACTCTCTCCATCCATAAAATCCAGCAGGAAAAGCCAGAGATGGGCTGGCAAAGGGATCAATCCCAAATTTCCTTGGGAACGATGGAAAACCAGAGTTTGGGGGATCTTCACTAATTAGGGTAATTAAGAGGAGCAGCTTCCAGAGCCTTCCATGCCTCATCCTGGGAGAAGCTGGTTTGGGATCCACTTCCCTGGTTAAAAGGATCCATGGATATCGCAGGGAAGAGGAAAAACTGGGAATTTCTGTCCTTTCAGCCCTGAGATCACATCAAGAGCCAAGCGTGGTTTTCCAGCTCTTCTCCGACAGAAAATTCCCATTTTTTTGAACTGAGCATTACCCAAATCCCAGATTTTCAACCAAACACTCGCCTTCACCTCCCAGAAATCCGTGGATTTGCCCAGGCCGTGTTTTTGTGTGGATTAACAATTCCAACACGGAATTTCTTGTACCATAATGGATAAATTCCCTGCTCGGGGAGTGCCAGCCGTTATTAATTATGCCCAGCCCAAGGATTTGTTTGCTTTGATGTCGAAAGCTGCAGCCTTTCTTTTTTCCTCCCTGCTTGTTCAACTTAATCAAAAGCAATCAAAACCGCTCCCCTCAATTAGAGCAAATTAATTCCCAACAAAAGGAGAAAGTCTCCGGTAGCACAAATGGAAAAGAAATTAAAAATAATCAGGGATCGGGGTAATTTGAACTTAAATATTGGGTTTGGCTCCTGGGCTTCATTTCGGAGGGGTGGGGAGGATGGGTTTGAATGTGGGGTTTGGTGTTGGGTTGAATTTTGGGTGAGATGGGAAAGGTTTAAATGCTGTTTTTGGTGATTGGGTTGAATTTTGGATGGGATGGGAAAGGCTTAAATGCTATTTTTGGTGATTTTGGTTTAATTTTGGGTGGGATGGGAAAGGTTTAAATGTTATTTTTGGTGATTGGGTTGAATTTTGGGTGGGATGGGAAAGGTTTAAATGCTATTTTTGGTGATTTTGGTTTAATTTTGGATGCAATGGGAAAGGTTTAAATGCTATTTTTTGTGATTTGGGTTGAATTTTGGGTGGGATGGGAAAGGTTTAAATGTTATTTTTGGTGATTGGGTTGAATTTTGGATGGGATGGGAAAGGTTTAAATGCTATTTTTGGTGATTTTGGTTTAATTTTGGATGGGATGGGATATGTTTAAATGCTGGGTTTGGTGACTGAGTTTTATTATGGATGTGAAATTCAGGGATAGGAAAGGTTTAAATGCTGGGTTTGGTGATTTGGTTTAATGCACGGTGGGATAGGAAAGGTTTCAATGCTATTTTTGGTGATTGGCTTGAATTTTGGGTGGAAAATTCAGGGATAGAAAAGGTTTAAATGCTGGGTTTGGTGATTTGGTTTAATTCAGGGTGGGATAAGAAATATTTAAATGCTATTTTTGGTGATTGGGTTGAATTTTGGATGGAAAATTCAGGGACAGGAAAGGCTCGAATGCTGGATTTGGTGACGTTCCAAGCAGTGCCTGGAGGTCAGAGCTCCCAGATCCGAGCGAATTCCGCAGCCTCCTGTATACATATTTATCTCTATTTATCCTTTTATCCTCCCTGGTACCACCTGCTGCGCCGCGGGGGAAAGCTGGGAAATCGCGGCTGCCCACGGGAAATCCGGGAATGGGAGCAGAGAGCTGAGCCTGGAAAATGGGATTTGGGGAAGGGATGGAGGAGAGGCAGCCTGGATGCCAACAGGCCGGGAAGAATCGTGGAATTCCAGAATTAATTGGGTTGGAGAGGAATTAATTCCCAGACTATTCCACTTTCTGCTATCCCAGGTTATCCCAGCCTGGCCTTGGACATTCCAGGGATCCAGGGGCTGCTCTGGGAATTCCATCCCAGCCAGGAATTCCTTCCCAAATCCCATCCATCCCTGCCCTGTGGCAGTGGGAAGCCATTCCCTGTCCCTGTCCCTCCAGCCCTTGTCCCCAGTCCCTCTCCAGCTCTCCTGGAGCTCCTTTAGGAACAGCAAGGAGCTCTGATCTCTCCCTGGATTCTTCCCTTCTCCAACAACTCCAAATCTTGACTCATCCTGGGACTCTGTCGGATTTCTGGGTCAAATTGAACTCCTCATCCCCCAAATCCCCACAGTCTCTGGCCTTCCAGGGGGATTCATTCCGGGAATGAGAAATCCCTGCCTTCCCTGGCCACCTGTCCCGGGATGGTGGGAAATGTCACTGCCCGTGGGGCTGGATGGGATTTCAGGTCCCATTCCAAGATCCCATCATGATCTGGGCTTGGAACAGCAACTCTGAATTCCTACTCCGAGACCAAGATCTGGGGGATTTCGGTTGAAGGGAAAACGCGACAAAATTCCTCAAATTCAGGAACAAGGATTCAACGGGAATTTGCCCCAAACTGCTCGTTCCACCAACATCCCAAACGCATCCCTTCCCGCCGGAATCCTCTCCAAACCACACCGGGAAGCATCCCCGCCTCACCGAGGCACCGGAAACATTGGGATTTGGGCAAACCGGGAACATCCACTCGGGATAATCGGCTGGGGCACGGCGGGAACTCGCTGCCACCGCCGGTGTCAGCCGCGCTCAGCGTCAGCGGCACCAGGCTCCTCGTTAGCGCGATCTGCTGCTTCGGATCGTCGCGGGAGAGGAGAAAAACCCTTCCTGACAGCTTGGATAACCTTTCCCTCCTCCCGTTCTCACCCGGGAAGCGCTGACGCTCCCGGCTCGGGGCAGCTGCGAAGAGCAGAGGGCGGGGGGGATGGAAAGTGTGGGGTTGTGGTGGCTAAAAATACGGCGAGTCTGGCACGTTCTGCCTTTTCCCGGGAGATAACGATCCTGTGCTGCTCCCAGGGTGGCCCTAATTAGGGGTGTCGCAGCGGGGAGGTGACGGCAGGAACAGATTTTTTGGGGTGGGGGTGTGTTTATTCCCCTCCTCCCGCCGTGGGTTTTATTTTTTGGGGTGGTTTTAGCAGCAAATCCTGCTTGGAATGAGGGGAATGATTTCCCGGTGCCACAGGGCAGGGATGGATGGGATTTTGGGGAGGAATTCTGGCCTGTGAGGGTGGAATTCCCAGAGGAGCTGCGGCTGCTCCATCCCTGGAACTGTCCAAGGCCAGGTTGGGCAGCCTGGGACAGTTGGAGGTGGAACAGGATGGGATTTAAGCTCCATTCCCACCCAACCCACTCTGGAATTCCATCCCCGATGCTTTTTCCTGCTCCCAGCAGCCCCTGGCAGGAGGCCCAGGAGCCTTTTTGTCCCTCCAGTGCGACCCTCGCGGAGGAAAAGCCACAAACAAATCCAAGGTTCCTCCGTTAATTGCGTTTTACCAGCAAATAATTCCGGGAGTCAGAGCCATTGACTCAGTCCCGTCCTTCTGCGGGGGCTGAGCGTTTGGGGTGATTTATTCCCGTTAAATTCCTGCTGCTCCTGATGGGGAATGTGGGGAGGAGGTGATTTGGGACGCAGGGTTTGGGTCAGGTGCGGGATTTTGGGGCTGTTTGGGGAGGAACCCAACAACAGCAGCATCCCCAAATCCCTGTCCTTGTCCCCAAATCCCTGTCCTCATCCCCTTCCTGCAGCCCCGGGGTGCCGTTTCCCAGCTCTGGGATCCTCCCATGACCTCCCTTACGCAAAACCAGCCAGCAGGAGCTCCAACCCTCCTGCAAGTGCCTCTTTCCCCCCTTTTCCCCCCTTCCTGGCTCGGGTGACTCACGCAGCTCCTTCAGAGAAAGCTTTTCCTCGGGGGAGCTGCAAAATCCGCGGCAATTGAGGAACAGCAGAGCTTTAAAGCCAAGCTCCGTTGGCAAATGCCAGCCTGCGAATCTGGCCCGGGAATTATTTTTCAATTAAGCTTTTCTTTTCTAGCTTGTTTCTTTTTTTTTTTCCCCTTTTTTTGTGTGTGGTTTGTTTTTTTTTTTTTGTTTTTTTTTTTCCCTCTCTCTCTCTCTGAGAGGCGAATTAATTGATATTTGCTCAGTGTGTCAAAATAGCTGCGGTGCGTTGGAGTGCCACGCGCTCGGAGCGGGGACGGCGAGGGAGAGGGAGGGAGGGAGGGAGGGAGGGAGGGTGACTCAGTGGGAAGGGAATTCAAAGCAGCAGCTCCTGCTCAAGGCCAAGCTCGGCGCTGCTCGGAGGAACGCGAGGGGAGCACGTGGGTTTGCTCCCGGGAGAGCTGCTCTGGGGGGATTCACCTCGTGTTCCCTCTGCCCGGGATTTTTGGGGGAGATGGAGCGCAGGGCTGGGGTGGGAGGTAAAATGGGGAGGGGATGGGGTGGGATTCCCAGAGGAGCTGTGCTGCCCCTGGAAGTGTCCAAGGCCAGGCTGGGATAACCTGGGATGGTGGAAGGTGTTGTGTTTGGAACTGGATGGATTTAAGGTCATTTCCAACCCAAACCATTCCAGGATTCCATTTTCCCATCCCTCTGCAGGTGCTGCAGGAACAGCCTTGGAAACTGGGAATGTGCTGGAGGGACAGGGAATGGCTTCCCACTGCCACAGGGCAGGGATGGATGGGATTTGGGAAGGAGTTCCTGGCTGGGATGGAATTCCCAGAGGAGCTGTGCTGCCCCTGGATCCCTGGAATTGTCCAAGGCCAGGCTGGGATAACCTGGGAAAGTGGAAATGTTGGGGTTGGGACTGGATGGGGTTTAGGTCACTCCCAGCCCAAACCATTCCCCAATTCCATGATCTTCATCTTCCATGGAGGATGGGGAGGGGCTGGATTTGGGAATGCCATGGATCCCATCCTGGATGGCTGGATGAGCACATCCCTGGATTTGTTTGCTCCTTTCCACAGGGGAGCATGAGTTCCATGAGTCTCCAGTGAAGCCTCTTAGAAGATTTAATTATATTAAAAGTATTAATTAAGAATCTATTAATTCTTAATAATTATATTATTTTATCTCACCTAGCGGCTCTGGGCACCCCTGGCAGCAGGAAATCCCAGGATTTATCTCACCCCAGCTTTCCCAGCTCCCACTGCCCTGCAGGAGCAGAAAGCCAGAATTCCCCACTTCCAGGAGTTCCCATTTCCCAATTAAACCCTTTTTTCCCATGCCCTCCCTCCCCGGCTCCGCTCCATTTATCTCCCCTCGTTTGTCACCTTTATCCATTCCCGATCTCCCGGCGGGGCCGTGGAGTTAAGAGCAGGATTAGGGGCAGTTTAATTGGATCGCCCTCCCAACAGCAGCTCCAATAAAACTTTATGGGAAGATAAAAATCTCCCAGGGTTTAACAGCTCCGGCCGGAACAAAAGGGACTGGAGAGGGGAACGACATCACTTTTTCCACCTCCTATTTCATTTTTTTTTTTTTATTTTGCTGGTGGAATTCTCTGCCAAGCCCGTTCGAGGCTGATTAACCAGGGAAGGGAGGATTTGTGGGAGCTGCGTTATCCCTTTTTTCCGTGTGTAAGCACTCGCTGGCTGCTGCTCTCGCCCTCTCCCTGTGATTCCCCCTGACAGGAAGATGAATTGGGCTCCGGCCGGGGAGAAAATAACATTTATTCCACATGGAAAATGTGCTGAGCCGCGGGAGAAGCGGGAGCGGGGAGGTCAGGATGGGGGAGCGGGGAGAGGAGGGGAGGGATGAGCCTGGATTTGGGTTCCTTGGAGCAGCAGCCTCGTTATCCCGGTTTAGGGACTCCTGGTTGACATCCCTGATGATTTCCAGGAACCAGGAATGTGTTATCCCAGTTTGGGGGCTCGGGTTGAACATAACTAATGATTTCCAGATTCTGGGAATGTGTTATTCCAGTTTAGAGGTTCTTGATTTTCATCCCTGATGATCCCCCAGGCATTGGGAATGTGTTATCCTGGTTTGGAGGTTCTTGCTTTTCATCCCTGATGATCCCCCAGGCATTGGGAATGTGTTATCCTGGTTTGGAGGTTCTTGATTTTCATCCCTGATGATTTCCCGGCATTGGGAATGTGTTATCCTGGTTTGGGGGCTTGGATTGAACATCCCTGATGCTTTCCAGGTTCTGGGAATGTGTTGTCCTGGTTTATAGGTTCTTGTTTTACATCCCTGATGATCTCCAGGCCCCGGGAATGTGTTGCCAGCCTGGAATTTCCACGGGAAGATGCAGTGTGGTTCCTCCAGCCTCTCCCATCCCACATCCCCATCCCATCCTGCTCATCCCATCCCGTTTTCCCAGAGGATCCCTCTGCCTTTTCCCACTCCTTTCCATCCCGGGGACAGCAGGGATGGTGGGGAGCTTTCCAGAAGGATCCAGGATGAATGGGAGCTGATTGAGGCTGCCTGGCTCCGGGAAAAGCTGGGAATGAGCCAAATTCCCTCCTCCACCACCACAGAGCCCCAGATCTTCCCCTGCTGGGAGCTCTCCCAGCCCAAAGCAAAATTCCAAAGAAAAAATGGGAATTGCCACAGCTCTAGAGGAACACTGCTGGATCCAACTGAACCCTGCAGGAAAATCAAATTAAAATCTGGGGGAAATCTGCCCTTTCCTTGCTGGTTTTGCTCCTCTCCCTCAGCCTGCTAGCTGCTCCTGGTAGGAAAAAAAAAATCCAAACTAATCTTCATTAGGGTGGGAATTGTTCCCATTCCTGTTAAAAATAATCCTGGTTGGGTTTTTTCTCCCCCCTCGCTCTGCCTTTGAATCTTTCGGGTTCTTGGACCAACTTTTCTCTTCTTCTGAAGTGACATATGGGGGGGAAAAGTGGGGGGAAGTGTGAAGGGAGGAGGCGGAACAAAAGAAGGGCACGAAAATAGGGAAAATTGGGGGTGGCTGGCGGGGAAGGGAGGAGGGGAGAGCTTGAGGATGTTGCAGGATGAAAACCTCATCCCAAATCCCCCCAAAAAAACAGCAAAAAGGCTGCAGGGAAGGTTCTTGACCCCGGGAATTGAGGGGTGAGGAATGGGGCTGGAGCATCCAAAGGGGGATTTTGGGATTGGATCATCCCTCAGGGCACTTTTCCCATGTTTTCTCCATCCTTCCCGAGTTCCCAATGCCTCTCCCAGCCCACCTGGAATCCTTTTCCCTTTGGGAAGCACCAGGCAGGACCTGCAGGCAATTCCAGAAAAATCCTCTCCTGGAATCCAAGAGGACAAGGATTCACTGCCAGCCCCGCAGGGGACAGCGGGACGAACAAAGGGACATTGTCAGGTCCTTCCAGGCCCCAAATCCGGATTTTGCAGGAGTTTTCCAGACCCCAACTGGCTCTGCCTCGGGCGGAATATCCGAGGATCAATCTTTAATGGAGCTGAGCTTTTGAAATGTGTGTTTATACCCAGAATTGCTCAGGGCCTCAGCTCCCCCCTCTGCTGACTGCTCTGACTCTGCTTCCCCTTTTCCTGCCTGTTCTGCTGCTCCCAAAATTCCGATTTTTTGGGGGCTAGCTGGTGAAACCTCAGGGGAACCACCTTGGGTTGGGATCTCTCCAAAATCCCCCTGGCTTGGGGAAAGTGCTGGGGAATCATCTCCCCTCTCCCCTCTGTTTTTGGGGTTGCCCTGAGGAGCTTTTCCATCCCAGCGCTCATTCCAGAGTTTTTCCTGCCTGGAGAGACCTCTCCGAGGGGAAGCTGGGAATGATGGCAGCTCTGCCCTCCCTTCCCATAAATGGCCCAAATCCCATTTTCCAGGGACAACGAGACGCTTTTCCCATTCAGTGCCTCCTCCAGCTCCTTGAAATCCAGCCAGGAGCCGCCGGGAAGGGAAAATCCCGATTTCCCTCCCCGATCCGATCACCGCAGCGGGGTCAGGCCGGACCAGCCTCACCTCCCAGCCCCGGGAGCTTCCCCTCGGAGCGGAAGATGCAGAAATCCCAAAGTTTGCTGAGCCAGAGCGGGTTTTTGGCGGCGGAGAGGGGAGAGGGTGCGGGGCTGCGAGCAGCGCTAATTCCGAGATGCAAATCGCCCAGGAGTGACCCAACAGCAGCGAGAGATGAATTAATTGCCGGCGAATCGCTAATGAGGCGTTGTGAGTCAGCAGCAGTTTGATCTCGGGCAGATGAGGAAGGAGCTGCGGGAAAAGGTTGGGATTGAAGCCATTCCAGGCTCCTCATCCCACGCGGGTGGGGATTTGGGATGACTGCAAATGAGGCTCCGGAGCATCCCAAAACCCCTTGGGGCCTCAGCGAGCATCCCAAACCCTGTGCTTCCCATCTCCAGCCCCGCGGGATGCTCGGGATGGCGCTGGGACCCCAAAATCCCTCAGCCTGGTGGCATCATTCCCACCTGGATCCGCTCCAGCAGATTCCTTTGGAATCCACACCAAACACACCGGGAAAGCCCAGCCCGGCCTGCTGTGACCATACAGCGCTCCTGGCGCGAATCCCACTCAAAATATTCCCCAAAATCATCCCCTAACCCCCTCCTGGCAGCGCCGCGGGGCTCCCAGCGCTGCCCCGAGCCTCACCCGGAGCGAATCGCGGCTGGAAAATCAAACGCAAAACCCCCGAGGAGCGGCGGGGAGGGAGGGGAAGCTCCTTTCATCCGGCTAAATGGCTCGTGGCTGACAAGGAGCTGCTGTTCTCTGCCTCTGCAGAGCTTTTAGAGCCCCGAGAAGGACAGGCAATTACCGCCAGGTTCGCGCTCTCCGCCCGGCCGCGCAAATCGCTGGCCGAGGTTGTGCCGAGCAGGGAGAAAAAGGGATTTTTGGTGAGCGGGAGAAGCGGCGGGTCAGGCCTGTGGGTTCAGCCGGAAAAACCCTGGAGAGATCAGAAACTGGAGGAGAGGGGGAAGCGCGGGAAGGGATTTTGGGCCCGCGAGGGGTTGGTGGCACTGGGGACAGCTGCGGGCTTTTCCCCGGGGTTGGTGGCGCTGGGGACATCTCTGGGAGGGGACAGGGAGGGCACAGCACCTGCTGGCTCTGCCAAGGCTATTTTTGGCTCCATTTAATACCCTTGAAAGCCTCGCTGATGCTGCCAAAAGCCTCAGCCCTCGGAAAACCGAATTAAACTTTACTGAGGAGAGTTAAAAATTCATTATTTGCCTTCAATCCCTGCCATTGCTGCTCTCTCCCCCCATTTGTGTTTTCGCTAATTAGTCTGCTAATGACTGCTGCTCTAATGACCCTTTCTGGGCGGGGCAGGGGGAAAAGGAGCCGCGCTGGATTTCATGGCATTGCCCTTGGCTGGTGATGATTTTGGGGGGAATTTGTGGTGTTTTGGGACTGTTTCGGCCTCAAAACCCTCCCAGGGAGGGATTTTTCCCCAATATCCCACCTAACCCCTCCCTGGGGCAGTGGGAAGCCATTCCCAGTCTCCTGGCAATCCAAACCCTTTCCCAAATCCTTTTCCAGGTTTCTTCGAGCTCCCTTCAGGTCCTGGAAGGTGGGATTGGGTCACGAAAAGCCTCAAGGGACCCCGCTGGATTTGGGAGCTCCCAGTGCCTGGAATTCCCACATTTTTGACCGGTTTGGACCATAGGAATATCCCGGCCTGGACTGGGAAGTGCCGTTGGGATTTGGCCAAGAGGAATCTTTTTCCCTGGAGGATTCACTCATCCCTTTTTGGGGTTTTCTGCCCCACTTTTGGAGTTTTTTATCCTCTCCACCACAGGCAGTGATAGCGAGGCTTGGAAAAACCTGGAACAGCCATGGGAAAACCTGGAAGAGCCATGGGAAAACCTGGAACATCCCCGACTTCAGGCAAAGGGAAGATTTGGGGGCGAAAAGCAGTTTTTGGGTGCCACATCTGCCTGAATTCGGGGTGTTCCAGCAGGGATGAGGGAAAGGGAAGCTCCAGGCAGGAATTTAAACCCCACAAACCCTTCCAGGGATGTTTCCCGGTTGGAATTGGGTCAGAGCCGAGACCTGAGCATCAGTTTGAATTCCTTCTCCTCGGAGGTGCCATCCCGATTTGTTTCAGGGATTTCCGAGGAGCCGCACGGAGCAGCCGCTTCCCGACACCGGGAAAACATCCCAGGAGAGCCGGAATTCCAGAGCCTGCGGCATTCCAGAGGCTGGGAAACTCCCCCTTGCCTGCCTGTCCATCAGCCCGGCGTTGGCGTCATTCCCGATTTCCTGCCGAGCCACCGGATCCCAGCGGGGAAAGTTGGATTGGGGGATTTTTCCCCTCCTCCTCCCGCGCGCAGGAATTTGCTGTGGTTTTCCGCATGGCTGGGAATTGTGGTTGTTTCCATGTGTTTTCACTGGAATCGTAATTCTGACAAAAAAAAAAAAAAAGAAACCAACCCTTTCAATAGCGCATTAATTTAATTTATTTTCCCTTGGCTCCGCTTTCCCTTCAATCTGCCACCACTTTCCCTTTTCCAGGACGGAGCTGAGGGTCAAAATTCTCCTGGGAGGGGGGAAGGTGGGAGCAAAACAACCTTCCCGGTGCCTGGATGAGGCTTTTTTTGGGATCAATCTGCTGTCACCGCCGTTAATTCCGTGTGCAAGCTGTTTTTCCAGGGAATTTCTCGCGTCACCGGCATCCCAGCAGGGCTCCATCCACCTCCTGCCGCTCGCCCTTCGCTCGGAAAAGGTGATGGATGCTGTTCCTGCTGCCAGCCCCTTCCCACACGGATCCTGTCACTTCCCAGGAGCCGGAAAAATCCACAATAATTCCCTGCGTCACCTCAGCCGCGCTGCCAAGGCCTGGGGGAAAAAGCTGTGGAAAAAGCTGGATTTTATGAAATCGTGAAGGTCAAGGCAGCTGTCAGGAAATCGATGGGGTGATGATCCCGAAAATAAGCTGGAAAAACAGGGAGAGGTCAGAGGGAAACGGAGAGCAACATCAGCTTGTGGGGCCAGGGGGAAAAAAACTCCTTGGATGTGCTGGAGAACAAATTCCAGGAGAAAAAATCGGATGCAGATGGCCTGGGTTGGGAAATTGGGGATGGGAAATTGTCCTTTTGGAGCCAGAACGTGGGAATTTGGTGGTGCTCCCTGATTGTTTCCATGCGCTGGGGATTGTTTTTCCCATCCAGGAGAAGGTGGTGCTCAGCGCTGGTGTTTGCCAGCCCCTCGTGCTCCTCACCCCACAGAGCTCCCATGGGTGGATAATGAACTCCTGCTGGCCTCTGGAATTCCCACTCCGGGGAGGATTGGAGCAGCAGGGAGGATTTTTGGCTCCCAGCCTGAGGAATTCCTGTTTAAGGTGTGATTTTCGGTGGCAGATCAGCCAAATTCGGCAGCCCAGCGTCTCCAGGAGTGTTCAGGATCCTGGGAGCAGTTCATGGGAACAGGCAGAGCTTCCTGGGCATTGCTGCTCTCCTGCTTTTCCTCAGTGTCCTGAACTCTGTGGGGACTGGGATTGGGATTCCTGCTAGGAATGGGATTGGGATCCTCACAGGGATTGGGATTGGGATTCCTGCTGGGCTGGGATTGGGATTCCTGCTAGGAATGGGATTGGGATCCTCTCTAGGACTGGGATTGGGATCCTTACTGGGATTGGAATTCTCGCTGGGCTGGAATTGGGATCTTCCCAGGGACTGGGATTCCCGCTGGGTTGGGATTGGGATTCCCTATAGGACTGGAACTGGGATCCTTGCTGGACTGGGATTGGGATCCTCTCTAGGACTAGAATTGGGATTCCCACTGGGCTAGGATTGGGATCCCCACTGGGTTGGGATTGGGATTCCCTCTAGGACAGGGATTGATATTCCATCCGGGCTGGGATTGGGATCTTCACAGGGCTGGAATTTGGATCCTCACAAGGATTGGGATCCTCGCCGGGATTGGGATCTCTGCTGGGATTGGGATTCCCGCTAGGACTGGAATTGGGATCCTCGGTGGGCTGGAATTGGGATCCTCGCTATTGGGATTCCCACTGCGCTGGGATTCCTCACACTGCCACCCCTGGAGGAGGAGCTGGAGGTCTCCCAGTCACCCAGGTGTGTCCCAAAATTCGGAGGATGCTGGATTTTGGCCTCACTGCTCCCACAAACCCCTGGAATGTTCATCCCGCAGGCTCCGTTCTCCTCTCACCATCTCCCAGCAGATCCTGCTGTGTTCCCTGTGGGATTTTCCCTGTTTACAGAGCATGGAATGCTGGCAGGACCTGGGCTCTGGAGCCTGGAGGGACAGTGAGGGGGGACAGGAAGGGACAGAGCCAGCAGAGCTCTCCAAGCCTTTTTTTCCCCTAAAAATCTGGCTGGGATGATCCCGCTTTCTCCGTGCTGCTGGTTCTCATTATCCCTCCTGCTCATTAAATAATTAGCAGTCCTGTTCCACATCCTAATCCCTCACTAATCCTTGGCTGGGTTTGCTGGCAGTTGGAAGTTTGGGATCCCAGAGGGGACAGTTATTTCCCAGCCCTGAGGAGCTTCCCGTGTGTGGGTGGGAAAAAACTTTGGGAAAAACATGGGAAAAAAAGGAAAAATTGGTGAGGAGGATCCCAAGTTGTGTCTGACTTATCCCTGGAAGTGTCCAAGGCCAGGCTGGATGGGGTTTGGAGCAATCTGGGATAGTGGAAGGTGAGTTTTCCCTGGATTTTCCTGGTTTTTCCCCCATCCCCATCCTGCTCCCAGCTCCAAAGGCTTTCGGGATGCTCAGGGATCCTCAAATCCAGGGAATGACCTTGAAACCACCCTGGGAGAGGAGCAGAGCCAGAATAAATGCTAATTTATGGGGATTTACAGCCAACTTCCTGGAGATTCCATAATCCCAGATACCCTAAAAGTTCAGAGTTGCCATTCCCGAATCAGGGGAGGAATTTCAATGGGAAAAAACCACCAGGAGAGCAGGAATCTCCCTTCCTCCATGGCTCTGAGGAGAAGCTCCTGATCATTCCAGGAGATCCTTATTTAAACCTCTCCATTTATTAACAACGGGAATATTCTTTGCCTTCACAGCGTTTTTCCACGAGCCAGGGAAAGGAGGATTTTTTTTTTTTCCCATGAATTGTAATTGATTTATTTTCTAATGGAATATTGTCCGACATGCACGGACTCGTCGGATAAATTATTCATCGGCACATTTTTAAATAATGCAGCCACTTCTGCTCTTCCCACTCGGATCTCCTGCTCCTGAAAAATCAGCGCTGGGAAGGAATCTTCACCTACGGAGTCTCCATTTCTCCCAGTTAAACTGTTGGGAATTAATGACTGGAAAGGTGAAAATTAATTAAATTCGTGATCCAGAGGCTGGAATTACGCCTTGCTGCAGGATCTGTGGGTGGGATTTCCATAATCAGCCATCCCTGGATCCACCACTCCTACATTTCCATGAGCTCCAGGCTGCTCCAAAGGCTCTTCCACATCCCAGGAGGATCCTTGGGAATTTCCAGCCCCAGGGAATTTGCTCAAAGCCTCCCAAATCCATGGATTCCATCCCAAATTCCCCAGGCAGTGCCTGCTGGGACACTCGGAATTCTCCTGCTCATTCTGCTCTCCTTCCCTTCCCAAATCCAATTAAATCCCCTTTATTATTTCCCTCTTGGACACAGCTCCTTGCACAATTAAGGAATCATTTCCAAGCACAAGCTCTAATTGCCTCGCTCCTGCCGACCTCCCTCTCCAAAGCTTTTGGCTTTCTTTCCACTCCCACTTCCTTTTTATTGGGATCAGGAGGGAGGAGAGACTCAACCAAATCCCTAAAAATAAGGGAAATCAAAAGAGCTGGGAGATCTGGAATGGGGCTGTGATCCCGGAGATCCCAGAGCTTCCAGAGCTCCTCTCCTCATCCTGAAGTACAAATCCTTCCCTTTTCCTCAGCTCTCAAGGACTTGGCTTGGCTTTGTTTCCTTGATTTTAAGCAAATCCCAGCTTTTGGCTCCTTTTGGATCCTCTGGATCCGTCCCGGCTGGATCAGGATTGGCACAACCAGCGAGGCCTTTCTCCTCCATCCCATTCCTTCGGCACATCCAGGCGTTTTTCCAGCGGGAATTTTCCTCATTTCCAGCCTCACCCGCCGGGATTCCAGGCTGGGCAGGGAGGTCGATGCCTCTGACGGATTCCCGAAGCTCCGGGGGCTCCGTGCAGTGAAGGAACATAAATCACCTTAATTAAATCATTCACGAGTTCCTCCCTCAGCCCTCGGCATCCGAGCTGGAATGGGACAAACCCTCAGCGTTCCAAGTGAGGACTTTGGGATCATCGATTTCCTGGTCTGTTTTTATGGATATCAAAGCTCTGGGAATGGGGTTGGATTGGTTTAATTAGCAGCTCTTTCCCAGAGCACACAGGTTTTTGGGAATGGTGGAATCATGGAACCATGGGAAGGGATTTTAGCACCTTCCACCAGCCAGGGCTGCTCCAAAATCCAGGGATTCCCCGGCGCCACAGGGAATGGCGTTCTCCGCGCCGCGATTAATTCCCGATTTCCCGCTCCATGGCGGGGCGGAACGGGGGATTGTTGGGAGCTTTTCCCGGCGCTTGTGGAACCGTTCAGCTTTTTGAGGAGCTGTGATGGTGAATCAAGCCTGGCCTGGGGTTCCAATTGTCCCTGATCCAATAATTCCCAATCCCAGCCGCTCTGGAGGAGGCTGAAGGTGTCTGGCAGCTGCTCCAGATATTGTGGGAGAAATGCTCTGGATGAAGAGGGATCAGGTTTTCCCAAATGGATTTTTGGAGGGAAAGCTGCTGGGGGAACACAACTCCATCTCCCTGACATCCATCCCGATCCGTGACCTTTCCCTCTTTTCATTAGGAATGTAGATCAGCCCCTCCCGAGCTGCCTTTTGGGATCTGAAGGGGATTTGGGGATTTGATTTTGGGATTGGAAGCACCACTCGAATTCCTGATCTCCTCTCACCGCCAGCCTGGGTTATCCTGGTTGGAACTTCCATGAAAACTCCATGAAAACTCCACGAAATCTCCATGAAAACTCCATGAAAACTCCATGGAAACTCCATGAAATCTCCATGAAAACTCCATGAAAACTCCATTTTCCTACTGAATTCTGGATCTGCCATCTCTGGGATAGACCTGGAGTCTCTCATTCTCTTTAATTCCCTGTTCCCTGCCACTCTTTAATGGCAATCACGGCACTTTCCCAATTAACTGCCCAATATAATTTTATTTTCCCACTCTATTGAACATGGTTTGTGCATAAAGCCGGGAATGACAACCCAGGCAGGAGATGGGAATTTATTTTTAAGAGGACATGGCCGGGAGCCAAAACCTTGGGATTTTATTCCTGGTCTTTCCCAGGGTTTTAACCTGGATGGAGAAAACCTGCTGGGACAACAGGTATGTCCAACATCTGGATTTCTGCAGCTGGTTTTTGGGATAAAAAGAGTGGATTTGGTCTCATTGCTGCACCAAAGGATTCGATGCAGTGGGAATGGCTGGAAAAGGTGCCTCGTTTTGGGTGGGAATTGCTGCTTTTTGCCATTTTCAGACCAAGACTAGCCCACAACTCTTGGCCTCTAACTCAGATAAATCCGAGTCCAATCCATGGATGAAAATTCCCGACAATAAACCCCAAAGTGCTCCTGTTTTGGGGCTTAAAAAGGCCAAACTTCCCATCGGAGGCAGGAGGGATGTGCTGAGGGCTGAGTCAGAGCCCAGCTCTGCTCCAGCTGATCCCAGTGCTCATCCATCACCCCGGGAAAAGCCCCAAACCCTCCTCCATCCCATAAACACAGCAAAGGAGGTTTTCCTTAACAGGAAAAGGAGAAAGGAAATGCTTTCCCAGGGGGAAATCCCGAATTTTCCAGAGATCAGGGATGTTTTCCCCTCCTAAACCAGCTCGTTTTCCCTATAAACACAAAGCAAACAAGCGATTCCCGGGAACAAGAGGAAGGGGAACCTCCAGCCGTGACCTGCGGCGCTCCGGGAATGTGTTCCCAATAATCAGCCGCTGTTTATTTAATGGACAATAACTCCGCGCTAAGCTCCGGCGGAACGTGGAGTTAATTAAAAATGGCTTTGGAATGGCTCCTCCAGGGAGGAGAATCTGTGTTATCCGAGGGGTTTTATTGTTATTCCTTCCCTTCCCTCTCTCCAGCCCTGCTGCTGGTTTGATCTGTTCCCGGGAATTCAGGGCAGGTGGGTTTGGATTTAACCACCCGGAATTTGGGCATTTTTTCCTGTGGGAATTGAGGCTGGATTGGTGAAATTTAACCCATTTTCCCTGGGATTTGGGGCTGGGATAGAGGGGTTGGGTGGAGGGAATTCCAGCCCTTCCCTGCATCCCTGCTGGGATTTGGGGGTGCTGATGGAAGCACAGCTGGATACCCTGGAATGCCCAATCCCAAAAGGCAGAAATGAGGTGAGATTTTGGGAAAACTCAAGGAGCTCATCCCACTTGGCACGGAGAAGATTCCAGCTCTGTCCCAAATCTTTGTTTTTCACCCCTGCTGGGTCATTCCTGCCTTTCCAGGGTGATCCTACTGGGATCCCAGGCTGTGTTTTATCCCATAAATCACCACCTGGATTCCCCATGGAGCGTTCAGCTGTTATCTCTCATGGAATATTTCCACATCCTCATTCCTGTGGAGTCTCCAGGTGGGAAAATCCCCCTCTGGAATATCAGCATCTCCATCACTGCCGGGCCAGGAAATCAGCAATGGGAATAATTCACCTCCAACCTGCCGGGAATTCCCTCCAGAATAATTCATCAGCGATGGGAATAATTCACCTTTAACCTGCCGGGAATTCCCTCCAGAATAATTCATCGGGAAGGAATTCCCAGCTCCGTTTGGGATCATCCCAGCCGCCAGCAGCTCCTGTTTCCTTGGAGAATCTCTTCATCCCAAGGATCTGATTCCTCCTGATGTTCCCTAATCGCTGCTGCTCCGCCGCCGAGTGGTTTTTCCCTCTCTGCCTTTATTCCCGTCTCCTCTTGTTTGGATCAGGTGTTGGCTGAGTTATCCCAAAGGTTTTTTATTTTCCTCAGGGATTTTCGCGGTGTTTTGGATTAAAACCACGGGAATCATCCCCAAAAAAACCCAAGCAACACCAAAAAGGAATTGAGGAGAAGATTTGACCCCAAAATCCTGTAAATCCAGGTTGATCCCAATAAAAATCAGCCCCTTTTGCTGCTTCCTGCCCTCCAAACCAGCTGGGAGGGAAAAAAAATCCCATTTTTTCTCCTTTGCCCTCCACTCCAGAGAGAAGAAAAGGAACAAAAAACCCGTTCAGGCTTTTTTTATCCAAACACTTTCCAAGTTAATTTCCAAAAGCTGGGAACACTCGATAGTTTTAATTAAGCCGCTGCCTTGGGAAATCTAATTTGTGCAGCCAAAGCCTCTCACTTTCCTTGGATAGGGATCTCACTCCGGGAAACAGCGATGGTTCCAGCAGCAGTGACTCCAGGGATTTGATTTTATTCCATTTTTTATTCCATTTTATTCCGTTTTATTCCATATTTTATTCCGTTTTATTTTATATTTCATTTGATTTCGCCATGGAAATCACATGTTTCCCATTTATTTTGGCCTAGCCTGGCTGTGCTGCTGGAAAGGGAAATCCAGATTTTTCCAGGGATCATATGGAGCCCATGTGGGAACAGCTCGTTATCCCAAACTCCACATCAATTAATCCCAAATTTGATTTTCTCCCTCAGCAGCCATCCGGGTTTAATTCCTAATGGGAACATGGAAAACACTGTGGGATCATTGGAAACACCACACTGGGGTCGGGTTTGGGTTTTCATTTTCCTGCTGGGATTTGCTGATTCACTTGGATTAATTAAAACTGATCCAAGAGCAGGGAAAACCCTGGATTTGCTGCGTGCCACAGCAAGCCCGGGAAGGCTGGAAAACTTGGAAAACTCCATGGATTTCTGCCTCAGGGAGATGTGCTGGAATGATGGACACAATCCATGGGTTTGGGATGAATCCTGGGAATGCTGGGCACGATCGGCGCACTAATTAAAGATATGCAAATGAGGAATTACTGAGGAGTTTCTGATAAACCCTCAGAGCTCCCAGACCTCTCTTCCCACAAAACTCTCAGCTCTCCAAGGTTATTTTGGATCGTTCAGGATGCATTTCCAGCTCCTTTTCCCGTTTTTTTCCCCTGGAATTGTCATTCCCATCCCTGCATCCCCTCCCAGCCCATCTGTGTTCCCTCAGCTCCTCCAGAAACAGGGAAAGGTTGGATTTAGGAGGAGCAGGAGACGAATGGATTTGTCCATATGGAGGAAGACAAATAAACAGGGAGATAAGGAGAGCGCTGCGCGTGTTTGGAATTAAATTTGGGAATTTCTCCCGTGGCTCCATCAGGACCTCCATGATCCCAGCGTTTCCTGCCTCGGTGGCCAGAAATAAATCCCTTTATTTGAGGGATAAACTGGGATTGTGGGGATAAACCAGACCAGGATGGAGAGGACAAAAATCAGCCCAGTGGGGGGAAAAAAAAAAATCCCATTTCCCACTGAAAATTCCATCTCTGCTCCTCGCCTGGCCTCGTCCTGCTGCACTTCCCAGCTTTTCCGGAGGCTGCCGAGGAAAGGGTCATTTCTGGGGATATTTTTAGGCCTGGCACCTGCCCGTGGAGAGGGAAGGTGGGATCTGCCAGCTCGCTCCAGGCAGGATTCGGGAGCAGATGGAGCTCCAGGCTGCTGACAGGGATGTGAGGAGAAGTTGGAGTTTCAGTTTTGGGGAGGGTTGGGTGCTTTTCCAGCCAGATCTCTCCTTCCTTTCCAGGGAAGCAAAAACACTTGGATTGTCTTCCTTTCATTTCCCAGCCAGGAGCTTTGGGATAAATCCACAGGAAAGGGAATTGCAATCCGGGGAAATTCCTCTTTTTTTTAACCATTCCAAGTGAATTTCCTCGGTGATTTTCCCATCCGAGCAAAGCACTGGAAAATTCAGGGAAATGGGATTTAAATGGGGTTGCTTGGAGCTTTAGGATCCCTCTTTCCATAGAGCGATTTTTGGGGTTAAACAGGAGCTCCAGGAATCCCTAAAATCAAATTTCGATCCCAAATCAAGTCCCAAAAAATCCTCCAAACCGGAATTCAGAGCAGAGCTGAGCATCCCTGCAAATTATCAGGGAGAGCTGGAGATCCCCTCTGGAGTGATCCCTCTTCCAGGAACATCTCCCACTCCGTAAATATTTCCCCAAAAAAAAGCAGGACAAAGCCTAATGTATAAAAGATTGGCTGGAGGATGGATTATGGCATTGCATAGCAATCCTGTCCGCGGGAATTTACGGCGCCGATAAATTCCCTGCGAAAGGAGGCTGGAGGAGTTCAATCCATCCTGGATCCACGGTGAATTCCCAATGTTGCGGTTTGCCCGTTTAGAGGGGAATTGGGATCGAGTCCTGGGGGGATTTGGGATAAAAACCCAAACCAAACCCTAAAAAACCTCATTTCAAAGCCTGGTGGTTCTGTTTGCTCTGGAGTTAACTTAATGGGATCCTTCCTCTTCCCACAGCGCTCCGGATGTGTCTGGAATGGGACAGTGACAGTGACAGTGACAGTGACAATTCCATGGTTTAGGGCACAGAATTCCCCTGGGAATTCAGCTTTCTCACTCCCACCCTGGAGTCTGTGTGGGTTTTGGGTCCAGCAAGATCTGGAGGGGTTAAAGGAGCAACTGCGAGCTTAAAAATATGGAAAAAATTGGGATTTATTCCCAAACTTGATGTATTCCGCAGCAATTCCAGCCCGGAGCCTGCGCTGAACTCCCCGGCTCTTTATGGGTGACATTTGCATGGAAATGGGATCGGAGAGCACTTTTGGGGAGAGCGTTCCCAGCTGTTCCTGCTGCGGATGACCTGAGGGGTGTCTGGGATGAGCTGAGCCGTGGGATGGGGGATGGGGAATGATCCCTGCACTTCCCAAACCCCCGGAAAACCCCAAACCCTGAGCGGATCCTTTCCCATGAATTCAACAATCAAACTTCCGTTTCATTCCGTGTTTTCCCCTCGTTCTTTTCCGCGTTTTCTGCCCCGAAACAACCCTGGCAAAATGCTTCTCATCTGTGGCTGTTTCCTCTCCTTCCCTCGTCATTCCAATCCCATTTTCCCCTTTTTTCCCCTTTTTTCTTCTTTTTTCCCCTTTTTTCCCCTTTTTCCCCCTTTTTTCCCCTTTTTTCCCCTTTTTTCCCCTTTTTTCCCCTTTTTTCCCCTTTTTTCTCCTTTTTCCCCCTCATTCCTGCATTTCCATCCTCCTCCCCTGGAATCTCCTGCATTCCCTGCTTTATTCCCATGGATTTTATCTCAACCTCACCATCCTGAGCCATTTCCAAATCAGCTCCTCTCGTTATTTACACTTTCCAGCCCATTGTGTTTTTTCCACGTCCTCTTCCAATCGATTCCGGGGGAGGCAGGAAAGGAGCTCAATTATTCCCCACAAACCCGCGGATTTGATCCACGCTGGGTTTGGGGTTTTTTATTTTGATTTTTTTTTTTTTTACATTTTTAGAAAATCGATTCCTGGCGGTTGGGTTTGTTCAGACTGCGGGGCCAGAAGGAGCTGACAGAGTAGACATTTATTCCTGGGCCAGGAGCATCCATCCAAACCCTTATCCCGGATTTTTTTCTGGAACAAACATTCCCAAAATCTCCTGGCTGGATTTTGGATCCCTGATGGGTCTCAGGATGCTGAGGGGTTGGGAAGTGCTGCTGTTATTTAAGCAAAAAAGGGACTAAAAACTGAAGGCTTTTGGGACTGGAAAGTAAAAACGAAGCTCAAAATAAGAATGAAAATAAAAATAAAATTGAAATTGAAAATTGGAATTGAAGTTGGAATTGGAATTGGGACTGGAATTGGGATTGGAATTAGAATCAAAATCAAAATGGCAATTGGAATTGAATTGGAATAAAAGTAGAATTGAAATAAATACTGAAACTGAAATTTGGAGACCACAGCCCCTCAGAGTTCGGGTTGCTCTTCCAGCTCTCCCGCCCTGCCTTTCCCACAGATTTTGGGAAAGATTTTCCCAAAGATTTCCCCAAGATTTTGGGGCTGTTGGATGATCCAGGCAGGAACATCGCGGGGACATCAGCAGGGACAAAGGACAGCCAGCGCTAAATAAAGTTCCCATTATCCCTGGGCAGAGGCAAGGAGATCGACCAGGCTGTAAATTTTCGGAATTGCCCCCAAAAAGCTTAGCCAGGGAGTAAATCGCAGGGAGCGGCCGGGCTGGCTGCAGC
Organism: Lichenostomus cassidix; assembly: GCF_008360975.1. Lineage (NCBI taxonomy): Eukaryota > Metazoa > Chordata > Aves > Passeriformes > Meliphagidae > Lichenostomus > Lichenostomus cassidix. The sequence goes on along the minus strand of NC_139502.1, from coordinate 1,211,295 downwards.
TAATGGATTCCTCATTAATTAATAATGCTCCGTGATGGAGGATTTATCGATCTCTGGATATCAACCTGACCCCCCATGAATAAAACATGGATAAAAATGGGATCGGATGGTGGGATGGGCTGAGGGTGATCCCGAAATGACCGGGAATGCATTCCTGACCCTCTGGGGCAAATCCTTCCCTTTCCCCCAAGGAATGACATCCTCAGCATGGAAAAATATCAGGAATTTCCGTGCAGAGGGAATCAGTGTCCCTGGGAATACCAACAGCTTCCTGTAAATCCCATTAAATTGACCCAAAATCCCAATTAGAACCCATTAATATGAAGTTCCTGGATGTCACACCCCGAGATCCAGGGAGCAGGGAGGGAAATATTCCAGGATATTCTGGCCAGATTGAGATTAGGAAGGATCAGGAAGGACATGGAGAGTTCTGAGGGTCAAAGATTCCAACAAAGCCGCGGAGATGGAAAATAAACTCGTGGAGACCTCAAAAATTGAGGATTTAGCCCAGTTTGTCCTTCTCCCACCCAGATGGAATTTCATTTCCCACAACATCCATTCCCAAAGTTTTCACCCCACAATTCTGGGCTGTGCTGTCTCATCCTGCCCCCTTTTTCATGGAAAAGAAGCAATTAAAGAAAGTAAATGTCGAAATTCTAGCTCTTTTTAGGATGAAATTCCGATAAAAAAGGGGATTTAAATAAAACTCTTTGTTTTGCTCTCTCCTCCCCCACTCCGGCTCCTTCCTCCGCTTCCCAATTATTTCTGGAGATTAATTTGGGAGACAAGGTGAGGGAAGGGAGGAGGCGGGAGAGTTTATTTACCGGCGGGATGAAACTCTGGGAAAAATATTTGGAGATGGGAAGGGAAGGGAAGGGAAGGGGAGCGATAAGGAAAAACTGCCTGGAATGAAAAGCTGATCCCAATGGAATCCTGGGAATGGGGAAACAATGGGATATTGGGAAATGGGAAAAGAATGGGATACTGGGAATGGGAGAAACATTCCCAGGATACTGGGAAAGGGGAAATTAATGGGATATTGGGAAGGGAAAAATAATGGGATACTGGGAAAGGGGAAAATATTGGGATACAGGGAAAGGGGGAAAAATGGGATATTGGGAAAGGGGAAATTAATGGGATGTTGGGAGGGGGAAACGATGGGATACAGGGAAAAAACCCCAAATATAGGGAATGCACAAGGAATGACAAACCCCATTCTAACCCTGCTGTGGGAATGATCCCAGCGGCTGCAGCTCCCAGTTTTCCAAGGATATTTTCCCAGCTCTTTCCCAGCGGGATTTGCCGCTCGGGAGCTGTGGAGTTGTACCCGAGCTGCCGATATTTCACATTCCAGCAGGAACAAGGATGCAATTACGGAGCTCAGCGATGCAGCACGGCGCTGGCAGCGGGAGAAAGGGCCTGGAATGACAACTCGGGGCCTGGGAGTGTTTATCCCGGAGAAAAGGGGGATCAGGGGGATGTTCTGGCTCTCCCTGAAATGTGGATTAGGGGGAAGTCGGGCTTTGCTCCCAGGGAATAACAGGACAGGAGGGAACAGCCTCAGGCTGGAATTCAGGAGGAATTTCCTCATGGAAAGGGTTGGCAGGGAGGTTTGGATCTCCAGAGGTGCCCAAGGAATTCCTGGATGTGGCACAAGGGATTGGGCACAGCTCGGACTCGGTGACCTTGGAGGGATTTTCCAAACTCAGGAATTCAGGGATTCAGGGATTCAGGGATTCAGGGATTCAGGAATTCAGGAATTCAGGAATTCAGGGATTCAGGGATTCAGGGACTCAGGGATTCAGGGATTCAGGGATTCAGGGATTCAGGGATTCAGGGATTCAGGAATTCAGGGATTCAGGGACTCAGGGACTCAGGAATTCAGGGATTCAGGGATTCAGGGATTCAAGGATTCAGGGATTCAGAGATTCAGGAATTCAGGGATTCATTGATTCAGGGATTCAGAGATTCAGGAATTCAGGGATTCAGGAATTCAGGGATTCAGAGATTCAGGAATTCAGGGATTCAGGGATTCAGGAATTCAAGGATTCAGGGATTCAGGGATTCAGGAATTCAGGGATTCAGGAATTCAGGGATTTAGGGATTCAGGAATTCAGAGATTCAGGAATTCAGGGATTCAGAGATTCAGGAATTCAGGGATTCAGGGATTCTCCCAGCAGCTGGGAGCAGGGAGCTCTCCCTGGTCAGGCACTTGTTGGGAGTTAATGGAATGTCAGGGAGCATTAGGAGCGACAAGAGCAGCGACACTGCAGCTCCGGAGCCAGGCGGGAGCAGGCGGGAATGACAGGGAATTGCAGGGAACAACACCGATCTGTTTGATGTGGCTTTGGTGGGATTTTTTGGGAATGCAGGGCAGTTCTGCCTCATCAGCCTGGCCTGAAATTCCAAATTATTTCCTTTACCCTCCGTGCATCAGCATCATTCCCAATTGCAGGGATTGCTCCCCTCGCGGCATTCCCGGGATGGATCAGACCTGACTGCTCGGGATCGATCGGGATTTGGAGGCTTTGTTCCCAGACAGGGACATCGATGGGAGCAATGGAGCTGAAAATCCATGGCTCGGCTCGGCTCGGGCTGGCGTGAAACGAATTTTCAGGAACACAATCATGGTATTTTTAGGAATATAACCCTGGTATTTTCAGGAATATAACCCTGGTATTTTCAGGAATAAACCCATTGTATTTTCAGGAATGTTTGGCTCTCCTGGGATTGCTGTCCCTCCAGGTTCCTCGTGCTGGGTGAGCATTCCCAGGAACCTATTCCAGAATTTTTAGCTGAGTTCCCATGGGAAGTTTGGGAGGGTTGGAAGGGGTCTGGAAGGACCATCCTGGCTGTTTTTTTGGGTGGATCATGGAATCACTGGGGTTGGAAAATCCCTCCAAGGCCATCGAGTCCATGCTGTGCTGGATCCCCACCTCGTGCCACATCCTGGCATTCCCTGGACACACCAGTGTCACCTGGAGAAGGATTGGGGATGGGAACATCCCTGAGGCACAGGGAACCCTTTGGAATGAGACCCCGAGGATCCCAGGATTTCTGAACAGGAACTGCACCAGCAAATCCTCCCTGAGAGCAAGGAACGGATCTATCCCTGTGGGTTGTTGTTGATGTTGAATTCCCTAATTCCTTTCCCCGGGATTCTGGGAAGCTGCTCGGGATGCTGAGCACAGCCTGGCTCAGCCCAGCCTCGGCAGCTGCTAATCCTGACTGTTCATGGGGAATTTGGGATGAGAATTCCAGCACGGTTAGGCTCCATTCGGCCTTGGCAGCTCCGGAATTTTTCCTCCCCTGTCACAATTCCATGTCACGGTTCCTTCACAATTCCCTGACGTAATTCCCTTGCATAACTCCATGTCACAATTTCCTGTCACAATTCCATGTCACGATTTTATCACAATTCTGTCACTATTTCGCCTCACAATTCCCTGGCATAATTCCATGTCACAATTCCTGTCACAGTTCCATGTCACAATTCCATCACAATTCCATCACAATTTCCTGCCACAATTCCATGTCACGATTCCATGTCACAATCCATGTCACAATTCCATGTCACTATTCCATGTCACAATTCCACCACAATTTCCTGTCACAATCCATGTCACAATTCCTTCACAATTTCCCATCACAATTCCTGTCACGATTCCATCACAATTCCATCACAATTCCATGTCACAATTCCGTCACAATTTCCCATCACAATTCCCTGTCACAGTTCCCAGAGGAGTTAAATTCCCATTTTTCTGGCATTCCCGAGGCTGATTTCCCTCTCCTGCCTCCTGGCCCATCATGACCAAGCAGTGAAGCAGAGCCAAGGGTGGGAAATCCTTGGATTGCTCCCAAGGAAGGAGCTCAGAGCCATTAACATCCCTAAAAATGAAACATTGATGGCTGGATGGAAAGCTGTTAGCGGGAATGGGGGAACTGGCAATCCAACACCTGAGCTCCTGCCTGCTCTGCTCCGGGAAAAAATCCCAAATGCAGGAGGAAAGGAGAGGGAGGAGCAGATCCAGCAGGAGGGGAAGGAGCTGGGCTGAGAAAGGCCTGGCTCTGCTTCACCCAATGGGAAAAACTTTACATTTTAAATTCCACAACTAACAGCCAAAATTTGGCTTTTCTCCCACATTTCCCTTTCCCAAAAACACCTCCAGGGATGTTTGAGTGCTTCCCTCCATCCCTGTCTGCTCCCGGAATCTGTGACCCCAAAAAAGCCCCAAATCCATCCATCCCACGTTGTTTGTAGGTTTTATGGAAGCATTGGGACTTTGGGCACGTCTGGCCCTTTTTTAAACTCCGGAAAATTCAATTCCACGCATCCAGGGCTGTTTTCCCTCCCTCCCGTCCCCTGATTTGCATTCTGCTTAGGATTCACAGCCTCGTGCTCCTCGTGAATTCCTGAGCATCGATTCCTGGGGGGAACGGCAGGAATGTGAGCCTGGAAAGCTTTTCCCTGATTTCCAAACCCTTGGGCACTTCCAGGGATCCAGGAGCTCCTCTGGGAATTCCATCCCAACCCCTCACAGTCCCCAGAGCTCCTAACGAGGTGGGAATTCCATTCTGCAGCTCCGAGTCAAACTCCTGGAAAAATAAATCCAAAAAACCCCAAAAAAAGGCTTTTATTCCAGGATTTCTGGTGGGATTTCTCACCTCTCAGCCCTCCCTGGCTGCTCTCACCTCTGGCATTCCCAGGGAGAGCTCAGCATCCTGAAAAACCCTGAAAAAAAATCCTCTTTTCCCTGCCCTGGCATTTGATTCCTTATCGGGGGGGAGATCCACAGAGGGAAGGAATTTATTGTGGGAATGATTTGATAACGCACAGCCAGGCGGCTCCGTGACCTTAAAATCCGCCTGTGAGCAGGGGAGGGAGAAAAAAAATAAATAAAAAAGGGAGAAGAAAAGACTCGGGAAGACTTTGCTGGGAAATGGAATTGTTTTTTCACCATTTCCAGGCTGCTTTAACTCTGCCCTCGGGGTCAATCCGCTCCGGAAGAACCTTTTCCTTCGAGAAAATGTTACAGCCGGGGTTGGTCCAGCAGGAATTTGGGATCAGGTGTCTCCGGGAAGGAAGTTCATGCCAGGTAGCTGGAAAAATGAGGAATATCCCGGGTGGGATCCAAGGAGAGCCCCAGGATGGTCCCAGGGAGCAGCAGGAGGAGCAGGAACAGAATCACTGGGGTGCTTTCCCTGTGCCAGGGATTTGGTTTTCCCAATTTTTCCCCGTTTTCCCTCCAATATTTCCCCGATTTTTCTCCCAATTTCCCCCCATTTTTCTCCCAATTTTCCTGATTTTTATCCCTATTTTTCTCCCAATTTTACCCCAAATTTTTCCCAGATTTTGCAAACCGCCCCCATCCTGCTGAATCTCCCACCTCACCACTGGTGGTCAAAAAAAAAGGAAGGGCTCAGTTTCCATGGCAACGACTCCATTCCAAACCTGCTGGATCTGTCCCCATCCCAGATCTGTCCCCATCCCGGATCTGTCCCCATCCCAGATCTGTCCCCATCCCGGATCTGTCCCCATCCCGGATCTGTCCCCATCCCAGATCTGTCCCCATCCCGGATCTGTCCCCATCCCAGATCTGTCCCCATCCCGGATCTGTCCCCATCCCAGATCTGTCCCCATCCCGGATCTGTCCCCATCCCGGATCTGTCCCCATCCCAGACCTGTCCCCATCCCGGACCTGTCCCCATCCCGGATCTGTCCCCATCCCGGATCTGTCCCCATCCCGGATCTGTCCCCATCCCAGGATCCCCAGATTCCCGGGAAGGCTGAGCTGCTCCATTCCCAACCCCAGGGATGCAGATCCAAGTTTTATCCTCTTTGAAGTCCTTCCTGCTCCTCCTGCCTTGGTCACCCTCGCCAAGGGCCCTGCTCCCCCTGAGTGTCCCCTGAGTGTCCCCCGGCTGTCCCCTGAGTGTCCCCTGCTCCCCCTGACTGTCCCCGGGTGTCCCCTGACTGTCCCCTGAGTGTCCCCCATTCCTCCCGGCTGTCCCCTGCCCTGCCTGGTGACATTTACCCCCTACACCTCCCCCCGGCTGGCAACCTCAGGAACAATTCCCAGGAACAGCCAGCTCGGTGTGAAGTCCCCCGGCCGGGGTGGCGCCGCTGGAATATTTCAGGCGGTGACAGGGACCTTGCCGGGTGTCCTTGGCGGCAAGGAGGTGATGGATCTGGCGCTTCCCGGGAGCCGAGAGGCCCTGATGTGACAGCTGGTGACAGATGGCTCCTCCCGCTGCCCCCGGGGGTGGCTCGGAACGCTCGGAGGCTGTAAATACTCCCGGGGGTGACACTGCTGTCACCTCCCTGCGGGAGATCGGCGAGGGCTGGTCTGACAGAGCCTGGCTTGGGGAAGGGAGGAATTTGGGAGAAAATGGGGGTTTGGGAGCATTTCCTGTGGGGACAGCAGGTGGGGACAGCAGGTGGGGACAGCAGGTGCAGTGTCACCTCAGCTGCACGGGAGCTCTGCGTCCCTCGGGATCCTTCTGGATCACTCTGGATCCTCCTGGTTCCTTTAGCATCCTCCTGGATCCTTCTGGATCTTCCTGGATTCTTCTGCATCCTGCTGGATCTTCCTGGATCTGTCTGGATCCTTCTGCATCCTTCGAGATAATTCTGGACAGTCCTGGATCCTCCTGGATTCTTCTGGATACTTCTGGATGCTTCTGCATCCCTCTGGATCCTCTTGGATCCTCCTGAATCTTCCTGGATCCTCCTGAATCGCTCTGCATCCTTCTGGATCCTCCTGGATATTTCTGCAGGCTCTTGGATCCATCTGGATCCTTCTGCATCCTTCTGGTTCCTTCTGGATCATTCTGCCCCCTCCTGCATCCTCCCGATTCCTCCAGCATTCCCGATTCCCTCTGCACCCTCTGATTCCTCCTGCATCCCCCTGTATCCTTCTTCATCCTCCAGCATCTTCCTGACTCTTCCTGCACCCTCCCGACTCCTCCTGATTCCCTCTGCATCCTCCAGAATCCTCCAGAATCCTCCAGAATGTTCCTCCAGAATGTTCCTCCAGCATCCCTCTGCACCTCCCTTCCTCCCCCTGCATCCTCCCGAATTTCCCTGATTCCCCCGGGAGCTGCACCCCTTAGAATGTGAAATTCCCACCCAGGGTGGGGAAATCCCTTCCTGGGTGTTCTCCGGGTGGGGAAATTCATCAAAACCACCAAAATCTCCTCATTCCCGAGGCGATGCAGGAGGGGAGGGAGCAGAGCCAGGGGGATTGGGCTGGGAGGGAGGCAGGAAAGGAGGAAAATTCCTTATCTGCGGTTGAAAGAGAAATAAATAAATTAAAAATCAGAAGGAACAAAAAAAAATTAAAGAAAAAAAAAAAAAAAGCAGCGAGCAAATGGAGATCTCCGGGAGGGGAGGAGAGTTGATAAGCAGAGCTTATCAGGAGGCAAAGCAGATAATGAAGAGCTCCTCAGACCCGGGCGGGAGCTCCGGGAGGACAGGGAAGGCAATGGGATCCTCGGGAAATGGGAAGGGCTGATAAGGGCCCGCAGTGCCTCAGAAAACTTCATTTAAATTTGAAAAAAAGGAGAAAAAAATTCCCTTCTTTGTCTCCTCCCAGCCCCCGAATTTCCCGGGCTGCAGCTCAGGGAGCTGGGAGGAGGAGGAGGAGGAGGAGGAGGAGGAGGAGGAGGAGGAGGAGGAGGAGGAGGAGGAGGAATCACCTCTGGAGCTGAGCTGAGCCGCTGTGGGTTTGTTGGGAATTCTCTTTCAAGGTGGAGCCAAGCCGGGCCTGGCAGCTTCCTAAAATCCTGGCTGCTTTCCTGCTCCCGAAATTCATCCTGGGGAGACACAGAGGGGTGTGGGATCCTCTAAAAACACCCTAAATCCTAAAAAACCATCTTAAATCCTAAAGAAAAATCATCCTGCATCCCCAAAAAAATAGCTTAAATGCTCCAAAACCATCCTGCATCCTCAAAAATCATCCTAAATCTTAAAAAAAATCTGCATCCCCAAAATCCATCCTGCATCCCCAAAAACCATCCTAAATCCTAAAAAAACCATCCTAAATCCTCCAAAACCATCCCACATCCCCAAAACCATCCTAAATCCTAAAAAAAACTATCCTGCATCCCCAAGATCCATTCTGCATCCCCAAAATCCATCTTAAATCCTAAAAAACTATCCTGCATCCCCAAAACCATCTTATATCCTAAAAAACCATCCCATATCCCCAAAACCATCCTAAATCCTAAAAAACCACCCTAAACCCTCAGAAATCCCCTTTTCCATCCCTGTCCCACCACATTTTGCCCATGGATATCCCAATTTTCTCCTCCTCCCTGATATTCCATCGTTAATCCCCTTTGGATTCCATCAGGAGGAAAAAAGGAATAATGAATCTTCTCCCGATTTTTCCATCCTTTGTTTCAATGTCTGTTTTATGGGAAATTCCACCCATTTCTGGAATTTTCCTCCCTCCTTCCACAACTGTGGTAAACAACCTTCAAACAGCACAAAACCCACAAACATTCCGAGGGAAAACAGAGGAAATTATGGAGATTCCAGAGGAGATAAGGAGAGCTCGGCGCTGATAAGGCCTGGAGCTGCTCTGCTTGTTCTTTTGTTTTCCCCAAAAAATCAGCTTTTCCCTGTTTATCCAATAAATATCCAGCTGGAAATAAATATTCCTCTTCCCTGAATTTTTCTGGAGATGGGAATTATCCAAATTCCTTGGAAAAATGAGAGACAAATGTCAAGGAGCGAGGAGGGAAAACTTCATCACGGGAGAGGAATAATTCAGCTGCCAAGAGAAACGTTATCAGTTAATGATCTGTAATTATTAATTAATAATTGAGGCTTTAATAGGCAGGAAATGAAAAGCTTAATTGCATCATAACATAATTAATGGAATTAGCGGCTGGGAATTCAATGAGTTACGGGGTTGGGTTTGGTTTTTTTTTCAGGAATAATCTGAATTTTCCGAGGGGCTGGTGGTGGTTTTTGTTCCATGGGAATTTGGGAAGGTGTGGGAGAGGAGGAGGAAGAAAATGTGAGAGCTGCAGGACCACAAAGCAAGGAGCAATTCTTCCCAAAATTGTGGAAAATCAGGACATGGATTTGCTAAAACTTGTGCAAGAGCACAGTCATGAAAATATTAAATTAATGGGGAAAAAGTGATTCAAAAAATCAATTTCTGTGCTAAAGAAACAAATCCAACTGAGTGTTGCTCCATGAGGATGGGCAGAATTGTGGCTCCATGGATTTTCCTGGGTCCATTCCCAGGGTTTTGATTGGAAAATCCCAACTTTTCATCACTGATGGAGTTGATTTTTCTGGGGTGTTTTTGGTGTTTCGTTCCCTCCTGTCCCCTCGGCCATTCCAGGGGGACACGGATCATTCTCCCTTCCCGGGAAACAGGGAATTCCCAGCAGCAGGATGGCTGTGAAGGCAGCAATTCCCATCTGCTCGCGCCGGGGAGGAGCTCATTAAATCCTGGCAATCCAATTAAATCCTGGGAATCCAATTAAATCCTGGGAATCCAATCCCAAACCTGTGTGTGATTAATAAACCTCACGAGGCACCGAAAAACCCCAAATGTTCATCCAGGAGAATTGCTGGAGTGAGGGAGGGATGAGGCCTGGATGGGAATTCCATATTCTGCTTCCATCCCATCCCATCCCATCCCTCAATCCTCATTTTTAAGGGATTTATTATTAATTCCTCCCCATTCCCAGTGGGAAAAGAGAACCCCAAACCCTCCCAACCTGAATCCCACATCCCCTCCCTCCCAAACCCTCCGTGAATCCCAAATAAACAGATTTCACTCAGCCCCGAGCCTTTTCAGGGCTGTTTTTTGGTTTTTTTCGCTTTCCCTTTCATGGCAGATTTTCGGGAAGGCAGCAGCCAATGGGAAGAGAAGGCAGGGATGGAAAAAGGATTCAAAGGAGCTTATCAGGGCAGGGCCAGGAGCGCTGGAGCCTTGGAGATACGGGAGAGCAGCCGAGCCGCCGATCCACAGGGGTTCCTTTGCTTTTTCCTCCGGGAAATTGCATTTCCTTCCCCTATTTTTGCTTTTCTTTTTTTCTTTTATTTATTTTTTGGGGAGGGGTGGGATTCCTGTCCTACCTGGCAGTGTTTGGGATGTGGGATTGCAGGAATTCCACACATCCCTGGCTCAGAGGGCTGTGAAAATAACCCCCAAAATCCCAGGGTGTTTGCTCAAGGTGAAACAAGGGGAGACAATCCTCGCCTGCGTTCCTGGAAATGCCAGGAAAATGCAGAAAGGGGGATTTTAATGCTCTGCTTTTCGTATTTTTGGGGCTTTTTGTGCACAGGTGTGGGGTTTGGGGGGATAAAGGGAAGGAAGGAAGGAAGGAAGGAAGGAAGGAAGGAAGGAAGGAAGGAAGGAAGGAAGGAAGGAAGGAAGGAAGGAAGGAAGGAAGGAAGGAAGGAAGGAAGGAAGATGGATGGATGGATGGATGGAGAGCTGGGAATGTTCACCTGGAGAAGGGAAATTCCAGGGAGAGCTCAGAGTCTTTCCAGGGCCTAAAGGAGCTCCAGGAGAGCTGGAGAGGGACTGGGGACAAGGGATGGAGGGACAGGACACAGGGAATGGATTCCCATTGCCAGAGGACAGGGATGGACGGGATTTTGGGAAGGAATTCCCAGAGCAGCTGTTGCCCAATCTGTCCCAAATTCAGTCTCACCCCAGCAGGAAGGGTTGGGGTTTCCAGAGAGCTGTTTTCCCTTTTCCCTCGGCTCGGCGGGATTTCAATCCCTCTCACCTCAACCAAAGCTGCACGTCATGCTGCGGGATTTTCGCTGGAATGACCTTTTCCACGCTCACAGAACCCAAAGCTTTCCCTGCCTTCGGGGGGGAGACACTAAAGCTGGGTTTGATGAAAAACAAAGCCTCTGACTCGGCGGGTGAGATCCCTCTGCACTGGAAAATGGGAATGCTGGGGGGTTTGGATTCTGCAGAATTCCACAGAATGCAAATTTGCACTAACGTCAGGATATTTGTGTGAGGTGGGGCAGAAAACCTGAGCTCCCCCTCAGCACCCCCAGGGTGCTCAGGGAATCCTCTGGGGTGATATTTGGGATATTCCAGCCTCGATATTTGGGATATTCCAGCCTCGACATTTGGGATATTCCAGCCTCGATATTTGGGATATTCCAGCCTCGATATTTGGGATAATCCAGCCTCAACATTTGGGATATTCCAGCCTGAATCCAGGAGGACACAACCTGTTTTCCACCTCTGTCCTTCCCCATCTCCCAATCCCCCAGAGCAGCCTGAGGATCAAAATTCCCAGCTGGAATCCACAGAAGCTCCTCACGTCCTGCCGCCTCCATCCCGTTTATTAGCACATCGTTGAGGTTCATTAATCGAGTGTAAAACTGTAATTAAAAATAATCCCCTTTTCTTGCAGGGAAAAAAAAAAAGGACGAGGAAGGAGGGGAAATAAACCCAGAGCCTGAATGGGATTTAATTGCAGCTGTGGGAACACGACAGCAAAACAATTTGCTGGGTTGGTTTTTCCCGCAGGGATGAGCTGGGGAAAGCTGGGGAAGAAGCAAACATCCCCATCCCGACAGGAATCTTTTCCCAACAATCCTGGCTGATCCCTGCTCGCCCCGGGTTGGGGTTTCTCTGATTTATGTCCCTGGGTGAGGATTTCATTTCCAGCTGGAGGATGCTCCGAGCGAAGCCAGGTCTGCTCCAGCCTTAATTGGGCCATATTTCAATCCCAGTTCATCTGTTCCGTGTGGATTCCTCATCCTGGCTCCATAAAGTTTTATTAAGTGATATATCAAGGGATGCACGTGGAGAGGCTCAGCTCGGCTCTGCTGGCGGGTTTGGGGGAGGAGGGAGGTGGCAGTGCCTGGTTCTGCTCGGGATGCTCCAAGATTTCCTCCTGCAGAACTCCAGTGGGAATCGCTGGGAATGTCATCCACTGGGGGAAACATCCTCAGGTGTGGGATTTGCAAAATAGGGGAGAACCAGGGTGAATCTGCGGGAAACAGGGAGCTCTCAGCAGCCCTGCTTGGGTGATGCCCGCAGATAATTTGGGATTTTGGGGATTCCAAGGCTGGAGGAGGAGCAGGATGACCTGGAGTGGTGGGAGCCAGGAGGATCAGGATGTCCCGACATGACTCTGTCACACAGAGCCAGGGAGTTCCCATTCCCAGCTGCTCCTTGCCCTCCGCCTGCTTTCCCCACACCTTTTCCCCGCTCTGCCCTTCCCTGCTCTCTGCCCGCTGAGGTTATTTTGGGAAGCCATGGAATTATCCACACTCATTACAGGATAACGGGCTGTGTGTAAGCTGATTGCTGCTGGAGATTGAGGATTCCTCCGAAACCCATTCATTTTTGTGCAGCTTCTGACGGTGAGAGGAAAAAAAAAATTAAAAAAAAAAAAAAAAGAAGACACTCTTCGGAAGGGCTGCGCCTCCTCCCAATTCCCACTCCGGATTTGGGATATTGGGAATGTGGCAGGAGATCCGCGAGGCTTCGGCTGTTTGGTATTCCAGCTGGAGTGGCTGCAGGGCAGAGCAGAGAGAAAAGTGGCCTGAGGAGCAGGAGGTGACAGAAAAGTGGCCTGAGGAGCAGGAGGTGACAGAAAAGTGGTCTGAGGAGCAGGAGGTGACAATTCCTTTGGGAAAAGGAGAAATGAATTTGGTGCTTCACGCAAGGTTCAAAAACTCATCCAGGTTCGAAAACTCATCGATGTTCAAAAGTTCAAGAGCAAAAACTCCTGAAGGTTCAAAAATTCCTCAAGAGCTGAGCTCGGGCAGCATCCGGAGCAGCTGGAATTTGGAAACTCGGGATGATGTCCATGCTGGAATTTTGGCTGAGCAGGGAAAGAGGCAGCAGAAGCTCTGCCAAGCTCCAGCACCACCGGGATGATCCCAACATCTCCCAACTCCTCCTGGAAACCTTCTCTGTTGTCAGCGTGGAGAGATCTCGGCGCTCATTAATGGCCCTTGATTTAACTCGAGTTCACGTTAGATCTCGCCGCTGATTGCCGGAGTCACTTGGAGTTAATTACGGAGTTAATTACCAGCTAATAACTTCGTTCCTAATGGCTGTGACGGATTTTTGGCAGGGCTGGCAGGAGGCTCTCCTGGGCAGAGTCCTTGGTACAGAACCGGAGACACTGAAGGCGAACAATTCCAATCTTTTTTCCTTTGATGAACAGTAGATTATCCTAATATCCCTCAGTATTGTGTTCCTTAATTATCCGTGGGTAATTAGGAGTGTGGAGCTGCGGAGCCGAGAGGGAATTGTGGGATTTGATTGTTGGTGTCCCAGTTTGGGGTTTGTCCTGCAGCTTCCCAGCATTCCCAGCCCTTCTGCACAGGTGTCATCCCAAAGTCTCTGCGCTGCACTTTGGGAGAATTCCAGGAGAATTCCAGGATTTCTCCTGCAAGGGAATCCTGTGGGGAACCAGTCAGTTCCTCTGGAAATTCCCACGAGTGGGAAATCCTTCTCAAGCACCTCCTCCAGCTGTCACATCCCTGCTTTTCCCGGGACAAACTGGGATAAACTGGTCAAAAGCTGTGCCTGAGCACGGCCTGGATTGGGATGGAGATTCCCAAGCAGCAGCCAGAGCTGGGGGAAGGAAGTGTTGGATATGATGAGGAAAGGAATGCAGGAGCAGCGTGGAGCCTCTGAGCCCAAACCCAGCACAGGTGACACGTTTGAGAGCAGTGACAACACACAACTCATCCCTGCCAGCCGAGCCGCTGCTCCGGAGCCCCCCGAGCCCTTTTCCCGTGTCCCAGCAGAATTCCCGAGGTTTGCAAACTCCCCACGACCTGCTGGGATCGGCGACACTCCCGGGGCTCTCCCTGCTCCAGACAGCCGCGCTGGGAAGAGCCGAGCCAAGGCTTTGTCACCTCCCTCGGCAGACTTTGTCACCTCCCTGGGCAGACGGAGGGGACATTGCAGGGAGCTGAGACTGCTCCTGCCTGGCAGCCATTCCCAATCCTGCCTGGCAGCCATTCCCAGCTCCTGGTGCTCCTGCCGAGCTGGAGATAAAGCCTGGGCCAGGAGAGGCTCCAAGAGGAAACATGGAACGAGCTCAGGGATGGGAAGGCCCTGACTTCAGTGGTGGAGAAAATCAGTGTCACTGTCACATCCTGAGGGGTCTCAGGGCTTGGGATGTGTGCTGCTCCTGCTGGGAGATGGGAGAATCCCAAAATCCTGGAATGGTTTGGGTTGGAGGGACCTTAAAGGTCATCCAGTGCCACCTCTGCCATGGGGACACCTTCCACTGTCCCAGGTTATCCCAGCCTGGCCTTGGACATTCCAGGGATCCAGACATTCCACAGCTTCTCTGGGAATTCCATCCCAGCCAGGAATTCCTTCCCAAGATCCCATCTCTCCCTGCCCTCTGGCAGTGGGAAGCCATTCCCTGTGTCCTGTCCCTCCATCCCTTGTCCCAAATCCCTCTCCAGCTCTCCTGGAGCCCCTGGGAAAGGCTCTGAGCTCTCCCTGGTTCCTTTCCTTCTCCAGGTGAACATTCCCAGCTCTCCCAGCTTTTCCAGCCACCCTCCCATCCCCGAATCCCTCGGCAGAGCTCTCCTGGCTCTGTTCCCCAGCTCGGGAATGTCACTCCAGCCCCTCCTTATCACCGAGCTGCACACGCTGCCACCTCGGGGAAAGCCTGGGATGCGAGGGAGGCAGAGGGAGAGCTCCCGATCCTGGCATCGCTGCCAGCCGGGGAGGTGTCGGGAGGGTTGGGTTCACAGGGGGAGGATGGCAGGAGCTGCTGTTCTTTCCTGGAACAAAACGCAGAGTGAGATCCCAGCCTGGAGCTGATTCCGTGGAGAAGGCAGCCAAGGCGGGAGGATCCCAGAGCCAGGGAGGCAAATCCCTTCCCAAACAGCTCTGGAATGTGCTGGGAAAAGGCTGAGCGCTTCCCACCCCTCTTTTTATCCAGAACTCACTGATTTCCCTGCGCTGGAGAACAAGAACCTCTTCCCCAATTCCCCTGAACCCTCTGAATTCCTCACAGGAGCTGCCAAGTCCAGCAGGGAACATTTCCATTCTGGGATGATGGAAAGACAGGAAAACCCTTCCAGAACCACCAACGAGGGGTGGGAATTCCTGGATGAGGTGGAAGCCTCAAAATGCTCCAACAGATGGATCATGAGGAGCTGGGGTGGGATTCATCCAGGCCCAAACTCCAGCAGGAAGGAAACCCCAGGAATAAAGGACCGTGAGGAGCTGGGGTGTGCTGGGCTGGGATTTATCCAGGCCCAGATTCCAGCAGGATGGATAACCCGAGGCTCAGGAGCAGCCCCTGACCCTGTCCACGTGAGTAATTCCACAGATTTCCACCGTCTGGCTGCATCAGGAAATAATGATCCGAAAATCAATAAACCCTCACAATTACACACCGCAAACACAGTGAACCCATCAGCATCCCAAACACCGGGAAAACTCATCCAGAACCCTCTCCAGCCTTTTGTGAGCATCCCAAACACCGGGAAAACTCATCCAGAACCCTCTCCAGCCTTTTGTGAGCATCCCAAACACCGGGAAAACTCATCCAGAACCCTCTCCAGCCTTTTGTGAGCATCCCAAACACCGGGAAAACTCATCCAGAACCCTCTCCAGCCTTTTGTGAGCATCCCAAACACCGGGAAAACTCATCCAGAACCCTCTCCAGGCTTTTGTGAGCATCCCAACACCGAGCTTTCCTGGAAACCCGGGGCAGGGCAGGTCCTGACACCTGGAAATGCCTTTTTTTTCCAGCTTCTTTTCAGGCTGCTGCAGGGTTGAGCTCCAGCCCTGAATGGATGCAGCTGCAATCAGCCTGCGGTGAATGAGACTCCAAATTGCGGCTCCTGGGATGTCGGGGAGAGCGGAGCCGGGAGCAGGTGACAGAGTCTGAATGTCACTTAAAGTTCATTTTCATTATTTTAATTGTCACCGGGAAAATCTCCCCATCCAGGCCTGATTATGCTCGGAGAGAAAATCAGGACTTAAATCCCAATCAGTCAGAGCTGGAAGTGTTTCTGCAGCGCGGAGAGCTCGGCCTGAGCTGTGATTAAAGCGAGGGGTTGGTGATCCTGGGAAAAGCTCCAGGAGCCTTGGGAATGCGGGGATTAGCGCGGGGCAGAGCCAGGGAGCCGGGAGGAGCTTTTCCGGAGGGTCGGGAACCATGGAACCATGGAACCATGGACAGCTCCTTCCGCTGCTCCAGGCTGGGAACGGGGAGAAGGGGAGGGACGGAGCATTCGGGGGGTCGGGGAGTGGAATTGTCAGGTGGAATTATCAGTTGGGATTATCAGATGGAATTAACAGATGGAGTTATCAGGTAGAATTATCAGGTGGAATTATCAGATGGAGTTATCAATTGGAATTGTCAGATGGAATTAACAGGTTAAGTTATCAATTGGAGTCATCAATTGGAATTTTCGACTGGAATTATCAGACCCCCGATGAATGACGTGGAGCTGCTAGACTGAATCCAGAGGAGAACAAGGAGATGCTCCAAGGCTGGAGACCCTCTGGAGCCAGGCTGGGAGAGCTGGGAATGCCCAGAGTGGAGTTAAGAAGGATCCAGGGAGAGCTCAGAGCCCTTCCAGGGCCCTAAAGGAGCTCCAGGAGAGCTGGAGAGGGACTGGGGACAAGGCATGGAGGGACAGGACACAGGGAATGGCTTCAGAGTGACAGAGAGTAGGATTTGATGGGAATTTGGGAAGGAATTCCTGGCTGGGATGGAATTCCCAGAGCAGCTGTGGAATGTCTGGATCCCTGGAATGTCCAAGGCCAGGCTGGGATAACCTGGGATAGCAGGAGGTGTCCCTGCCATGGCATTCCAGCATTTTGGGATTCCACCACGCAGAGCCACATCCTGGCTCCTTTAACTCCCCTAATTAAGGGGAGAAAAATAAAAAGATTCTTCATCAGCCGCTGCAGAGTGGGAGCTCCTTCCAAACAAACCAATTTGCAGGGAGATGGAGCCGGTGGGATGAGGCAATAATTTAATAACAGCTCGGGAAAAAAAAACAACAATGAATTGAAGAGCATCAGGGTGGGGGATTTTCTCTAAGAGAGAAACATCAACTCCGCGGGGAAATAAATGGAATAAACGGAGCCCAATCTGCACAAACATTTGTTTTGTTATCTCTGGGAAATCAATAAACACGGGGCAATTATGGTCTCGATGAATCCCCCGACTTTGGATTCTCTCTCCGGGCTTCCTGCTCGCTGGGAATTCATTACATTTCCCTTTCTTCATCGGGATAAATTTGGCTGCTTTTTTCCCCCTTTTTCCAAGCCCGAGTGGCGTTTCTCCCTTGAAATGTTCCATTTCTCTTTCCCTGGCGTTGTGGAGGGAGAGGAGAGCTCCCCTCAGCTCCGATCTAATCCAATTAAATGTAATTTAATTGCTGGGCAGGCTCGGATTTGTCACGAATTCCAGCGGCAAATAAATCAGAATAAAAAGCTCGGCCTGGCGCGGATCCTCCTGGTTCCCAGCTGAAATCTCCCGGTTTGGGTTTCAGCAGCTCTGCCAAGCTCGGCTTTACCAAAACCACTCCTATTCCTTGTCCCTCCCTCGATTTGGGATCAGTCTGGATCAGATCCAGGGAGCAGCAGCATCCCAAATCCTCTCTGTCCTTCTCCTGCCTGCAGAACCTTCGGGATACTCCAATTTTTGGGATATTCCCCGCTATTTTCCGCTGGCGCAGTTCCCTTCCCTGCCCCAAAATCTGGGAATTCCCCATGGAGACAACAACCCCCAGCCAGGCTTCCCGCGGCACGGCAACAAATGGGGACAATTAGCACCCAATTATCACCCGGGGGTGCCGAAATGATGGATTTTTAATGAAGAAAAAGCGCCGCGCGCTCATTCCAGCGGCAGAGGAGCTGCAAACGTTCCCAACCCACTGGAAAAGCTTTTTCCCGGGGTGTAAACACCCTCTGGGAACTCTGCCACGAGCTGGGCACGGAGATTTCCCCTGGTTTTTCATCTTCGCACCAGGTTTTTGTTCTGATTTTTCCCCCTTTAAGCTTTTTTTCGGGTTCCCCCGATCCCTCTTTTTTCTCCCATCTCCTCTTCCGACCCGGACAAAGCGCGGTTGAGCTTCCAGGCCTCAGAAACGAGGGGAAAACCAAATTAAAATCCCCAAAAAAAGAACAATCCCGAAAGCAGGGAATGGTTCCCAGTCTCGCCGAGGCTTTGGAGTTTCTCCCTCGCCTCTTCCCCCAGGATTCGCCGCTTTTTCCCTGTAATTAGCAGCGAAAGTGTGAGCGCTGCGAGGAGCCAAGAGTCTCCCGCGGATCCCACTCGGGCTTTTCCCCCCTGGGTTCGCCTCCTGTTTTCTTCTCACCACATCCCATGAAATCCGGACCTGCTGCCAACAAATCCCTCCGAGCAGCCAAACCTCGCCAGGCGCCGCCGGGGGATTCTCCCCCCTGGAAAGGAGCAGCTCTGCTGGGTTCGGTGATCCCGGGGGGCTTTTCCAGCCTCCAGAATTCCAGGTTTTTTGGGGAAAGAACTGCAGGCATCAGGAGCAGCTTTAGCCACCTTCGGTTCCTTTTTCCATTTGCCGGTTTTGCCCTCTTAGCACAGCTGAACTTCCATTTTGGAAGCAAAAATAATTTTGGGAAGAATGAATTTCAGAAATGGTAAATTTTATCACTAGTAAATGTTATCATTAATAAACTTGATCATGAATAAATTTTGTAAAACTCATTGAAATTTTTACATTTTTAACAACTTTTTTCACTTTTTTTTAAAACTTCGCCAGCAGGACAAACCCAGAAGTTTTATCCTCTCAACCCTCGAATCCTTTTCCTTGGCCAAGCCGGGAATTCCAAGGCTGAGGAGATTTTGGGAAGCACTTCCGACCTTTCCTTGGCATTTTTTGGTGGCCAAACTCCTCCACTCTGGAGAGAAGGAGCTCAGAGTCGGTGAATAAAACATGAAGCAGAAAGCAAATCCTTCCTGGCACCTGGATCCTTCCCTTCCCAGGGCAATCCCGAGGCTTTAATTGCTTGATTTACTGCCGGAGTCCTTCTGCCAGCAGCGATAAATAAAGTTAATTAATATCAGGGAACTCCCTGCCAGAGGGTGGGAATTACCGGGAAACAGAGGGATGGAGAAGGGAAAATCCCAATTTCCTCTCCTCCCTTGGTTATCCATCATCCTTTATTTGTTTGCCTCCTGGAAAGAGCTCTGCCACAACTCCTGTTTATTTTCCTTCTCCTTTTCCCTCCCTCCTTCCCCGAGGAGCCGCAGCGTTAATCAGGGAAGAGTTTCTGTGATTAAACCCATGGAAATGATGGGATTTCTCCTGGAGGAAGGAAATCTGCTGCCAAGCGCCGAGCGGGAACATCCTGGTGTGCTCAAAGCTGGGAGGAAAACAGGGAATTGTTGATTCCAGCAGGACAGAATTCCTCATCCAGCAGATTGGAGCTTCTTCTTAAATGCTTTTGTTGGACTTGGGGCTAAGGATATTTAGGATAATTCCTCTCCTGGAAAGGGGCAGAAGAAAACACCTCCTGTTGTCACCTGGAAGGGAAAAAACATGGATTTGTTGTCACAATTCCATCTTCATCCCTTTTCTGCTCCTCTTCTCCCTCCAACCGGCTCATAAATCCCTGGAAAACCAGGATAAAACCCACCAAATCCATGGAAAACCAGGATAAAACCCACCAAATCCATGGAAAACCAGGATAAAACCCACCAAATCCCTGGAAAACCAGGATAAAACCCACCAAATCCCTGGAAAACCAGGATCAAACCCACCAAATCCATGGAAAACCAGGATAAAACCCACCGAGTCTGAGCTGCACTCGAGTGCAAGGAGCTGCTTTTATCCCCAAAGACACACAATCCAACACTCCATTATTTGCTTTTCCCTGCCTATGGAAAACAAATCCAGGAGCACCCAGGTGGAGCAGCCAAACCTTGCCTAAAATGGGATTTTTGGGACTAAAAAATCTGGATTTGAATCCCAGCATTGCCCAGGACTCTTCCCTCCTGCACATCCCGGGGTTTGTGGGATTTTCTGTCCCCTCTTTGGGGTTTGGCCATTCCTGTTCTCTCAGCTACACAATTTCCACATCTTTTCCCTTTTCCCATCCCTTCCCCACACAGAACTAGGAGCAACACGGAGCTGCAGCTCCCGGAGTTGAAACAGGTCAGGTTTCAGAGCAGAATTGGTTGAAATTGCCCGAATTTGTCATTTTTAAGGCCAGAAGTTGCTGCTTCCCACGCCTGGGCTGACATTTTGCCTAATGATGGCCCCAGAAACTCACCCAGGAATTCCCAACCGCCCGGGGCTGGAGTGAAGCTGTTTCTAAATCAACACCTGACCTTTGGAAATGGATCCCAGGATTAATCACCAGCTCGGGTTTTATTTCCACCAGAGCTTGCTTGGCTTTATTTTCCAGACATCCACATTGGGCTTTTTGCTCCTTTTGCTCTAAAATCCACCGAAGCTCCTCCAGGTGTCCCAAAATCCCTCACCTGGCAGAGTTTCCCCTCCAAGGAATCCAGCCGAGCTTTCCCCACCTCCATATTTATTTAAAATAAATGGATTTAAATCGCAAAGCTGCGATTTAATCTGACAAAGATCCCCAGAGCTTCACTCCGAGGGCAGAAGTTCAAAAGTCCCCAGGCAGAGCCGCAGGGCCTGGAGGAGAATCCCTAAAAAGGGTTGGAACAACGGATTTCAGGGAGATTAAAATCCAGCCTCGTCGGGGATTGTCGGGAGCAGGGATGAGTGCTGCTTTGGAAAATCCGATGTCGTGGTTGTTAATGACGGAATTCCCGTCCCTCCCAGCCTGGCGCTGTTCTCATCCCTTACTCCGAGCTCCTGGTTCCCTGAACGAGGATCCAAAGGCTTTTCCCAAGGGAAGGAGCTGCTGTGGGGATGAGGAGCTGGGCTGGGCTCAGCTCGGAGCTCCATTCCCGGTTTGTGGGGTCGGGAAAAGGGGAATTGGCTCTTCCCAGGGGATGCCAAAGCCTGGCAGGGAGGGAGGAAGGGCTCAGGCTCTGCTCCTGCAGCTCCAGCCCTGGGAAAGGCTGGGAAGAGCAGATCCTGTTCCCTCGGAAAAGGCCGGAGTGTCCCCAAAACCCCCTTTGGAATGTGCTGCTCCAGCCCTGCGATCCTGGCCTGTCCTGGGAAAAGGGGAGGATGTGGAGCTGCTGGAGGGAGAGATCAGAGGGATGGAGCAGCTCTGCCCTGGGGAAAGGCTGGGAGAGCTGGGAATGTCCAGAGTGGAGTTAGGAAGGATCCAGGGAGAGATCAGAGTCCTGCCAGGGCCTAAAGGAGCTCCAGGAGAGCTGGAGAGGGACTGGGGACAAGGCATGGAGGGACAGGACACAGGGAATGGCTTCAGTGGGATAGAGAGTGGGATTTGATGGGAATTTGGGAAGGAATTCCTGGCTGGGCTGGAATTCCCAGAGGAGCTGTGGAATGTTCGGATCCCTGGAAGTGTCCAAGGCCAGGTTGGGTCAACCTGGGCTGGCGGGAGGAGGCTGGGATGAGCTGATTTGAGATCCTCCCATCCCAACCCCTTCTGGAATCCTGTCCGCCGGCAGGATCAGCCTTCCCCAGCCTGGAGAGGCGCTTTCTTTCCCATGTGGATGTGTTTTCCATGTAAATGCTCTTTGAGGGCTGTTTAGCGGGAAGTGACAGCGGTGACAGCTCCGATCCTCCCGGGAATCGCGGCAGTCACTGTTGGTTTTCTCCTCACATGATGGATTTGATCTCCCTGCCTTTCAACTTCAGTGGATTTTGGGTTTATTTTTTCCCCCTGAACCGCTGTGTCCTTGATAAACAAACACAAACCCAAACAAATGCCTGCCAGGCAGGCAGGGAATTCCAGCCTAAACAGGGAAAAAAGGGAAATAAAGCAACCCAGCTGGCTCCCAAGGGGTGGGAATCCCAAATTCCTGCTCCGTGGATCAACCCTGTGCACCTCACAGCCTTCCCAGCATCCCCTCCTACCCCAGCTCTGCTTTTCCTTGCGTTTTTTATGGAATTTCTGTCCCTTTCAGCCCACCCTGGGAGGTTCAAACAGGATCCAGCGCTGCCCTCATTTTTCTGGAAGGACCCTCCGAGCAGAGGGGTTGGGAATTGAAATCCACGAGTAAAATTCCTCATTTTCCCCCTCTTTTTACGTTAAATATTCCATTAATTCAACATCCCAAGTCCCCAGAGCGGGGAGGGGGAGATGTTAAAATAAAAAGCCATCACCCCCTATTGCTCCCCAGATCTTCCCAAGGCAGGAATTTAATTCCTGGCTGGAGGGGAGCGAGAGGAGTTCGAGGATGGAAGGGAAGAGGAAACAAAAAATAAAAAAAAATTTAAATTAAAGAAAAAATTTAAAAAAAAACCTCTCACCCAAACAGAAATTAATGAATTAAAGGCAATCAGAGCCGAGCTGCAGAGGCCAGAGGCGATGGGGGAGAGGAGATGTAAATGGGGAGAGTTCCTGATGGGAACGGCAGAGGAATCTCTCCATCATTTCCATTTCCCAGCGCGCCGGGGCTCAGGACAAGCTATCAAAGAGCTGACATTTAGAAGTGCATTTAAGCCCTTCTCGGATTAAAGCTTTTTTATTCCCTCCAACTCCCATCCCCTCCCCTCCGCACCGCCCAGCATTCGCCCCTTCCTCGGCGGATTTATTCCTGGAGCTCCTGCGCTCCTCCATCCCTTCCTTCCCTGTATTTACGGCCGAGCTAATGGGGAATAAACGAGGAGCAAAATGAAGCCTTTCCTGCTATAAATAATTGATGGACACGGCGGCTCCTCACGGATCCCACACAGGTCCTGAGCACGTGGGCAAGGAACGAGAAATTCCAGCTCCTCGCACAGACGGGAGGGGAAAAAAAAAAAAAAAAAGAAAAAAAAATGAGAATATTCATCAATTGACTCATTGCAGCTCCGAAATGCAGGTATTATCGGCGGGGTGGTGGCACCTCGGCTGTCCCAGCCCCTGTCCCCGCCCCGGCACGGCCACAATGCGGCGGAGCAGCCGCGGATAATTAAACTTTGCGGGAAGGAGATAAAGCCGAGATGGGCTTTTTTTCCTCGGAGCTTTTCACATCCCAGCTGGAGGCAGCAGATAAGGTGGAAATTGGCCTATTTTCCAGCCCGGAGTGGCTGTGCCGCGAGAACTCGGGGAAATTTCGGGTTTTTTTCCTCGCCGGCCTTCCTTTGAAATCAAAACTTGAGGGGTCGCGCGGTGTCACCCCCGCCCCGGGAATCTCAGGGATGTGACATCTCCTGGGATCAGCCGGATGTGGTTCCTTCTGGGAATGAGGGGAAAAGCCTGGAGATGATCCCGGATCCTTTTCCCGGGTGTTTTCCCAGGATGCTGAGGGTCTGCGGGGTCACCAGGAATCACCTTTAAATCCCAAACCTGTTCAAATTCCAGCCCTGCCTGGGTGGGAATGAGTTCTCCTGCTGGGCTCTGGTGGCAAAGCTCCTTTTCCACGGGTTTTCCATGGGTTTTTAATGGGTTTTCCATGGGTTTCCATGGGTTTTCAATGGGTTTTCCATGGGTTTTCCATGGGTTTTCCATGGGTTTTCCATGGGTTTTCCATGGGTTTTCCATGGGTTTTCAAGGGGTTTTCCATGGGTTTCCATGGGTTTTCAATGGGTTTTCTATGGGTTTTCAATGGGTTTTCCATGGGTTTTCCATGGGTTTCCATGGGTTTCCATGGGTTTCCATGGGTTTTCAATGGGTTTCCATGGGTTTTCCATGGCTTTTCCATGGCTTTTCCTCCTAAATTTCCCCAGCCAGGCTGAGGGAGGTCACTGGGACTGGAGCACCTCGTGCTGAATGCAGAGAGCACTGGGATGGATTTGCCAACACTCCAGGCTGGATGGAGCTCGGAGCAACCTGGGATTCTGGGAAATGTCCATTCCTATGGGATGGATGGGATTTACTGTCCCTCCAACCCAAACCATCCCATGATTTATTCAATTCAATGAGGGAGCCCAGCCCTTGTCCTCCCTCTCATTTCCCATTTTGCTCTTCATCCACCTGGAATTCCTGCTTTTTTCAGGCATCCCAAGGTAAATCCTGCTTGGATTGGTAAATCCAGACTCAAGGCACCCACAAATAGCACTGGTTTTGTTGCAGAACTCCCCAAAAATGCATTAAAACCTTGAGGGAACAGGAAACAAAGGGAGAAGGAGCTGGGAGTGAATCCATCTCCATGGGAAATGGGTGGGAAAAGCTTCTCCCACCCTGGAATCATCCCGCGGGGCAGAAGTGTCAGAGCATCCTGACACGATCCAGGGGAAAAATCCCTGGTTTTTTTGGGAGCTGAGGGGGGAGAGGAGCCAGGCTCAGCTCCCAGTGCATCCCCATCCCATTTCCCTTCCCGCAGGATGGATCCTTCATCTCCAACCCCAGCGTTGGGCGCTCCTGGGAAGCCTCATTATGGATATTTTCCAGGCTCTCCGCCATCCTGCGGGAAGCCAGGCTGTGCTATCAGGCCCAGCGATCTTTTCCCAGGTTTTATCCGCATTCCTGCCGCTCCCGCTCCATCCAGAGGGGCTTTGCGGGTGATCCAACCCTGCTCTGCCCTCCTTCCCTCCCCACCACCTCCTGCCCAACCCCAACCCAGCCGCCGCCGGCTCCGAAAAAAATATACAAAAACACGGATAAACCCCAAACCCTTGAAAGAATCCTTCTGTGCCGAGATAATTCCGCTTATATAACACATGATCTGCCTTTCTTTTGGCCGGGATTTCATTTCTCGGGGATATTTGCATGAAAACGGGAGCTTTGTTGCTTAGGAAATTCAGCTGCCACCGCCGCTGTCCCCATTCCGCCTTTGTGCTCTGCTCCCGGCCCGGCTATTTATACTCTCCCCACCCTCGTCCGCCTCCTCGGGAATGGTAGCCCTGTTTTTAAAGGGAAAAACAGACCTGGGAAAGCTCTTCTGGCCCTCCTGGATGCGAGGATGGAGCTCAAAATGGTTCTGTCCTTCAGCTCGGGGATGGGGTTGGGATTTGGGGGAAATGAGAGTTTTGGGGAATGGATGGTTTGGGGTGTTTGGGAGGAGTTGGGAGGTGGAATTGGGGTTTCCATGGATTCCTGCTGGGAATTCAGGGTCTGAGGGGTTGGGAATTTGGGGGGAAAGGGGATGTTTTGGGGGAATAAATGGGAAGGGTTTGGAGGTTTTCAAGAGGAATTGGGAGGTGGAATTGGGGTTTTCCATGGATTCCATCTGGGAATTCAGGGTCCGAGGGGTTGGGAATTTGGGGGGAAAAGGGATGTTTTGGGGGAATAAATGGGAAAGGTTGGGGGTTTCAGGAGGGATTGGGAGGTGAGTGTCCTTCTGGACTCAGGTTTTCCAAGGATTCCCACTGGGAACTCAGGGTCTGAGGGGTTGGGATTTTGGGGGGAAAAGGGCTATTTTGGGGGAATAAATGGGAAAGGTTGGGGTTTTCAGGAGGGATTGGGAGGTGAGTGTCCCACAGTGCTCCAGCTGAGGGTTTTCCAAGGATTCCCACCGGGAATCCAAGGCCTGAGCACGGGAGGGTTTGGGGACACCTGCAGGGATCCATGGCTTTCCTCTCCCAGGTGGGATTGCTCCCTGCAGGGAACATCCATGGAAACACGAGGGGGGAAAACACACAGGAAACTTGGGAATGTCTCAAATGACAAAATTTCCCAGCCGGAAATGCAAACGGAGATGTTTTTTGGGGTTGTAAAGGTTGATTTCCTGGGTTTTTGTGGATTCCAAACAGGAGGAAAAGGGCAGGAATGGCTCCGAGGGGGAGAAGGAGGAGCAGAGAGGAGAACTCGGATGAGATCCAGGATGTTCCAAACCAGCAGGAATCCTCCCCAGCCCTGCTCTGCCTCTCTCCAGATGTATAAATCATCCAGGCCAGGCGCAGGGATCCTAACAGAGAATCCTTCCAGCTCCAGGCGCTGCAGCAGAGATGAAAGACAGAGATCAAACCCCGGGACAGCTCCTGCCACCTTTGATGAAAAATTCACCGGCGGGAGAGCTCTCTGCGTTTCCTCAGGCTCTGCATCCCTGGATGAGCCCAGCCCGGCCCTGGAATTCCTCACCTCCTGATTTTGGAGATGTATTTTTAATTCCTGCTGATTTATTTTTAATTCCAGGCCTGCTCAGGGCTGGCTCCTGTCCTCCCCCCACGGGATGAGATGGAGAAAGCTCCTCAAAATCCCGGATTTTGGGCTGCGCTGGGATCAAAGGGGTCAGGGAGGGCTCGGCCGTTCCGGTGCCACCTCAGCTCCCCTACAGCCCTCGGAAAAACCTAATTAGCGCCATTAATGGCTCTGAATTCCACAAAAACCGGAGGGAGGCGGGGAGGTCACGCTCGGATCAGCGGGATCGGGAACTTTAATTGCTTTTGATTCACCGGAGCAGTGACACTTTCGGTGTGATTCCAGAGCCCTGGAGCTGCTCCTGCCTCCCCAAACACCGAATTAACACCCCGAGGGAATTGATTCCTTCATTCCAGAGGCTGAGGAGCTCACGGTTCTGCTGGGAATTTGCTCTGGAACCATCCTGGAGTTCCTCAGAGCTCCCTGCCTCCCTCCAGCGCCCATTTCCATCTTTTTTAGGGCTTTTGGGATGTTCAGATAATTGTGACTCAATCTCCATCCCTCTTGGCAAAAGAGGGAGATGATGGAGATTTGGCGGCAGGGAATGTGTCTGTTAAAGATCCCAAAGAACCCATTAAAGATCCCAAAAAACCCATTAATGATCCCAAATAACCCATTAATGATCCCAAAAAACCCCATTAATGATCCCAAATAACCCATTAATGATCCCAAATAACCCATTAATGATCCCAAAGAACCCATTAAAGATCCCAAATAATCCATTAGTGATCCCAAATAACCCATTAGTGATCCCAAAGAACCCATTAATGATCCCAAACAGGCCGTGAGAGATCCCAAATTATAAATTATAAGGTTGTGGAAGAGGTAAAATGATAACATTCTAGATTAAAGTGAGATCAGATCTACCAAAGCAGGCCAGGCTCCCTCCCTCCCTCCCTCCCCATCATCCCAGTTCCCTGGAGCTGCCATTCCATGGAAAAGTTCATTAGGGATAATTTCCCAACTTTTCCGCGAGCTGGGAACACCTTTGGCTCCAGAGCTCATCCAAGTGGAAGCTCAGGTTGGGTCTGTGGAGAGCAGAGAGAAAATTATTCACGTTGCAGCCAACAAATCCCAAATTCCTGAGATAAACAGGAATGAATAACTCGACGTTCCTGCTGTCCCTTCTCCAGCTGTTCCTTTAATGCACATCAGGAAGTTTATTCCACAACGACGCCGTTTAAAGGCTTTTATTTAGGAACCAAATAGAGGAGTTAAAATGTTGCCATTTCACCCTCTGCTTCCCCAAAGCTTTTATGACAATGCTCGGAATTTAAAAAACAGATTAAAAAAAAATAAAAAAAAAAATCCCTCCAGGCTTCCAATTGTGCCGGGAAATCTCCTGGAAACATCTGCCTGATTCCGAAATGCTGCTCCGTTAAAAAGCTGATGTTGGGAGCTCGGCGTTGTCCCTTTTTTGTCACCAACAACTCCCCCGGGTGCTTCCATCCCAGGATTTTTCCACCGTTAAAAGGGGAGAGGATTCCATTCCAGGATTCCATGGGGTTGGAAACCCACAGGGGGAGGAGGGAATTTGGGGTTGAAGGCAGGGAGAGGGAAAAGGGGGTTACTGGGAACGTTGGATACACTGGGAAAACACATGGAGACACACTGGGAAAGTGGATATGGACTGGAAAATTCCCTGGATACACACTGGAAAAGTGGATATAGACTGGGAAAACACATGGAGACACACTGGGATAGTGGATATGGACTGGAAAAACACATGGAGACGCACTGGAAAAGTGGAAATACACTGGGAAATTGCATGGAGACACACTGGGATAGTGGATATAGACTGGAAAATTCCCTGGATATTCCCCCAAAATCGCACGGAGGCCCCAGAGGGGACAGGGTGGCAGCAGCAGTGTCACCCCAGGGTGGCACTCCCAGCCCTCATTCCCACACTTTCCCGGGATAAATCTCGGATTCCCTCTGCCAGCACCATAATGACTTCCTGGCACATTCCCATTTTAATAAAAATTATAGAGGGGAAGAGCGATGATGTGGCACTTGAAACTGAAACCCAGCTATTTCTTCCATCTTTATCATCCCGGGAAATGCAATATTTTGACATTTCCAAGGAGCTGCAGCATTGTGGTTATGTATTTTTTTTCTTTTTTTTTCTTTTTTTCCCGATGTATTTTATCTTTCCCTGTACCATACCAGCCGAGCTCGTCTCCATTTTCTAATTTCATTAACTGGCACCGAGAATAAACCCCTTTATTTCCCCCGGAATCCACCCACTCAACATTTTCATTCCCCCGTTCCATAAAGATCTCCGTGTAAGACGTTTTTCCAGCCCGATTGCTCCGGGAAAAAAACTGCAGGGGAGACAAACTCTGAGTCTGAATTGAGCCAGAGGTGTCCTGGGGGCTCAGCCACCTTCCCAAACTGCATCCAAAACTGCATCCAAAACTCGCAGCCAGAAAGCCTTGGAGCAGAGGCAGGAATTGCTTTATCCCCTTCTGCTTCTTCTCAGCGAGTTTCCCCAGTGGTTTTTGAGGCTCTGCCTAAAATTTTGGGCATGTGGGTGAAATGTGGATCACCTTGGCATCCCTGGATCCAGGCTGGACCAGCTCGGGGCATCCCAGGCTGTTCTGCAGTTCCCTGGATGGGAATCCAGCAGGAAAAGCCTCAACCCTCCCCAGCGGCGATAAGGATCTCAATAATTCCATTGCCGCTAATCCTCCCGAATTAGTGAACACATCTTCATCCTGTTTGGAGCTCTCTCCCTGCCCAGGGGTTTCTGCTGGGCTGGTGGAGAGCAGGAACCTCGTCAGACCTTCCCGGGCCGAGGGGAGTCTGGGATCAATCCCTGCCAGGCATTCCTGGGGTTGTTTTCCATGTCTCTCCTCAAAAATCCCCTCCAGTTGTTATTCAGAGCTTCCCGTTTGGAATTCCGTTGGATTTTCCAGATTTTTGTGGCATTTTGATGTTTAATGGCCCTCGGGCTGTTCCTCCTCAGAGACCAGGGATGTGGGAATTCCTTTTTGTCCAGGGCAAAGATGAATCCCAAGGGAAAAATGGGAATAAGGATCCAATGGGAAGCTGAGCACTCGCTGACCTCTGTCTGACCTCCCCAATATTCCCGCTGCTCCCAAAATCCACCTGGAGCATCCCAAACCTCGCGGCAGCAGCTCAGCGATTCCACCCCAGCAGGATGGGGTGAAACAATCCCGGAAAAGGTGGAATTTGATGGATTTAGGGATTGATGCTCCCGACTCCCAGCCCTTCCCACCAGGACCATTCCCGTTATCACCAGGGAGCAGAAGGAAGCTCCAAGTGATTCATTAACTCCAGAGTGTTTAATTACCCCTGGAACATCCAGCGGACACCCCTGGCTCCATCTTCCAGCGTTCCCAACACTCGACATTCCCAATTAGCCGCAATTAGGGATTATAATGAATCTGCATGTTTACATCACCCATTAAGACCCCAAATTTCCATTATTCCAACTCCTTGGAGAGGAGGGAAGAAGCTCCTTTGTGCCATGGGTTGTGCTGAGGCTGGTTGTGGATGGGCTTGGAGACAGAAATTCGGGAAAAATTCCAAACTCCAATTTCCGGAGCTGTAATTCCCACTGAACAGCCTGGCTGGGAATGAGGAATGAGGAATGAATCCTCCTCGTGCTGCCATTGTTTCCCTCCCAGGCTGACAATGCAGATTTATGCAAATGAGAGCGCGGCTGCTGTTTGTCTGCTCGTTAATTAGCAGCGCAGCCCGGCCTTGGAAACCAGGCTGGGAGAGTTCCGCTAATTCCGTCAATGATTGGATTCCAGTTCCGCTCTTCCCCACGTTCCTGGGGCTTTGACAAGGTTTTGGGAAACAGAAACTACCTGGACATCCTGGGCTTGGAAAGAGGGAAAAAGGGATCTGGGAAAAGGGGGAATATAGAATTTTGGGAAGAGGTGAACAGCAAACAGCAGCTTTGGATAAATCTGGATTTCCCTTCCAGTCTCTCAGTGCAGCGATGTTGTCACAGAGCCACGGATTTTTTTTGGTGGGAAAAGACCTTTCATAAAGTCATGGAATTGATTGGCTTGGAAAAGACATTTCAGAGAAACAGAATCATTACAAACAGGCAGGAAAAACCCCAAGAGTTTCTCGCCCTCCCTGAGGCGCATTGATAATCCCAACAGGCAAAATTTGGGATAAATCCTGGAAGAAATGTGCAAACTGGCAGTGAACAAACTCCTGAAGAACCTCTTGGATGTTTTATTCCCAAAAGGACTCTGGATCAGCTCTGTGTTGGGCGCAGCTGGAGTTTTGACCTGGAATGTTGTGGGATCCCATTTCCCATTTCCCAGTTTTTCCCTTCTGCATCCCTCAGGGATGATTCCTTAACCGGAATTACAAATTTATTTACAAATCCAGCCCGGCTGGGGGATCCCAGCACCCCCAGGACTCCGGTGCCTCTTTCCTCCCTGGCCTCTCCCAGTGTTTCCTCTGCAATTTCTGCACACACAGCCCGGCAAAATGGGCCTAAACACTGCAATTTTCCAACCATTTTCATCCAAATTGTCGGCAATTTCCCAATGGCCCCAGCACCAAATTATAACTGAGTGCTCGGAGGCGCTGCGAGGCTGCCCAGGAGGGAGGGGGGAATGTCGGGAGGAGGTGGCGGCAGCTGGACAAAAACCCTGCAAAAAAAATGGGTTTTTAGGTTATTACCGGCCGCATCTGGGGCCTGGAGTCATCAGGGGGGAGAGATGAACGCATTTGGGTGATGGATTTGGGATAAAACACGGCGAATCTCCCCGGGAGGCTGTGACAGGGGTTATTTTTGCAGGATATTTGTGGCTCCGCGGTGCCAAAATAGGGATGGATCCCAAAATAAATCGGAGTAAATGAGGGCAAAGGCTCAGACTGAGTGGTGGCTTTAGTTCAGCTCGCTCGGGAAGCAATTCCAGCTTGGAAAAGCAGCTCTGCTGCAGGATGGGCTCTGGGATACCCTGAGAGGGGAGCCAGGGGGCTCCAAAAATGCCAAATTCCACCCTTTTTGGGAGATGTCCCATCCCTGGGATTGCTCAAATCCAGGTTGGACAGGGCTGGGAGAACCTGGGATGGTGAAGCTGCAGGAAATCCCACCCTGAGATGGGATTTGAGGTCCTTCCAACCCAAACCATTCCAGGATTGCATCTGAGTGTGGATTTGGTGCTCCAAGGATTTGTTTTGGGTGTCAATTTGGTGCTCCAAGGTTGATGTTGCAGGAAAACCTGGACGTTCAGGAAGGAGAGGCTGGAGCAGAACATCTCCACCCCAACCCACCTTGGACCTCCACCCGCATTTCGGGGTCACCCCATCACCTCCACCTTGGAAAAGCGACAGGAATTTGGGATCCAGCAGCTCCCCAGGAACTACCCCTGGAGCTCATCATCTCCACCATGGAAATGCATCATCTCCACCTCGGAAATCCAACAGGAATTTGGGATCCAGCAGCTCCCCAGGATTTACCCCGGAGCTC
The DNA here is from genome assembly GCF_008360975.1 of Lichenostomus cassidix. Classification (NCBI taxonomy): domain Eukaryota; kingdom Metazoa; phylum Chordata; class Aves; order Passeriformes; family Meliphagidae; genus Lichenostomus; species Lichenostomus cassidix. The sequence goes on along the minus strand of NC_139502.1, from coordinate 1,179,717 downwards.
TGTCTCTCCCTGTCCCTCTCCGCGGCTCCTCCTGCTGCTTCCCCCGCGGATTTCACACTCCCTGCCCCCCCGCCGGTGCCAGGAACTCGTCGGATATTTTTGTGTTTCTCACAGATGGCCTCGGTTTCCAACCCAACCACGCTGCAGGCACGGGGAACGCATTAATAATTACACAAGGTGTTAATTGCTTCCCAGGCAGGGCTTTTGTCTCTCCTTCCTCTGCTGAGACAGCGACAGCGAAAGTCAACAAGTGTCAAGTGTGGTGCTTCGTTCCCGAGCCGAGAGCATTTATTAAAATTGCTAATGAATCTAATAATTAAACACATAAATATACGTTACCTCAGGTATTAAATCTCATTATTGGGCCGTCCAAAATCAATTTGGGGGCGTATGCATATTAACACATGGGCAAAGTTAATTAGAAATGTCCAGATCAATATTTGAGTAATTCTTAACCAGTGGAATCCCTGTCTGCAGAGCTGTGAATAAGTTATATCCCAGAAATTAATGCCTTCTCCTAATGGAGTTTATCCTGGGAAATTAATCATACTCCGGGAAATCTGCAAAAAATAAATGACAAACCTGTTTGCCTGAGCACTGCCCTCCGGGAAATCATTAAATCTGCTCTGTCAGAGCTCAGGCTCTGCTCCCTGCGGGGCAGGGAGAGGTGGGACGGAGCTGGGATGGAGCCTGGGGGGTTCTGACCCTCATTCCCTGCTCCAGAGGCTCCAGATGAATCCCGAATTTCCAGGAATGGAGCCTCACCGACCCTGCAGAGCTCATCCCACAGCTCCCGCAAAATCCACCCACGGGATTGTAGCTCTCCTGCAAACCTGACTGGCGATGCTCGCAGAGCCGTGCCGGGGTGACTCGGGGAGCTGAGCGATGGGAACTCAGATCAGAGCCCAAAACCCACCGAACCCGGTAATTCCCCCTCTCCCGGAGCTCTCCAAACCCAAAGAGAAAAATCCCGCTGGTTTTCAAAAGCAGCTCTGCTTTGCCAAGAGGAGGAAGGATCCAGACATTCATCCCGGGAGGATCAGAGAGGATTTATCCCATCCCTGCCCAAACCCCATCACTCATCCCCACAACCCTTCCTGGGCTCCTCCGGCCGGCACCGAGGTGGTTAAAAACCAGGGAAAATGAGCAAAAAGAGAGCAAATCCATTTCTTTTCGCCCGGAGCTGCTGCTGCAGCGCTTGTCTCCCCGCGGAGCTCCACCTTTTCCCTCTCCATGGTCCTGGATTGTCCCTCGGGGCTGCAGGGAGATCTAACGGCTGGAACCGAGCTCGGGATGAGTCCAGCACATCCTAAATCATCCCTCTCCACGCGGGATGAGCACACACCAAACACCCCCACCAACCACACACCAAACACCCCCACCAGTCCAACACTTCCTAAATCATCCCTGCCCCGCGGCTGCAGGGATCTGAGCTCCTCTGGAGCTCCTGGCACGGGAAAAGGGAGGAAAGGGAAGTTACTCAGGGGTGGGAGAAGTCATCCCGGGCAATTCTCAGCTCGGAATTGCGCCAGGGCGAATCCCTTGGGAAGGAATTGGGAGCAGATCGATGGTTTTTTGCTCTCCGTGACTCCAGAAGGGTTTTGTTGGATTTTGGAACTCACAACATCCCTGATTCCCAGAGCTGGCAGGGAATCTGAGCTGTCCTGCTCCCAGTCTTCTGCAGGACTCCAGTTTAATCAAAACTCCTGCGGGATTATTCCACACAGAACCCTCTCGTCCCCACCGGGTTTAAACCTCACCGCAGCCCAAGTTTTGGGTTCTCCTGAGGGAACAAAAAGGATCAGAGGATCCCAAACACACCCCGAGCATCCCTGGCTGCCCCACCCTGTCCCCATGGCCACGGGGATCCCACAGCGATCTCCTGAGGAAAACAGAGCTGGGGAGGAACTGCCAGGGAAAAAAAAAATTTAAAAAAAAAATCTCTGCCCTCCCCAGGAGACAAAACCCAGAGCATCATTTCATGGCTGTTCCTGACCCCAAACCCCAGCCGGGATGGGGAAAATGCACAACCAGCCTCACCTCGGGTTGGGCTTCATCTCCTGCAGCATTTTCCCGCTAATTAACATTTATTTGGAGGGAAATGGCAGCGCTCATTAAGGAAGAGAGAGGGGAAGGTGCTGCTAATTGTGTAAAGCCACGGAGAAGGGTGGGGAGTTCCCTCCTGAGCGGGAAATTGGGAATTCGGGATGTGCGGGGAGTTCACACCGTGGGGATGGGAGCAGTGCAGGGCTGCTCCTCCTGGAGTTTATCCGCCGATCCAGGGAAAGGCAGAGCTGCTGTGGCTCCGTGGAATTACAGGGACAGGCGGGAAAATTGGGATATTCCTGCCGGCACTGGGAAAGGGGAGCGTCTGGGGGAAAGCAGCTTTGGGAAGGGGAAGCTCAGCTCTGGAGCAGGAGTTCGGGGCTGACTGCAGGCCTGGCTCATTAATCGGTGATTTGTAGGGGAAATCTCCCCTTCCCGGCCGTGTGGAGCGCACTGGGGCAGTGTGGGGGTGACAGGAGTGTCACCTCAGGGGGCGGTGACAAACCCAAACCCAGCCCTGGGCACAGCCCAGCAACCCTTCCCGGAGCTCTGGGGTTCTCCACCAATTAATCCTCCCCTCATTAAACACCCCCTCGCCGTCCATTCACCCTCCTCGCGCTATTTAGGGATTTGTCGCCGCTAAAGGGCACAGGGAGGGCGAGCAGAGCCGCATCCAGCGGGGTCTCCCCCACCTTCCCGCAGCTTCCCTGTCTGGATTTGTTTCCGTCTCTCCTTGCCTCCCCTGGGATAACGCCATCCCTCAATCTGCTCTGACACATTCCTTTCCTGAGGGCAATTTGAGCGGAGAATGATTCCCTGATTGCTCACTTTGCCTCCTCCTCTCTTATTCTGCAGGGCTGTTGGGTTGGGTTTTTTTTTTTTTTTTTTCCCTTCTGAAGGATCATAAAATAACATGTTTAGCAATAATTGCGTGATGGGGATGTTTTGCTGCCATGGGAGTGCTGCTGCCTTCCTCTCCAGGCTCTGTTTGGGTTTGGGATTCCCCCGTGCCGGGAGGGGCTGCTGCCACCCCGGTGGGGACATTGGGGACCTTCCTGTCCTGAGGAAAGGTCCCAAAGGGCAGGGAGAGCAGGGAGAAAGATTTGGGATCAGATTTGAGCTGTTTAGCTCCACGCACAGGATTGTCCCACGATGGTTTGTATGGGAAGGGACATTAAATCCCACCCAGTGCCACCCAGTGCCACCCCAGGGACACCTTCACCATCCCGGGGTGCTCCAAACCCCATCCAGCCTGGCCTCGGGCACTTCCAGGGGTTAAAAGCATCCAAACCCCAAGGAATTCCCATTAGGAACAGCACATTCCCGAATTAAATGGGATTCCTGGAAGTGCCAAATCCACGGAGCTCCTGCAGGCTGGCAGCTCCTGCTCACTTCAGCACCACCTCAGTTCTGCTCAAGAGCCCCAGAGCGCTGCTGTTCAGCTGTAAATTTGTATCTATCAGATTATCCACCGAGAGAGCAAATAAATTCGTGTGTTTCCCAAACCCACTCCATTCCAGCCTGGATAACGAGCAGAGGTGATTCCCACGCTCTGAAACGGGAATTATCTACAGGGCTGTGCTTTCCCTGAGCCTTTATTTATTTATTTATTTTTTATTTTAACCTTCTACAAGCCACCTGGATCCCAAAAATTCCTTCCTGCCAGCGTGGAGCTCCTTATGGGATCCAGGCCGCGGGATGATGTGGATCAGGCTCGGGGAAGGTGTTTATGGAGGTGTTTATGAAGGTATTTATGAAGATATTTATGAGGATATTTATGAGGATATTTACGGCAGGCCTTGCTGTTCCTCGGCGAAATATTGATTTGTAAACAAAGGGATGTCCGTGTGGCTGTTAAATCAGCCTGAGCCGCGGCACAGGCTGGAATCCACAAAAAAAATAGGTTTGTTTTTTATATTTCAGCGTTTCCTTTGCAAACCAAAGGGAAAAGGGAAGAAAATGTCCACTGGAGGTGCTTTGTGCTCCTGGATCTGCAGAGCCTCATCCCAGCCCCATCCGTGGCTCCGACAGCCAAGCAGGGAGGGATTATTTTGTCCCTTTGGCCAGGAGTGGTGTCCCCAGCCAGGACGGGAATGGTGGCACTGGGACAGCTCAGGCAGAGCCACACAGCCTATGGAACATCCCAGATTTACCGAGGCCATCCTCGCTCCCCTCCCGGCACAGCCCTGGGCTGTTATCCCGGATTTACGGCTGGAATTTGGAGTGATTCCCGGCAGAGACCAGGAGTGGCAGCAGCACCCCAGGGGTTTGGAGCTGCTGGAATGGGGTTTGCAGTTCCTCATCCTGGTGCTGAGGCCTCAGAACCAGCGCAGGCAGCCACGGCTGGGGTTTTTGTAAAGAAATACAACTTTCTGCTTTTATGGGTGGCTTTCTCTCGGTTTTACACCCTTTGCCTTCGCCTGAAATGAGAAAAACGAGGCTCCTCGGCAGTGCTAAACTTTACACCCCTCGCTATCTCCTCCCTTATCTAAAGGCACCACTGCAGATTGTGCCATAAAACGGGGAGAGGGGCAGGGATGGGGCTGGGAGGAAATCCCTCCTTCCCTCCCTCCTTCCCTCCCTCCTTCCCTCCCTCCTTCCCTCCCTCCTCCCCTCCCTCCTTCCCTCCCTCCTTCCCTCCCCTTCCAAGGCAGCCTTTCCATCAACCCCTCGCTGCTGGGAATGCTTTCCCTTCAAATCTGATGCCAAACCTCGTGTGGATCCTGAGCTGCAGTGGCACAGGGAGGGTGGAGGGAGCAGGGAGCAGGGAGCAGGGAGCAGAGCCAGGGTTTGGGAAAAGCAGCAGATCTTGATCCCAATCCGCAGCTTTCCCTGACTCTGTTCCTTGGCTGGTGGGAATAATCGGGATCAGCCATGTCCCCAGCAAACATCACAGGCTGTTTGTGGATCTCTGTTTGTTCTCAGATCTAACTGCTCACCCTGATTAAGGATTTCATGCCCAGCGGTGCCAGGGTGGGAAGGCAAGGACAGCATGGGCATGAATGTCACAGGAATCCCAATCCCTGCGGAAATCATGGAGGTTTTTAGGTTGGAAAAGACCTTTAAGGCCAGCGAGTCCAGCTGTTACTGCAGTACTGCCAAGGCCACCTCCCAGCCATGTCCCCAAGGGGGTTTGGGGCAGGGAGGGACGGCCTGGGGTGAGGACAGGGAGCGGGATCGGCTCAGCAAGGATCCCGCAGAGCTGTCCTTGTCACCGGAGCTGTGGCCGGAGGGGAGCGTGGGAGGGCAGAGCTCCCAGCGGCACGGGCGCTCGGCAGTCTGCGCACAGCCCGGCGCCATCCCACCGCCCGCCGCGCCGGGAAACGCCTTTCCTTCATCCTGGAGAAGGCGGGGATGCAGAGAGCAGCTCCTTCCCAAAACCGCGCCGGGGAAGAGCTCCGTCCTGCCTCGGGCTGCCTTCACCCACCCCGAGCCGGGCAGCATCCAGGGATCCCGGCGCGTTCCCCAAATCCGGCTCCGGGCACAGATTAGCATTGCCACCTAGCGGGGTCCCTTCTGCCCGTGTCACCAGAGTGTCACCAGTGCCACCGGGCCCGCCCTGGATGGGGACAGAGCCGGCAATGCCCGCTCAGCCCCGAGCGAGCCCTCAGAGGGTTTTTGTTCTCCGCGCCGCTCTGCTCTTCACAAGTTGTTTTCCACACAGAAATCCCCTTTTCCCTGCTCCGGGCCGGGCGGCAGCAGCAGAGGTCAGGCTGTGCCCCGGGCGCTGCCGCCGCGCTGTCACCTCGGCACGGAGGGGACAAAAGGCAGCGCTGAGCGCGCAGACACAGATCTCGGGCACAGAGACACGGATCTGCTCCCCAGGGCACCGCGGGGCTCAGAAGGTCCCTTCAGCCGCCGGGCTGGCGGAACAAAGCCCTCATGCACCGCGGAGAGCTCCTGGCTCGGAGAAAGGGGAACAAGGCGGCCAAGGGCACAAGGGACAAAGCCACGGCTGGCTGTGACACAAAGCCACTCTGCCCCAAAGCCACCCCGGGGGGTGCAGGGCTGAGACACCAACAAACCCTTCCAGAGGGAAGCGATTCCTGCTCCATCCCGTGATTCGGGGTGGATAAACAGCTTTTTTCAGAGATGCCCGAACGCAAGGCTGGCCGGGCGCTGGAGGAAGCTGCAATAAATGTTTCAGCAAAGCTGGGGAGCAGAGGAGAGCAGCAGAGCTCTCTGATCGCCATCCAGCTCGCTCTAAATCATTCGTGCCCTCCCCGCCTGCCCCGGCAAGACCCAATTATCCCCATTTTCTCCTAAACATTGAGATTCGCGGAAGTTTTTTGTCTCAAGGTTCGCCCAGGTGAGGCCACGGCTGGCTCGGCTTGGGGAGAGCAGAGCTGAGGCTCCGAGAATTCCACATCCCGCTGGATCATCCTGGAGAAAGGCAAGGAGTGGAAAATCCCAGAACATCTTCCCCAGCGCCGGCTGGAACACACCAGCAACGTCAGCAAGCGCCCGGAATTGAAATTTTCCAAATGTGCATTTAATTCGGAATTAATGGGATGATTTTTTTTTTCCACCCCCCTGCGATAATTGAAAGGGGAAAAAAAAAAATGATTATTAAACACAGCTTTGTGTCTGAGCCCTGACAACGAGGTGGTAAATATCCATCCGGCACATGGCTGCTAATTCCCAATAAATATGTTTCTTTCAATAACCAGCTGGTTTTAATTTAACAAACAAAGAGCTGTCTGCTAAAATCGGAATTAATTGAGTGTTTAGAGACCTTGATGGAAAGCAGCGGTGGTGTCTCAGCCCCCAGCCCTGGCCGGTGCCATGTCCCCACCCCGGAGCAGTGGGGATGTGGAAATTCCCGGAGCTGGGAATGTCGGTTGGCACCCAAATCCCTCTTTTTTGGCTGCTGAGACCTGCGTGGGACACCAAAAACCTGAGCTGCTGCCAGCCCAGCCTGCGATTCCCGAATCCAGGCCTTGAAATTCCAGTCTGGATGCTCCATGGATTGGGGAAGGCAGCGGGAAAGGCTCGGGATTTTGGGGAGAGGAGAGATGTCCTAAAATCCTTTATCTGATGGAAAAAGGGAAGGAAGGAGGGAGGGAGGGAGGGAGGGAGGGAGGGAGGAAGGAAGGAAGGAAGGAAGGAAGGAAGGAAGGAAGGAAGGAAGGAAGGAAGGAAGGAAGGAAGGAAGGAAGGAAGGAAGGAAGGAAGGAAGGAAGGAAGGAAGGAAGGAAGGAAGGAAGGAAGAAGGAAGGAAAAGGAAGGAGGGAAGGAAGGAAGGAAGGAAGGAAGGAAGGAAGGAAGGAAGGAAGGAAGGAAGGAAGGAAGGAAGGAAGGAAGGAAGGAAGGAAGGAAGGAAGGAAAAAAACCACCCCAAAAACAGCCATGGGGATGGGCGGTGGAATCTCAGAGAGCTGAAATTCTCCACCTAAAAATAAAATTAAAAACCCCAAACTGCCCTAACACCTTTGCTCTAAAACCCTAACAAAAAGGAGAGGGAAATGACAGTGTTTCAGGGAAATAAATTCTCATTTCTAATGCACTTTTCCGAGGTGGATTGATCCCATCCGTGTCGGACAAAACACCAACCAGCTCCTCTCCCCAGGGATTTCTGGGAGGCTGGAAATCCTCCCAGCTGCCAGATTGAGCTGTTTGGCCCCAAAAAATTCCCATATCCACGGCGGAGCGAGCTTTGGAAAGCAGCTATCTGGGAAAAGCCCCCAGATTTTCATTATCTCTCATCTCACAGCTGCACTCCATCCCCGCCACAGCTCCATAAACAGGCTGCACGAGCCGTGAACAGATTTGGTTCATTTTCCTGGGGAAAAATTGAGTTTTCACGAGGCCTTGTTGGCAGAAACGCTCATCAGGACAATTACAACAAATCGGGGAGGAATTGGAAACATCTGCACTGCAAAAAGACAACTTTGGGACAGCAGGACAGCCGAGCTGGGCAAGCCCAAAATGTGATTTTTTAGCAGTAGGAGATGCCCCAAGCTGGTTTTTTTCTCCTCAAAATAAACATTGGATAAAGGTGGCTCCTAATGGGCTCGTTTTAGATGGATTTAAGTGTATGGAAATCAGCTTTTATTTCCATTTGGGTGCGTTGACAGTCGAGGAGCCAGGGAATTATTTAGAATAGGAAGGGGGAAAAAAAAAACCCTTAAAAAGGGTAAAAATGCATTTCTATTAGAAATACCGCACTGAGGCAAAACGGAATTTAATTCCTATTTAATGTCGGACAGTGTCCTTGGGGAAAATAATTCCACCATACTCCAAATTAGGCTTTTTTTCTGTAAAACTTGAATTTTCCTCTCTTTTGCCTGGAGGACTTGGGGCTCCTCAGGTGTGGATGCATCACAAACAACATGAGGCCTTCCCAGGGACTGGGCTGGAGTTTATTAAAATAAAATTAAATCCAAATAATTGCTTGGCCACTCAGGAAGCTCTCCCTCTGACCAGCTCAGCAGCTGTAGGAATGATATTTCCACCAGTTTTTCCGTGAGATTCAAGATATTGAAAATAAATCTCAATAATTCTACATCAGAGCATGAAATGCCTTGATAAAAAATGCTGGTTTGATGTTGTTCCCATGGGATTTTTCACCGTTCTGCTGTCTGGCCTTGGTTCCCAGGAGCTGAAGGTCCTATTGGCACCACTTTGGGGTTATGGCGTTTTGGGGTTCAGCGCGGCATCAAATCCCACATCCCAAATCCTGAATCCCAAATCCTGAATCCCACACCCTGAATCCCAAATCCCACATCCCAAATTCCTCATCCCAAATCCTGAATCCTGCACCCTGAATCCCAATTCCCACATCCCAAATCCCAAATACCAAATGCCAAATCCCTCATCCCAAATCCCAAATCCCAAATCCCAATTCCCACATCCCAAATCCCAAATCCCACATCCCAAATCCCAAATCCCACATCCCAAATCCCACATCCCAAATCCCAAATCCCAAATCCTGAATCCCTCATCCCAAATCCCACATCCCGCATCCCAAAGCCACATCCCACATTCCAAATCCCTCATGCCACACATCTGTCATCCCAATCCCAAATCCCAAATCCACATCCCACATCCCAAATCCCAAATACCAATTCTCTCATCCCACATCCCTCATCCCAAATCCCACATCCCAAATCCCAAATCCTTCACCCCACATCCCAAATCCCAAATCCCAAATCCCTCATCCCGCATCCCGCATCCCAAATCCCACATCCCAAATCCACAATCCCACATCCCTCATCCCAAATCCCACATCCCAAATCCCACATCCCCAATCCCTCATCCCCGGGGATCCACATCCCCCAGCCGCCTCTCCCCAGCAGCTGCTGCACAACTCATTAGCTGCTCCTCATTTCCATGAATTCCCGGGAAGGAGATTCAAACAAACCCCGGCGCGCAGCGATCAAAACAAATCAGCCGCGACATGAAAGCGGAAAGGTTGAAGCCGAGGTGAGGAGCTACAGCAGCGATTTTCATACTTTTATCCTTTTTTAAATTTTTTTTTATTATTTTTTTTCCCCTTCCTCTCCATCATTTCTCGCGGAACGATGGAGTTCAGTGGGAGGAACGCAGGGATTTGATGCTCGGAGATCTGAGCGCTCTGCTGTCAGGGGAAGCTCCGCGTTTAGCATCCATAACAGCTCCCAGCCCCGCCGCGCGCTGAGCCCCAAAATCCATCCCGACACCTCTGGGATTTGGGATCTGCACCTCCCGGAGCTCCGGGCGGGGAGAGGAGCCGAGGTGAGATGCTGACTCAGCACGGAGCAGCGATTGGCCTCCTTGGGGTGTGAACTCCGTGCTGGGAAAAGTCCAACACTCCTTGCAATTTTTGTTTTCCTGACAGTCAAACCTTTCTCCAGCGGTTTAAATCCCAGGAAAACACTCTCGCCGCGTCTTTGCTGATTAAAAAGGTCCATTTCCCCACTGCTGCTTTGATTGTTTCCTTGAACACACTCAGCTACACCCACGAGGTGCTTCCCACCAGCGGCTCTGCTGGGGCAGGAAAGCAGCTTAGAGGAGAGGAGGAACAGCAGGAGCATTTTATCCCAGGCTGGTTTGGGCGGGAAGGACCTCAAAGCCCATCCAGTGCCACCCCAGGGACACCTTCCACTGTCCCAGGTTGTGCCAACCTGGCCTTGGACACGTCCAGGGGCAGCCAGATCTCCTCTGGGAATTCCATTCCTCCCCAACATCCCACCTGAATCTCCCCTCTTTCGGCTCAAAGCCATTAAAGCAGAATTTTCCAGCACATCCCACGTGCGACGCTCCAATCCTGCCTTCCCCCCGAGATCCCAAATCCCCTCTCGGCTGCGGGGCACTTTTATGGACACAGCCGCTCCGCTGGAATCCCATTTATCGCCGGGATCGCCTCGGCTCGGTGCGGGAGGACACCTGCCCGGTAATTCCGGTTAATCGGCCGTGCTGTCACTGTCACTGTCCCCTCCGCCACCAGCGCTCGTTAAGGCGACACTAGAACAGACGGGGAGGGAGGAAAGCGAGGCGCAGCGCAGGAAGAGACAGGCGGAGAGGCTCCGGGAGGCAGATTGGCACCTGGGCGCTCCCTGCGGCTCGGGAAAGCCGGGGAATGATGGATGGAGGCGCTCAGGAGCACCTTGACAGCGATAAAGGGATGATCCATTCCCGCGCTGGCGGAATTCCAGCGGCGCTTCCAATCCCAACTCGCGCTCTGCCTCTTCCCGGGAAAGGCTGCTCCGTGTTTCTGGGGAAAGGATCTGGAAAAGCCACATCCTGGCCTCTGGAGAGGCTCGGGAGAGCAAAGGAAAGTTCTAGGCTCTGGCAGGGGATGCAGGGGGGCAGAAGGGCAGGTCAGCACCTCCGTTTTTGGGGTTGGATCTGCTGATTTCCCCAGGACAAGAAAAAACAGTCTCAAATATGCCAGGGGAGGCTCAGGTTGGACATCAGCAGGAATTTCTCCATGGGAAAAAGCTGTTGACCATCGCCCAGGGAGGTTTGGAGTCGCCAGCCCTGGATGTGGCACTCAGTGCTCCGGGCTGGGGACAAGCTGGGGGTCACAGGGTGACCTCGGAGCTCTTTTCCAGCCTGGGGGATTCCATGATTCCATGATTCCATGATTCCATGATTCCATCCCGCAGTCCTGCCCTGCCAGGGGCAGACAGCCACACCCGGCGGTGACACCGCAGTGTCCCTGCCTTGTCCCCAGCTCTCGGCGCTGCCTTTGCAGCCAGCTCGGCCATTTCATCTCCACACCCAGCCTGCCTCTGAAACCAAACCGCTGCTCTCCTCCCGCTCCCAGGTACAAAGCAGCACGAGCGCTTTGTAATTTAGTTGAAAGAATGGAGGTATTTTCTTTTTAATCCCCTTAACAGCGCTTTTTTTTTTTTTCTCTCCCTTCTGCAAAGCGCCAAATCTCGCAGATTTTTTTTTTTTTAGATTTTTTTTTTTAATTTTAGAGGAGAAATTAATGCATGGAACAAACCACGGGCAGAGAACAAAGCCGAGGGGGTTTGTTTGTCCCCAGCAAAGGCTGAGGATGACAGACAGACACCCGGCCACCACCAGATTCGCACGGCTTTGTCTCCTGCCTTTGATGCCTCAAATTAAAATGTGCTGGAGGACGGTAATTAAAAAAAAAAAAAAAAAAATCCTGAGAACCACTTGGCTTTTTGCAGTCAGATCCCTCCTGCCTCAAGGTTTAACCCTGTGAAGGATCTCTCTGGGAATGGGTTTTCCCGAGGAGCTGTGCTGCCCCTGGATGCCTGGAGGTGTCCAAGGCCAGGTTGGAGCAGCCTGGGATGGTGGAAAGTGTCCCTGGATGGGATTTGAGGTTCTTCCCAAACCCAAACCATTCCAGGATTCCATGACCAGGGGATGCAGGCATGGACTGAATCCATTTCCAGCAGAATTCCCACTCCCCAGGTCACCCCAAGGGTCACTGAATCCCCTCTGGTTTGTGGGAACAGCAGCTCCAGGTCAGTCCTAAGAGGAAAATCAAATCCCATGACAAAAATGGGAATCAGAAACCAACCACAAAATCCAGGCAGCTCAGAACGAGCCAGGAGGGAGTTTGCCCATCAAAAACTGAGAGAAAAGGGGAATCAAGGCCCAAATCTGTCTTCTGATGCTCCAGCCCAGAGCCTGGGGTGGGAAAATGCCCCAAATCCATCCCGGGGGAGCAGCGAGAGGTTATTTATCAAAGCAAGGCGACCCGACTTGTTTGCATCCATTCCCTATGCCAGGATCAATTCCTAATCAGATCAAACCGTTCCAGCCTTGATCCCAATTCCCAATAAGATCAAACTGCTCCAACCTTGATCCCAATTCTTGATCAGAACAATCTGCTCCAGCCTTGATCCCAAATCCTGGTCAGATCAAACTGCTCCAGCCTTGATCCCAATTCCTGACCAGAACAAACCATTCCAGCCTTGATCCCAATTTCCCATCAGAACAAACTGCTCCAGCCTTGATCCCAATTCCTGACCAGAACAAACTGCTCCAGCCTTGATCCCAATTCCTGACCAGAACAAACTGCTCCAGCCTTGATCCCAATTCCCCATCAGATCAAACTGCTCCCAGGCAGCTCATTGGGATCACTGGGGATCAATAAGATCCAATCCACTCGGAAATCACAGATCCTGGACTCAGCGTGGAACAGAAATCAGATTTTCCCGAATTCCCTGGATTGATCCAGCAGGTCCGGCCGAGAGAAGGGGATGTGGCAGCATCTCCTGGCACCTGGTGGCAGCCCAGAAACAGCCTAATGATCTCCCCTGGGAAGGGTTGGAGTAAACACTCCAAAACTCACACGTTAATTTATGCCGGCTGCTGCCTTTGTGTTCCGGAACAAGCTGCGCCCTTTTCTGTTGGGTTTCTTTTTTGTTTTGTTTAATTGCTCGATGAAAAGTCCCATCAGCGCTGTCAGCAGGAATGATGTCACCAAACAACGGTGCCCACCTGGCACCCGAATGGCACGGCGGGAATCAGAGCCCAGAAAGGGGCAGGGGGAGGCTGGGGGACAAGAGGTGACCCCCAAAAACCTCTCCAGCACAAACCTTGCTTCCCAGCCAGGCTCTTGGCAAAAAAAAAAAGGCTGAAAAAAGATGTAAAGAGAAGAAAAATCTCCTAATAAAATCTCTTAATGAACCCCAAGAAGGACTCTGGGTTTGTTTCTTGCACCACCAGCAGGATGAGGATCCATTAATTCACTGTCTCTTGAGTGGATTCTTCCCCACTCCTGCGGCTGCCTTGCTGCAGGGGAATTTTGGTGCTTCTCGGAACAGGTGGATCCTCCTCACAGCAGCACCAAGAATTGATTTGTCATTACTGGGGAGATAATTAAACTCGGTATCAGGCCCTGATTGCAGCCTGGGATCAGTGCAGCCTGAGCAGATTAGCAGAGACTCTGCCGGGCCTGGATGCTCCCGGGCCAGGAGGGGCTGTGCTGGAGCCTCAGAACAAAAGGGGTTTGTGTGAAAAATTCGGGTGAAATGTCTCAAAATCAGCCCTGAGTGAGGCATGAGTCCCCAGCTGCTCCCTCCTCGTCCCCTGGGTGGGGTTGGGATGATTCCTCCTTGAGCTGAGGATCCACATTCTCCCCCAAAGCTCCAAATCCCGAAGGAGTGACCCAAACCTGGGTCTTGCCCAGCCCTGGCCATTCCATGGGCTCACTCCCAGAATCGTGCTGGTGCTCAGTGTCTGATCCTCCTCTCGTTTATCACAACCTCCCAGCACATCCGAGACCAACTTCCACCCCTCGGCCTCTCCCAAAATCCCTGCGCAGGGCAGGACGGGCTCTGGAGGCAGAAGGGGCTGCTCGGGACAGGCAGAGGGATCAGAGGGATGTGCAGCAATCGGCGCCCGATAGAAACCGCATCCTCCTCCTCCTCCTCCTCCTCCTCCTCCTCCTCTCCTCACCTGTCCCCCGCGGAGCGCCCCGGGCCGCCCGGCGCTAACAAAGATGTTGTTTAGCAGCTTGTCAGAGCTGTAAATTGGCCGAGCAGCGGAGCCGTTTGCATTCTCCACGGGGCCTGAACTGAGAATTAAACAGTGGCAGCAACTGCTGCTGCTGCCTGATGGAGCAAATCAATTCTCCCTCCCTCCTCCTCCTCCTCCCGGCCCGGATTCAGCGCCCGCCGAGGGCAGCGTTTGCCAGACAGTCCTTGAGGATCGGCGCAAAAAGGCAGCGAGAGATCAGGGCAATTAACCTGAAAGGCCCCTGGAGAGCCAGAGAGGAGGAGATCGGGGGGAAAATTCAGGATCCGAGCCCTCCATCTGTCCGCGCGCGGCTTTAATTGATCTGGGAGTCAATCAGAGCAGCGGCGGCTTTTATTCGGCTGCTCCGAGCGCCGTGCGAAGCGAGCAGCGAGAGGGCAGAGCGGCATGCTCCCTCCCGGCTGAGGGGTGACACGGTGACATCGGCCAGGGGACAGCCAGGGCCAGGCGTGCCCCATCCCTGGAAGTGCCCGAGGCCGCCTTGGGGCAACCTGGGCTGGTGGGAGGGGATGGGATGAGATGATCCTTGAGGTTCCTTCCAACCCCACCGTGCCAGGATTCTCCTTCACTCCCTCACCCTCACCGTGCTCAAACCCCACCGATCCCCGGCCAGCCTTTCCCCACCTCCCAGTCCTACTCTCCACCCGTTTTTGGGGCTGCAGCCGCCCCCCGACTCCCCTCAGAGCCCCCAGAAGCACAGTTGGTGTAGCCTGGTGGCCTTAGGCACGGCGACATCTGTTCTGCATGGGCGAGGCAGAGGAGGCGAGCAGTAAACATCATCTTTATTTGAAAAGGGAAGGAAAACATCCAAAGCCTCCGCGCCGCCCTTCCAGAGCCCTCTGGCTCTCTGACTTCCCTTCAGAAGACAATTCTGCTCGCTCAGCCCGCTCCGGGGAGCTGTTTTGTTCTCTGAGTGCTGCGCGCAGAAATCACGGCGCTCCTCAAGAGCTCTCCCCAGCCGGGGATGTTCTGGCAATGCCCAACCTCGGTCATTAACCCGGGCTGCGGCTTTTCCCTGCTCCGGGAGCTCCAGGCAGAGACATTTCCCCTCCTTTCCGGCTCTTCTCAACCCCGGTGTCAGGACCCTGCCCAGCCCAGCGGGATGGAGATGGGTTCGGAGGGATGGGACTGCATCCCCCATCCACAAAAATCCTGCGATAAAAACCCTGAGATAAAAATCCACCTTTATCTCCCCCTGGGCATGGATAAAAATGCAGCTGGACAATGAGTCTCCAGCAATATTTCCTAATTTCAGGGTCTTTCAGTGCATCCCTGGAGCTAGAGAGGGGTGAAAGCTCCTTGTCCACGTGGAGGAGTTGTGCTGCACTTCCCAGATGCAGAGGGGGAGATTTCCAGGGCCAAGGCCAGATGTTCCGGCAGGGAGCAGCTGGCTGCACGTCCTGCCCTGCCCAGATGTTGTGCAGTCCCCTCTGGCACGGTGCCAGACCGAGGGCAGCTGCATCCCCAAATCCCTGATCCGGCTGGGAATCTCCAGATCCACCTTGCACAGGGAGGACCTTTAGGGCTGGGAGTCACCAGGAGATAAAATTTGGTGTGAAATGAGTCATTCCAAGGCTGTTCCCTGTTTTGCCATCACCCACAGCAGCACACGGAGCTTCCAGGTTCACGAGGAAACAGCAGGATCAGAGTCTGTGGTGGGAACAATTCCTTTCCAGAGGAAAGGGAACCAACTCCCCCTCAGCAGTGAGGATAATCCCCAATCCGCAGTGTGATTCCTATCGGGTTAATCCCATCCCTCAGGCTTTTCCATGTGTTATCTCCATCCTCAGAGGGTTTCAAACCCTCCTGGCTTTGCTTCCCATCAGCACGCAGGAGGTTCGGGGGAGGCTGGAAGGGATGGCTGGGTCAGGTCAGGTGTTGGTTTAGCCCCTGGTACAAAATCTGGGATTTGGGAGGAGTTTGGAGCGATGGAAGTTGACGCTGCTTTGACTGGTGGATGTTTCTTGCTCTGGGAACTGGGAATGTCTTGTTTTATCATCCCCAGGGATCAGACAGCATCCAGAAGGGGCAGAGCAGGGCTCTGAGCCCGAACTGGGAGCACTGGGATATCCCCCCTGGCTCCTGGAGGAGAGGCAGGATCAGATCCCTGCGATCCCCGCGGTTGTGCCGAGATCAAAGGAGCAATCCCTGCCTGCTGCCATCCCGGCGGGATCTCAGCTCCCCGGAGCAGCTCGGTGGTGTTCGTTCTGCCCAAACCCCAGCCCAACCCGCTGCCATCCCTCTCCCTGCTTCCCCCATCCTCCAATCGCAGCCACTCCTCATCTCCATCCCAGCCGAGATTCCCAAGGCGGGGAGTCGGAGGCAGAATCGTTTCTTCTGTTGTTGCTACAACATTTGGCACCAATCTTCTCTGTCTTTCAGGTGTTCCAGGGATTGATTTTGCATCAGCTGCCTCTCTCCCGGCTCCGAGGCCCGATAATATCACACGCAGCACGGAGAGCTCCGGCAGCGGCGCTCGGGCTCCGGAGGGAGCTCCATTAGGGCTGGGATAAGTGACAGCTGCTGCCAGCAGCCCTAAAAGCCGAGCCTCAGCCGGATAGAAGTTCTAACAAGACTCAGAGCGATGCAAACATTTCCCTGCGCCGCTCTGAAATGGATGTTTGGCTGTGCGGGGATGGGAAGGGAAGGGAAGAGGCTGGAGATGCTTCAAACACGCTCAGCTCCTCCAGCTCCTGGCTTTCCTCCCGCCTGGATGGGGAGGATTGATTCCCTGAGCAAGGGGAGTTCTTGGATGGGGAGAATTGATTCCCTGAGCAAGGGAAGTTCTTGGAGTGGGAGGATTGATTCCCCAAGGAAGGGAAGCTCTTGGATGAAGAGGATTGATTCCCCACGGAAGGGAATTTCTTGGATGGGGAGGATTGATTCCCCAGGGAAGGGAATTTCTTGGATGGGGAGGATTGATTCCCTGAGCAAGGGAATCTTGCAGTGGGAAGGATTGATTCCCCAGGCGAGGGAATTCTTCGGGCAGCTGCAGTGACAACTCAGTGGAGGTCGGGCTGTGAATATCCGTGTTCTTCCAGCCCTCGGGAATGCCCGGGTGATGCTCCCCAGGGATTCCCAGCCACAGCTCTGGGCAAAAACATCTCCCGGAGAAATCCCAGACTCCCAGCCATGCCCAGCCCAGCCAGCAGCCCGAGCACGTCCCGATCCGAGCCAGGATTCACCGCGTGGATCCAACCCTGGCTGGTAAAGCCTCCCAAATCCCACCATCCTGCAGCAGGACGCGCCGGGATTGAGGGAAAGGCGGGATGCAGAGCCCTGAATCTGGCTGGAGGAGGGATTTTGGCCTCTAAAGCGCATCCTCGCAGCGAGCTGGCAGAATTCCACCCCGGAGCGGAGTGCAGGGGCGGACGGAGCTCATCCCTCCCTGTGCGCGACTGACTCCTGCCATCTAGCGCTGCTCCCGCCCGCCCATCCCGGCGTTCCGCACAGCCCCGAGTCCCAAAAAAACCAGCGACCCTCAGGCCAAGAGCCAGCTCTCCCCAGAGACCCCCGGAAAGGCTCTGCCCGGCGGGGCATGACCCGGGAGGAGCAAAATGCAGGGAAGGGCAGGCGGTAGGGCAGAGGGAGAGGAGATGGAGGTGGCCTGAGGGGTGGAGAACAAGGGCTCTGCTCTGGCCGGCATTGAGGCCACTGTGACCCCCAGAGCCCCTGGGTGACCCTCAGACCCCGCTGGGTGACCCCCAGAGCCCCCGGGTGACCCTCAGACCCCGCTGGGTGACCCTCAGACCCCGCTGGGTGACCCCCAGACCCCCCGGGTGACCCCCAGACCCCGCTGGGTGACCCTCAGACCCCGCTGGGTGACTCCAGACCCCCCGGGTGACCCCCGGCCGGCCTCTTTGATCCAAAGGTTGCCCACACGCCCAGGAAATGCAGGCGCCAGCAGCCTCAGGGAGGTTTTCCCGGGAATGAAAAACCCTCAGATGGGGTTGGGGACAGTGAGGCACAAATGTGGGGTGGGAAAAGCCCCCCCAGATGTTCCGGTGTCCCCCAGCCCCGCTCGGTGCCTTCCCAGGGTGGCAGTGACACACAGCCACAGCTTTGAATTCCTCATTCCCCCCAAAACCCCACAGCCCATCCCTGTGGATAAATCCATCCCTCATCCCTCTCCAAACGATTCCCCAGAACAACAGGGGTGCTGGGGAGCTGAACCCGCTGGGCTGGGGGGTCTCACCCCCCTGAGACCCCCGCGGGACATTCCCACCTCCCCATCCCAGCAGATCCCTTCCCAAGTGCTTTTCCATAAGTGGCACTATTAGGCAAATTTGTTATTGACTGCTCCACATTAGGAAGCTTTTTTTTCCGGACTTTCATATCAACGGGAATAATAAAAATGCACTTTATCTTGCCGGATTTAAGGGTTCATAAAGCTGCTTTTGTGCCCCCCTGGGAATGCGGGGATTAGAGGGGCATTAAACACCTCCAGTGAAAATTCCACTCAGGTGAAAAGGGGGCAATTCAAGGGCAAGGAGTGAGCAGAAGCAAAAATGTGGGTTTAGTTTGTTATCGAAGGAATAAAAGCCTCATTAAAAAAAAAAAAAAAACACCAAAAAACCCACAAAAACTTCTCTCCCGGCAGGAGGAATCCATAATCCCACTGCTTGTGGATTCTGCCCAGGAACTTGTGGAGATAACAGGCGTGAAGGAAAATCAGGATCCCAACGTGCAGGATGGAGAGGGGAGGGAGGAAAAGGCAGGGAAACACCAATCCCTCCTCCCTCCGCAGCAAAACTGCTGTTCACCCAAAGCAGGAGAGAATTCCAGCCAGGAAATATCCACATTTCCAGGCTGGGGACGCAGCTCGGTGCTGCTCCAGGAGGGGTGGCCTCGCCCTGCGGTGACAAACTGCCCCAGCTGTCACCGGCTGTCACCCACAGCCATGGTTTATTTCCCTCCGAAGCCTTGGCTGGCACCGAGATGGTTCTGTGGTTATAAATCACCCCAAAGGCTCGGGAATTGGGGGCAGAAATGTCAGGATGAGACCAAACCTCCGAGGCAGTTTTCCCCTAAGGAATTGCTTCCTGTGGGAAGTGATCAATAAATCCCCGTGGGAAATGATCAGTCAATCCTCGTGGGAAGTGATCAGTCAATCCCCGTGGGAAGTGATCAGTCAATCCCCGTGGGAACTGATCAATAAATCCCCGTGGGAAGTGATCAATCAATCCCTGTGATCAGCACAGAGCCGCTGCCGCTCTGCCGAAATCCCTGTCACTGCAGCTGCTGATCCAATCCCCAATGCCGAGGAGTTATTTGGGATTTAGGGAGCTGCAGGAGCAGAATCCCCAGCTCTGCCCACAAAGTGCTTTAGGATCCTCTGGCACCACCTGAGCCGAGCTGTTAAATTCTGCTTTTCCGTGAATTTCAGCTAAAGGAGTAAATTATTATTATTATTTTCCCCCCATCCAGCATTTCCAGGCCTGGATTTCCTCCCTCATTCCCCCTGCACACCCCCAGCAGGGATCTGCAGCACTTTAATGCTGTTTTTTCCCCTCTCCTTCAGCCAGGAGCCATCGGAGGAGTTTTCCCACAACAAACCCGCTCAGAAATGGGGAGAACATCCCCTAATTAATCCTCGGAGGGCATTAATGGCCTTGGCACGAGCTCGGGGCTCCCGAACAGCTTGAGTTATCCAAGGAGCAGCCAAGAAAGCTCCCCGGGGATGGGCAGAGCTGTTAAACATCCTGTAAATCTGCCGCGGCGACATTCCCTGCTCCTCCCGGGCCGGGCCAGCCTCCCTAGCAGGTGGTTTGTCCCCAAAATATGATGGTTTATTCCCAAAATCCCCATTCTGCTCCCGGCCAGGGGCTGGGGCGCTGTGCTTCTGGACAAGATTTCCCCAAATTTCTCCCAACCTAAAGCCAAGCCCCATTTTGGGAAGCATCCCTGCCTTTGGGTTCCCTGAGCTGGGAATGCTCTGGGATATTTTCCTGACCAAAGGCCTGAGCTCCTCCTTTCCACATCTGCAGCACAGCTGGGCGCTCAGAGCTCTCCAGAGGCTCCTTCCCTCCGAAGCTGTCCCAGCAGGGCTGTGATGTCCCCTGGGTGTGGGGACAGCTCCTCCCCGCCACCCCCGCGACACAAATCCGGAACAACACCCGGCTTAGGCGGTGTGACAATGCCCAGCTCGGGGCTGAGGAGCAGGGAAAGCAGGGACGTGAAAAGCAGCTGGAAAAGCTCCTGCCTGGCTGGCTCTGTGTCACCGCTGGTGGTGACAGCAGCCACGGGCAGAGGAACAATAGGAGCCATCAGGAAATATTCTTTTGCTCCTGCAGGGGCTGAGCGATCCCAGAGGGATTCAAGCAGTTTGGCAAGATTAAAAAGGACTGAATTGAAGGCAGAATTTGCAGGTTTTTCTGAGCCTCCCCTGGATGCAGCTCCCCCCAAACGCGGTCACAGCGGGGTCAGGGCACAGGAAATGGGGGGCAAGGCCCATTTACATCAAATATTCTTATTTTTGCGTCATTTTTTCATTCATCTGCTCCTCAACTGAGTCGTGCTCTGAGAGCTGAGAGCGTAAAGCAAAATCAATCTTCCTTCCTTCCTTCCTTCCTTCCTTCCTTCCTTCCTTCCTTCCTTCCTTCCTTCCTTCCTTCCTTCCTTCCTCCCTGAGGTTTGATCACGCAAAGGGACAGAACAGAAGCTCAGGGAGTCATTCCAGGGGCTTCCCATCCCAAACATCCTCAGCCACCCAAAATATCCACCAGAGAGTCCCCAGAGAGCCCTGGCAGAAGATCCAGAGCTCCTCTCCATCTCTCCTTCCCTCCCCTCTCGAGTCGAGAGCTCCCAGAGCATCGGCAGGGATGGGGAAGGAGCGGGGCAGGAGCACCTGGGCTGCAGCATTCCCATTTTAATAGGAAACCCGTCTCGCTGATAACTTTTTCTCATTATTTCCGCGTTATTGTAATTTCATGCCACCTTCTCCTCGCCGACACCGCTCCTGCCTGCCGCTACACTTGTTCCAGGCTGGGTTTGCCCCCCAGCAATGCTAATGGTGGCTCGGGGAGAGTTTTTATTCATTTTTCTGTCTCACTCGCAGGATTTCATGTGACTTATGTCTCCCCCCGAGCTGCTGCTCCTGCGAGAGCGGCGGGGTTTAGCATTCTGCCTGCACACACCTTCTCCTTCCCCTCTCCAAATGGAAGATCATTTGAACTTGGAATTGCATTAGCATGACATTTTTCTACTAAATTACCCTGGCTGCACTCAGGCTGAAAGGAATCAACCCCCTTTTAACCGGCTGGGGTTAGGGGTGTTCGAACGCCGCAGGGAGGGGGGAGTGAGGGATGCTCGGAGTCCTCATCCCAAATTCCGTCTGGGAGGCTCCAGATCCCAGCCCTGATCCCTGGGCAGGGTGGGTTTGCCTCTGCGGGGTCATCACAGCACCTCCAGCCGTCCTGGGCCACCGCTGATGTTGACATTCCGTTTGCAGTGCCCATCTCTGAGGTGGGACAATGTCCCTGCTCCCGGTTTGGGGTGCTGGATGAGGGATGCAGGATCCTGCTCAGATCCGAGGGGGATTTGGTGTTTTTGGTGTTGTTTTGTCCACAGAATCCCAGAATGGTTTGGGTTGGGAGGGATTTTAAAGCCCTTCCAGTGTCACCCCTGCCCTGGGCAGGGACACCTCCCAGCATCCCAGGTTATCCCAGCCTGGCCTTGGACACTCCAGGGATCCAGGAGCAGCCACAGCTCCTCTGGGAATTCCATCCCATCCCCTCCCCACCCTCTGCCTAAAGAATTCCTCCCCCTCATCCCCCCTAACCCCTCCTCTCCCAGCTCCTCATCCTTGCCGGGGTTTGGTGGCTTTGGCTTTATTTTCTGGAGGCTCCCAGGCAGTACCAACCCGTGCCAGGGATTTCAGGCCTGGAAAAACACCAGAGCCGTGCCAGCACTGCTCCCCCTCCTCATCCCCCCATTCCTGCTCTGACCCCACTGACTCAGCCACTTGCCCACCCCATTTCCCCTCTCAGCTCCAGCAGGATGAATCCCCTCTCAGCCGCGCTGCCATTCCCGGCGCTGCATTTCCATCTGAAGAGGAGCTGAGTCCCCATCAGGCCGGGAGAGCGCGGCCAGTAACTATAGCAATGCATCCATCTCGGCACGGTAATCACCGCCCGGCCCGCCCGGGCTCTACCTGCCCGAGAGCGGCAATCAGCAGCCAGCGGCAAATGGACAAATCCGGAACTCTTCAGCTCCCTGTGCCGCAGGATGCTGAGCCAGGGGTTGCCATGGTTACCCTGACCCGCAGGGGAAGGGAAATTTGGGGCTTTTTACCTGAGGGGAACTGGGGGGATCCAAAATCTCCTCCCTGCTGTGCCTGTGGGGGGTTTGGGGAGAGCTTTGGGTTTATCACCCAGCTAGTGGGGAAGCCAAAAACACCTCAGATTTGTGCTGTGGCCACCAAACCCCTCCAGCCCCGAGCCCTGGGGGGTCCCAGAACGGGGTGGGGGTGGCAGAGCCACAAAGTCCCCACTGACAGAGCAGAGGGACACTAAAGAGGTGTCCCCAGGCAGGAGCAGGAGAGGGAGAGCAGCAGCCGGGGGACACTGCCAGGTCACTGCTCTGGATTGTCCTAGAGAGGGATCAGGGGGTTCTGGAAAGGGGTAATGGAATCTTGGAAAGGGATCGGGCGACTCTGGAGAGGGATTGGGGGATCCTGGAAAGGGATCAGGGGGCTCTGGAAAGGGATAATGGAATTCTGGAAAGGGATCAGGGGGCTCTGGAGAGTGATTGGGGGATCCTGAAAAGGGTAATGGAATCCTGGAAAGGGATCAGAGGATCCTGCAGAAGGATCAGGGGTCCTGGAACAGGATCAGGGGGTTCTGGAAAGGACCTGGCTCTGGGTCCAGGTGACACAAGGAACCTGCAGCAGATCTCAGAGAGCTCCAAAAGCCAAACCTGCCCCAGGGTCAGGGATCTCCCATCCCAGCCAGGCTTCCCTTCCCAGGAGCTGCAGGATTATTTATTCCTGATAACCTCACCGTGTTCACATGCATAGGAATTTTTTTAAAAAATGGCATTTGCTGATTGCGAAATGGAAATCGAGTTACAAACCAGCTCTTAACACAATAATCCAATCACCTGTTCCCTGCTGGAATTTCCTGGGAAACCACGGGATTTTCCCTCTTTGGGGTGTCAGGGACTCCTGGCCCAGGTGACCCAAAATAAAAGTTGTTTTAAGGCCAAGGCAGGAGCATTCCAGGCTCCAGGGATTTCCCTCTCATTTATTTCAGCTTCCCCAGGAAAACCTCCCAACATCAGCGACCCTTTTCCCAAACCATCCCAGGATTATTCCCCACAACATTTCCCCTGGAAAACACCAATTCCTCCCACTCCTGGAGGGGAAACAACCTTCTCCTCTTGTTTCACCAGCCGGAGCCCCTCGGAGCAGAGGATGAGCAGAATTCGGGATGATTCCGCACGGCAGCAGCAGCCTCTGGTGGGCGAGGAGGATCCTGCAGAGCAGCGATGCTGCGGGGAGCCGGGAGAGGATCCGAGCTCATTCCAGCCGGGAAACTCCTGGGTGAGGAAGGGCAGAGCGGGCAGAGCCTCGGCTGCCCCTCCTGCCGGGTGGGCAAGGGAAAATGACATTTAGGAGTGAAAAAGGGCTTATGCAGAGTTAAAAAAAAATTAAAAACCCACTTTTTCGGATTAAAAAAGTGCTTATAGGGAGTAAAAACCACTTCTCCAGATTAAAAAGAAACAAAACAAAACAAAACCAAACACACTAATCAAGAATGAAAACCACTTATCACGAGTAAAAACAATAACAAAAAAACAAAACAAAAAAAACAAACCAACAAAAAAAAAAACCCACACACATTTTCAGATTAAAACAAAACACACACAAACCAAAAGAAAAAAAAAAAAACAAAACCAAAAAGCCACCACTTTTCCAGAGTAAAAAACTGCTTTTCCAGATTAAAAAAACCTTTTTCAGAGTACAAATGCACTTTTCCAAGGGTAGGACAGGAGCAGTCTCCCAGTGCTCCCCTCTGGCATTTTGCCTCAATAAACCCCTCAAGGCCAAACTCATCACCCCTGAGTGCATCAAACCTTTTTCGAGACCCGAATTGAACAGAAGTGACAAAAAGTGACATTTCCAAGTGGCTCCAGCAGGGAAGCCTCACCTGACAGCATCACCCTGCAGTGAGGGATTCAATCAACTCCCCAATCCCGCCCTGCCTGCCCCAAACCTGACAGCAGCTGCTCCCAAACCTGACAGCAGCTGCCCTTATCTCGTCCCCAAACCCTTATCTTGTCCCCAAATCCTTACCTTGTCCCCAAACCCTTATCTTGTCCCCAAACCCTTATCTTGTCCCCAAACCCTTATCTTGTCCCCAATCCCACTTGCTCCTCCCGGATCAGGAATTCCCTCTCAGTTCTCACGCAGATCCTGCCCAGCCTTGGCTCTGCTGCTCTGGGCATCCCCAAAAAGCAGCTCTGAGCCTCCTGAGACTCTGGGCTGGGATTTTGGGGGAAAATGGCTTTTCCTTCTGAGATTTTGGGTGTAAATGGCTTTTCCTTCCAAGATTTTAGCCAAAAATGGCATTTCCTTCTGAGATTTTGGGTGCAAGTGGTTTTTCCTTCTGAGATTTTGGACAAAAATGGCTTTTCCTTCCAATATTTTGGGCAAAAATGACTTTTCCTTCCGAGATTTAGGGCCTGGCTTTGTTTGATAAAGGTGCAGTTGGGACAGGAATTTTGGGAGCTTCCCTGCCTTCCCAGGGCTGGAAATGGGATCTCCTACCTCCCCCGGCCCAGGCTGGGCTTCAATCAACCCGAAACGAGTTTAAAGGGCTCTGGAGAATAAGCAGAGAGGAAAATCTGCTCGAGGTTCTGCTCTGATTTAGTGCGAGCGGCTCAAATCCGTGTTTATGCAGCCCCTGGCTCCATAAATCCCCGAATTACTGCTCCTATTTAGGAGTGATTTAACTTGCTTTAAGGGCTTCGAATTTGCAACAGTGCAGCCAAATGGGTTTTTCACAGCCGGGTGAAGTAAATAAACAAATCCTGGAGTTTCCCCCGAGCAGCTCTGCCCGCCTTGGCTCCCGGTTCTGCCACAGGAAATTCGGGATGCTCCCACTCCGAGCTCTGCTGCGACCCCAAATCATCCCCTTTTAACCCAAATTCCCAATAAAACCTCATTGCCAGAGCTCAGCTCAGCCGGAGCTCCAGGCTGCCTGGCTGAGCAGCGCGAGGATTTCATCCCGCATGGAAAAAATCCTGGAATGGGTTGGGAAAAGCCTGGAAACTCATCCAGTTCCAGCCCAGCGACACCACGCAGGGCCAGGACCCCCGAGGGGGTGGCGCTGGGGACAGCCCAGCTGCCGCTGTCACCGCAAATCCCCGCTTTTCTTGTGGAAATTGGCAGCCGAAAATCAAATTATCCCGGGCTGGCCGAGGCGCAGCTCCACCCTGGGGAGGAAGGATTTGGGAAAGAGGTTTTTATCGCAGGGCTGCAGGGAAGGGATGGGGAACGCGGGGAGATTTGGGGTTTTGTGGAGCCTGGGGAGAGGGAATTACAGCTCGGGAGAACAAAGAGGTCTGGGCAGCGCCAGGGAGCAGTCAGGGTGATTCTGGCCTTTTCTCGAGCTCTTTCACCCCAATTTGCTGCACTCGCAGCCCAGTGGGAACCTCCAGGTGCATTTCTGGCCTTTCCTGAGCCAGGGAGGGTCTGGGATGGGTTTGGGATTGAGGATACAGCTGGGGACAGCAGGGAGAGCCTCTGGCATTGTCCTGCTGATCCCACTGTTCCTCACCCCCAAAAACCTGACAGGGCATGGCGTCACCCCAGAGTGTCCCCACAAACCTGACAGGGCATGGCGTCACCCCAGAGTGTCCCCAGGTGTCCCCAAAAACCTGACAGGGCATGGCGTCACCCTCAAGGTGTCCCCACAAACCTGACAGGGCATGGTGTCACCCCAGAGTGTCCCCAGGTGTCCCTAACAACCTGACAGGGCATGGTGTCACCCCAGGGTGTCCCCAGGTGTCCCCTCAGCCCCATCCTGCCCTGCCCGAGGAGCTCAGCGCCTCCCCCTCCTCCCTCCCTGCACCGCAGGATCCCAAATATCCAAAGGGAAAAGGGGAGAATTGGGAATCTCCACTGTCCCCGAGCGATGCTGGCACTCCTGGGACACTTCCCACCCTCACACCCCTTTGCCCCTTCCCTGGGAATTCCTGGGGAAAATCCAACCAGACTTTTCCCTGATTGTCCCCATTTTGGGGAGCCACGGCAGGGAACCCTGAGGGACCCTCGGTGTGCTCCATCTCCCAACCCAGCACAGGATGATTCCCAGCAGGAGCATCCCGGCTGGATCCCAGGGAAGCTCTGCCCCGGCAGCAGAGCAGTGCAGGAGTCTCTGGCTCTGCTCGGGATGCTGATGGAACCTCATTTCCTCCTCCAGCTCCAGGATGAATTATTCACTCCCCGAGTGCAGCAGCTCTGCTGAATTATTGAGCAGGATTTGGATCCAGAGGCTGCTGAGGCAGAAGGGAAGGGAGCTGAGAGGAGCACTGAACATCCCAGGGGAAGCCAGGCCTTTTCCCCTCTGCCTTTTCCCCCGGAAAGCAGCGGGAGAGCAGCCTGGGGTGAATCCTGGGGTGAATCCTGGGGTGAATCCCGGGCAGGCAGAGTCAGCCGAGCTGCTCCTGCCAGCAGGAATGGTGTTTGCTGCCCGACTGGTTCAGGGCTGGGAGATCAGCATTGCGTGAGGGTGAGTAATGCCGAGGAGGAGCAGGAGGAGGAGGAGGAGGAGAAGGAAAAGGCTGCAGGAGAGAAAACTTCTGCTCCAGAGCCCCTGGATCGGGTCAGCACCGAGGCTGGGATATTTCACCCACGGATATTCCTGTTTCCCACCCAGATGTGACACACAGCTCCAGTTCCCTCCCACAGTTTGGGATCCCAACTCACCTTCCCACCTCCATCCGCCGAAATTCCACCCCTCAGCTCCCTCCCCAGACCCGGAGCAGGGTTTGGAGCACTTTACCTCACAGATAAAACACCCAGGCTCTGTGTTCACCTTCTGTCCCCAATGCCCCAAGGAGCCAAATTCTCCATCTCCTCTCTCAGGCCCTGAGGAGCAGAAACCTCGATTGCTGTCAGAGGAAACGACACCAGGATGGTTCTTCTGGAGGAATTCCTGGCTGGCTTCGATCAGAATCAGACAGGCAAAGCTCCCAGGGGGTGTCCAGATCCCAGAGCCATCCCAAGGACCACCCAGCTCATCCCTGCTCCCACTCCAGATGAAGCTGCTCTGTCAAACCACAGAGCCAGCGCTGCTCTGACGCTCTGGGGATGTGTTTGGGGCTTGTTTCTGTTTCAGCAGCAATCAAAGGAACAGGCAGAGGAGCTGCCCGGGATCTGAGACGTGCTCTCAGCATTAATTTTCATGGGAAAGGCACGGATGAGTCCCAGCAGTGGAAGAGGAAATATCAATCTGCCTTTGAGCTGGGATGGGATTGGATTTTCTCACGACCTTTTGAGGGTTTTTTTTTTTTTTTGCTGCTCAGACTGCTGGGATTGAAAGCAGAGCTGCTTCCCAGGGCTCCAGGAAAGGAGCAGAGTCTGCTCTGAGTGGAATTTGCTTCTCAAGCTGTGGTGGCCACTGGAACCCTGGAAGTGCCCAAGGCCAGACTGGAAGGGCTTGGAGCAACCTGGGATGGTGGAAAGTTTTCCAATTCCACCAGGGGGATGCAATTAGATGATATTTAAGGTCCCTTCCAGCCCAAACCGTTCTGGGGTTATTCTGGTTCAGATTTTACCCAAAATGACAGAGCGAGCACAGAGGAGCTGGCAGGGGTGATGTCCCCATGTCCCTAAACCCTGCCGAGAAGGAAAACTCAGAGCTCGGGGGATTATTGGAATGGATTCTCTCCTTCCTCCACCCTGACTGAAACAGGAATTATCCCAAATAGGAATTATCCCAAACAGGAATTACCCCAAAAACAGGAATTATCCGAAGCAGGAATTATTCCAAACAGGACTTATCCCAAACAGGAATTATCTGAAACAAACAGGAATTATCCCAAACAGGAATTATCCCAAACAGGAATTATCCCAAACAGGAATTATCCGCGGCCCCGGCTGGAAATCCCTTTGTGCAGCACAATGGGGACAACATCGCGGGACATCAGCTGGTGGCAGCGCCTGGCAGGGGCTGAGCTCGTGAATATTCAGCAGCCCTAAGCTGAGCCCATCTGACACCGGACAGCTCCCCAGCACTGCCCACAGACACAGCTCCTCACAGGCTGTGGGATCACAGAATCCAGGGATGGTTGGGTTGGAAGGACCTTCAATCCATCCGGTGCCACCCCTGCCATGGCAGTGACACCTCCACTGTCCCACGCTGCTCCAAGCCCTGTCCAGCCTGGCCTGGGACACTGCCAGGGATCCAGGAGCACCACAGCTGCTCTGGGCAGCCTCTCCCAGGTGTTCCCACAGCGTTTTCCAGCTGTTTTAACCCCAAATCCTCCCCGTGATCTCCCCCATGTCCTCCCAGCTCCAACACGAGTCACTCCAGCAGCTCCCCAGGTCCGTTTGTGACCTTCCTGCCCAGAGGCAATGATCCAACACCGAACATTCCTCCTGTCCTGCTGCACCCCAGCCTCAAATCCCAGCATCTGTTTAAAATTCCCATGGAAAAATAAAGGATAAATCCGTTATCCTGACACCCCCATCCTGCTCCTCCAGCTTCCATCGGAGTTCTCCAGCCCTGCAGAGCCTTTGGAGGGTTTGTTTCCTTTTCCAGCCTTGCCTCACTCCTCCAATCTTCCTTCATGGCTCTGTGGGGGAAAAAGTCATTAAATACACACCTACTTCTTGCTTTTATCGCTGATCTTATTATCTTGTAATTCCTCCCCGAGCAGTAAATGAGTGCGAACCGAGTTCTAACCAATTTCAATGGATTTGTAAATAATCTGGTAGTAGTAAAAAAAAAAGAAAAAAAAATAAAGGGGGGAAAATCCTGTCTTTGTAATTTCTTTATCCTTTATCCTAAAATATAAGGGAGAAGGGGGTTTTATTCCGTGTAGCCATGTAAATCCACTTATGGCTGCGTCCAGGGGGATTGGGGAAGGAGGGGATGAGGAGTGACTCACTGCCCACCACCTGAGCTGCTCCAGAGGTGCCAGATGTGAGCAGGGCCGGGAGCACTGCCCTGCCCCAATTCCCTCCAGGGGAACAAATCACCTCTGCCTCACCCCCTGTTTGCAGCCAAATGACAAAAAGTGGATTATGGGGAATTTTTTTTTTTCCGGTTGGGTTTTGTTGGAGGATTTTTCAAGCTCTGCTAAAAGGTGGGAGATGGGAGTGTTTGCAGGGGATTTTCACGACAGATCAGTCCCACCGTGGGGGAATTCGAGCTCTGTGGATGCTGGGAGGCATTTTTAGGGAAAAACAGAGCCTGGCCCTCACCCCACGCTCCTCAAGAGCCCAAACCTCCCCCAGGATCCTTTCCAAGTCCTCTCCGGGACTCCCTTGCCCTGGGAAAGCTGCCAGGTGAGTCGGGAGGTGAGGCAAGAGCGCCGAGTCAGAGCTGCGGGGGAGGAGAGGCAGACAGGGCGAGTGCTGACATGAGCGGGGTGGGAAAATGGGATGGGATAATGGGAAAATGGGATGGGATAATGGGATGGGAAAATGGGATGGGATAATGGGATGGGATGGGATGGGACGGGACGGGATGGGATGGGATGGGATGGGATGGGATGCGATGGAGCAGCTGGGGAGGGCGAGTTCCAGCCCCAGAGGAGCTTCTTTCTACTTCTCTTTCTCCCTCTCCCTCTTCTTCTCTTCCTCCTCCTTCTCTTCCTCTTCCTCCTTCTCCTTCTCCTTCTCCTTCTCCTTCTCCTTCTCCTTCTCCTTCTCCTTCTCCTTCTCCTTCTCCTCCTCCTCCTCCTCCTCCTCTCTCCCTCTCTTTCTCCTTCTCTTCCTCCTCTTCCTCCCATCACTTCGGAGCTCCCAAAATAGCAAATTCCAGCCGCCTGCTCTCACGGCCCCCGCGGGATTGTGGGAGCGCTGCTCAGCTCGGCACAGACCGCGGGAGCTGCCAGGAAACAACATTAAAAAAGGCAGGGGGTGGATCTCGTCTGCCGAGCGCCATAAATCACAGCCCCGCGCTTCGTGCCGAGCTCCAACCGCGCTGCTCCACCCCCGCAGGACCATTCTCGCTCCGTGTCCAACGCCCCGGCAGCGGGGGAGGAGGGCTGCGGCTCGGGTCACACCTCCTGCCCGTTCCTGGGCTGCTGGCGCTGCTCCCACTGGGGAACAGAGCAGAGAAAATCCGCGTGGCTGTGCCCGGCTGCGCTCCTGAGCCGTGCCGAGGGCTGGAGCTCCATCCGTGGGACACGATCCAACCCCATGGGACACGATCCAATGCCGTGGGACACGATCCCAGTGCCGTGGGACAGGATCCAATGCCGTGGGACAAAATCCAATGCCGTGGGACACGATCCCAGTGCCGTGGGACAAGATCCCAGTGCCGCGGGACACGATCCAGTGCTGCTGGACACGATCCCAACCCCATAGGACACGATCCCAACCCCACGGACACCCACCAGCCCAGTGTGACACTGGTGTCCCTTGTCCCCGAGGCCTGGAGTCCTCTCGTTCTGAGGGTCCTGCTGGACTCACCTCCCTCACTGTGTGCGCAGGGCTGGCTGCACCCAGGAGAGTTTCCCAGGCGGATTTTGGGAAGGGATTGGCTGTGCTCCCCTGCCAGGCACAAACCCCGCTGTGCCAGCTCTTCCCGGGGCTCCATCCCTCCCGATCCCATTCCCTCCCGATCCCATTCCCTCCCGATCCCATCCTTCCCGATCCCATTCCCTCCCGATCCCATTCCCTGCCGGCAGCAGCACACGCGGCGCTCAGGGATCCTCCCTGCCCGCATAGCTGACCCGGCCGCAGCCGCGCAGCTCCGTGCCCGGGACAAGCCCAGATGTGCCGCCAGCTGCCCGGAGAATTCCTGAGCGCTGCGTCAGCCCCGCGCCGCACCGGCAGGGAAACCTGGCGGAGGGAGAGACTGACGAGCAGGTGAGGGGGAAGGAGGCGAAGAGGATCCCCAGGGGCAGATGTGCAGGGAAGGAAGGGATTGGGAACACTACTGCACCTCCAGCTGGTTCCAGGCTGCTGGGGAGCAACGGGGACATCCCGGAGCCGGTGGGTGTCCACCGGGATCCCCCTGCCGCTGGAAAAATCACCTCTGCACGAGCAGGATGGGCCTGGCGTGTGGCTGAACACAACCTGCTCGGGCTGCAGAAATCGGGGCCCTGCCGGTGTTGGTTTAGCAGAGATATTCAGCGTTTTTCCTCAGAGCACCCCTCGCTCTGCTCTCATCCCAGGAGGGGTCAGTTCCCCCAGTCTGCCCCTTTGCCCAGCAGTTCCCAGCGCCACGAGCGCTCGGAGGCGCGGGGAATGTGTCCCGTTTGTGCCACCGGGCGCGGCGGCGGCAGGAGCTCAGCCCGGCCCGGGGACATCGCAGCCTCTGCTCCTCGCCCCGAATCAGGCAGAACAGGAACTTCAGCCCGGACCTTTCCCGGCCAGGCGAGCTCCCCGCTGCTCCCCCGGGCTCTCGGCTCTGTTCCCGCAGAGCTTCCCAGGGCGCCAGACCCAATCGCAGCGCCAGGAGAGTCCAAATCCTGCCGCGTCCCCTTCTCCCTTCTTCAGCATCTGCCCCAGAGCGAGCAGCAAATCTCGGCCTTGCCCGAGCCCGGGGTGCAGAGGAGGGGCCGGGGGGACAGAGGAGGGGCCGGGGGGACAGAGGAGGGGCCGGGGGGACAGAGGAGGGGCCGGGGGGCAGAGGAGGGGCCGGGGGCGCAGAGGAGGGGCCGGGGGCGCAGAGGAGGGGCCGGGGGGCAGAGGAGGGGCCGGGGGGCAGAGGAGGGGCCGGGGGCAGGCACACAAAGCCGGGGGCTGCGCCGGGGCGGGCCCGGTGCGCGGGCGCGGGGTCCAGGCTCCTCCTCCGCCGCCGCGCCGGGGATGCTGCGGCCGGGCCGGCTCCGGGAGCCCCGCGGAGCCCCGCGCCGCGCCGAGGAGCCAGCGGCCACCCGAGGTGGGCACGGACGGGACGCGGGGGACACCGGGGGGCAGTGCCCGGGGAGCTCAGGGCAGGGACACGGAGGGGACGCGCGGGGGAAGCGCTGGCGGCAGCGGGGGACGCTGCCCGGGGAGCTGCGGGGACACAGACGGGACACCGCGGGGACCGAGGGGACCGGCGGGGGCTGAGCTGCTCGGCCGGGGCTCCGCACAGAGCGATCGCTTTGGGGTGACCCCTCGGCCAGGCACAGAGACCCCGGGGATGCCCCGCGCCGCCCATCTGCCTGCCCGGCACCGCGGGGACAGGGCGCGGGGACAGGGGACAAAGGGCCAGGGTCGCCCCGGGCGAGAGGCTGAACTCGCCCCCGCTCCCGGCTCACATCCCCCTGCCCGCTCGGAGCCTCTCCCCCGCGGCTCAGCTCTGGCTTTTCGCTTCCCTCTGAAGTCTGGAAAACTTCTTTTCGCACGGCAGCGAGAAAATTCTGCCTGTTCAGCACCTCGGTGGGGCTGCTTCAGGTTACAGCGCCCGCGCTCCCCGGGAGAGGCAGGGAAGGGAAGCAGCGGATGCCTTTGGCTTGTTGTCATCAGCACGGAGCCATCCCGGGAAAGGGCTGCTGCTCCTGCAGGAATGGTTTGCCGCTGGAGCTGCGCGGGCAGCGGCGGGTGGGTGGAAGGGGAGGAAGGAGCGCGGAGGCTGCGCCTGGCGTGGGCATCCTCTGCGGGAAATGCCAACCGCGCCTGGAGGCGGCATCCCCCGGGCGCCTCTGGAAGGGGGTTGGCCTTTCCTGGGAGCACATCCGTGGCCAGGCGGGTCCGGCGGTGCTGCCCGCGGTCCGTGCCGGGCTCTGCAGCCGGGGGAAGGCGTGGGCGGGAGGGCAGAGCAGCTCCAGCTAGTGCCAGCGCAGCTCCTGGAAAGCCAGGGATTAATCTCGCCTGGGAAAGCAGCGCTGGAGAGCTGCCACGGCCGTGGCAGAAGTCAGCGCCGGGCTGTCACCGCTCGCCCCGGTGACACTCAGAGCTCGGGGACAGATCTGCAGAGCCCCGCGGCTCCGTGGGGGGACGTCCTGGCGCGCGACATTGCCGTCCTTGCTGAGCGCTGTTGGCACCGTGACATCTCCGAGGGGACAGGACACTTGCTGGCTCTGCAGAGAGCACCTCGCTGTTCTCCTGGCTCAGAACATGTGTCCCCTGGGGTGGCAGGAAGGTCCCACAACCAGCAGAGAGCCCGGGATCGTGCGGGACCCCCAGTGCCGATTCCCCCGATGTGCTCCCATGGGTGGCACCTCTGCATCCCTGCCGGGCATCCCTTCCTCCCGGGCAGTTGGCACTTTTTCCTGCTGTCCCTTCTGCCACCACCCCCGGCAGCTCCTTCCAGCCGTGCCGAGCCCTGGGCACCTCCTGGGCTGCTTTCTGTCTCTCTCCTTGCTCACAAGTGGGGTCTGTGACCTCCTGCTCCCTCCCCCGTGTGCCCCGGGGAGCCAGGAGGGACCAGCGCAGCTCCATTTTCCGGAGCAGCTTTGGAGCTCCCCTGGCTGTCCAAATCCCTCCCCAGAGCTCGTTTTCCGCACCAGAGGCTGCAGGAAAAACCTCCTCGTGAGTCTCCACTATCAACGGCGGCTCCAGACACTGATTAACCTCCCCTGGAAAGCTCTGCCAGCGATTCCTGCCTGGCCCAGCCTCCCACGCCAGTCCGGCCACGCTGTGTCACTTACTGTCCCCTCCGTGCGTCCAGCTCACCCCTGCGCCCACAGCCAGCCTTTTGCAGGGGCTGCCGAGCCGCTCCGCCCGGGCCATTAATCACCAGGGCCATTAATCAGCGGGACAAAGGGTTGGAAGTGCAAAATCCCCAACCCCGCAATCAGCGTCGGGGGCAATTAATGGCAGCTGCAAAAGCGCACTCGGGGACACAATCGCGGCTCGGGGGACGCTCGTGGCTGGCCCTCGGAGCCCCCAGCTGTGCCCGTGACCCCTCGCGTGGCAGGCAGGGCTGCTGAATGGGGCCGGAGCCGTTCTCTCCCACCCACCCGTTAGTCAGAGCTCCCTGGCAGGCAGCGCTGCCGGGCGGGGGGAGGCCGAGGGATGCGAGGCTCAGGCAGCAAAATGAGAGCTCCAGAAAAGCCCAGCGGCCCTGCAAAGCCACCGGAGCAGGCGTGGGGAGTTCCAGGGCAGGATTGCCGTGCCCAGGGCGTGCAGGGCAGAAGGGAACCCACGGTGGCAGTGGGAGATGCTCTGCTGCAGAGGCGAGCAGGACCTGTCCAGGGATCTGCCGCTCCTCCCGCACCCCTTGCTGTCTCCTCAGCCCCAAATCCCTCTTTCTCCCCTCCTGGAAAGGCTCTGTCTGCAGCGGGCAGGTCCAGTCATGCTCAGGTGAGGCATCCGCGGCACGCAGAGCAGGGCAGCCGCAGAGCAGCCACACAGCAGCAACAGGCAGCAGGGCAGGGATCTGATCCTTGTCACCCTCCCAAAAACCGCTGACAGGCACAGCCGAGCTACAGGGACCCTCCCCGGGACACCGAGTCACCCGCGGGCACCGGCAGAGCTGAGAGCTTGCGGAGCTGCGTGGCCAAGTGTGAAACCATAGTAGCACCGAGCTATTCCGGGAGCTGCTGCTAGAGCTGCTCCTGGAGCAGCCCAGCCTGCAGAGACAGCGCTGCAGCCCCACAGGGCTCCGTGACAGAGCTGTGGGACCTCAGCCCTGACAGGAAACTCGGAGGGTTTTTCTCCCTGTCCCCCTGACCACCGATTTACGTGTTTATAAACATTTCTGTCTCTTGGGAGGTCTGCAAACCCACCCCCTGCCTGACTGATTTGGTGCTCCTCGTTTGCCAGCTGCCCTCGAGGAGCTGGGGAGGCTGCAGAGGGACAGGGAGCAGCAGGGAAGGAGCGAGGCTGGGAATGGGCAGAGCTCCGTGCAGCGTTTCCATTCGGGATTAGTTAAAAATAGCAGGGAATGCACACAGATTCGGCACGTGGGTCACAAAGGCTTTCCCTGCGCTGCTCCTCTGCTGCTGCTGCGGTTCTGTGCTCGCTGCCTTCCCTGGGAGAAGCTCCCCGAGAGCAGGGAGGCACCAGCAATTCCCAGATTGTCCGTGGGAAGCCCTGAGTGTGGCCATTCCCTGGATTTGGGGAGCCAAATTCCCTGGATTTGGGGGAAGGAGCAGCACGAGCAGTGCTGGGATGTCTTCAGGAGCAAAGGCATGGCTCAGCCTGCAGCTCCTCTCCTTCCCAGCCAGCCTTTCCTCTTCCTCACAGCCAGAACTTTTCCTGCTGGGCCAAAATATTCCCATTTATCCACTCGTGGCAGCACCAGGCCTCAGTGGAAGGCAGCTCCCTCTGAAAGTGCATTTTAAATCATTTACAGGAAACCCTCTGACTTTGGGAGAAGGGAGAATCCTTCCCCAGGCCTGGGAGATGGAGAGGATGCAGCTAGAAGCTTCATTCCCTCCCCCTGGAAAGGAAAATCCTCCCAAGCATCCATGTTGCCATCCACGATGTTCCCCTGGAGTTATCCCAGCTTTCCTGGATGCAGAGCTGTGGGTTTGGCCCCTTGCCCAGGCCAGGATCACCCTGGCAGAGATTCCAGCTCAGGATCCAGGCTGGGAGGAACCTTTGGATCTTTACCTTCCCCTTTTTCCAGCAGCCAGAGCTGTCTGCACAGCCCTGCTCCTCCGAAATCCCAGCGCTTTAGTTTGTGGAACAATTAAGTGACATCTCCATGAGCCACTTAGGGAAGAGCTCCTTTAAAGGTTAATTGAATATTCCCTGCAACTTTGACGTACATTTCTCTGTCGGGAGAATCGCTCTATTTGGCAGCCAGGCATGAAAGGGGTGGATTTCACCACAGGCCAAGTCTGGGAAAGAGAGGAAGAGGAAAATAGGAAGTGAGAACTGAATTTGCCTTTTTTTCCTCCCCTTCTGCTGCTGGTTTGGAGCACTGAGGGAGACAGGCTGGGATGTGACACTCTGGGAAGCAGGAGGGAGCTGGGGTGAGGCGACAGCAGCAGCAGATGCTGCTCACAGTGAGGACTGAGCTTGGCTCCTCATGGCTGTGCACAAGTTGTCTTTTCTCGGCTCTGAGCAGCAGGCAGGGGACAAAAATCCCCAAATTCAGACAAAGCAGGGACTGACTGGTGTCACGGAGAGGGAGGGGCAGCACAGGAGTGAGCACAGCTCTGTGGAGCCAAGCCTGGATCTGACATGGGGTTTAGCTTGAGGAAGATCTTCAGGCTCTACCTGAGAGGTTCTCCCTCTGACAGTCACAGCTTTCCTCGGGCTGGGGACACAATTTTGGGGTTTCAGCTGCTGCCACGGCCTGTTATTCCCTCTCCCATTTCCTAGGCAGCCTCCAGCTTTA
Source organism: Lichenostomus cassidix (assembly GCF_008360975.1). NCBI lineage: Eukaryota > Metazoa > Chordata > Aves > Passeriformes > Meliphagidae > Lichenostomus > Lichenostomus cassidix. The sequence goes on along the minus strand of NC_139502.1, from coordinate 1,143,322 downwards.
GGAAAAAGCCCCAAACCAGCCCCATTTCAGCCCTTGTCCCCCCATTCCCCCAGGGAGCAGAGCAGGGGACAGCAGAGGGTGGCTCTGTGCCCCTCTGTGCCCCTCTGTGCCACTCTGAACCCAACCAGGCTGAGCCAGAGCAGCCCAAATCTGCTTCCTGACCCCCAGACACAGCCAGGAGGTGACAAAAATGGCACTGAGAGGGGCTGAAGGCGCAGAGAGGGGACCCTGCTGGGCACCCAGGGGAGGTGGGCTGGGCGCTGTGGCCACCACCAGCAGGGTGACAATGCCAGGGGGGCAATGCCAGCCCTGCTGCTCCTGGCTGCTTTTCAGCCTCTCAGGAGAGGGGGAGAGACAATAAAAGGCACGGAGATTGCAAACACAGCTCTGTCTCCATGGCAGCCTCAGCGCCGCTTCTAAATTTTGCCTGTACAAGGAGAGGATGCTGCTCCCCTCCGCGCTCCTGGGGGAGTTGTGCAGCACAAAGAGCCTCGGCCCAGCATTTCCTGGTGAGCTGGGGAGGTCGGTGGCTTGTGGAAGGAGCCCTTGGCGCTGCCACCTGCTCCCACCCTGCGGGGAACGGGTTTGCTGTCCCTCGTTGCGGTTTGATCCGTAATTAAGGGGATGGAGACACGTGCGCAGCGGAGAGCTGGGAGGAGAAGTATTTAGGGCTCATCTCAAGTTACACCAAGTTCCTGCTATTTTTAGCTGGACAGACAAAGCCTTTCCATCAAGCAGACCCGGGGGACAGCGCGTGGGACATGTGCGGGACACCCAGGGGACAGCGCGGGGGACACGGGTGGGACATCCAGGGGACAGCACGGAGGACACGGGTGGGACAGCCAGCCCCGGCGGGGTTGGTGCTGCACGGGCAGGAATTCAGGCACAGCATCCCGGAGCTGCCCGAGGCAAAGCAGCCCCTCGGATCCAGGATTTTCAGCTCCCAGCCCGGCAGATTGTGCGGAGCAGGGTCGGGAATAGAAGTGTGACAAGGGGCCTGGCGGCTCCCGAGTGAAAGCCGCGCTCAGCTGTCACCACCCCGGCACCACCTGCCAGCCCCAGACGGCTCCCAAAATATCCCAGCCCGCCGGGGGGGAGGGCAGGAGGGACCTTCCTTCCACACCTGCGGGAATGGCACCTCCTGCAAGGTGTTCCCTTTGTTCCCACAGCATCCCTGGGAGGCCAAAACTGTCCCCAAAAGTGTCGCTTTAGTAGGGATGGTGTTGGTGGTGAGAGGCTGTGGCTGCTCCCCGGGGATCGAGGGTGGAAATTCCCCAGGGTGGAGGTTTTGCCGCTGCCACCCTTCCGGTGTCCCCAAACCTGCAAAAAGACCAAAGCAGGGACCAGCATTTCAGCGCTCCCAATTAGCAGGGCTTTAATTGCCGTCTCAGTCGCTCATTAGTGCGAAAAGCCAGATGCTGGGAGGAATTACAGGAGCTGAAAGGATCTTTCTCTCCGCCCCAGGAATATTTAACGGCGTCTCACACGCGTTCCTTTGTAGCGGGAGCATGACTGATGTGACTCGTGTGGGTGCTGCGTGAATCACTGATGAGCTCCCGAATGCCTGTGACAGCGGGGGGAATGGCACTGGGGAGCTCTGGGTGGCTCTGCCACGTGGGGCTGGGAGCTGGGGGAGTGCGGTGGAGTGCAGAAAAATTTTAGGGTTTAACCTAAAATGGAGGGGAAAGTGTTCAGGTTTTGGGGTCTGGGCATGGCACGGGCAGGGCTGAGGGTTATCGACAGGAATTTGGGTGTCGGGAGAAGGGGAAAGAGCTGGAGAGCAAGCTGAGGTGGTAGAGCAGGGAGGATCGATCAGGCTCTGGGGATTTTCCCACGCTGCTGCATCCAGGAGGAGCATCCGTGGTGAGGAGGCAGCTCTGCTGGGGACAGCCCTGCGGGGTCAGGCAGGGACACAGGATCATCCAGCCCGAGCCCTGGCCCTGCACAGACACCCCAAAATCCCACCCTGTGCGCCCCAAATGTCCAAACACTCCTGGAGCTCTGGCAGCCTCGGGGCTGTGTCGTTCCCTGTCCGGTGCCACCACCCTCTGGGGACAGAGCCTTTCCCGGTCCCATTCCCATCCCAGCCCTCTCCTCATCCCCAGCCTTTCCCCAGGGCTGTGACCCTGCAGGCTCCCCGCGGGACAAACAGCTGTGACCTTCCAGCCAGCAGCAGCAGGGTTTGTGTCACTGCCACGTCCTCTGGGGTGTGACACAGGGGATAATGACAGCTCGCTGCCCTAGCCCTGCTGCTGGGCCTGGCAGCGCTGGCAGGAGAGCAAACAGCAAGTTGTGCAGCTGCGGGAAGTCACGGGGCGCTGCTGACACCGATTTTCTGCGGGTTGAGCAATCGCTCCGGGCAGGGCCAGCAGCCTCTCCCCGGGAGGGAGCGGGGTGGGCTGGAGCGATACCCCAGAGCCTGTCCTGCCGATGTGATTCACTGCTGGCTGCAGAAATCCCTCTCGTTCCGGCGCTGGTTTCCCCGAGCGCAGCTCGGAGCTGTCGCCTCGCTGCCGCCCACGTCCTGCCGGCGGTGACTTCACCCTGCGCTCCCAGCGCGGCCACTTGTTGCCACATCCCGCGCCTCGATCGCTCCTCGGCTGGCCGCAGCCGCTCCAAATCCCCTCCCGAAGCTGAGGCTGAATTCAGCCCTGATTTTTGGCTTTTCCAGCAGGACGAGGGGTGACACAAATGACCCGAGCCACCCTCCCGCGGGAACCAGCGCTGCCCGTGCGGTGCGAATTGACGTTTTTTGGCCTTTTTACCCCATTGAGCAACCGCACCTTCACCTCCAGGCCTGCAGCGGGGTGCCAGCTGTCCGGGGACAGCGGCAGAGCCACGGGCTGTCACCGCCGCGCTGGCACCGAGCCCAGCCAGCCCCTGGCAGAGGCTCCTCTAACGAGCAGCGGGCGGAGGGTGTGAATTCTCTCAGTGTTCATTGACAGAACATGAAGTGTGATGGACTCCCGGGCCATTCGAGTGGCTGGAACGTGTAATTGAGGAGGTTCATTCTTCTCGAGGAGTGTCCCCCCCCGGCTAATGGCAAATCGGGGCGGAACACATGGTGAGCGCTTTGTGCTCGACTCACTGCCGGCCTGCCATCAAAACCACCCCGATGAATGTCCCTGAATGCGCGGGGACAATGGGTGGCAGTGAATGAAAGCCTTGTTGTGGGGCCCCGAGCCGCAATTGAGCACCGCGAGGCAGGCGCCTGGCCGGGCAGGGATGAATTGAGTCCCATTAGCGCCGCGAGAGGCGAGGGGACCTGGAGGGGACCTGGGGGGGAACAAGGTCGCTGTGCTGCTGGGGCTCTGCGAGCAGTGACTGCTGCCGCTGCTGTGGAGAGCGAAAAGAGCAGGGCTTGGAGAGCAAAAGGGGCAGGGTTTGGAGAGCAAAAAGGGCAGGGTTTGGAGAAAAAAGGAGCAGGGTTTGGAGAGGAAAAAGAGCAGGGTTTGGAGAGGAAAAAGAGCAGGGTTTGGAGAGGGAAAACAGCAGGGTTTGGAGAGGGAAAAGAGTAGGGTTTAGAGAGGAAAAGGAGCAGGGTTTGGAGACAAAAGGAGCAGGGTTTGGAGATCCCGGCCCCAGCCGGGCGCAGGGAGAGCAGCAGAGCAGGGCCGATGCTCACACAGCCCAGGGCAGCTCCATCTCCTCAGCCTGTGTCCATCAGCCTCTGGGGGTCCTGGAGGCTCAGCCCGGTTTGGGTTCTGTCCCCAAACCCAACTCGGTGGAATTGCTGCGCTCCAGGCTCTGGATTGAGCCATTCCCTTCCTTAGAGCACAACTCAGATGCTCCAGGTGGCACCTGCGTGGTTTTCACCATGGAAGTGCCCAGCTGTCCCCTCCAGGGCCACATTCCTGGTGTCCCCAAGCCCCACATCACCGACTGGCACAGGGGCACGGCGCTCGAGGGAAAGAGGAAGGAGGCTGAGCCGGGAGCCGAGCTCTTGGCAGCTGCTCTGTGTTATCTGTGCATCTCCCAACAAACACCCAAATGTGTGGGAGCATCTGCACGGAGAGGATGATGAATAATCCAGGAGGGAAAAGGAGTGGGCGAGAGCTCGCGGGGAAGAAGGAAGCTCTGGCGTTCCGAAGGGGGGAAGAACAGGATCAGCAGGGAGCAGAGCAGCACCGCCAGGCCTGGGAGGAAACGAGGGCTGCTGCGAGGGTGACCTGCCTGGGAAGGTGCAGGGAAAGCTGTGCCTAGGAGAGCTCGGCGGGGAAGAGGGAAAAGCTTCCAGGAGATAAGATGAAATTCCTGCAGCCCGCTGGGGAAGGAGGCGATGGGAGAGCAGCTCTCCCACGTGCAGGGTAGGCATGACTGGGATGACGAGATGCCATTCATTTTTTTCCCCGTTTTTCCGCACAAGCCCGAGTGGGTGAATCCACGTGTTTTCCCCTATCCCGCGGGTTCAGCCCACGCTGTTTATCGGGGTTTGTCCCGCAGGACCGCCACGCTGCAGCTGTGGGGTCACACTGGGGGAAATCCACAGGTGCCTCCCAGTGCCCGTTCTGATTCCCTGATCCAGACAGTGTCGCTCACAGACCCTGGAAGTGTCGCAGAGCACAGCCGTCGCTCGGGGAGGGGACACGGGGCTCGTGCTGCTGCCCCCCTGTCCCCTCCCCACCGCGGCGCCGACAAAAGACCCTTGAAAGGCTCATTTGCTGCAGGCGCCGGGCGGGAGGGAAAGGCTCGTGTCCTTTCTGGCTCTCTGTCCTCGCTAATTGCTGAGTGACAGCGCAAACCGCCGCTCGGGGTGATCACACTGAGCGCCCGGAGCCGGGCGGGCAGAGAGCGGGCTCAGCGTGTGGCTCTGGGGACAGCCGGGTGACATCGCGGGACCCACCGAGGGCACCGTGCAGCCCACAGCCCGGCACGGGTCAAACCCCACAGCCCAAATGCAGATCCAGGCTGCCAGAACCCCTCACTGCGGGGCGACTTTTAGGTCGTAGGTTGGACTCGATGATCCCAAAGGATCTTTATTTTCATTTCTGGGATTCTGTGACCCCGTTTGTGCCTCCAGCTGTGCTCCCCCTCTCCAGCTCTGCTCCCCCTCTCCAGCTCTGCTCCCCCTCTCCAGCTCTGCTCCCCCTCTCCAGCTGTGCTCCCCCTCTCCAGCTGTGCTCCCCCTCTCCAGCTGTGCTCCCCCTCTCCAGCTGTGCTCCCCACAGCTGCCCATCGGACACCCCGTTTTCACTCCCTGCACTCCCAGTATCACTTATATTTATTTTTTTGCCCCTTTTACACTTCACAAAATGCCTCCACCTCTTTCCAAGTGTTGATTTCTAAGAGGGAAGGAGAATAAAAACGCGCCCAACCCTCTCGGGGTGCGTGGGAGGGCTGGGGTTGGTGGAAACGCCTCCTGCCAAGAGGCTGGAAAGTCCCAGCTCTGCCTCCCCACATTCCCCCATCTCCTCCAGGCACCCCAAAATCCCAGGGCACATCCAGCCGAGGGGACAGCGAGGGTGACAAAACCAAAGCCGTTCATCAGCGGTGCCATATCAGCAGCATCCCGGCCGCCGCTCTTTCTTCCTCCTCCTAATCTCCCAAAAATGGATTTGGGGATTAACGCGGATCGCCTGCCGTGCCAGGAGTTTCCTTTGACACTCAATCAATCCTGGTCCTCGGGGCACGGAAAGGGAAACGAATAAAGCAGAGGGATGAGCGCGGGTGGTGCTGCCCTGGGTGGGAGCAGAGAGAGGGAGGCAGGAACGGGAAAAGAGGAGTGGGAAAAGAGAGGAGTGGGAAATGAGAGGAATGGGAAAAGGGAGGAATGGGAAAAATGGAATGGGAAAAGAAGAATGGGAAAAGAGAGGGATGGGAAAAGGGATGAATGGGAAAAAAGAGGAGTAGGGAAAGAGAGGAGTGGGAAAAGAAGAAAGGGAAAAGAGAGGAGTGACTCTGGGGTTGAGGATGGGGCAGCGAGGATGCTCTGGCACGGCGTTCCCACACTCTCTCCTCCACCCAACCCTCTCCCATCCCCACTTTTAACCCCAAATTCCAGCTTGGACCATGGAACTCGGCCTGGGGTAGCTCTGGAGAGGAGCTGGATCATCCAGCGCTGCCGCTGGGAGCTCCGAGCTGTTCCGTTCCCTCTCTCCTCATTCCGGGCAAACAGCATTCAGCTCATTTCGATGACGAGCCTTCCCCCTTCTCCCACCTCGCCGCTAATTACCGAGATGGATGTGCTTTTCCATTAGAGCCGAGTGTCACAGAGGCCACCAGGAGCTGGGGTTTTATTTTATTTATATTTTTTCCCCCACAACAAAGCGAAGGAGCCCCGAGCCCCACATGCCTCTGATCGCTAATCACAGCACTCAGGCACACGGGGCCTCTTGTCCTCTCGAGTGCTGCACAGCCATTAGCGGTAATTAAACCTCGCCGCGTCCCTTTCCAGGCAGCTCGAGAGGAGCGATGGGAATTGGAGAGGAAAAGGGATGCGGGAGAGGTTGTGGCTGCGGCTCCCAGTGGTGAGGAGCAGGGATCCATCCGGGAGCGGGGGCTCCTTGAGATCACACCTGTTAGACACTAAAAATTGCTACAAATCCCTTTTCCTCCTCTCGGCATTTTCAGAGGTTTCTGTAGAGAACCTTCCTGGCTTTATCCAGGATGTTCCCAGCCATTGGCTCCAGACCTGAGTGTTCAGTGCCCGACCACCCTCGGAGGGAAAAACCTTTCCTTGATATCCAACCTAATCCAACCTTTATATCCAACCTGACATCCAACCTAATCCAACCTGATATCCAACCTGATATCCAACCCACATCCATCCCTCCAGCCGTTCCCGGGCTCCTCTCCCTGTCACAGACCAGAGCTGTCCCTCGGGAGGAGCTGCAGCCCCCAGTAAGGTCCCCCTCAATGTCTCTTCTCAATGCCACCCTCACACCCCCAACCCCGCCTGTCCTCACGCCGTGTCCCCGTGTCCCCAGGCTCGCCGCTCCCGGCCGCGCCCAGGGCTCTGCTATGACCTGGCCCCGCCGTCCAGCCCCGAGTCGGCGCCGGGGGCAGCATGGGCAGCGTCAGCAGCCTCATCTCCGGCCACAGCTTCCACAGCAAGCACTGCCGCGCCTCCCAGTACAAGCTGCGCAAATCCTCGCACCTCAAGAAGCTCAACCGCTACTCGGACGGGCTGCTCCGCTTCGGCTTCTCGCAGGACTCCGGCCACAAGTCCGGCTCCAAGAGCAGCAAGAATGAGGACTTCTTTTACATCAAGGTCAGCCAGAAGGCGCACGGCTCTCACCGGCCGGACTACACCGCGCTGGCCGGCGGGGAGCTGGCCGTGCCGGCCGGGAGCAGCTCGCTGGATTTCGGGACCCCCACGCCGCAGAAGTTGATGCCTTTCCCCAGCCAGCTGGAAGTGGTGAGTAGGAGAAGTGGCCCCGGGCGTGGGGGGATGTCCCTGCTGTCCTCAAAGGGTCTGCAGGTCTCACCACGGGGCTGTCCTGGTCGTGGTCACGGGGAAGAGCAGGGAATGCAGTTTGTGCTGGGGAGGGGAGAACAGGGGCAGCTCTGGGCCAGCCTCTGCTTTTGGGAATTCGGGTCAGCAACATGACCCGAAGGATTTGGATCCTTCGATTTCCGAATCCAGCGGAGGCAGTTTAGCCCAGCAGCATCCTCCCGAGCCCTCGGGGCACACCCCAGCTGTCCCACCCCGGGGCTGGGAGGACACACGAGGACTTTGGGTCGCCGCTGATTGCTGTGCTCTTCCCTCCAGGGCGGGGAGAAGCCTCTCCCTCGTCCCACGGCCTTCAAGCCGGTGCTGCCGCGCTCCGGGGCCATCCTGCACCCATCCCCCGAGAGCGGGGCAGCCCTGCCGCAGCCGCTGCACCCCCCGGAGAAAGCCAAGGAGCAGGAGCTGCGGCCGCTGCCCTGCTCGGGGGGTCTGTCCGACTCCGGCCGCAACTCCATGTCCAGCCTGCCCACGCACAGCACCAGCAGCAGCTACCAGCTGGAGCCCCTGGTGACGCCCATGGGTCCCATCAGCCGCTTCGGGGGCTCTGCCCACAACATCCTGCAGTGTGCCATCATCCAGGACAGCAACATGATGAGCCTCAAGGCCATGTCCTTCTCCGACGGGGGCAACAAGATCCTGAACCCCGGCAAAGCCCCCCACCACCGCCCCGCCGCCGAGAAAGCCGCCTGCGTGCGCTCGCCCATCGCCACGGACGAGTCCACCATCCAGGAGCTGGAGCAGAAGCTGCTGGAGAGGGAGGGGGAGCTGCAGGAGCTGCAGTCGAGCTTCGAGGAGAAGGAGATCAGCTCCTGCCAGGCCTACGAGGAGAAGCAGCGGCGCTGCAAGGAGGAGCTGGAGGGGCTGAAGCAGAAATGCAACAGCAAACTCAAGCAGACCTCGCAGAAAACGCAGCGGACGCAGCAGGTGCTGCACCTGCAGGTGTTCCAGCTGCAGCAGGAGAAGCAGCAGCTCCGGGAGGAGCTGGAGAAACTCATGAAGGAGCAGAACCTGCTGGAGACCAAGCTGAGGTCCTACGAGAAGGAGAAGACCAGCTTTGCTCCGGCGCTGGAGGAAACACAGTGGGAGGTAAGGGGGAAAAGGGGCTCAGAGCAGAGGGACTGTGGAGGGTGGGAGCTCCAAACCCCACAGGCCTTCCTCATCTCCATTCCTGCATCCAGCAGGAGTGTCCTAGGCTGTAGGAAATGGATCTGAAGTCCCAGGAGAGCCCCAGGCTGTCCCACAAGCACTCTAATTGAGGTTCTCACTGCCCCTCTTAACCCTTCCCCTCATCCGAGGAAACAACCACTGCATAAAACCCCTCAGTCATTAAAATAACTCGGCTTTCCCAGCCTCCAGCACTGGCTTTTGCAGCTGCCTGCCCCACAGGAGCAGTAAAGCTGCCTTTCCACGAGGAAATAGGAACTACTTGGACTTGCCATGGCCGTTGGTTAGGGAGCAGTAAAACCTTCCACTCTCTGCTTAAGCTTAATTTACTCACTCCTTGGTACTGCTGAGCAAAGAGATGGTTTAAGTGTGGGAAATTCCAATGCTTAATAATAAATATTCCTAATATTAATTATAAATACCAATTAGAATTAAATAATTAATAAAAATAAATTAAATTCAGGGTCTCCACACTGAGTCCCAGGGTGCCCTGGGCTTTGTCCAAGGTCCAGCCCTAACTCAGGTGCTCTTCCCCCCCAAGGTGTGCCAGAAATCGGGGGAGATCTCCCTGCTGAAGCAGCAGCTGAAGGAGTCGCAGACAGAGCTCACCAGCAAGACCACGGAGATCCTGAGCCTGAAGGTGCAGCTGAAGGAGGTGAGGCTGAAGATGGAGGGGCTGGAGATGAAGGCGCAGGAGCTGGAGGTGTCGCTGCGCACCAAGGCCATGGAGCTGGAGGTGTGCGAGAACGAGCTGCAGCGCAAGAAGAACGAGTCGGAGCTGCTGCGGGAGAAGGTGAACCTGCTGGAGCAGGAGATCCTGGAGCTGCGCTCCGAGCTCTCCGTGCTGCGGGAGCAGCTCGGCCAGGCGCGGGAGGCTCCCCGGCCGGGAGGGGACGATGCCCAGGCGCTGCAGGGGCAGCTGGAGAGGCTGCGCGCCGAGCTGAAGGCAGAGCGCGACAACAACGAGCAGATGAGCTGCAGCTTCCAGCACGAGCGGCAGACGTGGAAGGAGGAGAAGGAGAAGGTGATCCACTACCAGAAGCAGCTGCAGCAGAGCTACCTGCACATGTACAAGAGGAACCAGAGCCTGGAGAAGATGCTGCAGCAGCTGGCGGCGGGAGAGGACGGCAAGGAGCCCATCGAGCTGGACATCCCCGGCGCCGACGTCCCCTACGAGGACATCATCGCCACCGAGATCTGAGCCGGCCCTGCTGGCCCCTCCTCGCAGCCCAGGGAGACCCTCAGCCCCCTGGACAGCCGAGCTGAGCCGTGTCCCCCCTGTCCCCTCCTCGCAGCCCAGGGAGACGCTCGGGCCCTGGGCAGCCGAGCTGAGCCGTGTCCCCCTGTCCCTCTGTCCCTGTCGTGTTCCAGAGGTGACCAATGGTGATGTGCCCGCAGCTCCCCCGCCCCGGCACCGCCCCGGCACTGCCCCCTCTGCCCCCGAGGAGCTGCCAGCGGGGCGGGCAGGGATCAGGACTCCAGGGAATTCTCTGCCGTGCCAGCGCCCAGGGGATGCTCTGCTCCAGGCTCACGGGAACCCGGCCTGGCACAGCTCCGGGGATGGCACAGCCCGGTCCTGCCCCGGGACAGCAATCAGCCCCAGATCCCGGCAGGAAGCTCCCACCCTCTTCACCCTTCCTCCCTCAGTGCCAATCCCGGTGGGAGCTCAGAGCCACCTCCTGCCACTGTCACACGCACCTCTCCCACCCCGAGGGGCTCAGGAAGGACCCCACGTGCCCCCCCGGGTTCAGCCCACCCCCAAATCACCTCTCACTCCCAGCACAGCCCCCTGCACTGCACTCACACCCCTCCCTCTGCCCGGGGCAGCCTGGCCCTCCCTGCTCCCAGGACAAGGACTCTGTCCCTTTTCCCAGAATTCACAGAATTCTGTGAGAACCCAAGAATTCACAGAAATGTCCCAGCCACAGTCTGACCAAGGAATGGGGTTTGTGTTCACCCCACAGCCCCTCACACTCGCTGGGACTGTCCCTCCCGGGACCCCCGGCTGCCTTATCTCCCCCTGTGCCCTTATCCCGTGGGATCCAGCCAAGGGAAGCTGGTTAGAAACCCCAAACCAACCACTTTCACCTTAATTCCTACCCCAGCTCTTAAAATTTCCTCCTGCCACCATCAAGTGGCTCCGTGGATAATGAGGTGGCACTGCTGGTGACCCTCGTGTCCCCATGGCCGGGGAGGGCACCAGCAGGGTCCAGTTTGTGGGGTGGGGGCTCCAGCCAGGACCCCCTGTGCCAGTGCAATGATGTTTTTGCTGCAATTGTTTACCCACCGCCCCGTTCCAGGGCTCTGGGGGATCTTGCACAATCCCAACGCCGCCAATTCGGCCAAGGGCTCCGAGCTGTGCAAAATTCCGCGTCCCTCGCGCCCTTCCAGCCTGGAAAGGTGACACACAGAAACCAGTCTGTGCCTTCTGCGCCCGGCCCTGAGCACCCCAAACCACTGCCCCAGTTCTCCCAGCCGGGGCTGGCACTTCCCAGCCAGTCCTGGCACTTCCCAGCCAGCCCTGGCACTTCCCAGCCAGTCCTGGCACTTCCCAGCCAGTCCCGGCGCCGGCACAGCCGATGCTCACCCCTGGCCCGCTGGAAAAAGCCAACCTCAGACTCCTGCGGTTCTAAGTCGGGGCCACCTCGGGTCAAGGCTTCGCCCAGACCTGCCGAAGGATGTTTTGGAAAACTGAAGGATCGGGCTGGCGAGGCCAGAAGGGATTCTGCGCATCCCCCAAGGCACAGCCCTGCACCGAGGGCTCTGCACCGGAGCCTTCCCGAGCCAACCCCGCTGCCGAGGGGAGCAGAGCCCTTCCCCACGCCCCAGCCCGGCAGTTCCCTGCTCCTGCTCCCGCTGGCCTCGGTGGCACCGTCCCTGTCCCCAGCCCTGTGTCCCCTCAGCCCCCCAGCTGTATGATGTGATCTCCAGAGGCCTCGCCGTGCTGCCTTTGCACAATGCGCTGTGTGTGCCGTCTGCATTCCAGGTGTGTCGCTCCAGGTGGCAGCTGTGGCCATCCCGGCCCCAGCCTGTACAGAGAATTATTTTTCTGCAGGTTATTTTTTTGTTTCGGTTTTTTTTTTTTTTGGATGTTCTTTCTGGTGACTGATGTAAACTACTGGTAATTTTATGTTTTTATTTATAAATAAATTTTTTAAAACTTCCCCAGCCTCTCTGGGTGCTTGGCAGTGTCCCCAGGGTTCTCCCTGCCCGAGCCACCCCCGTTTATCACAGCCCACCAGGGTCCCCTCTGGGGACACCCAGCCACCTGGCCCTGCTGGGAGCTCAGCGTTATCTGCGCTCTGCAGCTGGGATAACCCCAGCATGGAAAAGCAGCGCCTGGCGGATCAGGGAGAGAGGGATAATCCATCTGGCTTTGCTCCCAGGCTGAGCCCAGCAGCTTCACCCTCCTGCTCTGCAGGTGAGCCTGACTTCCACCCTGAGCCCTTCCCGCCAGCCCTGGGGAGATCCAGGGAAAACAACTCCCGAGGGAGAGATGCAGAGTGGCTGCTTGAACAAACCCAAGGTCGTATTTTGACTATTTCAGCCGTTTTGCTCCAAACCGAATCAATTCCAAAAAAACAGTGTGGGGGGAGGCAAAGGGGGAAGTTGGGGAGCAGAAAATGGGGAAAACACTCCAATGGCAGGAAGCACTGCTCATCCTGCCCCATCGGCTGCTCCTGCAGGCTCTCAGCCCCTCACAGCACCCCAAAGGGCACCTGCTGGTGCTTTCCAGGGAAATCCTGGCTCTGCTCCTGCTGCCCAGCGAGTGAGGGAAGTTTATTTTTAGAGCCTTTGGGACTGCTGAGGAGGAAAGGGACAGACGATCCCTGCCAGGGCTCTGTGTCCCGATCCTCCTGTGACAGTCCCCCAGCCCGGCTGGGGATCCCTGCCCTGCTCCAGCTGCCGCCTGGCGCAGGATTGTCGGACTAATCATCGCATGCAAATCAGCCCCAAGACGGAGCAAAGCTAATTTGCATCTCCTTTACACGCCGCGGTGCCACCCAGCAGTGTCTGGCTGTGTGTGGGGGCAGAGCCAGACCGAAAACCCAAATCCTCCTCCGCGGTGAGCGCGGCGCTGCCGGGGCAGAGCTGGGGAGGCTCGGAGGCTTTTGATGTGCAAATCAGGCTCGGCAGCTCTGCCCACCAGCCCGGCCTGGCTCTGCCTCGCATCTGCCAGCCCCGGGGCTCCGAGGGACACAGCGAGGGGACAGCTGGCGTGTGCCGGTGGCAGGGACCGGCTGCTGTCCCCGGCGAGGGGCTGAGCCCCCGGGCGGTGCTCGTTACTCATTATGGGATGAAAAAACTGAATTCAAACTGAACGCGGCATGGAAACGGCCGGCGGCGGCAGCTGGGAGAGCAGCTCGGCCCTTTGAGGTGGAACCTGCTGTCCCCACTGTCCCCGCGGCGGGACAGAGCCGGGCCAGGAGCTGGCACAGCACTGCCAGGGGACACGGGGACAGCCCCAAAGCCAGCCCTGAGCCCCCTTTGTTCATCCCACAGCACTGAACCTCCCGGGGGAAATGCCAGCCTGGCCGGGAGCTCTGCAGAGGGGAACCAAAGCTGGCTTTGTCACTGCTGGGTTTGTCATTCCTGTTCTCCAGGCTCTGTCCTCACCTGGGCACCCAGCTGGGGTGACAGCAACGGGGAAGGGTGTGGCTGCACCCCCCGACTGAACTCCCCAACCCAGTGCTGATCATACCCAAAATCCAAAGCAAACTGAGGCCCAAAGCTCATTTTCGAGGAGTTTAAGGTTTCTGTCCCTGCAGAGGGAGGTGGGGACTGAGGTATCACATTCCCTGCACATTCCTGCAAAGCCTTTCCCCATGACTGCCCCTCAGGCTGGGGCTGAAGGTCACTCCCTCCTCCTCCTCCTCCTCCTCAGCCACCAGCTCTGGGGACAATGTGGGGGTGGCTCCAGTGACCCTCAGTGTCCCAGGAACATCCCAGCCCCTGCTGAACACCCAAAGTGATTTTCAGCCCCAAAATCACCAAAGCTCCCATTTGTTCAACACCTTCCATATTTAATTTATTTAGAGATTCTCTACATTAAAGTATTTTCATGCCAACGCTTCCGCCCTCCCATCCCAACCTCAGGAAAAAGAGTTTTGACACAGCTGCGGGTGGAATGCACTGGAATAGAGTTGCTGCTGCAGCCACAGAGAACACAGAGAACAAACCAGAGAACTGCACATGGGAGACGTCAGGAAAGCTGGAATTAGCACATTCCAGTCATGTTAGCACCTTCCCAGACGGGCACTGAAGGCGTGCAGGGAGGTGCAACATGCTCTGGTGAGCCAGAGCGGAGCTCAGACTACAGGAAAGCCTGGAAAAAGCATGGAATTCTGCCAGCAGCAGGGCCTGGAGCCTCGGCTGAACCCGCTGGAAAAGGAACAGCACAGAATTGCCCAGCCGAGATTGCAGTGTTTGGGAATGCTGAGCTCAGGGCGAAGGCAAACCTGTGCCTGGAGTGCAAACCACAACAGCTCCAGCCAGGGCACAGGCCCAGCACACCTCGAGCAGGTTCAAAATATCCTCTCTCATGTTCAAAGCTGCTTTTTTTCCTCTTTTTAGCTCCTGTTTAAAAGCTGAGCTCCCAGCAGCACACCTGGGCCAGGGTTGAGGTTGGTTTTCACCTCTCAGGAGCAGCACAAAGCCCTGAAGTGCCAACAGCCAAGGGGACACTTCTGAACTCAGACTGAGCTGCAGGTTCTGTCTGGCGTTTCCAGGATTCAAACAAAAAAAGGGTGAAGGAGGGAATTTACTCTGCAAACTTCAATTAAAAACCTGTAATTCAGTGATTAAACTTTATCCTGCTGCTTTGAGGTAGCACCTCACTGGCCTTGTCCTCTGAAAGGACAGGGACTTTTCCCCCTTTGCTGGTGGGAAAAACCCCAGTGTCACCTCCCTGTCCCTCAGCTCACACAAAGCTTTCAGAATCTGAAGCCCTGGTTAAAAACCTGTGTTTTTCACAAAGGAATGTTGTCCTGCAAGTCACACTTGCTCCTTCATGTTTTCTAACCCACGGTTTGAACGTGAAGATTTGCAATTTCTGGTCATGCTCAGCCATCCCCTTGAAATATCTCCAAAAGGCTCACTTCCAACCCCAAACCTCGTGGTGGCTATTGCACATTTTTAAGCGCTGGCCTAAACATCCTCCTGAAGATCCAGGCTTTGGGAGAAGGGATATTTTCCACACTGCTCTCAGTGGCCACGGGAACACTGGCACAAGTGTCACCTACTGCTGGTTGGAGCTGGAAGGGCGACAGGGAAACACCAACACATGGAAAAGGAAACCAAACCAGCAGCTCACGGAGCAGGGGCAGAGGGAGCTGTGCTAGTGCTTTGCATCCCGAGGGTAGAACTCGGCCAGGGTGCTCTGGGGGATTCTCTTGAGCATCTCCTTGGGGAAGATCCTGAGCAGCTGCCAGCCGATGTCCAGGGTCTCGAACACGGTGCGGTTCTCGTAGGGCCCTGAAGGGACAAACAGAGGGGACATGGGGCAGGAATGTGACAGACAGCCCTGGGAACGAGCCCTGCCCTGCTGGGAGGTGCTGGCATGCTTACCCTGAGCAATGAAGTTCTTCTCAAACTTCTGCAGGAACTCCAGGTACAGGAGATCGTCCGAGGTCAGAGCTTCCTCGCCCACCACGGCCTTCATGGCCTGCACGTCCTTGCCGATGGCATAGCAGGCATACTGCGGGGGGGACAGAGCTCTTGTCCAGCCCAGGGGTCAGGGATGGCCTTGAACATCACCCAACCCCACCCTGCCATGGGCACAGACACCTCCTGCTGGCCCAGGTTATCCCAGCCTGGCTTGGACACTGCCAGGGATCCAGGGGCAGCACAGCTCCTCTGGGAATTCCATCCCAGCCAGGAATTCCTTCCCAAATCCCATCCACCCCTGCCCTGTGGCAGTGTGTCCCCATTCCCTGTGTCCTGTCCCTCCATGCCTTGTCCCCAGTCTCTCTCCAGCTCTCCTGGAGCTCCTTTAGGTCTCCATGGAGTTTCTCTTCTCCAGTGAACACCCCCAGCTCAGCTCCACAGCAAAGCTGTTCCATCCTCTGATCATCCACAATTCCTGTTCAAACTCTAGAGGTCTCACTGAACACTCAGTCAAGGCTCTAAAGCAGCCTCAGGAATGTTCTGGATCCTGGCTGATCCAGGCTGGAAACCAACAGGGTGTTGGAAACAATCCCCCATTTCCAGAGGAGTTTTTTACCCACCAGCTGGTTGGACACATCTGCGTGGTCCTTCCTGGTCATCCCCTCGCCGATGGCCGACTTCATCAGCCGGGACAGGGAGGGCAGCACGTTGATGGGGGGATAGATCTGGGAAAAACACCCAGGAGTTAACATCAATCCTGAAAAATTACAGCAACCCTGAGCACGTGGGGAGCAGTGTGGCACACACCTGCCTGTTGTGCAGCTGCCTGTCCACGTAGATCTGTCCCTCGGTGATGTATCCAGTCAAGTCAGGGATAGGATGAGTAATGTCTGTGGGAAAAAATGGTTTTCAGCCCTTTTATATCCATTCTAGCACTGAGCTGCAGCTTTTCGTTACCAGGTAACTTCGTCACTTCTTCCCTCTACAGATCTCAAGTGCTCTTGGATCAGAGCTATGAGCACCAAGCCTGAAGCCCCAAAGGGCAAAGCATTTTGATTTGCAGAGCAGCCAGGGAAGGCTGCCAAAACCTGCAGAATGCAGGAAACTCAAAGGCCACAGACCCTGCTGTGTGCCCCAGAGCAGGCAGGGTGCTCAGTGGAGCCTCTCCAAGTGCTCCTGATGACAGGGAAGGCAAACTGACCATCGTTGGGCATGGTGAGGATGGGGATCTGGGTGATGGAGCCATTCCTGCCCTCCACTCGCCCTGCACGCTCGTAGATGGTGGCCAGGTCAGTGTACATGTAGCCAGGGAAGCCACGGCGGCCAGGCACCTCCTCCCGAGCTGCTGACACCTGGGAGAGCCAGAAAACATTCCAAACGAGTCAGATCCCTCCCAGGGAGCTGCTGTCTCCCCAGGTTTTGTGCACCTGAAGCACCTCTTCCTGCAAAGTGCAGCCACACAAACCCCTCTCAGATATTTGTCAGCACAGCCATGTGTGACAGGACAGGAGAAATCCAGAGTTATGCTATCAAACTGCTGATTCTTGGAATTGTGGAGTGGTTTGGTTGGAAGAGAAATTAAATACCATGCAGTGCCACCCCTGCCATGGCAGGGACACCTTCCATTATCCCAGGTTGCTCCAAACCCTGTCCAACCTGGCCTGGGACACTTCCAGGGGTGGAACTGCCACCAGTCACATCAATCCCAGCCAAGCAAGGATGAACTCAAACCCTCACTGGCTGTTTCCAAACATTCCACTGAATATTTATGACAACAGCTTGAGCAGAAGCTTCGCTTCTCACTTTACACCACCACCCCTCCCTGCCAACACTCAGCCTGTTAATAAACAAAATAATTAACACGTTAATGGCCACACACCTCTCGGAGAGCCTCAGCATAGGAGCTCATGTCTGTCAGGATGACCAGCACGTGTTTCTCACACTGGTAAGCCAGGAACTCTGCCGTGGTCAGGGCCAGGCGGGGCGTGATGATGCGCTCGATGCTGCAACACAGCCCTGCTGTCAGGAGAGCTGCCAGGGACACTTGGGAGCCACAGCGAGCTTCCAGCGTGCCACAGGCACCCCCTGCAGCCCCAGCACTGCCCCTGCAATGCAATTGTTCCTCCCAGCCTTTTCCCCTCACTCACGTGGGATCGTTGGCCAGGTTGAGGAAGAGGCACACGTTGTCCATGGAGCCATTCTCCTCAAAGTCTGACTTGAAGAAGCGAGCAGTTTCCATGTTCACCTACAGCACAGCACCGAGGAGTCAGTTCCAGGTTGAACTTGGCACATTTTGCATCCTCTGAAGGGTTGATCACCTCATTAATAACCCACAGCAAAGCTCTCCAGCTGGAAGGCTCCTCTGCATTCCCAGAGTGAGCAACTTCTAGAATTCCAGGCTGGAGATCAACTTTAAGATTCTTTATCCTTGCCAGACACACTTTGTTAGAACCATGAGATGGCTTGGGTGGAAAGGGACATTAAAGCCCATCCAGTGCCACCCCTGCCATGGGCAGGGACACCTCCACTGTCCCAGGGTGCTCCAAGCTCTGTCCAACCCTGGATACTCCCAGGGATGTGGCAGCTACAGCTTCTCTGGGCAACCTGTGCCAACAGGTTCCAGCAGTTCTGGCCTTTGGGATTTTCAGCCACTCTTTAATTCCATGCACAGAAAACCTGCTCAGACTTCAGCCACTCTCCTCCAGCCCCTTTCCCCCCAGCCCTCTGGACTCACCCCCATAGCAGCAAAGACGATGGCAAAGT
Source organism: Lichenostomus cassidix (assembly GCF_008360975.1). Taxonomy (NCBI): domain Eukaryota; kingdom Metazoa; phylum Chordata; class Aves; order Passeriformes; family Meliphagidae; genus Lichenostomus; species Lichenostomus cassidix. The sequence continues at coordinate 1,125,339 of NC_139502.1, read as the reverse complement.
TCTCCTCACTGTAATCCATCACATCTTTGGATTTCTTCACCAAGCCAGCTTGGCGACAGATCTGGGCTGCAATCTGGGGAAGGAATGTTTGTACAGAGTTTGTGTTTGATGCTGCTCCTCAGCCCAGAGACCCCAGAGAAACACGAGGCTTGGGGCAGCTCTGAGGCCTCACCTCGTTGTGGGGCAGCCCAGCAGCTGAGAAGATGGGGATTTTCTGGCCCCTGGCAATGCTGTTCATGCCATCTATGGCTGAAATCCCAGTCTGGATCATCTCCTCGGGATAGATCCGACACTGGGGGTTGATTGGCTGGCCTGTGGGATTTTTTGAGAGAACACAATGTTATTCCATCATTGAAGCCAAACATACACTTAAAACTAAGATGAAGCTCCTCCTAAGTCAGATCTTGTGCTCCAAACCAAATGTATGAATTCAGAAATCAGAACACACCAGGGTTGACTTTACTCCCCACAGAAGTGGATTAAGAACAAACCCATAATGTCCAGGAAATCTTCAGCCAAGACAATGGGGCCTCTGTCGATGGGTTTTCCTGATCCATTGAACACTCTGCCTATAGGAAACAACAATAAAAATGTGAATTACCATGAAGATCAGCTAACTTGGGATAAATCTGCTCATTCCTCCCATCCACACGTGAATCCTTACCAAGCATATCCTCCGAGACTGGAGTTCGCAGGATGTCCCCAGTGAACTCACAGGAGGTTTTCTTGGCATCAATCCCTGAAGTGCCTTCAAATACCTGCAAATAGACAGAAAAAAATAAACAAGGGAATCCATCAAGAATCCCCTGCAAAGGAACCCATGGGGATGCAAATAAAAATGTCACTGTGCACTGCTAGAAATCCTCTCAAATTACTGATCCCACTTGCACTTGGAATAAGGAGGAGATTAATTGTTTTCATTTAAAAAGAACAGATCTCCAGACAGGTTTGATTTGGCTCAGAGCACATCCTGATTAATAAAAGATGGAAAAAAAGAGACTCCTGCTCATACCTGAACCACAGCCTTGGAGCCACTGACTTCCAGCACCTGCCCACTCCTCCTGGTGCCATCGGGCAGCGTCAGGTGAACGATCTCAGCGTACCTGGGGAACTGCAGCCAGCAAAGAAACAACTCAGTTCTAGGAATAATTTTATTATCAGAACAAAACTCATTCCAAAGATATTAAGTTTCTCAGGCTGTAGCCATTTTTACAGGAATAGACAATATCTGCAGGGTTGGAGCTGCAGAAGGAGCTGTCAGAATCACTTCCAAACACTCCAGAAGTCCCAAATAGTGACAGAAAGCCCCAGTGCAGCATCTGACAAGAAGAAAAACCTGCAGCAGTTGTTTGGCCTCAAGAGCAGCTTGAAAAGAAGCCAGAAGTGTCCACAGCTTCCTTTTCCAGAGCACTGATTTGGAAAGGTCAGGAACAAAGCGAACAGGTAAATTCCAGCTTGGAATTTGAACAAGATTCCAGTCTGATAAAACTCACAAACATTGTTTCCTTTCTTTTCCCAGCAGCCTCAAGAATTCTCTCTTTCCTCCAGGACGTGGCCAGCCCTCCCCAGCCTCAGAGCAATTCCCACATTCCCATTCATCCCAGCAGTTAGAAATGCTTTAAAATTGCTCTGAATTTCCCAACAGTCTGGATTTTACATTTTCCCACCTTTTCCTGTAAACTCTCCCTCAAAAAGCGTCACTAATAGCTGGTAATGAATTAAATGATAAATTAACATTTACCTTAACTTGATCCAGGATAACCAGGGGACCATTCACACCCGACACAGTTTTGTAAGCTGCAAAAAACCACAAGGCACAAGTCAGGCACTTCCTCAGGAAAACCCTACATCCAGTTTTTCCATTTCATTCCTATCACCAGGCTCAGGTGTGTGGATCTGGGTCTCTGTTTCTGTTTATTATCAACTCCCCAAGAAGGATTAGGGGCAGAATTGGGTGTCCAGAGTTCTTATTCCAGCAGGGAATCATCAGAGCCACCCCAGCCTGGCAGCTCCCCAGCTGTTGTCTACACTGTCAACAGCTCTGTGTTTTCACTGCAATAAAACAGTTTCAGTTGTTGCAATGTAACATCTTAATGGGCAATAATCAAACTGCATCAGCCCTGGGATCAGGGGAGCTGGGATTAAACTCGAAATTCTCAGTTTTACTCCTAAAATCCTGGTAAACCCCCTGAGACAGAGCACTGTCCCTTGATTACTCCTAATCAGAAGATCAGCTGGGCTGTTCCTGCACCCTGAGCAGGGAGAATCACCCAGGAATTATCAGGAGGAGGACTCTGCTCAGACCCCGAGGGCTCACAGCCCACAAGCCACGGAAAACATGACCCTGAGTGAAGCATTTCATCCCATGACTGCCTCATGAGCTCTTCTTCCTCAATCAGCCTCTCACTCCCAGCTCTGTCCACGAGAAAACACCTCCTTGGCACCAATCAGCTCCAATTCCCCAGGAGAGCAGCTCAGCAGCCACTCAGAATTCCCCTTTCCACAAAGATCAACCAGTTCCATGACAAACCAAACACAACTGGAACATTTTCCATGCCCAGCTCGATGCCAGCTCAGGCAAAAGCAGAATCTAGATGGAAAAACCTGGGTTGAGGATGGAGTCACCTTGGCTGCAGCCCTGGCAGAAGCCTGTGCTCCAGAGGAGAGATTTAAGGCTGGAATTGCAATGATCCATTTGGCTTCCAAACCTGACTGGTATTTCCAAAGGATCCATCGCCCAGCAGCTCCTGGGCAGCACCATGCAGCTCCTGGTGCTATTTACGGCACAGGTAAAGCTATTTTATGTAACTGCTGCCACAGAAAACCCCTTCACACAACCCCCATTTCTCCCCCTGCGCTGCAATAAAGGGATTTTCACCAAGCTCTCGCATTTCCCCTTTTCCACCCGATTTCTCAATTCCTGTTACAGGCACAGCCTCCATCCCACCCCCACCAGCTGCAGCTCCTGCACAAACAGCAGGCTCGCAGGAGGGACAGCGCTGTGCCGAGTCACACGGGCAGGCTGGGGGTTAATGAAGGTGGTTAATGAACAGCCCGGCCCGGCCCGGCCCCTCACTGCTCTGAGGGGTGACCGAGCCCGGGGCTGCCGCGCCTGCCCCGACCCGGCCTGTGCGCGGCCCCCGGGCCGGACCCAGCCCTCCCGCAGCCCCCCGCGCCCCCCGCACTCACTGAGGCGCGGCTGGGACAGGAAGTCGCGGGTCAGAGCCGCCGCCTGCTCGCGCGGCCCGCCGGGCCCGGCGCCGTTCATCGCCCCGCGCAGCGCCCGCACCGCCGCCATGTTGGACCGGCTGGGAGCGCGCCCGCTGCGCATGCGCCGTTATAGCGGAGGGGAGGGACACGCCCACTGAGCACTGACCACGCCCACAACACGGAGACCACGCCCGCCGCAGGGAGGGGCGGGGCTGGAGCTGTCCGTGGTGCTGGGAGAGGGAGGGGAATGGGAATGGGAAATAATGGGAAATAATGGGAAATAATGGGAAATAATGGGAAATAATGGGAAATAATGGGGAATGGGAATGGGAATGGGAAATAATGGGGAATGGGAAATAATGGGAAATGGGAATGGGAAATAATGGGAAATGGGAATGGGAAATGGGAAATAATGGGAAATAATGGGGAATAATGGGAAATAATGGGAAATAATGGGGAATGGGAAATAATGGGAAATAATGGGGAATGGGAAATGGGAAATAATGGGAAATAATGGGAAATAATGGGAAATAATGGGAAATAATGGGAAATAATGGGAAATAATGGGAAATAATGGGAAAGGGGAAATGGGGAATGGGAATGGGAAATAATGGAAAATGGGAAATAATGGGAAATAATGGGGAATGGGAAATGGGAAATAATGGGAAATAATGGGAAATAATGGGGAATGGGAATGGGAAATAATGGGAAATAATGGGAAATAATGGGGAATGAGAAATGGGAAATGGGGAATGGGAAATAATGGGAAATAATGGGGAATGGGAAATAATGGGAAATAATGGGGAATGGGAAATAATGGGAAATAATGGGGAATGGGAAATAATGGGAAATAATGGGGAATGGGAAATAATGGGAAATAATGGGGAATGGGAAAGGGATATGGGAAATAATGGGAAATAATGTGGAATGGGAAAGGGATATGGGAAATAATGGGAAATAATGGGAAATAATGGGAAAGGGATATGGGAAATAATGGGAAAGGGATATGGGAAATGGGAAATGGGAAATGGAAATGGGAACTGGGAAATGGAAAGGGGAAAGGGGATAGGAGAAAGGGGAAAGGGGAAAGGGGAAAGGGGAAAAGGGAATGGGAAAAGGGAAGGGGAAAGGGGAAGAGGGAGAGGGAGATGAAGATGAAGACAAAGGAAAAGAGGTTAATGGCAAAGGAAGAAAAAGAAGCAAAAGGGAGAAGAGGGAAAAGGAAAAGGGAAAAGGGAAAGGGAAAAGGGAAAAGGGAAAAGGGAAGGGGAAGAGGGAGATGAAGATGAAGGAAAAAGGGTTAATGGCAAAGAATAAGAAAAATGACAAGTCAAAAGAGGGAGAGTATGAGGGAAGAGGGAAAGGGAAAAGGGAAAGATGAAAGAGGAAGGGGAAAATAAGGGAAAGGAAAGGAGAAAAAGAAAAGTATAGAGAAAAAGGCATGAATAAAAATAATAAGAGACAGAAAAATAAAATAAAAAACAAAAGGAAGAAAAAAGGGGGGGAAAGGGAAAAACAGAGAGAAAGAAGCAGCAGTGAGACAGAATGGATTGAGACCAGGAACCAATATCCTCTCTCCTGCTGGGTCAAAACTGGAAATATTTGGGGAAACTGTGTGCAAAGAGATCTGGGGGATTCTGTGCTCATTTGGGGGAGCAACCAAGCAGAGGTGCTGAGGAAAACACACCTCCCAAGGAGGGAACCAACAGAATAAACCGTTCCAGAGAGAGGATTAAATCAAGAAAAAGAAGGAAAATTTAAAAAGTGAAAATAAAAAGGCAAGAGAGGAAGGTCTCCACAAGCCCCTCGTCAGCTGGAGGAGAATCTGGATCCAGCAGGTGGTGGTGCTGCACTGCTCATCCTCTGCCTCCTCTGCACACACTGCGGGAGCAATTTCCAGGCCTGGCCATTCCATTCTCCACTCATGAAATACATTTAAAGGCTTCAGCTGCTGCTCTAATGCTCACCCGGGGAATTCCCGGGCAGGATGTTCTCATCTGCCGTTATTGGCAGTAGTTTTGGGGGCAGGCAGGAGGCAGACAAATGGCCCCAGCGGCAGATTGATGTGCCAGTGGAGAAAAGGTGAATATGTTGAGGATTTATTCCCTCTCCCTGCAGTAAATCTCTGTGTCCCGAATGAATGATGGTATCGGTTTGGGGTTTAAAAAAGAAATCGTGGAGCCAAGTGTCAAAAGTTTAAGAAAACAGAAATGATGGAAGAAAAGAGATCCTGCTGCAAAGGGCCTTTGCAGAACCTGCAGTGCATGGGGAGAATTCTGCCTGTGAGGAGCCAGCCTGGCTGCTCCAAGGAGTATCTCCTTGTCCCTGGAGGAGGACAGGCAGGAGAGCAGCACTGGAAAGCCATGGGGAGAATCCCGAGGGGAGGAGGCAGCACTGAGGTGGGGAGGAACCACAGCCTGCTGGTACCAACAGCCCCAGAGCTCCCAGAAATGGCCAGGTGCCCAAATCCAGGTGGGAATTCAGGTGCTCAGGGAGGGATCAGCCCTGCTGGAAGCTGAGGATAAACACTCCTGCCCCTCTGCCAGCCCTCAGCCCAGCCCTGCTGACGCACAGAGAGCTCCAGGACACTCGTGTGAGGTTCCAATGAAATCTGCAGGGACGAGGGACACTCCTATCCTCCCCTGATAACAGGGAACCATAAATCCCGGGGAGCAGAGCTCAGCGAGGCAGCAGCAGCAGCTCCACGCTCCCAGATGGGTGCCAGGGTAAGGGAACATCTTCCTCTGCTCCACACACCTCAGAAAGGGGACAGGGAGAGCTTAAAATACATCTTTATTGCCTCTGCTTTCTCTCTCTTAAATTGATTTCTATCGATACTCTTCTCTTGCATTAATTCTGGTATTTGGGTGTTTACTTGGAGGTGGAGGGAGAAACCAGCCCTGTTTTCCAGCTCACAGACTCGTGTGGCACTTGTCTGTGATGACAAAGCGTTTGGAGTGTTTGCTTTTTATAATTAAAACCTGACAACTCTCCTTGCTGGGGATTTCAGGAAACCCCAGGATTATTGGGAGGAGGCAGAGCTTGGACTCAGCTCCGTTAATTTTGCCACGCAGTCTCTGCTGTGCCCAAGAGCTGGGGGAACATTCGTGGCCAATTGGTTGGTTTAATGCTAATTTTGAGGGATATTTCTGGAGTGATGTTTCCTTGGAAGCCTCGATCTCCATCAGATCCGCGAGGCTTTGAAGTGCTGTGCCTCGCCCTGACATTTCAATTTGGGCGAATCAAAAGACACGGAAGGTAAATGAATTTCCTTTGAGGCCCAATTGAATCTCCAAAGAACAAACACGGAATAAAAGATGTCGAGATTACCTCGGATAAGCCGAGGTTGATCTGTGCTCACAGTCTCTGGGAGGACACTTAAACGATGCCTTGAAGCAGGTACAAGATGTCTCAGGGGAGTGGGAACGGTTTGACAACACTCCAGCTGCGAATTTCAAAGCAGGATTGCTGAAAACACGGGATTTGATCGTGGAGTTGGTGCTCCCAGCTCCTGGGGAAAGCTCCCAGCTCCTGGGGAAAGCTCCCAGCTCCTGGGGAAAGCTCCCAGCTCCTGGGGACCTCCTAAGTGACTCCAGAAGTTGCTTTCCCAAGGGAGAAGCCATGACCTGTGGGAGGTTATAACCTGGAATGTTCTCTTGCCAGGTGTTTGGAGACCTTGCCCCCTGAGCCCAGGAGCCTGCAGGACCCCAGTGGTGTCCCCAGTGTGTCCCCAGCGTGTCCCCAGCGTGTCCCCAGCCATGGCCCAGCACTGGCTGGCCACAGGCAGGTCGTCCCCCAGGCTGGTGCTGGTGGTGGTGTTTGTGGCATTGCTGCTGGACAACATCCTGCTCACTGTCGTGGGTATGGAGCTCTTGGGGCTCTGGGGGTACAGTGTGGGGGTTTTGGGGATGCTCAGGGGTACAATGTGGGGTTTTTTTGGGGATGCTCAGGGGTGCAGTGTAGGGCTGGGTTTTCAGGGCTGGATTTTTGGGGCTGCCTTGGGTGCTCAGCTCCTCCAGGGCTCACACCCCTGGCCAGCACCGCTCAGCTCAGCCGAGTGCCGAGCCAGAAAATGGAGGAAAATCCCTCACTAATCCCTGCCCTGGTTTTTCTGCAGTGCCCATCGTCCCCACCTTCCTCTACACCACCGAGTACGAAGGAGCCAACAGCTCAGCCCAGCCCCAGGCAGCTCCTGCAGCCCTGAGATCTCCTCCTTTCTCCTCCGTGCTCTCCTATTTTGACAACACCACCGTGCCAGTCTGGGGCTTCACCAGCGCCGAGGGGCTGCTGAATGGGACGGGGAGCCCCCCAGGACAGCCCCCCAGCACCTCCCCAAACCCACCCAGGGGCTGCCTGCAGGGTGGGGAGTTCCTGGCCCAGGAAAACGTCCGGGTTGGGCTGCTCTTTGCCTCCAAGGCTCTCGTCCAGCTGCTGATCAACCCCTGGGTGGGTCTGCTGACCAACAGGTAGGTCAGATGTTGGGCTTCCTGCAATTCCAGGCCATTCCTCAGCTCCTGCCTGCTGCTGAAATCACCAGAAGCTGAGGGATTGCATGGAATCACAGGAATTGCAGGGGGGAATAACAAGAGGGAGAATATATCCATCAAAACGGCACGAATTTTACCTTTTCCGAAAGGCTGCACATGGTTTGTGAGTTTATATCCCAGCATAAACCTCACTAATGCTCTCCTCAGGTGCTGGCAGATGCTGTTTAATACCAGCAACAAGGAATAAACAAACACAGCTTCCCAGCCCGTTACGGATAGAATGTGATTTTCAGGTTTCCTTTGTCTCCTGCAGACACTGTGGGCTGTGCTGGGCTGGGCTGGGGAGCAGAGCTGTGCTCCTGGGTGGCTTTGCAGTGTTTTTGGGGGGCACTGGGTGCTCCCAGCCCACCGGCACTTCCCAAGGGGGAGTGAGGAACCCTCCTTGAGATGGTGCTTCATTTTTCCCGTTCCAGGATAGGATACCACATCCCCATGTTCCTGGGCTTCACCATCATGTTCCTCTCCACAGTCAGTGAGTATTGCCCTCCCCTCTGCCCTCCCCACCCTGCACAGCAGAGAGTCCTTTGCTCGCACCATGGAGAGAAAGGACACAGCAGAGCACCCGGGCTCAGGAGAGGGTGACAAGGACGAGCATCTCTCTGCCCCCTCACCCCTCCAGCACCCAAGCTGGTGCCAGCTGGGGCAGGGTTTGACCCCAGCTCTCCCCTCCCTGGGCAGTGTTTGCTTTCTCAGGCACCTACACCCTGCTGTTCATCGCCAGAGCCCTCCAGGGCGTTGGCTCCTCCTTCTCCTCGGTGGCAGGTAAAGGTTTGAGCTACACCTTTACGAGGTTTGATAACCCCTTGTCTTGGTTATCATCCTCCTCCTCCTCCTCGCTGCACCCACGCCCAGCCAGGGAGCAGCCAAACCCCCAAATCCCAGCTGCTTCCAGCCAGGAGCCCCTCCTGGGCCCAGGCTCAGGTGGGCTCTGTCTGTCCCCCAGGCCTGGGCCTGCTGGCCAGCGTGTATCCCAACGACTCGGAGAGGGGCAGTGCCATGGGCATTGCCCTGGGCGGCCTGGCCTTGGGAGTGCTGAGTAAGGATTCCTCATTCCTGATGGGATAAAACCCCAGCAGCTCATTCCTGCAGCTCCCACCTGCCTGGCTGGATGCTCTCCTCCCTCCACCCCTCTGCCCTCTCTGCCTGTGGGACCAACACCTTCCCCAAACTCCCAGCAGGGACGTGGGGACAGCAGCTGCCAGGCTCTGGGGACAGTGGCACTGCCAGGGTGTGACACAGCCCTTCCCTTGCAGTCGGGGCACCCTTTGGGAGCATCATGTATGAATTCGTGGGGAAAGCGTCGCCCTTCCTGGTGCTGGCCTGCCTCGCCCTCTTGGATGGAGGTGAGAAACCAAATTTAATTGTACAAATAAACAAAATGTGGAAAGACTGAAACGTGGGTGTTTCAGGAAGAGTCTGAGAAGGAAGAGGCACATCAGCACTGGTTATTCTGTCAGGGCTAAATCACATGTTTTCTATCTCCAGATGACTGACACAGCAACAGAGCAGGAATTAATCCCTCATTACTTAATAAACTCCCTGATTGCTTTAATGGCTCCAACAGCACATTCAGTAAAGCTCTTTGAACTGTGAATTCTTTGGCAAGACACCCCTGTCTGCAGCCTCCCCGTGCCATGCAGGAATCAGGCTTTCCCAGCAGAAACGGTGCCTTGTTCTCTGTCCCTTTGCTGTGTCACACATGAAGGCCACGGGAGCCTCCTGAGTGCCACAGCAAAGTTCCAGCCAGCAGGAGCTGCGTTTTCAGTGGGAAGCATGGAGCTAATTAAATTACATTCCCAGTTACCATCCTTGTCTGGATGTAAAGCAAGATATCTGTAATGAAGCGTGTAAGAGCTGCTGGAAAATGAAACGTGGGCCTCGTGCATATCAAACTTTCTGGGTTAATCCTTTTCTTTCCCACATCCCATTTCTGTCACACTCCAGCGGCAGCTCCCCAGCTGGCAGCCTGATGGGAGCATTTGCACTTTTGACTGCTCCAGGGGCTGAAAAAACCCTCTCAACACGCTCCAGGCAGTTTTGCTGCTCCCTCCAACCACAGCTCCTGCATGCTGGGGTTGTGCTGCAGGGATGGGGCAGGCTGAGGGCCAGGAGAGGTGGATGGCAGGGATGCTGGGTGTGGAAATGAGCCATCAGCAGTGTTCTGTCCCCAGCTCTGCAGCTGTGCATCCTGCAGCCCTCCAGGATCTCCCCAGAGGTGAGCACAGCCTAGGGTGAGGGAGGTGGGCACTGCCCGGGGCTGGGGGCTGTACCACACCGGCTGAAGGCACACCCAGCCCCCAGCCCACGTCACCCCTTCACAGAGCACCAAAGCCACCCCGGTGTCCACCCTGCTGCGAGACCCCTACATCCTGGTGGCTGCAGGTAAAGGTGGACATTTGTCCATTTGCAGGTAAAAATTCCCTCGTGCCTGCTTGAAACAGCAGCCAAAAGGGCTAAAACGGAGCTTTTCTCCCTTTTCTCCCCACCAGGAGCTCTCTGCTTCTCCAACATGGGGGTGGCCATGCTGGAGCCCACCCTGCCCATCTGGATGCTGCAGACCATGTGCTCCCCGCAGTGGCAGCTCGGTAGGTCCTGTGCTTTGCAGCCTCTTCCCCCGAGCTTCAGGGGGTTTAGAATCCCAGAATCACTCAGAAAAATCCTCCCAGACCATCCTGAGTCCAACCTGTGACCATCCCAACCTTGTCACCAGCCCCGGGCACTGAGTGCCACGTCTGGCATTCCTTGGACACTTCCAGGGACTGAGGAATGGCCCTGCTTGGGCACAGCAGGAGGGATTGAATCATCTTTTATATCATTCCGAAACAAAAAAAGGAAACATCTGCCCTCATGCCCATGGAGTGAGCGATCCCAGGGCTCCAATTCCAGCCGGAAATGGCCTCAGTGGTGGCTGCACCATGTGCTATTGAAAAAATTGCATGGAATCAGGCTCCCCAGCCGAGCAATAACGGGGCAGGGAGGCTGTGGGGTGCCCTGGGAGCCCATCTTCTGCAGGGCACATAATGGGCTCGTGCTGGGCTGCAATTGTGGAGGCCAGATGGGCTCTGCAGAGGCAGCTCCGAGGGAAACAAGGCCATTTCCAGCATCCCAGGCAGGGCAGGATGGGCTGTGCTGATTGCCAGCTGCCCGGGAAATGGGATGTGGAGATAACAGCGCCTGAGCTCACTGCAGAAATAACAAGTAATGGTTATCAAAGCCAATTGGCACAGGAATGACCCAGGGGGTGCCCCAGGCTGCACTTAGATCCCAAATTGGATTGCAGGCTGGGAGCAGGGGGGCTGGAATTGCTCCTGATCGAGTTATCCTCTGGGCAGCAGCAGCAGCCAGCCGCTAAAAGCTTTGGATGCTTCTCTGGAGCAAGGGTGGGTGAGGGGAAAGCTGCAGCCAGGGGGTCTGGTGAGGGACAAGGGACAGAACCCAGGGGAAAAGCACTCTGGGCTGCCCTGCCAGCACTGAACCCCATAAGTTTTGGGGTGACTCGACAGAAGAAAATACCGAATATATTCCCTAAGATGTTCCCTGAGAGATTTCAGAGCTGCTTGGATTCAGAGTTCCACTCCAACCCACGCATCTCACAAGCTGTTCTGGACTCAAGAGGCTCCTCTTTTTGTCTCCTTCTCCCATAATTCTGGGCAAAACAACCCAGAAGAGCTTAGCTAAACCTGCAGGATTAACCATGTTCTGTAGCTGTTAGAGAGAGGAGAGGAAATTAAACACAAATCAGTGTGTTCTGTTCCAGTAAGGAAGCTTTCCCAGGGAAATGGAGCTGATCACTTTTATTTATTGTCAGCAGGAGAGGATATGAAAAATAAACAACCAGTAAAGCAGCAGGGAGAGCAAATATTTAATTGTGAGCTACGTAATGATCCCCCAGCTTTTTACTTAAGCAGTTGTTTTATTCCTCTTTATTGAGTAAGGGAAAAGCAGAAGGCAGAGGTGGGAAGGGGGAAGAGGGAGAAACTGTGGCAGGAGGATGTTCACGTGAATTGTGGTTCGTGTATTCTCCAAAGGAGGCAGTTAGGGAATGAAAATTGGTGCAAATCTCCTGTGGTTTCTCAGGCACGAGACATTTTTTAATCCCTTCTCTCTCCCAGGGATGGCATTCCTGCCTGCCAGCATATCCTACCTCATTGGCACCAACCTCTTTGGGATTCTGGCTAACAGGATGGGGAGGTAAGTGGGATATTAAAGATATTAAAGATTAATTCTGGCCCAGCCCAGCCCGAATTCCAGCACGTTCTGCTCGAGGCTGAGAACTCCTGCCCTGTGCTCCCACTGCAGGTGGCTGTGCTCCATGATTGGAATGGCTGTGGTGGGAATCAGCCTCCTGTGTGTGAGTAGCACAGGGGAATGTGAGGTGTCTCTGCAGGAGAATCCACAGGGATTTCCATGGCCCTGGCACAGCAGATGCTCAGGGGTTGCACATCTGGATGGGTTTTGCAGAACTGGGAAAGGTCTCTGGATCTTTGGGGTTGTTCAGCCTGGAAAAGGCTGCGGAGTGACTGAATTGTTGCTGTCCAGGACCTCAAGGGAGCCTGCAGGGAAGAAATTCCTGCCTGGGAGGGTGGGGAGGGACTGGGATGGAATTCCCAGAGCAGCTGTGGCTGCCCCATGACCCCTGGAAGTGTCCAAGGCCAGCTGGATGGGGCTTGGAGCAGCCTGGGATGGTGAAAGGTGTCCCTGCCACGGCAGGGCGGGTTGGAACAACCTTAACAACCTTCCAACCCAACCATGTCTCACCTTCCCACCTCCCACAGCCCTCCTGGCCTCACATCTCCTCTCCCTCCCCTCCCAGGTCCCTCTGGCCACCACCATCTCCGGGCTGATCGGCCCCAACGCCGGGCTGGGCTTTGCCATAGGTAAGCTGGGCTGCTCCCGGGCAGCTCCCCTGGCCAGCAGGGCCTGAGGATCCCTCCTTGCCCCGGGCAGGAATGGTGGATTCCTCCATGATGCCCATCATGGCTTACCTGGTGGACCTGCGCCACACCTCCGCCTACGGCACCGTGTACGCCATCGCCGACGTGGCCTTCTGCATGGGCTTTGCCATCGGTAGGACAGCTCTGCTCACGGGCTAGCTGCTCGGGGTGTATCTCATTGTGCTCCCTGGTGTAGCTGCTCAGGGTGGATCTCACCCTGCTCCCGGGTGTATCTCACCCTGCTCCCTGGTGTAGCTGCTCAGGGTGTATCTCACCCTGCTCCCTGGTGTATATCTCACCCTGTTCCCTGGTGTTCTGTCCCTTTTTCCCGCTGGGATTTGCAGGTCCCTCCACGGGCGGGGCGATTGTTCGAGCTCTGGGGTTCCCCACGCTGATGGTGATCGTTGGGGTGCTGAACGTCGCTTACTCCCCGCTCTGCTGGCTCCTGCGCAGCCCCCCGGCCGCCGAGGAGAAGATGGTCAGTCAGGGGTGCTCTCCTGGAGTTTCATATCCCGGGGATTTGGGGGAATTAAGAGTGAATTCGCCAGGGATTCCATCTTCCTTGTTGGGGTTTATTCTGCCCTCTGAAAGGGACAGAAAACTCAGATAAAAGCAAAGTTTAGAGGGTCATTCTCTGAGCTCACAGCTTGTATTCCCTGGGGAAAGGTCCGCTTTGGCTTTTTCCAAAGTGATAATTCTCCTGTTAGCCACTCAAATTACTCATTATTTTTACTAAAGCTGATTCCTGCTCTCCTCCCCAGGCCATCCTGAGGCAGGAGTGCTCCATGCAGCCCAACAGCTCCAGCCCAAGGGGAGCGCTGCGGGAATTCCCTCTCACCCGGGAGAGAGGGGAGGCAGAAAACACGGAATAGGCAGGGCAGGGAGTGTGTGCCCTGCTCTGGAGCTGTCATTCTGGTTATGGAACACAAATGTGTGAGCAGCCACAGCCAACGCAGCCGGCCCAGACTTGTGGGCATAGCTGGAATCTCCAAACTCTTCTCCTGACGGTTCTTCTTTCTCCAACCATCAGGATTTGGAGGCACCATCCCTTCAGTGAGGCCACTCCCTTGCTGTGGGGTTTAGCAAAGGAACCAGCTGGCAATAAAGATGTCACTGTAATGTCACTGTCACTGTAATGTCACTGCAATGTCTCTGAGGACACTAAAACCAGTTTGTTTCTGTCTTGGTGTGGTTTGATGTGCTGTGCTATTTCTGTGCTGCTCGTGTGTCCTTCCCCACATACATTAAATTAGTTTATTCGTCTGAAGAACTCTGAGAAACTGAGGTGGGACTAAGGTTTAGCCTCAGCCGACAAAGCCAACCAGGCCACAGTGATTTCTGTATTTCAGGGGAGCAGCCGGGGGCTGGGAAGCTCTGAGGGAACAGTTTGGCAGAGAGTGCGCAGTTTCTCCAGAGTGCGGGGTTAACCCGGCCGTCCTTAACACACAGCTCAGAGCCCCTCAGTGCCTCTTTGCGGGTTTGTTTAATCCCGGGGTTTGTTTAATCCGGTGGTTTGCCTCCCCGCCGCCCTGAGGGACACAGCACAGCCGCCATGACAGCCCGTCCGCCTCCCGCCGCTCTCGCGAGACTCCGCTCGCCCCGCCCTTTCCGGCAATGGCGGCGCCCTGACCCGCGCGGCCGGCAGCACCGTCAGTCACCGCTGTCACTGTCCCTGTCCCCGCTGCTGTCCCCGTCACCGCCACCGCTGTCCCCGCCGTCACCGCCACCATGCACTCCGACGATGTGAGTCCGACCGTTCTCTCGGCCCCGTGTCAAGAGCTCGCCCCGCCGCTGGGCCCGGCCGTGTCCGTCCCACGTGGCCGAGAGTCCCCTGTCCCGTGTCCCCTGTCCCCTGTCCCCAGCCCGGGGGCGCAGATGGACCGGGGGGTGTAAATGGGGATTTGGCAGCAGCAGACGCGCTGTGGCTGCGCTTCCTGGGGCACGGCGCTCTCCCTGCCCGGGAACCCCCAGGAGACCCCAGTGTTCGTGGGGTGATCCCGGTGGAGCCGCCCCGGGGGCTGCAGGGCCGTGCGAGGGAATGTCACTGTGTGTCACCCGCTCTTTGTCCTGCAGGTGGTGTGGAGCATGCTGGGGAACAAGCAGTTCTGCTCCTACAAGATGACGTGAGTTTTGGGGGGACAGGCTGGGCTGAGCCGGGGGGATCCAGCGGGGACAGGAACGGGAGGGACACACTGGGTCCCCTGAACCCCACAGCGTCCCCTGTGCCACCGTGCCACACGGGGGTCTCAGAGGATGGAGGGGGCTCTGGGCTCTCCCTGCCTGCCCCTCATTGATTCCCTTCCCCTCTTTTCCAGCACCAAAACGCAGAACTTCTGCCGCAACGAGTACAACCTGACGGGGCTGTGCAACCGCTCCTCCTGCCCGCTGGCCAACAGCCAGTACGCCACTGTCCGCGAGGAGAAAGGTGTGAGCAGGGAGGAATTCCTCCTTGGAAAGGGTGGTCAGGCTGCCCAGGGAGGTTTGGGGTCCCCATCCCTGGGAAGGGTGGGTGTGGCACTCAGAGGGAGTTGTTCCCTGTTCCAGGTCGCTGCTATCTGTACATGAAGACCATCGAGCGGGCAGCGTTCCCCCGGCGCCTCTGGGAGCGGGTGAGCTCGGGACACTGCTGGGACAGTGGCTCTGGTGTCCTCAGGACAGGAGCACACAGCCTCAGGCTGTGCCAGGGGAGGGGCAGGCTGGACATCAGGAGGAGTTTCTCCATGGAAAGGGTGGTCAGGCATTGGAACTGCCCAGGGAGGTTTGCAGTCCCCATCCCTGGAGGTGTCCGAGGAAGGACTGGAGGTGACACTCAGTGCTCTGGGCTGGGGACAAGGTGGGGATCAGGCACAGGGGTTTGTTTTGCCTGCACCCCCTTGGAGGGCTTTTCCTGCATGATTTGTGACTCTGGGAGTGATGCAGCCCCTCCCAAAGGTCCCTGCTTTGTGTCACCCAGCCGTTCCCCTGTCCCCCCAGGTGCTGCTGAGCAAGAACTACGAGAAGGCTCTGGAGGAGATCGATGAGAACCTCATCTACTGGCCTCGCTTCATCCGGCACAAGTGCAAGCAGAGGTTCACCAAGATCACGCAGTACCTGATCCGCATCCGCAAGCTCACCCTCAAGAGACAGTAAGGGACACGGCAGTGACCATGGCACTGACCACTGGGGGCTTGAGGAGCCACTGCCCATCTGCTGAGCTGCTGGGCCATGGAGCTGGGCATTCCTGAGGGGTTAGAGGTGGATCTGGGTGCAGTGGATGAGCTGCAGGGAGCCTGAGTGTAGAAATGCACTTAGGGAATGTCCTGAGCTGGGAGGGACCCACCAGGATCATGGATCCCAACCCTGGCCCTGCACAGACACCCCAAAACCCACCCTGGGCATCCCTGGCAGCATTGTCCAAACACTGCCAGAGCTCTGTGGGTGTGCCCATTCCCTGGGGAGCCTCTGGGGGAAGAATCTTTCCCTAAAACCCATCCCAACCGCCCAGCACAGCTCCAGCCATTCCCTGGATCCTGTCCCTGTCACAGGGAGCAGAGATTGGAGCTGCCCTTGGGGAGGAGCTGCTCCAAGTGCCCTCAGCTGCCCCTCCAGACCCTTCCATATCCTCGGGATGCTCTCTAAGAGCTTCAGATCTTCTCCTGAGGCACCCAAAGTGCCCCCAGGACACAGCACATGGGATGCTGAGGCTGTGCAGCTCCCCAGTGCCTGTTGCTCCCTGCAGGAGGAAGCTCGTTCCGCTGCGCAGGAAGATCGAGAGGCGCGAGAACAGGCGCGAGGTAAGGCTGTCCCTCCGTGTCACCTCCTGCCCCTGCTCCTGTCCCTGCTGCCCTCAGCCTCACCCAGCTGCTCTCTGCCCCCTAGGAGAAAGCCCTGATCGCTGCCCAGCTGGACAATGCCATCGAGAAGGAGTTGCTGGAGAGGCTGAAGCAGGACACGGTGAGGAGCACGCCGAGCTCCCAGGGAGCCCCAGAACACGAGGGCTGCCCTGATCTGGGCAGGAGTGTGGGGTCACAACTGGGGAAGGACTGATCCACACCTTCACCTCGGTCTGGTGCTGCCCCATGCAGCCTCTCAGTGTCCCCCAAAGTCCATCTCCCACCTGTGGCTCATGGAAATCCCAATTTTCCTTGCAGTATGGAGACATTTACAACTTCCCCATCCACGCCTTTGACAAGGCTCTCCAGCAACAAGACGCAGAGAGCGAGAGCGAGTCGGATGCAGAGAGGGAAGAAGAGGATGATGAGGTAAAGCTTTCAGCTATAGCTCCATCAGCCCTGCCCTGGTGCTGGGTGAGAACTCAGGGGAGCTCAGAAAAAGCTTCTGTGTGCAAGTGGAGGGCTTGGTGGCTCTTGCAGCACAAGCCATGGCCCTGCTGTGCTCAGTCCCTGCCTCTGTTCCTTGCAGGATGTGGACAAAAGGGAGTTTGTGGAAGCAGAGGACAGCGAGCTCAGCGACTTTGAGGTAGGTGAAGCACTCAGGTGAGGCTGAGCTGTTGGACAGGCAGGTCCACCCTTGGCTGTCTGAAATCAGTCATGGGAGAGAGCAGTGCACTCAGACTGCAGTGTCTCCCCTGCAGCCCAGCTCCTGGGATCCACAGTCCAGGATTGTGGAATGGGATCACACATGAGGTGATTTGGGGGAAAGAGGAGGTTTAGTTACACAGCAAGCTCTGACATCACTCTGGTTACTCAATTCTTCCTCAGGACATGGATAAGTTGGAGACAAGCAGTGAAGAGGAGCAGGAAGAGGAGGAAGAAGTAGAGAAGAAAGCCTCCCACTCCAAATCCAAAGGGAAAACCCCCCTGAAGGGCCCAGCCAGGAGAAAACGTCCCTACATCGAAATCGAGTACGAAGAGGAAACAGAGCCAAGCACCAAAACAAAAGCAGCCTGAACCTTCCCTGATCCCATTTTGTAGTGACTGACAGAACTCCAGACCTGTCACCAGGATCTGACTCCAGAATCTCTCATCCACCTCTGTCCAGGACCCTCAGGAACTCCTGGTTTTACACTCTACACATTTTCTCCAAGAGCAGCAGGGTTTCTGTGGGACCCCAGGATTTTGCAGTGTGTTTGTACCACTGCAGGAAGCACAGCTCCCAGGAAGATCTCCCACCTTCTCTACAACCACAGAAAGCTCAGCCCAGACTCTGCTCCAGCAGCCTGGGGAGCTCTGCTGCTTCCTGCCAAGGCTGGAGAAGCCCCACAGGGCCCAGGGAGCACTTGGATGTGTCTGGGGGAGGTGTGGGGCTCGCAGGTGGGACAAGAACAACAGAACTTCAAATAAATGTAACAACTTTACTGTACAAAAGGAGGTGAGCAGTGTCAGGCACCTCAGGTGCTCTCCTGCACCTTCCTGAGGCATTCCCGCACCCGATTCTCCTCACAGCTGCTCTGCACCCCTTCCAGCAGCACCTGGAGGGAGAAAAGCAGCATTCCCAGAGCCTGGGCACTCGGGGTCTGGTGTTACCCACCTGCCCCAGCTCTGTGGTGGAGCAAAGCACAGACTGATACCCATCAGTAGGTATCGAGTCACTTATCAATTATTGATGCTGGGGAGGGGAAATGGAAAATCCTGCTGGGCTGAGAAGGGAGAGGGAACTGTCACCCACCCCGAGTCCCTGGCTCACCTTCACCTGGCCCTGGGAGCAGTGATCCAGCAGGATGAGGCACTGGGTGGCCCTGTGCAGCAGGGCAGCTCTGACGGGCTCTGGCGTTGGGCTCTGGTCAGTGTGCACATCCCAGAGCAGCCTCAGCAGGGCCTTGAGGAGCACGGGGAGCCTGCAGGGCATCCTGCAAGGGAAACATCCCAAACCCAGATCAAAGTGAGCACCCAGCTTAATTTTGGGGGCAGGTTTTCAGCCAAGCAGTAATGGCAGGGATTGTTCCCTGGGACAGATTGTCCCTAGGACTTGAGGGTCTTTTCCTCCAGAAACAGCAACTTTGGGACTTAAACTGAACACACTCAGGATAGGAATGAAACATCCATTTCAGGACAGCTTTCCTGTGTGCAGCTCCCCCAGAGAGGTACCTGGGCCAGGCATGCTCTATGGTGCACTGCAGTGTCTCCAGGATTCCCAGTCTGGCTTCTTCCTTGGGGCCATCAGATACTTCCAGGTAGCCCAGGATGACTCTCTCCAGCCTCTTCAGGTGCCTCACGATGAGGATGCCGAGACTGGGGGGACAAACACACCCTGAGGAGGGAGGATACCCTCGGATACCAAGGCCACCTCTGTCCCCACAAACACCTCTCTGCTCCCACCTGCTCAGGAGGGTGGGCAGGGTCCCCAGGTACAGCTGTCACCTGCTCAGGAGGGTGGGCAGGGTCCCCATGTCCCCCTGTCCCCTCTCTCTCACCTGCTGACGAAGGCAGGCAGAGTCCCTGCGTAGACCCTGCGCAGAGCCAGCCGATGTTCAGCCTCCATGTGGGTCAGCACCAGCTGCAGCACCTGGTCCCAGGGGGATGTGGCTCTGCCGTGGCCCTGGTGGCGCTGGCATCGCTCCAGGATGGGCAGCAGGTCCAGCAGGCACAGCAGCACGGCCTGGTTTGGGGACAGATGGAAATCTGGGCAGTCCTGCTCGTGTTCTCAACAAAACCCAGGAAATCCCAGCTCTGTGACAGCCCAGGCTGCTGCTGCTCACCCCAGAGTTACTGAGTCACTCTGTCTCAGGCAGGGGCTGGGGACAGCCTGACTGCACTGACAACAGGCTCTGACAACACCCCAAAGCAGAGTTAAACCCAAGCCCAGCCATCCTACCTGGATGAGAGTGGCCTCCCGTGAGTAGAGGTGGTTGTAGAGGGCGTGGAACACCACCTGGGCCCTGTTGAACTGGCACAGATCTGCGCCTGGCTGCAACAACAGACAGCAGGGCGTTACTGCTGGGAGCACATTCACTGAAACCTAGGGAAAACACATCCTGCCCAGAACTTGTGACACCCCCAGCATGAGGAGCTGCTGCAAATGCAGGTTGAACCCTGCCATGCAGGAAGAGAAGTTAGGAATCCTAACAGGAGTCTGACCCAGCTGAGGAATGGCTGGAGCTGTGTCAGGGCAGGGTTGGGCTGGAGATGAGGAAAAGGTTCTCCCACAAGAGGGTGGTGGGCACTGAACAGGGAATGAGCACAGTGCCGAGGCTGCCAGAGCTCCAGGAGGGTTTGGGCAACACTCAGGGATGCCCAGGGTGGGATTGCTGGGCTGTCTGTGCAGGGCCAGGGCCTGGACTGTGATCCTTGAGGGTCCCTTCCCACTCGGACACTGTGACTGACCCTTCCTTCACACAACCCACGCCGAGCCCTGCCCTCCCTCACCACGTTGAGCACGATGTGGTGCAGGCAGCGCACGCCCAGCACTTTGTTCTCCTCCTGGAAGTCATCGGAGAGGAGCAGCGCGGGCGGCAGGACTCGCTCCAGGTGGGGACACAGCCAGGGCCGGCTGACGCGGAACAGAGTCCAGGAGAACACGTGCTTGGAGGCAGGGTTACACTTCCAGGTGTCTCTGCAGCGACAAACACAGCTCAGGGAGCGCTGCGACTGAGAGTCCTCCGTTCCTGTGCACTTGAGACTCTCAGCTGGCAGCAAACTCTGCCAGTCATCCCCCAACACCTTCCACTGCTGGGCATTTGTACAGCTCCTGGCCCCACATTGATCATCCCTTGAGCCTGAGCTCTGTTTCCCAGAGGTTTCCAGTATTTCCTACACAGAGACCCTCCAAACACACCCGGCTGCCCTTCCCACTCACTTGGTTAATTCCTGCTTCAGCAGCGCCAGCACTGCTCCAAACCTTCCTTCCTCATCCCCCTCCTTTCCCCGCAGGAACTCCTCCACGGAGCCGCAGTTTGCCGCCTGCACCAGCCGCTCCAGCAGCTCCTGAGCCACCGCCCGAGTCCTCGCCGTGCTCCAGGGCCTCTGCTCCGCGTGTGTGACAGCCACGATGTACCCGTGTGCCACCACCCTCCGCAGCGCGGCCTCCACCGCCGCCTTCCCCAGCGAGTCCTGCCCCTTGGCCGCTTCCAGCTTCTCGAGCAGCAGCAGGAACGTGCTGCCGACCTGCTCCGCTCGCTCCGCCGCGGCGTTCAGCGCTGTGTGCTGCCCGGGGGGCTCTGCCCCGTCCTGCTCCCGGCGCGGCGGAGCCGCCAAGCCGCCCAGGGCCGCAGCCAGCGCTGCCAGCGCCGCGGGGCTGGCCGAGCCCAGCAGCCAGCGCGGATCCGCCGCCCGCAGCAGCGCGCCCAGCTCCCGCAGCGCTCCGGGCCGCTCGGCCAGCGCCAGCCGCGCCTGCAGCAGCGCCTGCTCGGCCGAGGGGGCGGCGGGCGGCTCGGGCTGCGCGGGACTGCGCTCCGGGCTGCGGGCAGCCATGGTGACACAGCCGGGGGGAACTAAACCGCGCTAGAGACACATGGCTGGCGGCAGCAGCGCCGGGCGGGCAGCGGGGACAGCCGGGACAGCCCCGGGACCCCGAGAGAGCCCCGAGCAGCCCTGAGACCCCCGACAGACCCCGAGAGAGCCCCGAGCAGCGCCGGGATCCCTGACAGACCCCCGAACAGCCCCGCTCCTGTCCCCGCACCGCCGCCTCCCGCACCACGCGCGCCAACTGTCGCAAACCACCGCTGTGCCGTAAAGCTGATGGAAAAGGGGCGTGGCGCTGTGTGAATAAATTACCATAGCTAATTAAAGACCGTTTTGAGGGAAAGAGCGACCGTGCGGGGCGGAGAGAGCGAAACCCGGGGTGGGAGAGCGCAGAGCACTGGTGCGGAGCGGGCTGGAACGGGAGCAGGACAGCTGGATGGGGACGGTGGTGTCGCCGTGACCTCAGAGCAGTGACAGTGCCACCGGTGCCGGCGCGGCGGTGAACTGCCCGATCCTTCCGGTTCATGGAAATGATGATTGGGAGTGGCACGCGGCTGCGTGACGTGTGCGCCCTGCGTTACGACATGGCACAGTCCCGTCTGACCGCCGGGGGGTCCTGACGTCACAACGACGTCATTTTCTTCTATATGTACAAGAATAGCGGAAATTAGTATATAGGACAAAGCGTGGGGTCTGTGTGGTGGCGAGTGAGGTCATCCCCATGGCTACTGCGGTGCCTGGTGGTCGCTCCAGTAATGTCACTGCCACGTCACCTCTCTTCTGTGTCGACAATCAGTGCAAAGGGGCAAATTTGGGGTGTGTGCGCAGCTCCTGCGCTGTGTGTGACAGTGATGTCACTGCTGGTGTGGCAGTGATGTCACTGCTGATGTCGCGTTCTCTCGGAGGTGTCGACAATCAGGGGAAATGGTCAAGCTGGTGGTGTCCACCCTGCCGTGGGCACAGCTTGGGGGGTCCTGGCCCTGCAGGGGGGTCAGTTTGGGGTTATTTTGGGCAGTTCGGGTGATTTGTCACCACATTAAAGGGTCACGGGCAGCACTGTCCCCTCCTCGGGCACCTGGGGGTCTCAGCATCCCCCTGGCCTTTCTCGGGACCCCCTGACCCACCCCCGCCACAGCCACAGCTCACTCGGGCTAAGAAATCATCCGTTTAATCAATTTTTTACACAAAACTGTACAACCCCTCTGCCCCATGGGGATCCGGAGGGGCTCAGGTACAAAAATAACTCTGTGCAGCGAAGGGGGACAGAAGGGCAGAACCCCAACCCGCGCCCGGGGCTCAGCGTCCCGCGGGAACCCCAAACCCCAAAGCAGCCACGGCCTGCGGGGAGAAATCCCAACCGGGACACCCCGAGTCCTTCCAGAGGGACCCCGGGCTGCGGGGTGGGCGCTGCCGGGCGGGCGGAGCGGCGGTCCCGCGGCGGATCCCGGCGGATCCCGGTGGATCCCGCAGGACGAGGAGCGCGGCTGCCTCACACCAGCTCATCCAGCAGGGTCCCGATGCCGGCGCGGGGCTGTCCCGGCCCCGCCATGGCTTTGTTGCACATGGGGCACACGCAGCGCACCTCCAGCCACTTCACCAGGCACCTGCGGGAATGCGGGAATGCGGGAATGCGGGAATGCCGATCCCCGCCGGGAACTCGCCGCTCCCGCCCCGCTCCGCCAGCCCCACTCACTTTCTGTGGAAGGCGTGCTGGCACGGCAGCACCCCCAGCTCCTCCTTCACCCGAAAATCCTCCAGGCAGACGGCGCAGGTCTGCTGTGGGAGGTGACACGGCGGCTGAGGGCGGGTGTGAACGTGTGGCACCCGCCGGGAATGGCACGGCTCGGGAAATCCCGGGGATTTCCAGCCGGGAGTTCAGCCCAGCTCCCGAACCACCCGAGGAGGGCTTTCAGTCCCCAAACCACCCGAGGAGGGGTTTCAGTCCCCAAACCACCCCCAGGAGGAGTTTCTCTCCCCATCCACCGCCGTGCGGTGCCCACACATCCCCACATCGCGTCCCCAGCCTGTCGTGGCTCCTCTCCCGAGCACGGCGGATGTGTCCCGAGGGTTATCCCGGTTAATCCCAGCTCCATCCCGAGCCAGAGCTCACCCCGTGCACGTTCAGCCGCCGGGCATCGCCCTTCAGAACCACCTGAGGACAGAAGGAGGGGAGGATTGAACTCCGGGAAGGATTACGCCCCGAGAGGAGCTGAAGGGAGGCAGGGGTGGGCTGAGCCCGGGGGGTTCCGGGCAGGGTGTCCTGTCCGAGCGCTCTGGAATGAGCAGCCCCGCTGTCCCCGCCGTGTCCCCACCTCCTGCTCGTCCCAAACCAGCCAGGCTCGTGCAGAACAACCCCCGGCTTTACCTCCTTGTACCCGAAGCGCTCGCTCTGCGCCTGGTGCCGCAGCTTGCTGGGGACAGGGAGAGAAAGGCACCGTCAGTTTGGCACCCAAAACTACCCGGGAGGCACCTGAAACCCCTCCCGCCCGGGATTTGGGATCAGCGGCTCCGTGTGTGCAGCCGGGAATGGGCAGCGGGGACGGCGAGGGGTGGCAGCGGCGATTGTTTGCTTTAGGAAGTCGTTCGCCGGGCAGGAAGAGCTGCATTTCCAGCGCTCGGCTCCCGGCCCCGCCGTGACCTTGGCCGGGGAAAAGCGGCCTGCACTGACCCCCGGGCATGGCGAGGAGGGAACGGAGCTTCTCCTCCAAGCCCGACCCCAAAATGCGCTCCCGCCGCCCCAAAAATGTCTGAGGGGCGCAGGGGACATCGGCGGGGCCGGGACATCGCGCAGGAGCAGCAGCTGCTGCTATTTTTGGGGTTAAAAATAGCGCTCCGGGGCATGGAAAGGCACATCCTCCCTCTCCCCACCGCGCTGCTCCTTCCCTGCCCGACACAATGCGGCCTCGCGTGTTCCCTGGAAAACAGGAGCCCCTTCCTGCGCTTCCTGCCCTGCTCCGGGGAGTTCTGTCCCCGTTTTCTGCGACAAAACAACGGGAAGCTGGGAGCGCCCAGGGACGCCGAGCCGCCGCCGCAGCCCCCGGCTCACCTGATGAAGTAGCAGCAGAAGAGGAGGCTGAGCACGAAGATGAAGATGCCGGTGCCGAAAATGACCATGTAGATGTTGAGGGGCAGGTCCTGCAAGGTGATGGGCGGCATCGTGCAGGGCTTACTGGGGTAACTCAGCCCCAGGCTGCAGGAGCACCCTGGGGAGAGAGAAACTCAGTGGGAAAAGGGGAAAAAGAGGTGAAGGAGAGCGCGGTGAGAGCAGAGAGAGGCAGCGCTGCCTCTGTCCCCTCCGGAGTTTGCCGAGCGGGCACAAAGCAGCGCTAAGACATTGTCCTGTGTCCGGTGAGTGGAGAAGTCCCCGGGAAGAGCAGCAGCCCCTCCGAGCAGCTCAGTGTGGCACCGGCAGCTGCATCTCCGCAGGCAGCAGCCCAGCGGCACAGACACCCGGCAGCTCCGGGGGAACAGGAGGCCTCGTGCTCTCATCCCCAGGGGGACACTTGGAGGCTGCGAGGGGATTTAGGGAAGGACAGAGCTGAACACCAGCTCGGAAAACAGGAACAGTTGGCGTCTGTCATTGTCCCGGGAGGAGCAAGTGGTGCTTTGTCGGGAGAAGCGCTGGGATTGCTCGGCACCAGCTGGCCCAGTCCCTTGTCCCAGCAAAGCCACGCGTGCCACCCTAGGGCCACCACGGGGGAAACGTGGGTGTTACACGGGGCTGGTGACAGCACAGCCACCCCGGGAGGGTCCCACACAGCCCCAGCCCCCGGACACTGCTCAGAGCTGCTGCAAAGTCAGGCTCTGGCAAGGAATAAACCCCATTTTGTGTCTGGGAGCGACTCTGACCCCCCTGGAGCTGGGGCTTTGATTTCTGCTCAGCCCTCACTTGAAAGGAGAGGAGCCCCCAGCCCCGTCTGTGCCCCACGGAGCAGCTCCCCAGCCCCTTCCTGCCGCCCAGCACCCTGCTCCTCATCAAACAGCTCCTCCAGGAGCACTGCTGGCTTTAATTACAGCCTGTGCTGCTGGAGAGGCTGCAGTTTGCTCTGCACCACGGAGAGCAGGGACAGGGCAGCAGAGCCCCTGCACCACTGGAGAGCCAGGGCTGGTCTGTGTGGTGTGACAGGGGACAGGGGACAGCTGTCCAGCCAGGACGGACGGTGGCACCTCTGGGTGGGACACCTAATTGCAGCCATTCCCAGGGATCTGCTCTGCTGGCCAGGCTGAATTCACAGCTCCCACCAGTGCCACGGCCAAGCCACCGTGGCCAGGAGCCACCTGGCCCTGGGGACAGCGGTTTGGTGCTGTGCAGATGCACCAGGGGAGAGCCTGGGCTGCAGGAAATGGGGTTTTCCTGCCCCACTTGCTCCGTGGCTCTTGTAATCTCCGGAGACAATCTGTCATCCACCTCAGGCACAGTGGGAAAGGGAGGATTTGTTTGTCAGGTCCTCCTGCTCCTGAGACCACCAGGTGCAGGAAAAGACAATAGGAAAGGTTCATTATTTTTTGCCATTTCCTGGCTGGAAATGATTGAGAAATGCTCCAAAAAAAAAACCACCAAACCAAAACAAAACATGTACAGCTCTGAAAAAAAACCTACTGAGCAAGGCATGAGGTAATGCTGGAGCACCTGGTGGTGAGACACAGGCTGGAGAGCCTCAGAATATCCCTCTGTGCTCGTCTAAGGGGATCAAAAACCCCAAAAAACACCCCCAAAAAACACCCCAGTCATCCCTTCTCCCCTCTCCTCCCACAGCCTCCCCGCTCTGTCCCATCCCGTGGGACACAAATCCTGTCCCTGACCCCATTTGGGACTCACCGGCTCAGCCAGGGGCATTCCTGCTCAATGGCCCTTCAGGGGCTCCGGGCTGGGAGGTGCAGCTCCAGGGAAATTCCCTTTGCAGCTCCGGGAGAGGCCATGGGATGTGAGGAGGACCTGGAGCAGGACCTGCCCAGCTCAGCCCCCTGGCCCTCCCAGCCCTCCCTGGGCTGCTTTTGATTAACCCCCCTGCCTGACAGAGGCTTTTGTATTTTTAGTTCAAGGGGAACGGATCCAATCCGGGCTGAACCGACGTGAAATGAGGACCTGATGGGCACCAAAGCGAAACGAGCCCTTCCAGCAGCTCCAGCCTCCCAGTTTTGCAGCACAACCAGAACCCCCGAAGGCTGGAGGGATTGTTTAACTGGAAAATGAGGAAAGAGGGATCTGTGGGCATCTGGGAAAGTGCCCAGAGCCACACGGTGCCTCCCGGGACTCCTGCATGAGGGATGCTCAGAGGAAGCTGCTTCCTTTTGCCAGCAAAGCGTTTTTCATGCAAACTCCCAAAGCTCCTCTTTAAGGAGAAGAAGCCCAGGTTCAACCAGGATTCTTCCTCCTTCTCCTCCTCCTCCTCCTGCTCCTCCCCACAGGGATTTAACCAAAATCCCCCTGTGAGCTGTGGGAGGACACAGAGCACTGAGCTGCCCTGCAGGGTGACCCCAGCCCTGTCCCCACACCAAACCCCACAGCCAACCCCTCCTCAAACCCCTCGTGCCCCAGCAAAGCCCTTCAGCCCCACATTCTGATGGATTTCATGGTATTTCCAGTCAGGGCAAACCAAATTTTCCATCCCCACCGTGCAGGGTTTTTGCTGAGCAGAGCTTCTCCCTCACCCCAATTCTTGTTCAATAAAACAAATGGAAAACTCAGCAGGTCATTAAATAAAACCATTCTTTCTCCTCCCACACAAAAGCTGTGGCTTTGCACCAGAAATCCGAATGCAGCTCCCATATCAGCTTTGCTGGGATGCTGGAAAGGATTCCTTACAAAAAGCCAAGTCCTGCACGGGGATGAGGAGATGACCTCCAAATAAAGTCCCCTGGTGTCTGCAGAGTCCTGAGCTCCAGGTGAGCAACAGGAGGGAAAGCCAGGCTGTGAAGGAGGAGCTGGAATGCCAAGGCAGCAGCTCAGCCTCTGTCACGATATTCTGAATAAACCCATTTAGGCTAAAAAGGGATTTTTCCACCAGCAGCCCCAGCCCTGTAAAAGCCCTTAGCAGCACCGGGCTCTGCTGATTGATCAAATATTTGTGAGCCTGGGGCTCGAAGCCAAGGTGCACAGGTCGGGTGCCCAGGGCTGGTCCCCTCAGCCCACACCTCGGCCTGGGAACAAGGCTGGGCTCTGTCCTGCTGTCCCCAAAGCCTCGGCAGGCTGGCGAGAGCTGGGGCTGCTTGGGAAGCAAAAGTCTCTCTTATTCAGGAGGTTTGCTGAGCGCAGCCAAGCCTGGAGCTGCTGTGGAGCATTTCCCTGCCACATGTGTGGGACAACTGCCTGGTGGCTCCGTGTCCCCCACGTCGCCCCGAGCACACGAGGGATGTGTTACAGCAGAGGAAGCCGCTGCTTGCATTATATTTAGCTTCAAAGGCTGTAACCCTCTCGTAAATTAAACCAGCCCAGCCTTTGTTGCTGGGGCAGGGCTTTGATGGTGGAATTCCCAGCGCAGCTTCTCAACTCCTCAGTCACAAAAATAACCCACTTCTCATCTGAACCGAGCCCCCCGCACATGTGCGAGCTCAGCTCCACGTTCCTCAGAGCTCCTCACGGCGAGCACGGGCCTGAGGACAGGGGCCTCGGCGGGGGGCTCCGAAAAACGGGTTTGTTCCACTTTGGCGGCACATGAAACAGGGTGCGAGTTTGGCTTTTTTTGGTGCGAGCAGCCAAAGCGTGGCCAATGCATTTCGGCGGGCGCTTTATCCCCGAGAGCCGAGCAGGACGCGCCGCTCCGGGGGCAGAACGGGGGAACCGGCGGTACCTGGAGCCCGGGAGCGGCGCTGGGAGCGCAGGGAGCGCGGGGGCACCGAGCGCACGGAGCGGCCGGGGATGCTCGGGAGATGCTCGGGGGATTCTCGGGGGATGCCCCGCTCCCCCCGCTGTCCCCCCCAGGTCAATCCCCCCTTCCCGGGAAGCAGAGAGGGGACACCCCGTCCCCACGCACCCGCCCGCTCGCCGCGCTCACCGTGGCACCACTGGAACGGGGGCATCGGGCGGCTCCGCGGGGCCGCGGCTGCTCCGCCGGGCCATGGCCGTGCCCGCAAACCCCGCCCCGGCCCCGCAGCCCCCCCGGACCGCCCCCGGACCGTCCCCGCCCCGCCGGGGCTGGGACAGGGCGAGGTGGCCCCGGCGGCCGCAATTCCGGCAGTCCCTGCCCCGCGCATCCCGCCGTGTGTCGCAGTCCGAGGAGGCTGTGCTGCCCCTGGATCCCTGGAAGTGTCCAGAGCCAGGCTGGACAGGGCTTGGAGCAACCTGGGACAGTGAGAGGTGTCCCTGCCATGGCAGGGGTGGCACTGGATGGGCTTTAAGGTCCCTCCAACCCAAACAGGATTGTGGTTCCCAGGGCAGGCGGATGGTGCTGTGGCACGGCTGTGCCCCACGGAGCTGTCCCTGCCCCACGGAGCGGTCCCTGCCCCACGGAGCTGTCCCTGCCCCACGGAGCTGTCCCTGCCCCACGGAGCTGTCTCTGCCCAGCCCCAGGCTCCTCTCCCCCCGTTTCCACGATCCCAGCACAGCTGCAGCCCAGCGCCGCTCGGGGCCTCCGGAAGCGCAGGAAGAATGGAGCTATAATGGGAACGGGAGGACAATGAGGGCTGGCAGTCTGTGGGGCTGGGGCCACCCGGGCCACCAGGACACCCTGCCCGGCCTTGGCCACTCTCTGGGCTCAGCCCACCCAGCCCTACTGCTCCTGGGGGTGTTGGTCACACCCTGGGTGGTCACTCGGCATTTTGGGACACTGACACGGCCGCCTGGTGCTGGACAGTGACCCTGAGACTGCCAGACCAGCTCTGCTTCCCAGCAGGAGTTCCACTTTGTCCCCACGGCTGGGAAGAAGAGTGGGGAATCCCAGCACAGGCACCGGGTGGGCTCAGGTTTGACCCCAGGACTGAGAACTTGAGGGGACTCAGCTCCATCTTGACCCCGAGCACTCGGGTGACACTCTGTCCCCAGCTGCTGTGACAGATCCCAGCCGGAGCTGTCCCAAAGCACACGAGGAGTGTCCAGGCTGTTCCTTAGCGCTGCCTTTATTTTCACAGGGTGACACGAGGCACGGAGAACACCCAAACACTAGGACAGGATTTGCCTGAGCCCACACACCAGACCTGACTGACATCACCAGAAACACAGGGACACACGACAAGGGACACACAGAGCTGCAGTGTCCTGGCAGGGAGGGACACGACTGGCAGGACAAATGCCAGCTGGGAGGACAAAGCCTTGGGCCGAGTCCCTCTGGAGGCGTGTTGGAGCGAGCAGGCTGGGAAGGAGGCCATGGCCAGGCCTCCCTGGGCGGCAGAACTGCAGGTGGAGGGCCTGGGCTGGACCACGGGAATGGCTCGGAGCTCTGGGGACCCCCTGAGCCGCGGGGGCTGCGGGTGACCCATGGGCACAGCCCGAGCTGGGCGGGCACGGGGCAGGGAGGGCAGAGCTCGCCCAGCCCTCAGGAGCTCCTCTTGAGCCGCAGGGCGTTGTCCAGAGCCACCAGCTGGCGCAGGAAGCCGCGGTTGGGGATGATCCCGCGGTGGTCCTTGACCGTCTTTATGGCTTCGACCAGGGGCATGTGGTGGCGGATCATGAGGTAGGCGAGGACCAAGGTGGCCGACCTGCTCACCCCGACGGCACAGTGCACGAGGATCCTCCCTGCAGGACACAGCGGCTGGGTCACGGCAGAGCCAAAAAAACCCCAATTCCAGATGTGCTGAGCTCCTGGCTGGGCTGTGGAGCACCGGGAGGGGGTACGCAGGTGGGCAGCTCCTGGCGGGGCTGTGAGGCACCGAGGTCACCCTCATGGCAAAGGGGGTCAGAGTGTTGAGATATCCCAGAAACAGCTCAGGACACAAAGTGGGGCTGTGACCTCAGGGAACAGGGCTCTCATCCAGCCTGTTCCCTCTGGGGAGGAGGTCATACCATGCAGGGGACACCATTGGGGTGATCTCATCCAGGGGACAGCATCGGGGTGATCCCATGAGGAGATACCATTGAGGTGATCCCATGAGGAGATACCACCGCGGTGATGCCATGCAGGGAACACCATCCCAGGCTAGAAACACCTTTGCTCCCCAGGATCCTTCACAACAGAACACCTTTGCTCCCCACCTTCCCAGGGCAGTTCCCCCCACCCTCTCTCCCTCTCCCCTCCCACAACCCTTCCCTGGACACCTTCATTGAGGGCCTGGTGGATGAAGTCTGCGGCGGGGTAGAAGTAGGGGCTCATGTCGAAGGAGGGGGAGTCGTGGGCCTCGATGCCCAGGTAGCGGATGCCAGTGCCCTCGTAGTACTCGGCGCCGCCGCGCCAGCGGCAGTGCGAGGCGTTCAGCACGTGGGTGATGCGCAGCTGCAGCAGCTCGCGCCGGTTGGACGCGATGTCTCTGCGGGGACAAGAGGGGACGCCTCAGAGCAGGAAAAGTGTCCCAGGGCAGTGGAAATGGTGTCCTGGGGCAATGTTTCTGGCTGAGCGAGCTGGCTGCAAAAATCCGACAGGTTCTTGGGATTCTTGGATTTTACGGCAATCTCACAGCCCTGACTCCGTGCACACCTCACCCCTGCCCAGCAGAGCTCTGACCTCCCTGCACAGCCCTGCTCACCTCCTTCCTCCTCCATCCCAGTGCTCCACACCCAGCACATCCTGCTCTCCCTCCCCATGTCCCCAGAATCAGTCCCTGTCCCCGTGGCACACTTACTGGTCGCCCAGGTAGAGGCCTGGCCACACCTCGTCGGCGTGGTTGCAGGCAGTCTTGCCCGTGTACAGGAGCCTCTCCAGCTCGAAGACGCTGAGGATGGGGTGGCTGCCGCGCTCGTCCCGCGGGGCGCGGCTCGGGGACCTGCTGCTGTTCCTGTAGAACCTGGACAGGAACGCCATGGGAGCTGCCCAGACCCACAAGGCATACCTGTGAGGGCGTGGAGGCCGGACAGGGGCCTGGGGGTCACTTCTGCTGCTGCTGCCACCCACGGTCCTGTCGGGAAGCAGGGGACAGGCTGTTAGGAGCAATGGCCCTAGCGGGGCACTGAGGGGCTGGGGTGTGCAGGGAAGGGAATGGAGCTGGGAAGGGGCTGGAGAGCTCCTGAGGGAGCTGGGAAAGGAGCTCAGCCTGGAGAAAAGGAGATCAGGGGGAGATTGTGGCTCTGCAGAGCTCCTGACAGGAGGGGACAGCTGGGGGATCAGGCTGTGCTCCAGGGAACAGGGACAGGAGGAGAGGGAACAGCCTCAGGCTGGGCCAGGGGAGGCTCAGGGTGGACAGCAGCAGGAATTTCCTCATGGAAAGGGTGGTCAGGGATTGGAACTGCCCAGGGAGGTTTGGAGTCACCATCCCTGGAGGTGTCCAAGGATTCCTGGACATGGCACTGAGTGCTCTGGGCTGGGGACAAGGTGGGGATCAGTCACAGCTTGCACTCGATGACCTTGGAGGGCTTTTCCAGCCTCAGGGATTCAGTGAGGATCTCTCACTCCATCCCTGCTGTAGGAACAGCAGCCCAGAGCAGCCAGGCCTCACCTCACTGATGTCAGGTCAGCTTCCTGCTGCTTCCCAGCTGAGCTGAGCATTCCCTACATCCCTTCCAAGACAGAAAACTGCTGTGGAGAAGTTCCTGCTGCCAGGGCTGGGGAGGCAGCCAGGACCCCGAGTCTCCACAGGCTGAGCTTTCGCTCCAGCCCCACGACTTTGGGCTGAGGCCACCTTGGCAGGAGCTGCTGTGCACAGGACCACCTCCCGCGGCTCTGCTGCCAGGGGACGGTGCCAGCTCGGGGCTGGCGCTGCCAACCTGCACTGGCAGGCGAGGAACGGCGGCCAGGTCTGGGCAAGGCACCAGGACTGGGGAGGAAAAAACCCCAAACAGGTGGAGGATTCCATATGGCACCAGGCAGCCTGGCCAGGGCCCAGCCTCCTCCAAAACCCTGCCGGGAGGGAGGGGCAGCATTAACCCCTCGGTGGGCACAGTCCTGCAGCTGCACGGAGCAGCCAGGGCTGCTTCGGGCTGGGAAGGGTTAACCGCAGGGCATGAGAAAGCTCGTTTTGCTCAGCAGCTCTGCTCCCAAACCCGCCGATCATTCGCTGCTTGTCGCACGTCTGCGAGGAGCCTCCCGCGGGCAGCCTGACCCAGCGGTTCCAGATGTTGCCAGAGAGGCCTTTTCGCGCTGCTTTGCTGCTGCCCCTCCCTCGGGAGGAGAAATTCTCTTTCTCCCCTCGCTGCTGCTGCCCCGGAGGTGCCCTGGAGCTTCCTCTGCCCTGCCAGCCGTGCCCGGGTGGGGCTGGGGGAGGCACACCCCTCGGGCTGTCCCTCCGCAGGGACATTTCCCGGAGGGACAGCCAGCGGAGCAGAAGGAAGGAGCCTCCAGCCATTTCTTGGCAGCGCAGAGGAAAACATGGCAGGGAGAGAGCCAGGGCTGTGCCTCGGACAGCCCAGAGCCTGCCTGGCACCCCGGGCTGCCGCACCGGCCAGCCCAGCCCTGTCCGGAGTGTCACCCCTGGCCCCAGCACAGCTCCAGGTCCCACCGCGGCTCATCCTCCCTGCTCCGATCCCATCTGGGCTCCTCCAGGCTGGGAACTGGGGCTTGGCAAAGCCCCGCCGGGCACGGCCGAGGGCTGTGGCCCTGAAACCTTGTGTGCCCTTGGCCGCAGCGCAGCCACACCGCCCAGCCCGGGCAGCGCAGCAGCAGCACGGCTGGGAAGCGGCTGGATCGCGGCTGGGAGCAGAGCAATTCCAGCTCCTCATTGCCACAGCTGGCTGGAAAAACAACATCCCCACCCAGGCCCAGAGCATCCCACCCCCAGCGCAGCCCCCGGGGGCTCGGAGAGAGGCTCTGCCCCACAGCCAGAGCTGGGAACAGCCCCGGAGGGACCCCGGGGAGCTCTTGGGGAGCCGAGCTGGGGAATCGCTGGGTGCTCCCCCTGCCCTGTGCCCTGCTGGGAGGGAGGGAGGGAGTGAGGGAGGGGATGTTCTGTGGGGCGCGGGGAGCATCCTGAGGGGTGCGGGGAGCGGTGAGGGATGCAGGAACGACCCCGTGGGGTGCGGGAATGGCCCTGAGGGGTGCCGGAGGGAGCCGAGCGGACGCTCCGTGGCTCAGAGCCCCCGGGCAGGGTTCGCCCACCCCCGAGCGTACCTTGGCGAGGGCCGGGAATCGGCGCCGGGAGCGGGGCAGGAGCGGAGCACGATCAGCTCCAGTCGGCCATGTCTCGCTGCTGCCGCCGCCGCTGGAGAGAGGCTGATGTAGGAACATCTATTTTAAGGCATGACATGTCCAGAGGCAGGGTTGTTTGTGCCCGGCTGTGCGCGGCGGGGCGCGGGAGGACCGAGGGACACGGGGGTGGCACGCACGGACACACAGCGCGGCGACGGCGACAGCAGCAGCATCCCCAAATCTGCCAGCCCAGCTCGCCTCCTCCTCCTCCCTCCCGGAGCCACAGGCGCGCAGGGAGAGAAGGAAAACTGCCAAAGTGGTGCTGAGGACATGATGATTCCTTCATTCCTTCCCCTCAGCCGGCTCCAGGCGATGTTTCTTTGTATTTTTTTTTATTTTTTTACGGCTGACCTCGTCCCCCTCTCCCTTGCCAGAGGCCCTTTGCAGATCCGGGGATTGATGAGATTCTCTTCATGTGCAAAGAAATTAAACCCCGGATTTGTGTGGGGGATATCAAATCAGAGAATGGCTTGGCGTGGAAAGGACTTTAAAGATCATCTCGTTCCATGGGCAGGGAAATAATCATGACAAAGTGTTTACAAATTCCTGTCGAAGTCAGGGAATATTTTTTTTTCCCAGGGGAAAAAAAAATTAAAAAAAAAGAGAGGGAACTCACGATGGAAGCTTTTTTGTTTTGACAGCTTCTAAACGCCACCATTCATTTCACAAGTGCTGCAATGTTTCAGTTAAACATTTTCCAGGCAGAATATGCTCCCTTTCCCTTTGAAGTGTTGGATTCCCGGCGAAAAGTTTGACTCAGATCAGAAAGTGGGAGTGTGGTGGGAAAAACAACCTGAGGAAGAATGGAAACGAGCTGTTCCAGGCTGAATGACACATCCCAGGATTTATGGCGTGCCCTCCCCTCTCCTGTGCCATCAAATCCCAGGGAATTCTCCTGGTTTGGTGGCAGCCGAACCTGTGTTTATCCCGGGATACAATCCCAGGATTGTCCCAGAAGGATTGAACAGGGATGTCATGGTTTGGAGCTGCTTCTCCATCCTCACTAACCCATCGGGATTTCATGGCTCTGGGATGCTCTAGCTTGGAAAAAGCCTGTCCTGCACCCTGGAAAACAGGGTGGATTTCACTTATCTTGAGCAAAACTGAGCTTTTTACTTCTGCCTGGCCGCACTCCTCCAGCAAACAAGCACTGAAGGGAAATTTTGGGCTTTTTGAGCTCTGTCAGACACTTTTTATGTGGACAGCAGCAGCCCTGTCCCTCCCCTGTGCCAGGGAATTACATTCCCAGGGGTGTGGAAAATGTGCTTCTGAACAGAAGTGCCTACAAGCCCCAGCACAAAAGGTTAAATCTGAATTTTAAAAAAACGACACGAAATAGAATTAGGTGGATAAATGCTTTGGCAGAGCGTTGCCTGCAGGGAACTCGCTGGTCATTTAAACAGAGGATTAGCAGTTGTTGTGTTTTTGTTCCAATAATAATGCTGGAACTGCTCTGAAAAGCAGCCAGAAGTCCCCAGCAAAGCCAGGGAGTGCTCCTTAGATAATGAAATTTCTGGTGCTCCGAGATGCATCGAGGAAAAGTGTCACCGATTTATCTGCTCGCAGGGGACATTCCTCAGACACAACCCGGACCTCTGTCGCTGTTTTCCACGGACAGCAGAGCTGAGCTGCTCCCTGCGGGATTTATCGGCTCGGAGAAGCTCCTGGAGCTGCTGCCCTTGGAGTCACGAGGCTGCTGAGAGCCTGGAGCTGCGCCAGGCTGGGGGACAGACACCCTGGGCTGTCACTGTCACTGTCACCGTCACTGTCACCGCGCCCCGGTCCCCACTCACCCTGAAGGGCCTGGGGAGCAAAATCCACGCTGAGAATGAATCCCCGAGGCACAGGGGGAGGATTGGAAAGGAAACCCCAAATCTGCCTGCTCCTGGCAGCGTTTCCTTCTGAGCTGTTCCCTCTGGGAATCCTCCAGCTGCGGGACAGGACATGGAGAGCTCCTGCCACCTCCTGTCCCTGCCACCTCCTGCCCCTGCCACCTCCTGCCCCTGCCACCCCCTGTCCCTGCCAGCTGTGTCCCCGCCGGTCCCCGAGCCCGCTGAAGGAGACCATCAGCTCCTTGGCACATCTGGATGATTTGGGAGCAGCAGGATTTGCCTTCCCCCGGCCGGGCTGGATGGTTTGGGACAGCCGAGAATTCCCAAATCCCTGCCTGCCCGCTGCCCGCGCTGGTGTCACCGCAGCGGTGGGATGGTGGCACTGGCGGCGGTGACATCCCCGAGCTCAGCCGCTGTCCCCAAGTGCTGTCACAGCTCGGAGCAGCTGCTGTCAGCTCAATTTGCCATGGAATCGCTGGCGGCAGGAGGAGAAGGAATTCTGCTGCTCCCGGCTGGGCTGGCAGAGGGGAGGGAGCGAGGCTGGGGCTGCAGGAGCCCTGGGATTATGGGATAATGGGATATTGGGATGGGATGGGATGGGATAATGGGATGGGATTATGGGATGGGATGGGATAATGGGATGGGATAATGGGATATTGGGATGGGATGGGATGGGATGGGATGGGATGGGATAGGATGGGATGGAAATTCTGCTGGAAAGTTCACGGATCCAACCACTGGAGGCTGCTCTGGTTATACATAAATCACCTCTGC
The DNA here is from genome assembly GCF_008360975.1 of Lichenostomus cassidix. Lineage (NCBI taxonomy): Eukaryota > Metazoa > Chordata > Aves > Passeriformes > Meliphagidae > Lichenostomus > Lichenostomus cassidix. The sequence continues at coordinate 1,089,497 of NC_139502.1, read as the reverse complement.
GCTCCGTCAGACTGCAAAACTCAGCACAAGGAAGGGCAGGGCAGGGCAGGGCAGGGGCTGGAGAGCTCCAGAGCTGCCGTTTCCAGGCTTTAAACTCCCCGGGAATGCAAATTCTGAGCTTCAGAGTTCAAAAATCCAACACTTCCCGCAGTAAATACTCGGAAAGGCATCCCCTCCTGGAAGGGGAGAGTCAGGTTGGATATTGGGGAAAATTTATTCAGAGAAAGAGCTGTCAGGCCTTGGAACAGACTGTCCAGGGCAGTGGTGGAATTGCCATCCCTGGAGGTGTCCAAGATGTGTGGATGTGGCACTTGGGGACAGTTCAGTGGTGACGGTTGTTGATTGGACTTGATGACCTTGAAGATCTCTTCCCACTTGAACAGTTCTCTAGATTTTCAATCCTCTCCCAAAAATTATCAGCCTCCCTGTAAGGAAAGTGGCCAAAGGCTGCAAATCCTGGGCGAGGAGGATGTGGAGAAACCCAAACACTCTGTGCTCCTCCAGCAGCTCCAGCCAGGGAGGGAAAACTCGGCTGATAAACAAACCAGAGGGAGAAAAGCAGCTGCTATCAGGGTGGTGAAATGTGCAGTGAGAGGCTGATGGTTGCTGTCGAGCTGTGCTGAGCTCAGCCTGTCACATCTCGTTAGAGCAGAGCTGGTGGCAGCTGGGGCATCACCTGGACTCACCGTGTGTCAGAGCAGAAAACATGGAATTGTGGAATTCCCTGGGCTGGGAGGAACCCACAGGGATCAGTGCTGGCTCTGCAGACACCCCAACAGTGCCACCCCGGAGCCCTGGCAGCTCTGCCCTGTCCCCAAAGCCAGGGTGTCCCAGAGCTGAGCCCTCGTGGCACCTCTGGCTGCAGGAGCTCAGCTTTGATTGCTGCAAATCCAAACCCTCAGGGAAATCTGCTTGGGAGGAGGGAGGATTTCCAGCTATGTCAGGGTGGAAACTGGGGCCAAGGCTCTGGTAGATCCCCACTGATCTCCCTGGGAATGATTTCCTGGGATGATTTCCTGGGATAATTTCCTGGGAATTATTTCCTGGGATGATCTCCCTGGGAATGATTTCCTGGGATGATTTCCCTGGGATGATTTCCTGGGATGATTTCCTGGGAATGATTTCCTGGGATGATCTCCCTGGGAATGATTTCCTGGGATGATTTCCTGGGATTATTTCCCTGGGGATGATTTCCTGGGAATGATTTCTTGGTATGATTTCCTGGGATGATTTCCCTGGGATGATTTCCCCGAGAATGATTTCCTGGGAATGATTTCCTGGGATGATTTCCTGGGAATGATTTCCTGGGATGATTTCTCTGGGATGATTTCCTGGAATGATTTCCTGGGATGATTTCCCCCCTCAGCAGGGCTCTGCCCAGAGCCTGGGGCTGCTCTTCCCCCCTCTCCACCCCCAGTCTGTGGCACTCAGAGCCCTGACAGCTCAGCTCTCATTTCCAGCGCAGCACAAACAGCTTAGGAGCTCAAACACGAAGCCAGACAGAGTTGGGTGCCTAATTCCATTCCATCTCCTCTCTAATTCCCAGCCTGAGGGCTCTGAGGCAGCGCCTGGTTCGATTCGATGGAGGAATTAGCTTCCACTAGCAGCTCTGATGTTCAAGAGGTTCCTCTCAGGCCGTGCTGGCCCTTGATGGGAACAGGACTTGTACTTCCAGCCTGGATTTCCATCTGCTGCCAGCACTGGAACAGCCAACGTGGAAATATTCCTGTGCCAAGGGGAGGAAAAGGAGGAAAACACAGCAGAGCTGATGGTGGAGCTGGGAAAGGGCAGCCCTCATCCTCCTGGAAGGAATAACCTTTCCCCAGCAGGAATGGTCGGAGCAGCAGGAAGAGAGGCTGATTTTCACTTCTGTTTTTCTGCACCAGTGTTAATTTTAGCCAAAAAAAAGGGAAAGGTCACGGAGGACAAAAGACTGGGAGGTGGTAAAAACCAAACCTTCTCCTCCCTCCCTGCAGCCCTGACAGCCTGAGCTGCTTTGCTTAATGGAAACAGGCAGCAAGGAGCAGTTTGGCTTTAATAATTCTAATTATTCCACGGTATTGTGAAATAAATTAGAAATCCAAATGAAATCAGCATCCCATGGCATGGGGAAATGTTCAGTCACAGAGTGCAGGTACCGAAATCCATCCTGAGCTCTGTCTTGCATAGACCAGACAGAAAATAATAGAAATTATGCTCAGAAACAGGAGAGAAAATTAAAGCACCCAGTGAGTGCTGCAAAGTCATGCTGGGAGCTGAAGCAAAGCCAATCCTCGAGCTCAGCCTCCTGCCATGGACTCCTTTTCCCAACTTTTCTGTAACCCAGCAGGATGTTTCCCTATTTCCCATTCTGCTCTTCTCCCCAGGGATCTGCAGCTGGGATCCCCAGAGCTGGAATTTCCTTGGGAATGGGAATTTCCTTTGGGAGCTGGGAAATCCCCAGGGATTGGGCACTCCATAGGCTGGGAAATCCACTTTGCTGAGCAGGGATGGAGCAGGATGGAGCAGGATGGAGCAGGGATGGAGCTGGGATGGAGCAGGATGGAGCAGGATGGAGCAGGATGGAGCAGATCCAGCTCCTCTCCCAGGCAGGGCTGAGCTCCTTGTTCTTTTCCCTCCGTTCTTTCCCCTCAGCTCCCGCCGGCTCTGCCGCTGTCTCCCTGAGCTTCCCAAAAGTGACAGCAGCAATCCATCCCGTGCTCAGGGGGCCTTGGGGATCTCCTGCAGACATCATCCCTGCCATTATCCCCTCTCCAGGAGCCCTGGCTCCTCGCTCCCCCCTTGCCAGGAGCAGGAGGGATGCTGGGCATCGCCCATTAATCATTCGTACGCCCAGAGCTGCAGCTCCCGCCTGCATCCCGATCACTGCTCACCTCCAGCACCATTTGTCAGGGCGGCTCTTACAGGGATTGCTTAATGCTGCTGCTTCCAGGTGCCTTAATGCCCAAGCCTTCCGTGGCCAGGTTTAAATTGAACATTCCAGGGGGAATCCATCCCAGCTCTGCATCTCCTTCCTGGCTGTTTTCCCTCAGGGAAGGGACAGTGAGGGGGAAGCATGGCAGGAGGGGTTTGGTTTGGGGATTGGAGTGGTTGTGGAGGTGAACTGGGAGTTCCAGACAAGGAATCTGTGTGGGAAGGGAGGGATGGGGCCAGAATGTGATGATTTTCTGGTCCATGAGGTGCAGCTCGGGGCTGGCACTGCTGTCCTTCCCGGGGACACACCATGGGCACAGCATTTCCCCTCCAGGGCTGGGTGACAAACCCTGCAGGGTCACACCAGGCTGGGATAAACTCGGCTCTGCTCAGGCTTTGATTTCCAAGCCTCCCTGGGCATTGCCAGCTCCTCAAACTGCCCTTCCCAGCCCCAGAGGGGATTGCTAACAGTGACAAACCTCCAACCCTGGGCCCTGAGCCCTGCAGGGAGGCAGCAGGACCCAGCAGTGTCCTCCCAGAGATGGAGGGAATGTGCAGAATCCAAAAATAACCCTCAGACTGGACCTTGAGCCAGTCCCTTCCTCTGCTGGACTCCTCCCAGCTCCTCCTGATGCTAATTCCATGCTGGCTCTCTGCAGGGAGCCACAGAGTCCAGCCTGGCATCTGGGATCGATGGCCCTTCCTTCTTGTCCTCTTCTGGCACCTCCAGCCACGTGGAATTAATCTCCAGTGTCATCCTGGCTCCTCACACGGGGTCAGGCCTGCTGCTGCTCCCTGGGCAGAGCTGAGCACTCCCTGCCTTGTCATTCCCACCCTGTGCCACCTTATTTCAGCCCAGAAATCAGCAGCCATGGCAGCAGGAGATGGGGACAGACCTTCTGGGCCACCGAGCTCAGCCCTTGAGGCACAACTGCATTCATGGCCTACCAAGTTTTCTCCTCAAACCATTCCTCTCCCACTGCCCTCATGCCAGGAGCATTTCTAACTCCCTAACTCCCCAAGTTTGCTCACCCTGAGGTTGCTCCTGTGCTGACATCGTCCTTTATTCCACCCCAGTTCCACCATTAGCATTGGTAATTGTTAATTAGCAGCCTGGAGAGGCCCCAGAACTGCAGTGGGGAGGCAAAACCCGAGAGCTCTGCTCCGTGGGGTCAGGGTGGGCAAAGGGAAACACGAGGAGGGAAGAAAAGAAACTTCATTCCCTGGTGGGGAGCAGTTCCCAGGCAGCTGCTGGGTGCCCTGGGAGCAGGGAGGGGGACAGGGGACAGGGAGTGACATCCTCTCTGCCTTTCAGGCTGGACCTACATCAAACTCCCTGCTGTCAATGGGAGGGGAATTGAAGCGAGTTTGGTGTAACCCTAATGAATCCTTTACCAGTTACAGTAAATTTATTCTTTTGATTTCCCTTTCTCCTCCAGCCTTGTTTCATGTGGGCTGGGTTGATTTTTTTGGTTTTTTTTTTTTTTTCCCCCCTCTTTTATTCAATGTTCTGGCAGCTTCTCCTTTCTTATTCCTCTCCAATTGGAAAAGCAGTTAAAAAGCTGTGGTTGATTCCAATTAAAGGCTCCCTTTGGGATTACTCAAACACACACCCTCACAAGGACCCCCTTTGATTGTCACCATGGCAACACATTTAAATATCTCGTTCAGGGTGGCCGAGTGAGGAGCTGAAGGGTTTGGAGGAACTCTTTCTTCTGCTGTTTCCTCTCCTCTCAAGCCCCTGGAGCTGCTGGGGTGGAGGAACTGCTCTGGCCAGGCTTTGGCTGAGGCACAGGAAGCATCAGGAATACCTCTGGGTGCTCCTGGAATTCCAGAGGAGGAGGATCAGGCCAAGAATATATGGATTACAATAAGACAGAGTGATGGGAATCACTTAGGGACTGTGGGGAAATGTCGTGGATGAGCCAGGTGGCACTGGGGGACAGAGGGGACAATGGGGACAGGGCGTGGTCACTGGGAACAGCTCATTTTCTCTGAAAAAGGAGAGTGGGAATGAAAAAAAAGCTTAAAAAAATGGCTTTAAATTTTGTTTTCATTCTTCTTTTTGGTTGGGTTTCTTCTCCTTCTCCTTCTTCTCCATAAAAACATGAAGCCAGAGCAACTTGCAGGAGCAAAAGGTGAAGCTGACCTTGTATTCCATCCTTGCTAAATCTGTGACTTCTTAAAAGGAGATCAAGATATTTCTGGATGCTGCTCATAGTTCCTTGGTGGAGACCGTGGGGACTCGAGAAAGATCTCCCATTTGTAAATATTCCATGGCAGTGACTCAGCTGGGATCCAAGCACACACTGCCCCACGGCCTGAGGCAGGCAGTGAATCAGAAACGGCTGTGCTGGAAATGACCAGAAAATAACCCAAATACCTGAGGGCAGGATTGGAGTGTGAGGAGGAGGATGTTGGTGGGGCAGAGGAGGAACAGTGGTGCTTCATCCCAGACCTGCTCAGGGACTCTGCAGAACTCATTTCCATTTCCCTGCTCTGTTCCATGTCATTTCAGCAGCATCGTTAGCAAACCAACCCCCTCCAACCATCAATAGCAATTATAGGGATTTATCACCAATGCCAATCAAGGTGTGCAGGAAAGGCTCATCCTCCTGCTTTAAATGAGCTTTCCCTGCACAACACAAATTAATTGCCTTCAGGAAACCAGCTGCAGGAAAATCAAAGCTTTCCTGGGGCTCTGTGACCTCGGCAGACACCTTGGGGCTGGACTGCCCTTCCCAGATGTTGGGTGGCTCACACAGCTGTCTGCTGCAGGAGGAGACTCTGCCCCTGAGCTGAGAGCCTGAAATGATAATTTCTGGGGTTTGAATGCAGGGAGAGCATCAAACCCAACACTAAGGGATGTAAGAACACCCTGGCCATGCTCAGCCTTTCCCCAAACCTTCCTGGGTGGGAATTCTACCTTTGGAGATGTAAACACTGAGGGTTTTCCTAATTCTGGCCCAAAAGCAGCTGCTGGAGCCTCAGGAGGAGTTTTCAGCTCCTGTTTCACCTTCCCATGCTCTGCCCCTGACTTGGACATCTCCCCACAGTGAATTTCCCAGGTCCTCCCCAGCTAATGGGAGGTATTTATTTCCATTCCTTTGGTGCTTCAGTTTTAAGTACAGCAATAATTCAACGTATCTCATTTTGGGGGAATGAAAGATTGCCCTTATTTTCAGCTCATTTTTGGGTGAGTTTTATTTCCCTCTCTCTCTCTCTTTTATTGAGCTCTGAACATTAATAATCAACCCTCATTAATTCAGTTAATTCTTCAAATCCTCATATTCTTCATGCCCAGCGCTATAAAACCGAGGAGGAGACTAATGAAAGCTGAAGAGATGGTTAGAGTTATTAAAAATCAATTTTTTTATTTGGGAACCTGGAGGGTGTTAATATTCTCCTCTCACATCCTCCTGGTGTCATCCCTCCCTGGGGAACTCTGAGCTCTGCAGGGAGCAGAGGGACACCCCTGGCTCTGCCTGGCCTTTGGGGTGGTGGTGATGGGAAATGTAGGATATTTGGGATGGTGATGATGGGAAATGGAGGATATTTGGGGTGCTGATGATGGGAAATGGAGGATATTTTCCTGGTGCAAGGGCTGGAGAGTGGAGCTGGGCCAGAGAGCAGTCCCAGAGCTGAGTTCCTTCCTGCTTCACAAGCAAGAGAGACGATTTTCAGGTTTTACAACACTTCCCTCCTGCCTTGCTTTCCATCCGGCTTCACTCCCTTTCCTCTGGCAGCTTTTCCAACTCCTGGGTTGGTTTTTTCCACCTTTGCCCATGACAGAACCTTCCTGTTCCCTTCCCGGGGTGAATCCAAGAGTCCCCAGCAAATCCTGGTGGTAAAACACAACCCAAGGGTGAGAGAAGGAGAGGAACCCAGCAGAGCTCAGAGAGTCCCCGTTCTGTCTGTAGGGTGAGGCAGGGGAGGGCTGGACAGTGGGAGGGGAAAGGAGCTGGGAGAGGTGGCTGGGGATGGAGGTGTGGAGTCTGTGGGGTCTGTGGGGTCTGTGGGGTCTGTGGGGTCTGTGGGGTCTGTGGGGTGTGGGGTTTGCTGGGTATCTCAGCCCTGCTGCTCTCCTGCTCCCGGCTGGAGCTCCATGGCAACCAAAGCACTGCCATTCCCTCATTTCGGATGATGCTCCTTCAGTTCCGAGGGGTTTTTTTGTCAAATCCTTCACCAAAGGCACAGGTAAAGCCTTGTCCAGCCCCTTCCTTCCCCTGACTGTGAATAAACCTGGAAAGCCCCTCCTGGAGGGCAGATCCATCATTTCCAGCCCCACTCCTGCGGGATTTCTGGCAGTGACCTTCAGCCCTGTCCCTCCCTGTCCCCTCCTGTCCCTCCCTGTCCCCTCCAGGGGGATTCCCATTGTCATGCCGGCCAGGTTCCTGCAGGATTCACCCTGAAATCTCCTCTTCAAACAGATAATTAAAACGTAATGGTGTTTACATTGCAGATGGAGCCGAGAGAAAAATAATAATAGTAGTAATAATCATAATAAACACGACTTCGCTGCTCAGGGGAGTTTGTCAAATGGCTCCTGGAGAGGCTGGGCACACTTTAATGAGTTTAAGGAAGAGGATTTACACTCAGCAAACTTGTTCAATTGTTCACAGGTGACTGCTGAGGTGAAGCTGCTTTCAGGGGCAGCCAGAGCAGCGACTGCAGCAGGACAAAATAAAAATAAAATAAAATAAAATAAAAAATAAAGAAAGGGCATTAAAATCCCATAACTTTTACAGCAGAGGATCTGCAGGATGGAACTGCAGCGCTGCAGAGTCCAGAAGCGATTCTGAATTAATGGTTTGGCTTCTCCAGGCCGTTCAAGCACACTCATTTCACACAAGATAAATTACAGAGCTCTGCCACCCTGAGCACCTGAGAGAGCTTTGGATAACTGCAGTAGGGTTTGGGGACACAGCTGGGGCACAGAGCCCTGCAGGAGTGGCTGCAGCCACCCCAGCTGGGACAAGGAGTTCCTGTCCCAGCAGAAAGAGGGAAAGGACCAAAGGCAAACCCCTAAAGCAGCCCCATGGGGATGAAGGCTTGTGCTGCACAAATATTCTAAAATGGGGTGTCTGCCGGGCTTTGTGGGACAAAAGGAGCTTCATTCAGCTGGAGGGTCGGGCAGAGGGGAGGTGGCTTCAGGTGTGATCTCAACCCAAAGAAAGAGGCAAATCCATCCTAACACAGCTGAGAAATCCAATAGTTATAACCCTGAATCCTGATTTTCTCCTGCTAGAATTGGCTCAATCCACCCAAACAGCCCATCCTTGGAGCTCAGGGCCTGCCTGCCAGCTGTCCTTTCCTTGGAAAGGCTCAGGAGGCAATGTGCAACATGCAGGACTTTGTTCCCCTCCCCTGCTGTGCTTTTGTCACCCACTTGGGCCACTTCATTACCCTCTTTTCTTTTGGAAACAGCTGACGTGGAATTATTGCCATGATTAGCGCTCTTGTGCAGCTAATTGTAATTACACCTTCTCAGCCCAGTTGTGAGCCTCAATTATTCATCTCTGCCTCATCCCAGTGTTTTCCTTTCTCTGAGTCTCTGGAAGTTGTCTGGGCTGGATGAACACGCTCAGCATCCCAAACTCCTCCGGTTTCTCCACAGGGATTAATTTGAGGCCATAATAATGAATAAAGGCCACATCATGGCGTGGCGTAAATCAGAGCAGCGTCCCTCTTGTCACCACAGCCACGGTGATTTACAGCAGGGGAGCTGTCAGATATTTCACTGAGAAGCTGGTGACATCCCAGGAAATATCTCTGCCTCGGTGAGGGAGTTTCCATGCATCCAGAAATGCATAAATTTCCTTTTTATACCCCCGTCCTCTGATATATTTTTGGAGAAACGAGGCAAATCAGCAGTGCTGTGGCCGTGTTAGGCTGTGGGTTGTGCAGCAGCTCGGGATGGATTTGGAGCCACACAGGGGAGGTTTCTCCTGGCACTGTTCCTGGAAAGGAGCAGCCCCAGCTTTACACCCCAGTGAGTGCAAACAGCACCAGGCTCTGCCTGGACACATCGCTTGGACAGGGAGGATGTTGGAATAAATCCTAATCCAAGCCACAGAGACGAAGCTCAAGAGCCAAAGCCACAAACGGAATGATTTCCAGGGCAAGGTGGTTTTCAGCTCAAAAGCCTGGCAGGGTTTTGCTGGGCTTGCTCCAAACCAGGTGACAACAGATTTATTAATCGCCTTGTGTCCCCCAGGGGCTGGAGAGGAGATTTAATGGAGCTGAGCTGCTCCTGGTGCTGGGGGAATGCAAAATGGCACCGTGGGGGAGCCTGATGGAGAACTGTCAGCCTGGATTCCTCACTCCATCCTTCTCTGGGCTTGCATTCTGGGCCTTCCCAGCCAGAGTGTGTGCAGCTTCCAAAATCCACCCCATTCCCCAAAACTGCAGGAGTGAATGAATGAGTGAATGAATGAATACATGAATGAAGGAAGGGAAAGCTGAACTCCCAGCCTGGAGATCGCTGGTGCATTAATAAAGCCACTCTGAAGGGATTGTCTGAGCTGCTGGAGCCAGCAGGATTGTTAAAGCACCCTGATTTAATTAGGGTGCTGAAAACTCGTGCTGAGGGCAGAAGTGCAGCTCTGAGCTGGAGCAGGAGCTGTGTGCAGAGGGGTCACTGCAGAGGGCATTTCATGGTGATTGAATCCATGCTGGGCTGGCAGGGCAGAGCTGCTGTCCCTGGGCACAGCTCTGGGCACTGCCCGAGGCGTTTCTGCCTGCCCAGCAACTCCTGGAGAGCAGCCTCGGCTTTGGATTGGAAACCTGCTCCTGCACGGAGCTGACAGTGCTGGGCCAGGGGACAGGGACAGCCTGGTGCCACACAGGGACAGGGACAGGGGACAGGGGACAGCCTGGTGCCAGCCCTGCCAGGGACAGGGGACAGGAGCAGGGACAGCCTGGTGCCACCGAAGGACAGGGGACAGGGAGCAGTGCCTGTGTGGCTCCTGTCACAGCTCTGAGCCCCAGCAGCAGCCGGTGGCACCCCAGCCTGTCCCCAGTGCCACCCGCTGTCCCCAGCCTGACGGCAGCACTGCCACCTGAAGCGATTCCTCACGACTGCCCGAGCATCCCACAGGGTTTATCCTCCAGCCCTCAGTGTGGATTTGAGCTGTGACTGCAGGCAAAAACCACCACTGCCCGTGACTGCAGCTGAGAGCTGATGGGAAGCTTTTTTCTTTTTGAAGAAAATCAATTTTCAGACTTCAAAGGCTCCACACCTCAGCTGCTTTCTCCCGGCCCAAAACTCTGCTGCATGTTTTTCCTCAGCTGACTGAAACGATCAGCATGACTGGGACTTACTGCAGCATCTGAAGTGTCATAAATCATCCTCCTGCCCTTTTTCCCAGCGCTGGTACCCAACCTGCATCCTCGGAGATCACAGCAGAAACTCCCTTCGACAATGGCAGCGCTGAAAAGGAAGTGAAAGCAAATTAAATGGAAAGTTAAATGATTCCATTGTTGTCTGGGTGGCTTCCAAATGAACCCATCAAAGTTGGGAGAATTATTTGAATTGATAGCTCCAGATCAACAATGAGATAAATGGGGAGATTAGAAAACTGTTGTTACACTCAGCTGGGGCTGCAGGAAGTTTCCAGCCCTGGCTAATTGCTCCATTTTGCAGTTTTAATTAAGTGCAGCCTCCTGAACGAGCTGTTCCAGACAGAGCCTGTGCTCAGCACATCTCCCAGAGCTCCCTGGATGTGCCTCGAACTCCCCGGAACAGCTCCTGCCCCAGGGATGGACAGTCCGGGTGAATCCATCCCGGCAGAGAACAGGGAAATGATGGATTGGGAGGAATATCCGCAGGGCTGGAGAAGGGAACGGTGTCAGGACCATTCCCAGCCCCTCGGGAGGGGTTTCCAGGCTGGTTCCCACCCTGGTTCTGCTCCCTGCACGGAGTTCCCCGTTTTGTTCTCACCAATTGCACAGAGATCTAAAAACAGATCCCTCCTGCCAGGTGTGCCCTGCCCTGCGGAGCTTGGTGTCATCCCAGTTAAATCTGATTTAAAGCAGGGTGAGAACGGGCTGAGCAGCCCTGCAGGGGCTCTGATGGCGCTGCTCCTGCTCTCACTGACAAATTCCTGGTTTGTCCTGGGATTTGGGAGAGTTTGCCCCACTGTGCCACTGACTTGGTGAATGAAATCTTTAATTTCTGCCCCTCTGTGAATCCCCACCTGACGGCTGAACTGCTGCACCAGCTCCTCCTCACTCCAGGCTGCTCCCTGAGAATTCCTCACCTCAGGATTCTATCTCCCATCCGTGAGAGGAGCTTTGAACCCAGACATTTCAGAGTGATGGACACGTCCCCTCCCCGCAGTTATCTCCCTGTTCCCGTGCAGCTCCGAGGGCGATGGTCAGGCAGAGGACACGGCTGCAGTTAAGGGAGGATGGAATACAGGAACTTCCCGGGAAAAGCTCCAGGGAACGCCGGGAGCAGGGAAGAGGGGCTGAGATGGATGGTCATGGCTGGCACAGCGAGGGAGAAACGCCGCTTGGGGCTGACAGGGAGGGACAAATGGGGACAGCAGAGGGGACAGCGGATCTGGGTGAGTGCAGCTGAGTTTGCCATTCCCTGCACGGCCTGGGCAAACCTCTGGCTCTCGGGGTGAGTGAGGATGGGCAGGGATGAGTCCTGCAGGCAGCTGGCACAGAGGGCATCCTGCTCACTGCTGGGCTCCAGGGAGCCTGAAATTGCACTTGATCCGGGAAAACACAGCAATTCACACATCCTGGAGCTCCAGGTCACCCTGACAGAGTCCCTCTGGGACTGGGCTGATGGGTTATTGTCCCTGCCACTGGATTTTATTGTCCCTGGCGCTCCTTGTCTGCAGGGTGGCACAAGTCCTGCATCACCACCATAACTCAGGACACCTCAGCAAAGTTTTTAACTCTGAATGGCAAATGAAATTAACCCAGAGCAATCAACAGGAGTCCTCTGTGTGTTTATTCATATGGTCACAGATCTTTTTTATGGACATTGTTCACAGCACTGACACACACCCAATAAAATGCCTGAAAACCCCCCAGAGACCAAACCACGACACATCTGCATTTCCTGCCTGTTCCTGCTGCTGGTTTGGGGATGCACTGGGATGCAGGTGGAGCACAGCCCAGCTGAGCTCCTGCTCTGCTCCTGCCCTCCCTCTGCCCCAGCGGTGCTGCTCTGATCCACCCAAATCAGCAGCATCTCCCAAAAATTCAGGTTGCGTTCAGAGCCTTATCCTTAATCCCTCAATTCGAGTGTATTGATAAGGAAATACCAATTAAGATTCCTATTCCCCTGCTGGAGCAGCAGTCAGAGACTAAGGAGATTATGTGATCACTCTCATTTCCCACTCAGGAATGCTAAATAGTTACAACTTTATCTCCTTCCAGCAGCAACGCCGCCGGAGCTCCAGGGGCCTCCTGGCCTATTTGTTGGGATGTCTCCTGACCTTCAGTGCCACCAGCCTGGGTGGCTTTTCTGTGCCTTCAGGAGGGAGATTTCAGTGAGGGGAGCTGGGAGAGCTGAGCAGCAGCCTGGCTGTGCCAGTCCCACAGTGACAGTGGCATGGAGACAGCAGATCCTGCAAAGCCTGGTCATTCCCCTTGGAAAACCTGGTGGGATTTGGAAATCCCGAAGCTCAGGAGCTCCCAGCAGGGCTGGGCAGGGGAAGGGGAGAGCACTGGTTGGTCAGAGCCTCTCCAGCAGCCCAGAAACGCTGGATGAGAACACAGCTCCTGTCCCAACGCCATCTGTCCCTCTGCTGGGACATTTCCCACCTCCTCCATTATCCCACATCCCTGGAGCCCCCGGGGGCTGCAGCAGCTCTGCAGAGCTCCCTTCCCGCCAGGAGCTGCCGCTGCAGCCACAGAGGCACCCGGCGCGTTCCCTGGCACTGCCGGGATGTGACATCCACGGGAAAGGACAGCTCCGGGCTCTGCAGGGTGGGAAAGCTCCAGCTGCAGCTGCTGGAAGGGTTTATCGCAGAGGAAATAACGAGCAGAACAGCTCTGCCTGCAGCACCTCCCAGCCCGGACAGTTCCACCCTGAGCTTCCCCTCGGTCTTGAAGGGGATGGATTAACCTTTTCCAGTTAATTTCTCCAAACTCCAAACTAATTATCTTTTCATTCTTCTCCCATCCCTTCACTGCCGAGGGACAGAAATCAGGACAGGACTCCTGGGCTTTCTAAATCCTGCAATATTTATCACCTGGAGCCTTGTTCCCAGCAGGAACACTCAGCACTGGAGCTTTTGCTCTTGATTAAACCAGTCAGGGACACTGGGACAGCACTGGGAGCATCATCCTGCGGCCAGCCCTGAAGGGAAAAGACCATTCCGTTCAGGAAAAGCCAAACCACTCAGTGAATGTCAGATTTTTTTGTTGTTGCTGTGCTCTTTTCTGAGTAAGGACAACGAGGAGGGAGAAAGCAGCAGGAGGAAGGTGGAAGAAAAGAAGAAGAAACAAGAAAAAGCTTGAATAAACAAGAGTAAGGGAAAGATTTTTAGAAACAAAGGCTGCACAGAGGGATTGGGATTCGGGCCAGCTCCGTCTGCAGCCTTCCAAACCATATGATATATCCAAGGAAAAGGCAGACAGCACATCTGAGCAGAAATTACAGGTGGCTGAATTAATTAGCTCCAAATCCCAACACCCCCAAACATCAGGCGCTGGGATTAAGGACCCTGAGCTAGTTTGCTGCTGAATCCCAAACCGCAGAGATTATTTGGATTCAAATTGGAAGTGTTGCAGATGGGTTTGTTCAGGGAAGGGAAGAGCTGTCTCTTCCTATTCTGCCTTCAGCTACAGTAGAAAGGCATTTTCCCTTTTCCTTTTCCCTTTTCCCTTTTCCCTTTTCCCTTCCCTTTCCTTCTTACAGGACATGAAAATCTCAGCCTTCCCTGCCCTCTCTGATCCCATCCAGAGTTTCCCAGGAGTTTGCTCCCACCTTTGTGTCCCTCCAGCTCACAGGTGGCTCCGCAGGTTGCAGCAGATTTTCCCTGTTTTCGTGAGCCTGGAGCACGGAGCTGTGCCAGGGAATGCTGTGCCAGGGACTGCTGTGCCAGGGAATGCTGTGCCAGGGCCACAGGGATGGTTTGTTTGGGATGGAGCTGCAGCACCACAGTGATGGCACAAACTGCTGGTCACTCACATCCCTGGCAGTCCATGGGAGCTGCTGTTCCCTCCTGGTGACAACCCCGGCAGGACAAACACAGGGCAGTGCCACCCGGAGCTCACCAAATGCCACCCAAGAAATGTCCCCGAGGCAGGAGAAGGTTCCTGGCTCCTCTGGGAAACTTTGCCGAAGAAAAGGAGCCAGAGGAAGAGCTTGGGAAGGAATAAATTCAGAGCGTGGAGCAGGCAGAAAACAGTCCTTTGTTAGTTATCAGCTATTCAAAAATCTCCCCGACTCTGCACTTCCTGCACTTCCCCAGGTGATCAAAGACCTCATTCCACACCAACACGCTCCTATTCTTCCCCTGCCGTGTCCAGGGGAGCAAATCCAATCTGTGCAGCTTTTGTCCACCTCTGCTGCTCTGACTCCCCCTCTCCTCCCTTTGTGCAGCCCGCGGCGTCGCTGCCAGGGCGATCAAATGCATCCTGTTTACGGGCAAAGAAAATCCCACCTCAGCACTCCTGCCGGGCCGGGAGAATGGGGAGGAAAAAGGGACATTTCAAAGCATTTGAGATTGCGAGCTCCGCAGATGAGAAAAGGCGCCGTTCCTCCCCGGACAGAATGGAGGCAATTACCCCGTGAAAGGAAGTGCCATTTCCATCCCTGTCGCCTCTGGAGCCTTTGGGATCCATCAGGGGAGGTCTGGGGGGACCAGAGCCCCCTGTGACAGTTTGGGGTCGCTCTGAGAGAGGGGAACGAGGAAATTGCTTTGCTTTGGATTCATTTCCACGCTGGTTAAATAAGAGACTTTGCCAGCCTCGGGGACTGAGTTTCATCGTCTCCAAAAAAGCCTCCAAACTCTCCTGAGTTCTGAGGATCTGAGTGTCCAGGGCTTGCCAGGTGCACCATTCTCAGTCTGTGCCCACATGGTGACAAGATGGGACAAGATGTCCCCAGAGCCAGGGTCAGGCTGGGGAGATCTAAAGGGTCTTGAGCTCCAGGCACAGTGGGGCTGGAAAGGGACAGATATATCCTAATATTCCGTGGATTTTTCCTCATTTTATATTCTCTCTCTATGAATACACTCAGAGAAGGACCAGCAGCAAAATATTAAAATATTCTGTGGAAAAGCCTTGAGGAGCAAGGAGAGAACAGAGGCTCTTGGCTGGTGATGAGGTGGGGATTGTGGCCCCCATCCTGTCCCAGTTTTCCTGTGCAACCCTGAGGTACTTGGGAAAGTTGATCCTAATTAACTGATCATGGGAATTTATTTAAAACACATTTATCCTCATGGGGGAACAATTTTAATTCCATCTGGAGAAAATGGATTCTTTTGAGAGCAAACAAGTGACCAGGAATTACAAACTTGGTTCCTACCAGACAGGACCTGCCCGTGGGGACTCTCAGCCCATCCTGGCTGTGCAGAAAAATGTCCTTTTTTGGGGGATTTTGCCCTATAACTGGGCCTGACTGTGGGTTTGATGTGTGAGTGTGCAAAACGCCTGTTTTTAATTCCAACAGGTGATCCCTTCACACCAATAATGACCCACAGGAGCCTTGCAGAGGGGCTGGCAGGAGAGCTGTGCTCCTGTCAAGTTTTCACATCACTTTTGCATTCAGGAATTGACTCAGATAATCGTGGGAGATTTGATGAGCTCCTCTGAAGCCTCTTTTGCTGGGGCTCCATTGTTCAGTGTATTTATCACACGCACACCAACACAGCAGTGGAATTCACGGCAGCTTTGTGCTCCAATTTCAGCGTTTTCTGGGTGAGATTCACCTCGCAGGGGGAACAAATTCAAGGTCAATGTCTCACTTAGCTCCGAAGCCACGCTTCTTAAATCCCAAATCAGGCTCTTTGATTCGGGGATCTTGAAAAGGAAAGAATAAAAAGCCAAGCCTGGCTCCCCATGGCTGCTCCCCAGTTTGCTGCTCCCTCAGGGGAGGCAGAGGAACTCTCCAGATGTTCCCAGCCCCAGAAATCATCATCACTGCCTTTAAACACAGCAATGGGAGCATCGCAGAGGCTTTGCTGTGGCTGTGATTTCCTCAGCTCCTCACAACAGATAAACACTGAATTTCCAGCATTATGGATATCAGAGGGAGCTCTGCTCTGCCTGGGCACAGAATGGATCCATCATTGCAGTGCAAACGCCCTGTGGATGGAGCAGAGGGCAGGGATCAGTTGTTCCAGCTAAATGAAACATCTTTCTCCTTAATGGCCTCGGAGTTGTCCCCATCCCTCCCTCCTTGTCCTCCCTGGCTGTGGCATCATCACCGAGGCCTTTGCTTTGGACCTTCAGCTCTGCTTTTGGACACACAGACAATAATCGCCCCTGAAAACAATTTCCCCGTGATTAAAGATCCGCTGCTGCTAAAAATATTGAAAGCAGGAATCAGCCCGAATAATAGACTTGGCAACGTGCAGCAGAGCTGACAGAAACTGCTGGCACTGCGCAGAAAACAAACAGCAGAAGACAAAATAGCATCAGACACTGTGAAGCACAGTGGCTTTTTTTTTTCTTTTCACCCTTTTGCTCATGCCATCTTGCCAAGGTTGTTTGTGCATCCCGGTGTAATTCCAGCTAATTCTTTGATTCAAGGTATTCTCTGCAACCTCCCTGGGATGGCTGCTGCCCTTGTGTCCCCTCGGTGTGCTCTGAGCCACCCTCCTGGTCCTGCATGGGAACCACATCCCGCAGCAGAGCTGTCACGGGTGTCCTGAAGCTTTTATTCCACTTCATTTGCTTCCTCCTTTCCCCAAAATACTCAAAGAAAGCAGTTTCTCCCTCCCTCCCTCCCTCCTGTCCCCCATGGGAGCTCTCTCGAGGTGTGTCCTGCCAGCTCCTCCCGTGTCACTGCTGTCACCTCCTGTGATGACCCAGCCAAGAGTTGTCTCCAGGGCTGAGATTTGAAGGCTCATGGAGAGCCTGACCCAGAGCAGCACCTGGACACCTCCCGAGGGCAGGACATGGAATTCCCCAGGGAATCTGGGGTGCCTGGCAGGATCAGGTTGTGTCCATGCAGGTTTCCCACAGGGATTCATTCATCCCTCACCTGGGCAGTGCTCTGAACCTGCCGCGAGCTTTGCTCTCACCTGTGCAGAGCTGCACCTTCCCCCAGCCCTTCCCACTGCTCCAGGGTCACCTGCCCGGGGCTCAGCCCCTCTGAAGGGCTCTGGCAGCACGTGGGAGAGGCCAGAGCAGAGATCAGGCAGGTTTTTGTGGAATCAGCTCCGTGCTCAGCGTTCCGCTGTCAGAATCAGCAGCTGAAGCGACACAAACGTGGCTCTGTCCTTTCCGCCCCAGGGAGCTGAGCCTGGGCAGGGCAGAGCCTCGGGGCTCCATCACTGTCTCAGAGCCGGGGGAGGGAGCAGAAGGACGAGCAGGAGGTGGAACAGACCCAATCCCACCTCACCAATTCCATCCCTCTGTTCTGGGCATGAGGAAAACACCCCCAGCTGCCCCAGAGGCCACTCGGTGCCACAGCTCAGGAGGCTTTAGCAGAGCTGGGAGCTGCCCAGAGGAGCAGAAGCTGAGGAAACCCTCAGGGGGCTGAGGAGCAGTGATGGAATCGTGTCAGAGCCGGTCGGGGGAGAAGGAATGACAGAGGCCAGGAGAGGTGAGGCAGTGACTCTGCTCAGAGCTCAGGGCGCTGGATGATGGTGGTGCTGAAGGACTGGAATGTTCTGAACGTCAAGGGAACAATTCCCAGGGCTGGATGTGACCCTGACATGCACAGAGGGGTTTGGGGGCTGCAGATCTCTGCAGGTCCTGTGACTCCAAGCACAGAGGATGTTTGGAGTGTGCAAACTCTGGTGTTTGAACCCAAACACAAACACCACAGGAGCAGAGGATTTAGCCAGGTCTGGAGCCAAAAAAAACCCCACAGACACATGAAAACCACGCAGAGAGTCCATCCAGCCCTGTCAGCTGCTCCTCACACCCAGCACACCAAATCAGGGCTGAGAGCTGGGCAGCAGCGCCCTTGGATGGCAGGGAGGGTTTTTTCCAGGGTCAGAGGATAACGACCCCGAAAGTTGAAAGGCTTTGAGCGCAGCGGTGCAGCAGCCCTGCCAAACCTTGCTGTCAGTCTGAAGGCTTGTTAGCAGCACTGCTCTGCTCCATCTCGGTGTGATTAGCGAGCTTCCAGCCTCCCCGACCACGTGAAGGAGCAAGGGCTAACAAGGTTTAGATTCCACCTTCCGCAAATAAAAGCAGCAGCGTTTTCCCTTCATTTTCGTGGCTGTTGGAGGCTTTTTGTTGTGTTTCCTAGGGGGAAAAAATTGGTGTGGTGGGGAATCTCCCTTCCTGAATGCGCTGACAGTAATAAATGAATCCCATTATTTCCACTGGAATTTTTAACATTCACTGGTGTTTGTGCAAACGCTCCCACCTACACGAGGAGTTGGGTCGGGATTAGATCCTTAGCCAAGCGTGAGAAGTGTCTGTGCAGGCAGAGAGAGCAGCTGCAGATAAATCCACAGAAACACAAACCATCACTGCAAACAGAGGAACACAACCAGCCCGGGATGAGCCACGGGGATGTGAGTTCATCCAGCCCCTGGTGCAGAAATCCTGGACACGTGCAGGAGCTCAGGGCGAGAGCTCAGCAGCTCCCATCAGCACAACCCTCACGTCTCCTGGATTTGCACCCCTCTGATGCAGGCACAGCCACGGGGAAAGGTTCAAACCCTTCCCTCCATATCAGCCTGCCGTGCACAGAGCTCGTTTCGCTAATTAAAATGCTCCCGGTCAAACGCATAGCATCAGCATGAATTATTGCCCACGTGCAAAACGAGGGACTGGAGGTGGGAAAATCCACTGGAGCCTGGCTGGGGGTGCTGGCGCTGCCTCCAAAGGCTGAGCCCCGCCAGCTGTGGGGCAGCCAGGGCCGGGGGACTGTGCCAGGACCCTGCAGCGCTGCGGCGGCTCCTCCCCTGCCCAGTTTTCCCATTCCCGTTCCATCATTAACAATCTCCATCCACCAGCGCCGCGCGGCCCGGCAGCGCTCCGCCTGCGCCTCCCGCCATGGCCCCAAGGGGGCGCTGCGCAGTCACCGCAAACTCCGCAAAATCGGGTTTTTGTTGAAGAAAACCTAAAATCAAATCACCCGCAGATAAACTCGGGCCTTGGTTAACTCCAGCAGCCGCAGTTCAGTCTGACACCTGCGTGTGCCATAGCGGTCCTGCTGCTGAGCTGGGGCTGGAGCACTGGGGGCTGCTGGGTGACATTCCCGGGGCTTTGATGTGACATTCCTGGGGCTTTGATGTGACATTCCCGGGGCTGGGGGGTGACATTCCCGGGGCTGGGGGGTGACATTCCCGGCTCCCCGCTTCGGCCGGGTGTGATCACAAATCCCCCGGGAAGGACAGACCCTCCAGAGCCTCCCGAGGTCACAGAAGAACCCCCAGCTCACAAATCCCTTTGCTGTCACTCCACGGAGGGGATTGTCCCAAAATCCCTGAGTGCCCCAAATCCACCCCAAACACCTCCAGCACCCAGCAGCAAAGCACCCGATTCTCCAGCTGGATGAGCATTTAATGCCTCTCCGACCTCCCCAGCTCCTGGGTTGGACTAAATGTCACTCGAGGCGCAGAGCATCAGCAACCAGCGCAGAGCCTCAAATATCAGCAGAGGTCGGGACTGTCAGCGGGATAATGCCAAGCAGGTTTCGGGAGCACAGGTTGCATTTAGCGAATGTTAATGGCTCGTTTCTGCTCCGGAGGTGAAGCCAGGGGCAAAGGTTGAGCTCCTGCTGCCTGCATCCCGCCGGGAGATCGCTCTTGTTCCCAGCCAGGAGGAAAGTCAGGAATTAAAGAGGTCAAAGCTGTGATGTCTGGGTAAAAAAAGTTGAAAAGGACTTGGGAAAACATGAAAAGTGAACCCCCAACACACACTGTGTCTCCTCCTCCAAAAGCAAAAGCTGTTACAGTTTTTAACTCACCAGCTCGTGCTGTGACGCCCACAAGAACTCGCTGACTGCGCCTTTTGCACTCATTTATTTCAGGAGTTTGGCTGCTGAATGAATGAATGGCTGGGTTTGGGGAGGGGAGGAGGGACAAGGACACGGAAGGAGGAGCAGGGAAGTGTCACAGGATAAAAGGGGACTCTACAGTGGAGGGAGAAGAATGGGGGATTTGATGTGTTCAGTGTATTAAAAGAAAAATACAATAAAGCAGAATTGCATTTGAAGGCACTGCAGCTTTGCTTCTGAGGGGATTCATCAGCATTCCCTGACTTTCCCATTGCCAGTGAAAATTCCAGCCTCTCGCACTTGGCCAACAATTTGCAATTGCAGACTTCGAGTAAATCCTACCCCAAAATTAGGGAAACACCTGCAACGGGAAGGCTTTCCATGTACATGAATTTACCCAGTAAGAGCTGCAGATTATTCAGGTTTTCCCCAGAGAAATTCATGGATCTTTTTGCTGAAATAGTCCCAGATGATCCCAACAGGAATTTGTTTTTAATTTGTAAGAACTGACCCATCACAGGGAGCATGGCTGGTCAAAGATGGAAACAGAGATGGAATCTGCTTCCAGGTTTGTTTGCTTTAATTATAGGTGCAGAAAAGGACTATAAAATGGCAGGGAAGCTGATCAGCAGACGGGTTAGCCTAATTATGGATCATTCCCGTATTATTTTCCCACGTTTATTGTCAATCCCATGGGAACAGCTTCCACAAGGCAGAGGTTCCAGCAGGAAAGGTGGAAATTGTTCTTCCCTTTCAGCACCCTGAGCACTGCCCTGATCCCCTGGTGAGGAGCAGAATGGCAAAGCCCTGCTGACCTTTCCATCCCCTCGGTATCAACATTTAATGATTCTCCCATCCCACCTTAACCACCTTTCAGAGCTGCTCATCCCTCCCAGCCCCAAACAGCCCCCCGAGTGCCTGGGGAGGCAAATCCTGCCTCAGCATCCCATAATGAACGTGGAGAGCTCTCTCCAGCCCGGCGCTGGGGGAGATTGATAAAGATTCTGTTCGCTGTTTTCCCCTTATAAGAACTTAATGAGCCCAAATTGGTGGCTCGTAATCAGGATTGGCCTTTTCATCTCCCCAGGTTTTGTTTACAAAAGCTTATTAGAGCAGAGCTCGGTGATGTGCGGGAGAGCTCCGGGATTGCTTAACGACCCGAGCAGGCTGCACAGGGCTGGGAAAACCAACCAGAAACGGTGATTACAGAAACGTTTCTGGATGTAAACAGAGGCTGCTCCTCCCCACTGCTCCCTGAGCCCCTGAGGCTGCTCCTGGATCTGCGAGGAACCTGCTGGGATGGATCCAGGATCTGCTGGGATGGATCCAGGATCTGCTGGGATCCAGGGATCTGCTGGGATGGATCGAGGGATCCACTGGGATCCAGGATCTGCTGGAATCGATTCAGGGTTGCACTGGGATCCAGGGTTCATGGAATTTCAGTGTGGTTTGGGTGGGAAGGGAAGGAAATCATCCCGTGCCACCCCTAGGGACACCTTCCACTGTCCCAGGCTGCTCCAACCTGGCCTTGGACGCTTCCAGGGATGGGGCAGCCACAGCTTGGAGCGAGTGGTGGGGCTGGGAATCACCTCCCTTTACAATGTATTAATTAGGATGATTAATTTGATTAACTCTTTAATCTGCCCCAGGGCGGAGCTGGCTCCAGCTCGCCGTTCATCCCGAGTGTTTGCTGCTCTCAGATCCCTTCCCTGCAGTCAATCAGCACAAGAGCTGCTCCTCCAAAGCGGGAACTCCCCTTTCAGCTGGATGTGAGCTCCGCACAGCTGGAGCCTGCAGGAACATCTGGAGACAGCTCGGAGCACTCTGCCTGGGAGCCGAGCGGGCTGGCGAGCCTCGCCCATCACTCACCCGGACACTCACCTCGCTCCTTGCTCAGGGATTTATTCCCAAACAGCTCCCAGGACTGAATGTTTGTCTCCAGCCTGAATCCCCTCCTCCTGCAGGGAATCGCTGCAGGAACTTCCACTTTCTTCTCAAACTGAGTTTACCTTGCTGAAAACCGACCCTTCCTTGGTTTTATTTATAGGAATGTCCTCGGGAGCTGCAGGTTGGGCTGAGCCTGGTGAGATAAGGAGCTGGGAAAGATGGAGCAGGTTTGGTCTGCTGTGCTGGAGACCAACAGCTCCTGGAGCTGAAAGGGAACAGGGAGAGCGGCTGGGAGTCCTTTAATACCCAGGAGTGCTCGTTCTGTGTGCACTGGGATTGCTGTCCATGCCAGAGGAATCTGTGGGGCTCTGTTCCTCAGGGTGAGGCTGGAGCAGCAATCCCAGCAGGAGCAGCAATGTTGTTCTGCTTGTGACCAAAACTGGCCGAGCAGGGAAAGCAGCAGGAGCCATCCCTGCAAGTGTTCAAGGGCTTGGAGCAACCTGGGATAGCGGGAGGGGTCCTGGATGGGCTTTTCCCAACTCAAACCAGTCTGGGATCATAAATTCTTCCAGTTCAGGCTGCCTTTCAATATTTATGCACCATATTTTATACTTTGCCCTCAGCCAGGGTTCCTGGGCACTGTCCCCATGGCCCCAAAGTGGAGCTGTGCTGCTCCAGTCCCTGGCGTTTTCTGCTGAAAAATCAATGCAATTATTAATGAAACTACAAAATGGCTTCACCCAGTGTTTTTAACCAGTTTTGACTCGAGACTTGTCAAACTTGGCCAAAACAGAGGTGAGAAATGTAAGTCCAGAGGCCTCATGGTTTGTCCTACTTTTGGCCTGAACACGCCCAGGTGAATTGTGAATTGTGGATTTTGTTCCCCTAATCCGCCAGAAATGAGCATTTCCATGGAGTTGTGCTCAGAGTTCCTCCCTTAATTAGGAGCTATCCCCTGTCTAGACAATAAGTAATGAATGTTCTGTTCCTGCTGAAGTTCCCTGCTGGTGCTGAAATGATTCCTTTCATCTCGCAGGTATGAAAGGCTGCAGGGCGACGCTCAGAGCCAGGGCTGGCTTTGAAGCTGCTCTGACTAAAAACCTGAATTCAGGTGGTGCTGGTGGCCACAGCCTGTGCCACTGCTCTGCACATCCTCCTCGGGTTGTTATCCCACTAAACCCACTGAATGCATTTAGAAACCAGCTCTCAATGGGAAATGCCATTTCCAAACAAATGGCGGGTCGGAAATGACATTAGACAGCAATAGTTTAATGTGATAAATGGATTTCAGGAAGGATCCCACTGGATTCCTTGAGAATCCACGGATCAGCACGGACTGGAGATCACTCACCTGTCCCCAAGGTCAAAGTGTCACCAGGATTTTGAGGAACTCAACTGAACCGTGCTTGTTCTTTATGGTTATTAAAGCAAATTGTAAAGAAAAATAAAATTTTCCATGTGACACCTTTCTGTTTTAATTACTGACTTGGAATTGGCAAATCAACCTCTTTTTCCATGACCTCACAGTCAGTGGTCAAGGAGAACTCCAGGACATCCCTTCCTGTGCTCCTGGCTCGTGGAGGAGGTGCCAACCCAAGGCCATTCAGCCACTGGTAGAGGACGCAGAGGCAAGCAAAAAAAAATTATATAGGCAGTCTTGCTAAATTAGTTTACCTAAAATTGTATGTGTGAGTGATTTTAATCAAAATCTAATTTCCCCTCTTTTTAGAGTAACTGAAATGAGATTTTTCTAATTTACTTTTCGCGGTTCAAGTTTCTCATAATTCTTCTGTGGTCGTGACAGCCCCGCGAAAAGCGTCTGCTGCTACAAAGCATTAAAAAAAATTAGATTTTCAAATTGATGTGCTAAATTAAAAATGTTTAATGTTTCTCATCAAAGGCACAGGAGTGTGCACAGGGCCTTTGGTACAGTTAGAGGCACCAGACTTTTTTCATCTGTTTCTTTAATTCACGTTGCAAGGCAACTCTGCTGTGAAAATTAACAAGCTACAAGCAAAAAGTGTTGTAAAATAGTGTCTTCAGAGAAAGTACCTTTTAATTTCTCCCCCTCCCCGTTGCTGCTCTGACCTTAAGGATGTCACAATAAAAACAGATGCTGTGTTCTGTTTCTCACCAGCTTCAGATGGAATTACACCACATTCCTGCAGAGCCTCTGGGCACTTTTAATTCTCTGGGCTTTGCTTGCTAATTCCCGCGGTTTAGGAGATCACGTTATTTCTGTAAATTGACTTAAAATTATTAATGCAGTTAAATCTGGGCTCCTGATTGCAGCAGCTCTCTGGGATGTGGCTCTGAGCTGGGCTGGAGCCTCTGGGGCTGCTGCTGGCTTGGGGCTGTTGTAGGAGTTCCACTTTCTTCTCAAACTGAGTTTACCTTGCTGAAAATCGAACCTTTTTTGGTTTAATTTATAGGAAGATCCTCGGGAGCTGCAGGTTGGGCTGAGCCTGGTGAAATAAGGAGTTGGGAAAGATGGAGCAGGTTTGGTGATGGGTTTGGGTTTGCAGTGGGGTTTGCTGGGCTCAGAGGGGAAAAGGGAGAAGATCCTCGAGGAAATGGAGAAGATCCTTGAGGAAATGGAAAATATAATTGAGGAAATGGAGAAGATCATTGAGTAAATGAAGAAGATCCTCAAGGAAATGGAGAAGGTCCTTGAGGAAATTGAGAAGATAATTCAGGAAATGGAGAATATTGAGTAAATGGAGAAGATCCTCGAGGAAATGGAAAAGGTCCTTGAGGAAATGAGTTTCAGGACTTTCCCCCATAAATCCAGAGCTCCTCTGTTCTCCAGAGCTGTTTCCAGGGAAGTTGACCCAGCCCAAGCAGGGACAGCAGGAAAATGTGCCAGGAAGAGAGGAAGAGGAGGAGGAAGAGAGCAAGCCCAGGATCAATGCCCTCTGTCAAACAAAAACCATGGGGGTCACGTTCAGTGCTGGCAGTTTCAGAATAAGCAATGCTGACATTCAAAACTGCACCTGAAGATAATTTGAAAGGTGTAGAGGCAGAAAATGAATCCCTGTAAAATACTGTCTGGCAAATTAAAAGACATAATTGATTCTATTAGCTAATTTTCAAAAATTAAGTGTTGCTAATTGCCCGAGATGGTGTTTATTTGATGCAGCCACTGTGCCTAACCTGCTGAGCTAAGTTTGCATTGTTGACAGACAAAGTTCTCAATGTTTTCCATTCTCTCTGGCCAGGGTTTGTGTCCAGGAGACAGAAGAGGCACCAGGACATCCCTGGGCTTCCCAATGCAATTCCTGTGTGCAGCTGGATTTGTCTGTGTGCAGAGATGGCAACAGCTTCACACAGCCTGAAACTTCTGGAGAATCCCAAAAGGGGATTAATCTGAGCCAGAGCTGCGTGGTGACACCACAGACATCACAGGTACCCCAAACAAACACCACAGACACCACAGGTACCCCAAACAAACACCACAGACACCACAGACATCACAGATACCCCAAACAAACACCACAGACACCACAAACACCACAAACACCCCAAACAAACACCACAAACACCACAAACACCACAGACACCACAAACAAACACCATAAACAAACACCACAAACATCACAAACACCCCAAACACCACAAACACCCCAAACAAACACCACAAACATCACAAACACCACAGACACCACAGACACCACAAATATCACAAACACCACAAACAAACACCACAGACACCACAAATGCCACAAACAAACACCACAAACATCACAAACACCACAAACACCACAAACACAGCCTGCTCCTGCAGCTCTGAACCTCTCTCTCCAAACCCAGCTCAGGAGCTGCTCTCCAAAGACACTTCACAAACAAAGCTGGGATCAGAGCATTTCAACATTCCATGATTTTCTGTCTTCTGTGCATTGGGAAGAACCAAATTCAGTTTTGCTTTGCACCACCCTGACGTGTTGGTCACATTTCCAATGCCAGGCTCGGAAATACAAAACCCACAAATGGTCTGAGCTTCACCTGGAGCAGGAGGTTTCACTCACCCCAAAACCATAAGGAATTTCTCCACCCATTTTGCTTTATTCCAGCACAGATAATGCTTTCCAAGCTGGATTCATTAATTAATAATACCTCGAGCTGGTTTCATTGAGTGTGAGAGGTAAAGGAAGAAAGGGAAACAAATTCCTGGAGGCTCCACATGGAACTGGATCTGCTCCCGTGGAGAACTTCCCAGGGAAAAGGATTTCCTGCCTGCCTTGGCCACCCAGGAGCTCCCAGAGCCCAGAAACCAATCGCTGACATGTGAGAAGAAGTATGGATTAAGTTTAGAACAGTGTTTAGAGCACCAGGGGATGAATTATCCTAATTGGTGTATTAGTCTCAGTTACACAGAGTAATCACCACAGGCTGCCTCTGTTTTCATTAGAAATTTAATTAAGTTTATCAATGTTTAGCTCCTTTGGCCTTGTTTTCCACCACCTTCCCCAGGCTTTTCCTTGTTTAATCAATATTTTTAGTGAGATGGGAGGGCAATGTTTTTCCAGTGCACCCTGGTTTTCATTTTCCATTTTTTTTCCCTCTTGACACAAATGTGTATGAAGCAGAGGAAGTGAGGAATTCACTCCCACCCCCTGCCACTTCCCTGAGAGAGAACATGGAGGTTTCAAGAGGGAAATCAACACCAGGAATGGGCAATCTGTGGCCCTGGAATGAATTCACCAGGAATGAATTTGTGGCCCTGCTTTGTCTTTGATTTGTCTTTTCATTTGTCTTTTCATTTGTCTTTTTATTTGTCTTTCACACCTCTCCCTGCCCTCAGCTGCTTTAATCTCTGGTTTCATGTGACCTGCTGACGTTAATAACGATGGGGAAGATAATGAAGATCATTTGCTTGGAATGGGATTAAAAACTGCTCAGTTTGATTAAAAGACAGCAAGAGAAGCTCTGTTATCAAACAGGCAGATGGTTCCAAATTACAGCTGCACTGTCGAGGTTAACTTGTACATTCTCAGGAACAATTTGACATCAGGAGCTCAGAGCAGCATTGGGGGATTTTCCATTCCACAACCCCAAAAACAAGTCTAAAGCTGATACAATGCAGGTAAAGCCCCTCTGCCCTCAGACATTCCTTATCTGCACTGCTGGACTCAAATGAAGTTTTCTTTCTCCATTAACACCTGCAGAAGTCACCAAACCCTTCTGCACCACACTCTGGACATTTCTGATCATATTTGTTCAACTTCAAGGCCCTGGAGCCCCCCAAAAAAACATTAAACCCAAGAATCAGAAATTTATGGGCAGTTTGATGCCCCCAAATAAACCATGAAACCCAAAAATCAGAAATTTATGGGCAGTTTGATGCCAGGCAATGATTCCTGGGGTGCTCAGGAGCCAAGCAGCTCCCCCTGAGTGCCAAACCCCAATGTCCAGCCCCTGCTTGGGGTCACTCTGCCACCCCAACACCACAGCTCTTTCTGTCCTTTCCCAATGTTGTGGCAATTTAGCAATCTATTGACTTCAGGATGTTTTCTTTCATAAACACACAGCCTGCTGGATGCATAATTCACCCTCACACATAAACTGGGAGCTGTTTGCTTCAGCAACAGCTATAATTTAAGCCTAACCTCAGCACAAAGCCTTTCTGTGCCATCTCCCTGCAAAGTGTCATTTAGGCTGGGGAGGCAATTCTCCCTCCCTGCCATCCTAATAGAGCAGCTTGTTTGCTAAATCATCACCCCAGAGCTCTGCTTTGTGCAGATCTGGGGGGGTTTCGTCCTCCCCCCGTGTTCTCCTCCTCCCTGCCACACATTAAAGTTGCCAGGCTAAATGAGCACTCTTTGGGAAGCTATTACTGCCATGTAGTTCTCATTTGGAAATGTCACAATAAAGCAATGTTCTTTGATGCCGAGCAGCACAACAGGTTACAGCACGAGGGAAACAGCAAGTGAGATAAAATGATACATTAGAGGGGTCTAGAGGGCAAGAAAATTACACTTTTTACAGCCTGAGGGATTTTTTTTTTTTTTTTTTCCCCTGGCCTGTTTTCTGTGCCCTCTTGGCTCTGGAGGGAAAGCAGAGCACAAAAAGGGAGCCAATGGTGGGAAGTTTTGCTCCTTGCCCAGGTGTGCTGAGCCTTGCTGAGGAGCAGCTGAGGGCAATTAAAAATCAGAGCAGAACAGAGCAGAGCAGCCCCGGTTGGGCACTGAGGGTCACCCCTTGGGCTCTGCCTAAAAACCCTCCCTGAACCCCAAATTTTGGAGATTTGACCCCAGGGAGTGAAGGTGGAGGTGAGGAGGAGCAGGGAGCACCACCAGGATCATCCCAACACAGCCAGGGGGCTGGAGAAGAGCAGCAGAAGGTAGGAGCCTCTTGGAGGAGATTTTGTAACACTGTCCTGGTCAGCAGAGAGTCATGAAGGAGATTTTGGGTGGGGAGAAGGAGTCAGAGGGGTTGGGTGATGGTCATGAAGGAGATTTTGGGTGGGGAGAAGGAGTCAGAGGGGTTGGGTGATGGTCATGAAGGAGATTTGGGTGGGCAGAAGGAGTCAGAGAGGTTGGGTGATGGTCTCTGCTGGTAAAAGAAGTAAGTTGTGACAGAAATAATGGTTTAAAAGCTGGGTCCTGCTTGGGAGCTCCAATGTGTGAGTGTTTGATGGAAATGAGGAATGTTCTCCATGTGGTTTTGGGGTTGGTTTGGCCCTGGAGCTCTTGGGGTGCTCCATGAGCCCAAGAGGCTCTCAGGGATGGCTCTGACTCCAAACCTTTGTTCTCCTCCTGGGGAGGGAAGGAACAATCCCTCCCTGCTCCCCTTCCAGAAGGTTCTGCTGCCTCAGTTTCCATCCCTGAGCAGCTCCCAGCAGCACAGCCTTGCAGGAGGAGTGAGAGGCAGTGAACCCCCAGGAGCAGCCCTGGCAGTCTGCTGTCAACACAAAGGTTGTGCCTCTCAAAGGCTGCAGCTCGGGGCTCTGAGCTCCTCCTCTGCCTGAGCTGACTGCAAGCTTGTTGTGCCAAACACGGCAGGAAGATGCTGCTTTCCCCTGTCCTGGGAATAGCGAGGATTGTAAGAGCTCATTTCTCTATCTGGTATTTCCTGACCTTTCTAGCCTCCTCTGTATGAACAGCAAAGATCAAGCTAGAGCCGTGGAGGAGCTCTCAGACGAGCAGGTTTTTTAGTCGAAAAATCCTGTCACATCTGAGCTTTATCTCCTGCTTTAATGTGGTTCCAACCTCGGCTGTGTCACTTTGATTTTTACCTGTCTCTTTTTGTTTGTTTTGCTCGTCCTAATTGACCCGGAGCCTGTAGCAGCTCTTTAAAGGAGGAAAAAAGGGTTGGAGAATTTCTGAGTTTTGCCACTTCAGCCTGTGAAGAGGTGATTTGGAACAACAAAAGCTGCAGCAGAGTTTACTGGGGAAGGACTTTCCTGGCTGTGGAAATCTGCTGTTCTGATGGGAAGGGAACTCTGCAGTGAGAACCCAAAAGCCCTGAAAGGGAGGGAAGGCCTGAGTGTAGTTTCATGTTATTAACTGATATTTATGGGTTTTATCTGCATGGTTTCCTTTCTGCTGGAAAACCTTCTAAATCCCCGTGGGGCACAGGGAAGAGCCCAGAATGGCTCTGCCAAGGTGTGAGAGCAACAGGAGCTGAGGAATTTCGGAATTTCATTTCTGAGGGTGAGGTTTGCACACCTGGAGTGTGTCTGGTGCTGAAATCAGAGATTAACTTCTCCCTGGATGGCTGACTTTGAGCTGACAGAGTCTGGAGATTGGTTTTAGTTGTTTTTGGGTGTCAGAGGTGCAGCCAGGGGATGTGAAGGCAGCGTTTCCCAAAGCCCAGTGCTAATTACAGCCCAGTGCTAATTGCAGCCCCCCGGGGTTGCTAGGAAACCTTCCCTCTGATGAGTGCCCAGCAGGCAGGCTGGGTGCTGATATCAGAGATGTGCTGAGGGATTTGCTCTGTCCTGCCCATCCTCTCCTGCCTGTGGTTTGTTGGTCTCCATGAAGCTTTGGAGACAATCCTTGCTCTCCTGAGTGTCCTGCAGGTGCCACAAGGCTGGGCAGGACTGTCTTTTGCCACATCTGTTTTGTGAAAAAGGAGGTTGTGCTGACAACTCGCCAATTAAATTGCATCAGTAAATAATTATTGATCCTGCCTGAAACCTGTGGGGGTTTGAACAACCTGTATTTCTTCTGGGGAGCCATAAGGAAAGGGGATTTTTTATTCCCAACAGCAGTGGAGTGTGGCTTGCCTTGCTGGGAGCCAACCAGCTCTGATTGCCCTTGCAGGGTGGGAGGGTGAGGAGCCTTGGCTGTGCTGATCCCGAGCTCCTGGGCAGGAGGGGACAGCATGGGGACAGCTCAGGGACATCTCAGACACTCCTGAGCAGCAGCTGGGTTATTGATGAGCTGACCCTGCTGCCCTGCCTCACAGCACTGCCCTGCCTGCGCTGGGGACAGGGCAGGAATCACATCAATTCCGTGTTCAGCTGGCGCAGTTATCTCCTTGGCTTTGTTTTCGTGTCACTTTGTTAATTACCCGAAGAGCTTTGCTGATGGTTGTCATTACAGGCAATTTTATGCTTTCAGGCGCTGCAGACAAGAACTCTGTAAACAAAAGCTGAAGAGGCTGGGGCTGTTTGTCCCTAGCCTGGTGTGGCACCAGGGCTGTGTCCCTGGGCAGTGAGTCCCCTCGGGGAGGAGGGGACACTGGGACATTGCCAGCAGGTGGCAGAGGGATGGAGATGCTCCAGGAGGTGTTGGAAGCTGATCTGAATCCTGCAGTTCCCTTCTGTGCCTGGAGAACTCTCACTCTGCAGTGACTCAGCCCAGTGCTCAGCACAGCTCTCTGTGTAGCAATAAACACCTCCTGGGTCCTGTTTGCCTCTCCCCTCTGGAAACCATGGCTTTTCTGAGCAACTGACCACAGGAACTCCTTGTTCTGAATCTGTCCTGGGGCATCAAAACTCCCTGCTGGTGCTGTGGGTGAAGCTGCCAGGGGAAATGCAGTTTGGGATTTGCCCTGGGAGGTGCTGGATGTGGATCCCTTCTGTCCCCACAGGGAAATCCTGCCGAGCTCTGCAGCACCCAGGGGGGTTAGCAGCAAATAAAGGGAATTTCTACTCAAACAAACTCGGCAGGATCCATCCCTGGCTCTGAACAGCCCAGGGATGATGAACATGGAAGGCAGGAGAACCCCTAGGCTGGGATCTTTGGGGAAGGGCTGTGCCTGGGCTTTGGGAGCCACAGTCCCACACTCTGTTTTTGTGGAAATCCCCACTGGAATTCTGATTCTCCCCTTGGTTACACCCCACTGCATCAGTCTGAGGGGAAAAATTATTTACAGTCAATTTAAGAGGTTTTCTTAATGCATCCAGAGAGGTGCAAAATAACTTTGGACTAACTAGAAATCAATTCCTGCCTGTCAGGAGATCAAAACTCCACCTGTGCTCTCTGCCTGGCACCACTCAGTGTGTGTGGGGTTTGGGACCTGCTGGTTAGTGACAGTTAGGGGGAATTGGAGGGATTTGGACTGGGATGCTGAGGGGTTTGTGTGATGTCATTGCTCACACAAGGAGGTGACAGGGAGTGTTCTGGGGACAGCAGAGCTCTGAGCACCATGGCAGGGCTCTGCTCTGCCCCAGCCACACAGGTTGTTCACTCCTGGTTTGTTCTCCAAGGAGCTTTGGGGATGAAAAAGGCTCAGCTGCCCAGTCCTGAAACTCAGATCCTGATCACTCCTAAAAGCTCAGATGGATCTGAAATGCTCTGACTTCAATGCTGGAGTGAATTTTGTAATGGTAATTCCTTTTTATTTTAAAAGCCTTTTGTGTGTTAAAGTGGAATAAAACCACTTAAAGTTTCCTTTTTGTTTTTTTCCCTTTTCAAACCCATGCCAATGAGCTTTCTGATGGAAGAGGCTCAGTGCTGTGAACAGAGCATCCCACCAGGTCCACATGGGGGATCTGACATCCTTTCAGCCCCTGACCCAGCTGGAACCACCGAGAGCCTCTTTATTCTGCCTCTAAACAGCTCTCACAGACTCCTTTAGATTGCCACTGAATCACTGCCCTTCAGTGTAGCCCTGATTTGTTCCCAGCTCCCCAAAGGAAAAGCTTCTGGAAGCCCCCTAATTGCCCTGCCAGGCCGGGCCTGAATTCCATTCTTGTTTCATTTGCATTTTGGGTTTTTCTGGGAAACCCAGGCAGGGTTGCTCTGCTGGAGCTGCTGGAACTCCTCTGCCCTCTCCTCCAATCACTCGTGGCACAATGGAAGTGAAATCTCAACTTCATTTTCCTGAAATTGCCCATCACGGTGCAGGACGTGGCCTCTTCACTTTTGTATTTCCTGAGATCACTGAAAAATCTTTTCAGCCACAATTACAGAGAGGAGAAGGTTTTATTTAGCTGGAAATTTAAAGTATTTCATTAAGATTTTAGTTTTGTCTTTATCTCTGCCCAGCATCAAGCACTAATTGCTGACTGTTGGTCATTATGAGTGATTTATCAATGATGATTTTCTCTAAATTTTTTGGGTTTTTTCAGCAGAGTTGGGGTTTTGTTCAGGAGAAGGGAAAAGCCTCACTGAGGAGTTTTGTTTAGCTACACAAAAATATTGTGGATTTCTGTAGCTGGGAGCTGAACTGACATGTTGCCTTGTTCTCCCTGGCCTTGGAAAGGATCCTGCTGGAATCCCAACTCACTGGTGATTGACACTAATTGTTCCCAGGGAATTCCATGGAGAATTCTCGGAGGAGATGGAAGGTGCAGCCAGGAGCAGCCAATCCTGCAGCAGCCACTGCTGGGCCTTTCTCACAAAAGGTCACAGTCATTTCTGGTGACTTTTGATTTTTAATGGTGTTTACTGTTGATAAAAGCATCCCCCAGATGAATTTAATAAAGATGAGTCAATCCTCTGGGGGTTGCTGAGGTGGAAGGATGAGTGTTCCAGGCTGGAGGGGTCTGGCTGATTTCCTCATGCCTTTAAAATCCTTTTTGTGCTCCTCAGCTCCTGCTGGGCCTTGGCAGCTCCAGTGTTGTCCTTGCTTTGGTGGAAACATCTCCTTGTGCCCCTGGAGACCCAAATTCTCTCCTTTTTCTAACAAAATTCTCCTAATGAACTCCTTTTCCTCCAATTTCTAACAATTTCCATTCCCAATTTCAGAGCTGCAGCTCTGCCTGAGGAAGGAGCAGTGGGAAAATTTCCTTTGGCATTATTAAGACCCCACTGACACATAAATTCCCCCATTTTGACCTCTTTTAAGGCTGTTTTCCACCCTGAGGCTGTGTCTCGTGCCCAGCTGAATGGTTCCAATGGCTGATCAATAATTCCAGAGGTGTGAGTGTGCACAGACATCCAGGGAATGGGGGAAAACCTGGATTCCCAGTCCCAGCACTGAAATCAGCCAAACCACCATGATTTACCCAGCCCTGTGTGCAGCCAGACAGACTGAGAGTCATTTGGATAAAAGGAGAAGCACAGTTCGGGCTGAGGTTGGGGAATTCAGATAAATCCAGGGCAGGCTGACCACTGTGCTGGGGCAGAGCAAACCCAGCAATACCAGCAGCTGCCATGATAAATCTGCTGCTCGTTGCTTACAGCTCCAGGCTGACTGAAAATCAACTCCTATTAGCTCCAGATTAGGGCATTGCTGCTCCTGGATTTGATTACTGGGATGGATCTGTTGGAAATCTGCATTTCCACATAGACTGAGCTCTTCTCACAGCCTTCCTGAGCAGGCAGAGGAGCTCAGGGTGGCTGTTTGGCAAGGAAAAGCTGCAGCACAGGCCTGTGATTCTGTGAATTGGGAGGGGAAATGGTTTGGAATGAACCTGCCAGGTGTTGATTTGCAACTGCAGAGTCTTGCTTGGGTTGGATTAACGATTGGCTTTTTAATGGGAAATGAGGCTTGTTAGCTCAGCCCCAGCTCTGGGTGAGTGAGGGGATGTGTGGGACAATTCTGCTGCAGAGGAGGAGAAACTGAGGCACAAATGTGGGTTTTTTAGCCTTTTTTTTAGCCTCTCCAATCTCCCTGTAAGTTTCCATAGCTGGGGATTCCCAAGTTCTGCTCCCTCTCTGGTTCACCTCCCGGGAGATCAGGGATGTCCCAGGGGCAGATGGAGTTTTCCTGCAGCTCTGGCATCAGGCTGGAGGATGTAAAATCCCTCTGTAGGCACGGGGAGGAAAAGCAATTTAATCTGCAGTCCAACAGGCTGCATAATAAAGAGCTACAGGTGCATAACCTGCTCACCCTGAGCGCTGCCTGCTCCCCAGGCTGCACAGCAACAGGGCCTGGCTCTGCTCCCTTGAATTATTGCTGCTCTGACAGACTGCAGGCAATAAACAGGCTCAGGTATATCACATTACATCCACCTCTTGCTACACAGAGTGGGAAATGTTATTTCCCCTCCTGCTATTCCTGGCTCACGCTGGGCTGCTGCAAAATGGCTTTGATTTGATGCTGTTGTCAGCTTGGCCCAGGTCAGGGGAGACTGAAAGTGCTTCCCTTGTGCCAGTTGTTCTGTGATTGATGGGGAGGGTTTGGGGCTGATCTGTGACAGGGAGGGTTTGGGGGCTGATCTGTGACAGGGAGGGTTTGGGGGCTGATCTGTGACAGGGAGGGTTTGGGGGCTGATCTGTGACAGGGAGGGTTTGGGGGCTGATCTGTGACGGGAAGGGTTTGGGGCTGATCTGTAATGGGGAGGGTTTGGGGGCTGATCTCTGATGGGAAGGGTTTGGGGCTGATCTGTGACGGGAAGGGTTTGGGGCTGATCTGTAATGGGGAGGGTTTGGGGCTGATCTCTGATGGGGAGGGTTTGGGGGCTGATCTCTGATGGGGAGGGTTTGGGGGCTGATCTCTGATGGGGAGGGTTTGGGGGCTGATCTCTGGTGGGGAGGGTTTGGGGGCTGATCTCTGGTGGGAAGGGTTTGGGGGCTGATTTTTGGGAAGGGTGTCCATGCTGTCAGAAGCAGCAGTGGGACAGAAATTTGGTGTTCTGCACACTCTCTCTCCCAGCTGGGTCAGTGATGTCAGGAGGGGTTCTGGGGCACAGATTTGGTGCCACTCTGTGTTGTCACAGCTCTGCTCAGCGTTCTGCTGCTTCCGTGGAAACTGAATTCCAAAAAAGTTCCAAAATCAAAGCTCCTGCACTTGGTTTTCCCTTGGGCTGGAGCAGACTCGTGCAATCTCCACATTTCCTGGAGTTTCCCCTCCTCTCCCACCTCTGGAAGGAGCTGTGCTCAGGGCTGGACACAGAGAGCTCTGAGCAGGGCCAATGTCAGTAATTATCCAGCCTGATTCCCCTGGTAATTAGCTGATTTGTGAGCTCAGCCTCAAGTGTGAAGATGCAGCAATGTTTGCCCTGACAGCTTTCCAGGCCACAGAAACCTGTAAGGGCATCCTGCTCACCCTCCTGGCTTGGCCTTTATCACACAGAATGGCTCTGGACAAGGAGGGATATTTATTAGGGCAATTCAGACTGGGTCAGGGAGCAGCTGAATCCTTCTGCCAGGGGACTGGGAGAGAGGAATTGTCACTGCTGGCTGATGAACCCCAAACTGGAGCTCACTGGGGTTTCCTTCCTGGCTCTCCCCTGGTGCAAATGTCATCTTTTTGGCACAGCATCTCTTCTCTCTGGCTGTTTTTCTCCTCAGTTCCAGCACCCTTCACTGCAGGCTCAGCCCCAGGCTGGCTCAGTGTTTTTTATTCAGCTCTGGGCTCAAATGTTCCATCTCCCCTGTGCTTTGAGCCAGGGCTGGAGGTGTCACTGGAATATTTCCTCTGCGGGGCTCAGAGCTGACTGAGGGTTGATTTCTTTGTGCTGCTGGAGCAGCTTTAGCTGCACTCAGGGAGGGTTCCTGGCAGAAACTGGACAGGCGTTTTAGGGGATGAAATGGATGCTGCTGGTTTATTGCAGCTGCATCCCCACAGGCCTGGCTGGGAGGGAAAAGCAGCTCAGACACAGCTCAGGGTTCACTGATGGCTCTGAGCACTTCCCTCCTCCTTTAACCTTCTCCAAGTGCTTGATGGAGAGGAAAAATGTTAAGCCCAGGAGGAAAAAAACCTCCCTGTGCACTCCAAGAGTGTCCACAGCCAGAAGTGGTGATGGCAGGAATTCATCAAGCTGAGGTGGTAATTAAAACTTCCTCCTTGGCAATTGAGCGGCAGCTGTTGAAATTGAAATTATTGCCTCCTGGGGAGAGGGAGCTGGCAGGGTTTGCAGACCAAAGCAATCCTTCTGGGATTCTGAGACAAACCTGCTCCTCCTGAAGGATCCATTGCAGTTCTTCCCTTGCAGCATCTCTAGGACAGCAAACTCCAACTCTCCTCCCAGCTGCTCTCCTGCACTTAATGTTCCAGGAGCAAAAGACACTGAATTTCCAAACTATCATACAGGACTGCATGGAAAATCAGGGGGGTCACACTAAAAAAAATTAGCTGAGTTTCATTTTTTTTTTTCCTGAGAACTTCAAACTCCTGCAGAACTCAAGCTGCTCCATGGTGGGTTGGTGCAGAGCAGGATGAAGTCACTGCAGCCCAGAGCTGTTGCTGCTGCTTCCCACCAGGGCTGCTCAGCTCCCCCTTCCTCTGCCCAGGAATGTTTTCCTGATCCCATTTTCCCTGTAAGAAACACTAATTGAAATTCATGCTCGCATGTCTTATGAACTATGAGTCAGAGGAATAAAAGCACTTAATCACTTAATAAAATTATTGCCTCTCCAAGCATGAAAGGAGGGTGGGGGAAGGGGGAGCTGGAGCTGTTTCATGGCAATTGCTGCAAAAACAACTCTGTCAGCTTCTTGGTGGGATGAGCAGCTCAGGGTCCTGGTTTGTCCTGGTTTGTCCAGGGGGACTGAATGTCCCCAGAGCCACCAGGGTCCCCTTCCTGAGAGGGAAGAGAGCTCTGCTCCCTTGGTCACTTCACCTGCCCCAGGTGACAGCAGGACACACCTGGGTGCTTTCAGCCACTCAGTGGTGGCATCTCCTGAAAATAAACCCCAAATAAACCCCAAATTCCAGCCCAGTTCCTGTTCTGGGTCCTGCAGCCCCTCTGCTCTGAGCCTTTCCCTGTCTGTGTGATGAACACTCCCTGAATTGATTCCTGTCAATTAGAGAGGCTCTGAAGAGCCTCGAGACTCCTCCAGATGAAAAGCCATGGAAAGAAAAAAAAAACACCACAAAACATTAATTATTTATCTCTGGTGTCATTATTGTATTGGGTTTAAATTACTACTTCAAAATCATTTCTCATTACAGTGTGCTGTCATCTCTGCAGACACAAAGAACTTTCCTTCTCTAATATCTGCTGTACATCAGCTACTCGGGATTTATTAGGGAAGAGGCTCCTCTCCCCTCCTCCCATCCCTCCCAGTAGCCAACTGGATTAGTTTGGACTAAATTAAATAGTCTCCAAAAAAAAGCTAAAAAGAAAAGAAGCGAATCGATACAGAATAAGAAATTAAAAATCACTTCATTGAATTTATTTTAATCTGCAAAGTTGTAAAGTGCTTAAACTGCAGATCCCACACTCTGAAGCAATCCAGGGGGATTCCCAGTATGAATTTGGAGTGCAGAGTTTTGTTCTGCACAGGAAATGGAGTTTATTTTGTTCCAGACTGGTTGGGAATGGAGGGGGATTTACACCAGGAGTGTTTGTCCTGTTATTATTTATTATTTCTGGTTTTATTATTATTATTCCTGTTATTTATTTATTATTTCTCCTTTTTCTTAGCTATTTCAGTGTGAACTCTTTAGGATCCCCCAGGTGCTCAGAGGGCCAAACCCCTTTTCAAGGCACAGGAGCATCAATGGTTTTAATTCCTGACCCTTTGGAGATCATTTAGGGGAAGGTTTTGGTTTCACCTGCTGCTCTGTGGGGTCTCTGGGGACACCAGGTGATCTCCAGGCACAGACCTGTGCTTTGGGCCAATCTAGATCTGGGTAATTTGAATTTATCTTTGAAGTGTTGTGATTCCTCAAACCTGTGCTTTGCCTCCAATCTGATTTAACACTCAGGTTTAGTTCAGATAATTCTCAATTCCTCTTCCCAAGCCAGCCTGGACCTGCTGAGGTTCTGCAGGACTCTGAGCTAGGTGTCTGGTACTGAATGAAAAATGTGTCAAGTTTGCTTTGGAAATAATTCCCTAAAACTGGAATTTGTCCTGTGTGTTCTTTGCCCTGCCCTGGCATCCCTAAATCCCCAATTTGTGCTGTTTTTACAGGAAAAACGCCTTAGACCCCAACCTGAGGTTTCTTTCCCCAAACTGCAGCTGGGGAGCCTGAGCTATTTGCATCCTAGTTAAGATGTTTATGGATTTGTGCATAATTTAGAACCAGTTATTTTATATTCAGGGCAATCTTTTTCAACCGTTGAGAATGAATTGCAAAATTTAAAAAAAAAAAGAAAAGAAAACGAAGTAACTTACAAGGGGAAAATAAGTCTGGGTTTGAGTGGGAAAGCAGAAAGTAAATAATGAGGATTATGCCAGAGCCTGGGGATAGAAATGTAATAAAATGCTGAATTGAGACACAAACAAACTGTAGACATAAGTTGGATTGGAGCTCAGATTTGGCCACTTAATATTTATGTGAGAGCAGGCCGATCAAAGCAGCAGAGATGGCTGTTTAGATGTTGCATCTCCGGGTGTCTGGGAAGACAGATATTAGAAAAGTGCCTGTGGAGATGTCTGTCCTTATCAGATGACCTGGGCACAGAAGGAATTTCAAAGCTCTGCAGACAAAGAAACTGTTCTTGCAGCACAGTTGTGGTCTCAGGGTGATTTTGTGGATTCCTCTCAGTGCAGAGAAGGGCAGCAGTGGGGCAGCCCAAAATAATCCCAAGGATTTTGGAGTTTGGTGTCACATTCCAGCTTCTGGTGTCCCCAGGCTGGGGGTTTGATCCTTGGGGACCAAATCCCTCTGCTGCTGTGGGAATTGTCCTTTCCCTGCAGAATGCTTCAGCTGTGGGGTCAAACAGCCCAGGCTGGAGTGGCTTTGGATGTGGCAGATGTGGGACATGGCTGGTCCCTGTCACCCCAGGGTGTACAAACAACCCTGGAGCTGCAGGGCAGGAGAGATGTGACAGAGCTGGGTGATGGCAGTGCTCTGTGCTCACACTGCTGCTGGGGCTTTGGCTTTGTCCCTCCCTGGATGCTCCAGTGCCACCCCTCGGTGCCACCCCTCAGTGCCACCCCTCAGCTGTGCCAAACGTCCCTCTGATTCAGCATCACCTGCTCTGACACAGTCAGAACCCAAAAATCTGTGTTTCCTCTTCTCTCCTCATCACTTGCCTGAGGATGAGGAGTCAGGCTGGAGCCTGGAAAATAAAAAACCTGGTGGAGATTTCAAGGCTGAAGAAAGCAAATGAAATGGGTTTTTTCCTGGGTTTTATGGGCTCTGTTAAATTATGAGAGCGTATTGGAAGCACTGAGTTATTTCACCTCACTGGAAATTCCCTGTGCTCTGGACTTCCTGCATTTAAATGTACATCTGGATAAAATGTGGTCACTGGAAAAGCTGCTCTTCTCCTGTACCTTTGCAGCAGTGTCAGTTTGGCATTGCAAGTCTTTTGCCCTTCACAAGGTTTATTCCCTGCAATGGACAGTGGCAGAGGAGGGAAAATATTTTTATTTTCCCACCAAGCTTCCAAATTTAGGTGCTTTTTTTTGGGTGAAAACTGCAAGCAATTAAATTCCCAGCTTAGCCGTTTCCCAGAAGATCTTGACATGTGTTCCTTAACCATGGGCTTTGAGCCATAAGTAGAACAAATGTGAGGCTAATCCCAATTAACGTGTGCAAACAGAAGCCTTAAAACACCTTAAAAACTCTGCTTAAAATGCCCTTTTCTCCCTCCTCGTGTGCTGCAGCAAAACCAGCCCTGCCTGCTGCTCTGGCTGGCGCTGGGAGCTGTGGAGTTTCACAGAATAAAACCAGCACAAGGCAAGTGGTCAGACACAATTTCTGAGCCGAGGAGAGGCAGCCTGTCAAATTAACAGCAGTGGGACAGGAGACTGGAAAATCAATCAATCCTCCCCAGCCAGCCAGAGATTGCTGGAAGAAACACAGATTTGTGTAAATACATTTTGAGGGGGGTCAGAATTTTTTTTTTTTGCTTCTTCCATGTGTCTGTCTGGTCTCAAGCTGTTCTCCACTCTGAAGAAACATTGATTTTTCCGTTCCGGCTGATTTTTAGCTGAAAGGCCCAGCTTTGCTGGACTTGGCCTCGTGCAAAATTTTCTGCCACAAGCTGTGAGTTTGGGCTGTGAGCAGAGCTTTAATTACCACCAATCCCACGCAGTCTGTAGGTTTGACAGGAATATCTCAGGAGCTGTTTTCCAGGCCATTGCTGCTGATGGTCTCTGCAGCCTGGAATCTCAGCGTTGATAAATAAACAGAGTATTTTAAACCAAAGATTGCTTTCCCCCCCCCAAAATAGTGTTGATTTATCAGTTCTGGAGCTGGGATTGTGCACTGGGAGCTCCAAAACCGCCAGGCTGTGGCTCCCTGGATGGGCTGTCTGGGAGATGAACGAGTGTTGGAGGGAATTTTCTGCGATGGGAGAAGCAAATGCAGGGCTAAAAATAGGTCGTTGTGAAGGCTGAGGGGACAAGGAGTGACAAGAGGCTGCCAGGGAGGTGAATTCTGATGGAGCAGCAACAGCTGAGTGACAAAAGTGCCTGGGGAGTGCTTTGCACAGTCCTGCCCAGCCTGCTGAGTGCTAAACACCAGCAGTGATTGGGCTGAATTGGTCCCTGGAGAGGCTCTAATGAGAGGCAATGGGGACTGGATTTTGGAAGCAATTAGCCTGAAAAGTCTCCAGTTTCTTTTCCTGAGCTCAGCAGTGAGGGAGAGGAGTTCAGCTGGTAATGGGCTGGGTGATGCTGCTGCTGCCAGGGGATCGCTGGGATCTCAAATGGCCTTTTGAAAGCCTCACATTCAAATCAGGTTTTAAAAGCCTGAGATTCAAGGGTGGAAGGGGAGAGGAAAGGTTTCTCAGCTTGTGGTACATTGGAATAAGGGAGTTTTGGGGGAAAGGAGGTGCCCTGGGTGCTCATCCCAAAGTGTTTTTTGGTAAAAGAGAGTTTGAGGTCCCTTCTCACAAAAATTATTATAACCCAGCTGCTGGAGAGTTGTCCTTTGAGATCAGACCTTCCAAATTAGCAAGAAAAGCTGAGCAGTGTTTGGGAATTTTGGACAGACTCATTCAGAAAAACTGCAGAAACTTTTTGGGAAATGTCTCGTTTCAGCAAAGCTCCAGCTTTTTGCTGTTCATGGTTTGGAAGGTGAATTTCCATCAGGCTTGCAGCAGCCTGGACCCCAAGCTGCTGGAGCAGAGCTGTGTGCAGGGATTTGAGCAGCTGAACATGAGATAATTCAGACTTCCCTTGCTGGCTGTCCTTCCATTGCTTTTAGCAGAACAACTCACTTTTTACTTGTAGGGAAAATCTTGAAAACGTGAATTAATTGTGCCTTTAAACCGAAATGAGGAGGAAGATTGACAAAAAGCACTGGTGGAGTTTTGCCTGTTGTCACAGAGCTGTTTCTCCTCGTGGCCTGTCCTGGTCTCAGCTTTCCCATCTGTTCAGTGGTGCCTATAATTAGCCTGTCTTTCACAACTTTTCAGAGTTTGGCACTCCTCAGCCTTGCCTTGCTGTATTTCCATTCCTGGGGAATAAATGTGAGAACAAAACAAATTACCAGCCATCCGAATTCCTGAGCCTTTCCTCCTCCTGAGCTTTTTCCTTTTCCTCTCTCCCACCTTTCAAGCTGGGGGGTCTCAGCAGTGACATTGCAGTGACATTGGGTGGCCCAGGGACATTTCAGTGCAGGATCTCCTGCTCAGAGCTGTGTTTGCCATGGTTACACCTGGCAAACACACGAGTAATTCTCAGAGGGAGCTGAGGGAGGATTTCTGGCCTCAGCTCTGGTTCTGCAGTGCTTTGGGGCTCAGGAGCCAATGTGGAATGAGTTGTTCCTTCCTGGGGTCAGATGGAGAGGGACTGAGAGTCTTGGAAGGACCTTGTGTGAGGAGTTTGTTGGGATCAGCAGCAGAAATGCATCCTAGAAAATTGCAATTAGCTGCTCTGCTGCCAGCAGCTCAACCAGCAGGGCTGGAAGTGCAGATGGAGATGATCCCAAACCCCCCTGACCCTGCATGGCCAGGCCTGGGACTGATTTTAGCATTTCTCCATCCCTTTTCTATTATTGCAGTAGGAGAACTGCTTGCTCACCCTCTGAAGGTGCTTTCAGAACCTTTTGTGTTCGTTTGTGCCTTTGCAAAGTGGGAATCAGCTCCACAAATTGGATTTATTTTTTGGCAGCTGCACAGCCCTGCACTGCTGTGGGATTTTGTACAACTCAGAGATAAACTCTCACTTAGATCCATGTACAATGGAACCAGATACGAATCGATTTCCTTTTGCTATTTCTGTGTTCAGAGGAGAATCTGTGGAGATGCAGCATTAATTCACCGTGCAGAAAGTGGCATAAATAGTGTGGCATTGGGAACATCCATTTAATTACCCAGCTCTCATCTGCAGGGTGGGAAGGGCTGCGTCCTGTCCTGATTACTGGAACCACTCTGAATTATAGGAAATAATAAAGCCAAAAAAAAAAAAAAAAATCCAACTGTGGCAAGGCTTATCTTTGGAGGCAGAATAAATGCTTGGGCAGGAGATCTGCAGGCAGTGCTGTTGCAGGGTTTGAGGAGTTCCAGCCTCCCCCAGTCGTGGCTGGGGCTCAGAGCAGCTCTGGTTTCCCAGCCTGGTGTTGCAGACACCCTGGGGAAAGCACAGCTCAGCCTGGTTTTGGGGTTTGCCTTGCTCAGTTCTTCCCCAAATCCTTTGCTCTGGAGGTGACAGAGCCACCAGTCCCCAGAGGATGTGTCCTGGATAACCCCAGCCATCCCCACCCCACAAACCCAGCAGCTGCCCTGCTCTGAGGAGACTCCTAAAAACCAGGGAAAATCAGAGATTCCCCTTGCTGTTGCTCCCCTGCCCTGCAGAGCTCATTGCTCAGCTGCCCCGAGGTCGGCAGTGGTAAATCAGCACCTCAGACACCTCACAGAGTCTCTCTTTACCTGCAGAGATTCATCTCCCCCAGGCTGCTCTCCAGTGATGCAGGGAGTGTCAGCCTGGCTGGAGCCACAGCCTGGCCAGCACTGACCCTGTCGTCTGCAGGGACAATCTACAGCCTGCTGCAGGGACAGGCTCGGGGCTGTGAAACCCTGCTGAAGGTGGAATTACAGAGCTGAGCTCCCTCCCAGCCCCAGAGCTGCATTTCCCAGCTATTCCTGCAAATGAGGGGAAGTATTCAGTGTGCTGCTGGTGTTTCTGTCCTTTAGAATTGTTTTATTTATTTTTGTTTTCAGGTGAAGCCTCAGGTCTCAAAATGAAACCACATGTGGAGTCAGGGGGGATGGAAGAATTCCTTCATCTGGCAAAGCAATAAGGGCAAAAATTAATAGAATAAGCTCAAGAGATGCAAATTAGGTGTGATGGGGTGGTTGGTTGCCAGTGGAATGACACTTGAAACACCTCCCAGGTGCTGTGCCATATCCTTTGGGAGCTTCTGAATGATCCCAGAGCTCTTCCCACCAGGCATTTTCACAATTCCCTGGCAGGGGAGAGCAGTGGAGAATTCCCTTTGGAGATGTGAAATCCCAAAAAGCCTGGACATCACCTTGGCCAGGAGGCCCTGTTTGTGCTGGGGTGGGACAAGGTGACCTCAGCCCTTCGAGCTGCAGGTCCAGCTCCCCAGGGAGCACTGGATAATCCCAAAATCCAGCACGGGTTTGGGCCAGCAGTGCCCTCCTTCCCCCAAACCCTGGGCCAGGCCAGCTGCTGTCACCTGCGTGTGACACCGAGCAGCAGCACAGAGCTGGTGGCTGCAGCTGTGCAGCCTGTGAGGTGTCAGTCAGTCGGCTTAAAAAGAGTAAAAGAGTCCTCAGAGAGACTCTTTTTATCCCAAACTTATCTGATCTGACAGTCGCACACTCCAAAATTGAATTAATAAATCATTCCCAGCTCTGGTTGGAATAGTTAATCCGTGTTTTGTGCCCCAGCAGAGAGGAAAATGGCCCTGCTTCCCTGCCTTTATGACATATTGGGCCTAAATAGAATTAATGATGAGCCTTTCTAACTGTATTTGCTGTGGGGAAGAGCTGTTTCTAAGGCGATGGGAAGGGAGGAGGGCAGGAGGAGCTCTGAATGGATTATTCCAAATATTGGGTTCCAGTGCTGTGCAGCTGTTGCACCTCTGGCTGGGGCAGTGCCATGGGACAGGAGCGAGAGCATGGCACAAAATTCAGTGGAAAATCCATGTGAATTCCTGGTGGGTTCACACTCCAGCTTGCTTGCACAAAACACAGACTTTGGCTGCATAAAATGCTGGGAAAATCTGAAAAGAAATGATGCCTTTAGAGGGATCAGAGTTCTGCTGGGGGGAGAGCTGTGCAGAAATTCCAGATCCCACTGGTCAGGGGAGATTCAGAGCTCTGTTCACATCCTGCCTTGCTGCTCCCAGATCAGCCTGGCCCTGGAATCATCAGGAGATTCTGCTCTGGAAAACAGGGAGAAATGTGAGGGAAATTACTCTGTCCCTGCCCTGGCTCTCCCAAAGATAAGGAT
This sequence comes from Lichenostomus cassidix, assembly GCF_008360975.1. Taxonomy (NCBI): domain Eukaryota; kingdom Metazoa; phylum Chordata; class Aves; order Passeriformes; family Meliphagidae; genus Lichenostomus; species Lichenostomus cassidix. Next base: position 1,044,998 of record NC_139502.1, on the reverse strand, counting down.
TTGTTCCTGTAATTGTCTGGGTGGTTTTGGCCATGCAGAGATGGCAGAGCAGAGGACAGTGGGGATAATTAAACAGCTGAAGATGGAAGTAAACAGATAAATCAGATTTTCCTCACGTTGCTGTAGAAGTTAATTATTGGAACATTAAGTGTGTTAGGCAGAATTAAACCAAATGGTGAATTAAGCTTCTGCCATGGAATGGTGGAAAATCCGCTCTTTTAGTTGACACCAAGATATTTCCTTTGGCTTCCAAATTTGGGGGGAAAAGGGATTTTTTGGCACTGGGATGTTGGAAGCAGAGATGAGCTCTGAGGCAGGCAGGGAGCACAGCAGGGCAGGAAGGGCTGCAGTTGTGGGATGAGGAATTTTGGCCAAACTGGAGCTGGAACAGTGTGCCAGGAGAGGGAGGATTGCTCTGTCAGGTGTGAGGCACAGCGTGCTGAGAACACTCCAGCCTCTCCCTAATTGTGCCTTTCAGTCCGCGGTGTCTCTGCAAATACAAATTGCAGGCAGGCAGCCTGATGGATCTGAACCTTTTGTGGTGTTTGGATTCATTAGTGTCTCTAATTACTGGAAATAAAGCAGGTTTCACATTTTCAGGACGCTGCTCTCTCCGAGCTGCAGCGAGGGAAGGCAGAGAGCTGAAGATAAGTTGGTGCATAAAGAGATCCTGACTCCTCATTAACCTTTCTGCTGCTTTGCATGAAAGCCAAATAAATCCTGATTTCGGGGAAAACAGCCCCGTTCACCTGAGAGGGAAACCTGCCCTGCAAATGCTGCTGCATTCCCACAGAAGTTTGGCAGTGAAATGCACTTTAAAGAGCAGAAATCAGCCCTTGGCTGCATCCCCCAGGGTTTGGCCCCTTCCATTTGCAGCCCTGCGTGAGGAGGGATGGAGCACAGAGCTCTGAATGGCCCCAGTGGGTCCCCGAGCTGAAATGGCCTCAAATTGGTCCCAGGAATTCTCTCTGCAATTTGGTTCTTAACAGGGTAAAAGCATAAATGGGTAGAAAGGCTGGAAAAGGGGTTTTTATGTAGATAAAAATAACGATTTTTGAAGCAAGCTGTCTGTTTCATTGTGGTCCACATTTTTTAGGTAGGATTAATGAAATCTTCAACCAGTGCTCCTCTCCTTATGAACTCATCCTTCAGTGATTCATTCAGCCTTTATTAGACCTGAAAGAAAGTTATTGTCAAATTAATTCATCCCTTAGATGTTATTTGGAATCAATTTATGCTCTCCAGAAGTCAGACCCTGAGAAACTGCAGAGTTCCTCAGGATTTGTGTCTCAACATCTGCCAGCAGCTGTGGAAGGGCAGAGCTGTTTATTTAGGGCCAAAGAAATCCACCAGGAGTGAACTGGGTTGGATGTTTTGCTGTGTCCCAATGGATTAATTGAGGTTTTTCCCTCCTCAGCAGTGGTGAGCTCGATGGGTAACTCTGCCTTTTCCAGCTCCCCAAACCAGAGCAGCTGAATTGGGAGTGAATTCTGGAGCTCACCTGGGTGTGATCTGTAAATGGAGGAAAAACCAGAAATGGTTTTGCCCCAAATTACACTGAGATCTGCAAGCTGCAGCTCTCATCTGCCCAGGAGCCCAGCCTGAGAAAAGATTCCATTTTACACGAGTTTGTCTTTCTCTTCCCCCATCCTTGCCTGACATTTTGTTGTCTGAATTCTTCTCTTCTTTCTCTAGGAAATCATTCTCCCCATCTGCCTCTGTCACTGCAGACAACAGGAGCTGAGAAATGTCAGATTTGGATTTTGCTTACATGGAGGCAAATTCATTAATTCCTTTTTTCTTCCTCCAAGAGTGAGGAGAAATCCCACATTTCCCTTTTGCTGGGATTTCCTGCTCCTGGGGGTGTTCGAGATGGTTTTTGGTGCAGAGTGAGGAGCTCAGAGGGCTTGGGAGGAATTCTGGGGACTCAGAAATTCCATGTCTGCAGCTCTGTGAAGTCACCAAGTCCCCGTGGCTGCAGCTCCTCTGTAAATCTTCCCAGGCTCCAATGAGGTCACTCTGAAATTTGAATCACTCCTCAATTGAATCATCACCTTTTAAATAAAACTGCCTCCTGAATGATTTCAGGGAGTATTTAAACCTGCACTGATAAAAGCTTTACTGTCACGGAGCCAGCTCTTCCAACTTTTATTTCTAGTAGAAAAACTGCTTGTTGGTGATGCAAAGGAAAAGGAATCCTGAAAAGGGAGAGTTTTAGATGAATTTGAGTTCTGAATTCTGCTGTGCTGGGGCAGCAGGCAGCAGCAGCCAAGGGGGAATTTGAGGTGTGAATTCCCAGAATTCAGATTCTCAGTGAGTTGGAATCACTCTGTTTAGGGTGTTTGATTCAGGGTGTTGTGCCAAGAACTTCATAACCAAAATGCACAATTCCTGTCCATGGAGGATTCTGATCCTGAACCTCTGTGTTGTTTTCCCTTGGGAATTCAGATCTCTTCAGGACATCCAGGCACTTAGATACTTTAATCCTGAAATATTTAACTCTATGGGAGAGGTAAGGTTCATTATTCCTAATAAATTGATATTTTCCTCTAGCTGACTTCCTTTAATATGCTAATTAGCAAGGACAATAGGCTCTGAATTAACATTTCTATCAACAGTTATTTTAAGCATGGGGGAAAAACAATCAGCTGGTTTGTCTGGCTTTGATGGCAGACTAATGAAAAGAGTAATCCATTTGGACAAAGCCACCCTGGGACTGTGAGGAATGCAAAACTGCTTTATGACATGCAGGGAAAATATTCTCTATTGATTTATCCCACTTGTTTCAGCATCTCTGCCCAGAAAGGTGTTACATCTGCTTCAAGATAAATCAATACCTCAAGTGATAAATACTTTTGGACTGCAAATGAATTAAGCATCTCTGAAAAGAGCCTCTTAGTCTAGAGGTAATGAAATAATAACAGTACTTGGCCATGGTGGTTTGGTTTCTGCTTGCTTTGGAGGTGTTGGAATGCTGGATCTCTTTTCCAAAGGGTTTTTCAGCCTTGTGCCCTTTAGGGTGTCAGGTTTCTGTCCATTGGCACCTGGGTACTAATCCTAGTCTGATTTGTGTTCATTATTGGATATTTTAAGGGATTTTTGGACATCTTATATCAGCGACTGCAAAGAGAAGTTTTATTTCCCCCAAAGTCCTGCCCTGCCTGAGCTCTGTGATGGGTGAGGGTTCTGTGTTGGACACTCAGGGCTCTGTGTTGGACACTCAGGGCTTTGTGTTGGTGCTTTCCTGCTTTCCCAGGTTCTCTGTTGGTCACTCAGGGCTTTCCCAGGTTCTCTGTGGGACACTCAAGGCTTTCCCATCACCCTGCAATCAGTGCCCACTCCCCTTTGCTGTCTGTCTGTGTTCAATGCCCACAAGCACTAATTGCAGGGGCTAATTGCATCTCCTAATTGTGTTCCCAGCAGCCTCTGGGCAGGGCAGAGCAGTGTCACTGCTGTCCCCATCCTGTTCTCGCTGCTCCTCTGCTCAGATCAGCCCTGCTCTGCTCCTCCCCGAGTCCCTCCCAGTCCCTCTCTGCTCGCAGCCAGGTGAATGCCATTATCTCTGTCAATTTGGATGCATAATTAACAACCTTGTCGAGCAAAGCCTGCGCTCAGCAGCGACAGCATCACTTTGATTTGAACACAAACGGCTCTGCCAGCAGCAGCCGCTGTGTTTAATGGGTTTCACCAAATAATAACAAACCTCTCTCGCTCTGGGCAGGCCACAGTGTCACTGCCACCGCCAGGGAGTGGTGCTTGACCTACTTCCATCTTTATCTGCACCCTGCCGTGGCCGTGGCGCTGCTGTGCCTCTCCATTTGCAGCCCTGCCTGTCACAGGGCTCACCCTGCCTGTCACAGGGCTCACCCTGCCCTCTGTCACCCGTCACTCAGGGATTGCTGCTCCTCAGCTCTCAGCTCTGCCCTCCGACAGTCCCGAGGGGCTGCAGGTTGCCCTGGTGGTGTTTGTCCCTGCTCTGTCACCCCAGGGCACACACGAGCCCCTGAGCAGGGTTTGGGGAGCTCCTGCCAGCCCCACGTCACCCTGTTTGTCACCAGGTGTTCATCACCTGCCCTGGAGGGGTTGTTGTCAGTTCTGCTCTCCACGGACAGCTGGCTGGGTTTGGAGAGCAGAGCTCAGGCCAGGCTGGACCTGCTGAGCTGCTCGGGGGAGATTTCTGCTGCAGGGATTCACCTGCAGCCAAAGGAGCTCCAGATGGAGATGTCAAACATCTCCAAAAGTGAGGTGAGACCTTGGAGTGTCTGAATTGACCTCAGGGGTTTGGAAATTCTGTGGGGTTGGAGGTTCTGCTGTGGTCACATTGTCCCAGGTGTGCTTCAGCTCCTGCAGGTTAACCTGGGAAAGGGAAAATTCCCTCCTACCCTGCCCTGATAAAACTCTGCTCCTGGACTTTGAACTGCTGTGGAGTTTGGGGAAACATCTATTCTGCTCTAGGAGCTTCTCTCCTCGCCCTGGAATGAGAAGTTATTTCTGTACCTGTGTTGTGGACCTGATGGGAATCTTAACAGCACTTCAGCTCCCCTCTCAGAGCTGCATGAACTCTGGGCTGTCTGTGCTGCTGGCAAAAAGCAGCTTTGGAGAAGCAGCCACAGTGTTGAGTTCCTCACTGCATCAAATTACCCCTCAGGAAAGGCTGCAGAGACTTCAGATAGCTGGAAAAGGTGCCTGGGACTTGAGACAGGTGTGTTTCAGGTGTGTTTCAGGTGTGTTTCTGGCGTGTTTCAGGCGTGTTTCTGTGCTCCATGTGGGGTTGGTGATGCTGCCTCCCCTGCCAGGCTGCTCTGCACTCAGTGCATTAATCCCGAGTGTGGAGATGAGGGGAAGGGCTGATAAATCAAGATATGAGCAGTGTAAGTGCATGGCTAATGAACACACATTGTGCAGAATAATGGCAGCGTCGGCCAGGCCGGGAGATAATTTAATTACAAAGACAAAGGAGGAAGGGAAGAGGCAGGAAGCTCTCTGTTCTGGAGGTTCATTATCTGCAGTGTCACCGAGGGAGCTCAGCTGGGCTCAGGAGTGCAGCAGTTGCCACCTCTCAGCACAAACCTCCTTTCTCTCCTCTCGCTGCCTTTGTCTTTGCTGCTTCCCAGTGCCAAGGGTTGAACACTTCAGTGAGGATCTCAAGCTGCTGGGAGTTGTTTTCTCTCCTGAACTTGGCCTGAAATTCCTCTCCCTTTTCTCATCCCTGTTTGCCAAAGTGCCCCAAGACCTCATTGGGGAATTAAAAGAGATGTCAGTAATTGTTTTGTTCCTGTTCCTGAGTGTTCTGAATTGAGAGGAGGAATGAGCACAGGATCTGTTGGATTTGGGGTTTCTGAGCTCTCCTCCAAGCAATTTGATAAAAACTGAAGCGTTTTGGTAAATCTGAGCCAGGAATGTTAAGATTTGTGTAACAGACAGGGAAATAAAAGGGTTTGAGATCATGATTATAAAGGATGGAAGACAAAATTTCCATTTCCCCAAACTGGGGGAGCTTTGGGCAGCCCAAGGCTGTAATTCCAACTGGAATTGATCCTTTGTGTCCCAATGACAGGAACATTCCAGTGACAATTCCCAGGTACTGGTGATGGACCTGAGGGAATGTCCATCCACCCCACTGACAGTCCTGCTGATCAGATTGGACATCCTGAACCAAACCCTCTCTGGTTCTGCTGCCCAGGGAGAGCATTTCTGCAATTAGCAAAACCACATCAAATGCTGATCAAGGAAGCTAATGAGGATTTATGCACCATCCACGAAAGGGCTGCAATCAGCTCATTAAAGGTGTGCAGCAGCTCTGGGAAGAGAATCAGTGACAATAAACGAGAAACAGGAAGGGGAGCTGATAGTGAAACAGTGAGGAATTTCCTTCAATCAGCCCAGTAAAGGAGCTTTTCACACTGATGGGAATAACTGGAAATACTGGTTAACATGCTCAGAGCTCATTTCTGGTTAAATTGTCATGTAACTTTGGGTTTTTTCATTATTACTCCTCCACCAGCAGTTTATTTTACACATTCCCATCACTGGCCAAAGCCAAATTTTGGAAGAACATTTCCCTTCAGGTTGTTCCCAGGCAGGTGAGGCTCTGCTTTAGTGCTGAGTTGGGTTGGATCACACTTTGAGGGGTTTGAAAATGGTCTCATTAACATTTTAATCAGCTGGAAGTTGGTTTGAACCAGGCACAGCAGGCTTCACTAGCTCAGTGTGAGGAGGGGACAGACAGTGCTGGGTGGCAGGGTGAGCAGGGTTTATTCCAAGGTGTCCCATTTCCCTGCTATTCCACTCTTTAAACACCTCACAGGCTGGAAATGGAGAGTCTAATAATACCAGCAGTAAAACTGAGGGATTTCAAAGCTGATTTACTGGGATTTGTAATTAATCTGGGGTTCTGTGGCTGCTGCTGGACAGAGCAGGTCAGACCCACCTGCTCTGAGCAGGAACAGCTCCACTGCAGTGAATAATCCTGTTTTCCCACACCCAGGGCTGGTTTGGCCAGGAAGGTGGCAGGATGGGTTTGGGATGGGTTTGGGATGGCTTTGGGATGGCTTTGGGATGGCAGCAGGGCTGGCAGGGGATCTGGGCTGAGGCAGTGCTGGGCAGCAGAGGCAGCTGGAGTCCAGAAAATGGGGCATTTTGGTTGGGATTTGGGATTTGGGGTCACAAACTGATCCTGCTCACAGCTCTTGCTGCTGATGGCAGATTGAAGGACCTTGCAGATGCTGCTGGGCCCTGGCTGGGTGTGCAGAGATGAGATTTCCAGCCCAGGCAGATTTTGGAAATCATCCCCAAGCTGCTCTGCCCCACAGAGGGACTGGGGAGCTCTCTGTGCACAGCCTGGGCTTTGCTGGGACTCCTGCAAGGTGAAATCTGAATTTGTTTGAGGAGACATTTTGCACCCTGAGCCTTTAGAGAAATTCTCTCACAATAGGATGTTCTTCAGTCCTGTGGGGCTTCTCAGGGAAGAGAATCCATGGGATCATTTCCTAAATCCTCTCACCAGTTTTGGGTCCCTCAGCCTGTGGGTTCCTCACAGCAGTCCCACAACAGTCCCACCCAGCTCCCCCTGCTTGAGAGATGAATTTTCTTTGGTTTGTAAAAATCCTGATTTTCCAGAGCTTTCTGTGAACCTTTCCATCCCCTTGTTGTCCCACATTCCCTCATGGGAATTCCCTCAGCTTTCCCATCCCCCTGGCTGCCCAGGGCTGGGATTGATCCAAAAAATCTGTTCATGGAGAGGAGATGTGTAAAGCTATTTTCCACCCTGGCCCTGCAGTGATAGCAAATCATTCACCCATTTACCCATTGAGATACAGATCCATTAAAAATCGCAGGGAGGTTCTGCAACCTTTAAATCCTTTCACAGCACTTTGTGTTCCTGCTGTTAAGCTTTTTGCTCCACTCATGTCATCCAGGGTTGGGGATATTTACAGCACCTAAATCAATGTTGAGGACATGCAGAATATTGAGGGATCAACTCTACTTATTTCAAATGCACTTTAATATTTTGACTGCCTGACCGGAGTTGGGGAAATCACTGTGCTGGAATGATAATGAGAAGTTTAACAGTTTTATGATGGTTGGAGAGAACTTTATGGAAGTTGATAAATCTCATCTTGTAGGTTTCAATTTCTCATTCCCTACAGAGAGATGGGCAGAATACATTGATACTGCATTTCAAATTGGCCAGATCAGGAGCAACAGCAGCTAAAATCCATTACAACCCAATTACATCCATCAGCTGAAGCTGTGTGCATTCACTCGTGAACATCAGCATTTAATCCATAAAGAGGAACTAATGAGAAATTTGAAAATGGAATCCATGCATCAGTGGCTTTGGAGAGATTTCGCTGGGATTAATGAACTGCCAGAACATTGTCAACACACTGCAAGCCCATTCTCTCCAGGTTTGTTTACTGACCAGAGAAAGATTGCATCGCTTTGTTCTCCCCATCCCTCAGCCCTGCCTTTGTCCTGGGGCTTGTTGCTTTTCCTTGCTGCAAGAAGAGCCATTTTATCCACTCCAAGGATCAGACATTTGTTCCTTTTCCATCTTCCTCTCGTGGACATCTGGCAGCTTGGCTGGCTGAACACGCCCAGCATCTCTGCAGGAATCTCTCCCAGAGCCCTGCAAGCCAAGGCCATGTGGCTAAAGCCACACTGCAGCAGAGCAGGAAGTCAGGATGCACAAATACTCTGTTAATAGTGCAGAGCTGCGGGAAGCTGGGTGGGAAATTGCAGGTGCTGGTTGGTGAGTTCCTCCCTGCTCTGCCTAATGGATCTTTGATTCTCTGGAGCCACCAGGACGTGTTTGTCCAGAGAGAGCCACGGGAAGGTTAATGACCCTGATGGCAGCTGGAATGGGAGGAAATTGCAGAGCTGTGGCAGGGAGTGAGCAGGGAGTGGCACTGCTGGGGTCTGTGGGGTCTGTGGGGTCAGGGGCAGCAGCAGTGAGGGGATCCAGCTGTGATCCAGCTGTGATCTCCATTTCTGAATGCCCCAAAGCTCTAATTCTGTCTGCATTGTGGCTAAAATAATAATAATTAATAATAATGTCCACCTGCCTTTTACCTGGCCCTGCCTTCAGAACGTGTTGGTATTTCAGCTCCAAGCCCTGAAAATTCCTCTGGGCTTTTCTGCTTCTATCTGTTAAAAAATAAATCTCCTTTTTATTCTGAGCCTTGTTCTCCCCTGCTACCAGGAGTGGTCTAGCAAGGTTTGATGGCTTAATACTCATTTCTTCTTTATTTTGAAAGCTCTCTGTCATATTCAGCAGCTGGATAGAGTTGCTCTGCTCAACAGCACTGGAGCAGCATTTCCTCGCAGGAATCCTCTTGCCCACGTCCAGCAGCAGGGCTGATCTGCAGCAGATGTGTCTGACAGGCTGCTCTGCTGAGATCTCTGCAATTGCTCTGCTGATGTGGACATGACAGGCTGGGCAGGGAGGGCAGAGCTCAGTGAATCAGCAGTGAGAGGGAAGGGAGACAGGAGAGGAGAGCTTGGGTCAGAGCAGCTGGGGCTGCAGAGGAGAGCAGCAGGGAGGGAACTGGGAGAGTCACTCAAACAGGAGGAGTTTGGGGTCTCAACAACAGCAAAAATCCCGTTTCATCCTCTCTGACTTGAGCAATCATTTCCACCCCTTGGTCTGCAGAGACTCTCTTTTTTCATTTCCTTTTTTTTTTTTACCAAGTGTAGCCGACCTCTGGTTCAGAACGAACAGATCCCTAAATTGTCTGGAAATCTCTCAAATGTTGCACAAAAGAGTGATTTCAAATCAGTAAATTGGGCCCACTTGGTGGAGCACAAATAACCACAACCCCTGCCAAGGGCTGCGCTGGGACAAAGCTGGAGGAGCAGGGATGGGAATGAGGGGAAATACTTCCACAACTGCCTTGGACAATTGCAGCAAACCATTTCCCCAAATCCCCTGGGGTTTTGAGCACAGAGGCTTCTTCCTTTCATTCATTTATCCTCTTTTAATGCTTAACGAAACACGAACCAGGAAAATCTCCCAAACCTTCCCCTCGTGTTCTGCTGAGCTCTCAGCTGGCAGCAGTTTGCAGTTTTGCAGCCCCAGGCTCTTCATTGCTTCTCCCCCTGCTCTGCACCTCTGCCAGGTGACAATGCCACCCCAGGGCTCTGGGCAGGGAGAGCCAGGGCTGCAGGAAATGTTCAAATGAAAGCTCCATCCATCCATCCAGGAGCACCTGGATGTCTTTGGCCAGGTTGTGGCAGTTCTGTGGTTAGGAAAGAACTTTGCAAAGGAAACAAACCCCCTGTGAGAGCAGATTTTGTCCTTGAGGGGTTTCATCAATGCCCCCCTCCTGCTCCTGGCACAGATCACCCTCGGAGCTGTCAGTCCTTCCTGTGCAGCACCAGGAAAAGGCTGCTGGGGATAGCTGGGGTTGGGATCTCCCATGATGTCCTTTATCTTTAAGAGATCCAATATTCTTCTCATCCCTTATTGACTTTAACCACCTTTGCAAAACAAAAGGACAAAATCTTGAAGCGAAAATCAATCTGCTCGGCCCTTGTTTCAGATCTCTGACTGTGTGCTGGTTTTGCCTCAAACCCGCTCTTCTGTCAGAAAACACCTCCATAAATCATATTCCAACAGCAGGTCTTAACTACCTCCTGTTTTCTTTTCAAATTCCTCTTGTTAATCATCCTGACAGCTCTGACACGCCGAGTATCGCTGGAGTTCTGAGTGCCACGTGCTGCAGGCTGAGAGCTGCATGTGGAAGGGAAACAGCCCAGAAATACCCATTAAATCAGTGTACAGGTGAACCCGGGGCTGGGTGGGCAGTGAGCACAGTTCACACACAGATTGCTCCGAGTTGAGTCTATAAATGCCCATGAGTGACAGTTTTGCTCACATCAACAGCCAGCCTTGCACCGTTGTAAAGGCTGGAGAAGGGAAGTTGCACCACCTCGATGTGTTCACTTTTTCAGCAAATGCAGCATTGCTGTGGGTTTTCTGAGTGCTGGGGGGATGTGAAGGTGCTGTCAGACCAGGGTCTGAGCTAAACCATCCCGCAGGGATTTCCTTCCCGAAATCAGAGCTGTCCTGGGCTGGGCAGGGCTGGGAACATCTCCCCTGGAGGGCACAGCCCTGCCAGCTCAGCTGCCAGGGAAAGCACAGATGGCTCAGGGAGAATCTGATTCTCTCCATGAACAGCCAACCCCAGGGGCATTTCTCACCCTTCCCATGGCAATGGGCACTGTGTGCAGTTTGACAGCTGCACAGCCAATTAGAGGCAAACCTGAGGTTTCCAAATCCTGCTGGATCTGCAGCTCCTTCACATCCTGCTCTTCCTTCCTGTGGAAATATTTATTTATCCCCGTGCCTCCCCTTGGAAATTCAGAGAGAATTTCCAGCTCCTGCCCCTCCTGCAGTCCATCACTTTGGGTCAATATTTGCTTTCTGAGTTCAAACCCAGGCCAGGAGCGACCCTGGCAGGAGTCTGTGAGATAAATCCTCTGCTCAGCTCTCCAAACACCAGGGCTTTATTTGTGCCTCTGCAAATAAGTTACTAAAAATAAATGAGTTATGAAGTCTGTGCCTGGGACCTGGGTGATACTTAAAGGAGCATTTGTTGGATTGATTTGATGACACAGCTCTGGCCAGGGCTCTTTTGGCAGCACAGCCAGATTGCTCTGAAATCTCTCATCCCTCCTAAAGGACAATTTGCCAGCAATCCTCCTTGTTCTGGGACTCTGTAGGTTTTTTTTTTCTTGTCCTTTATTGCAGAACCCCCATATAAACTGCCACCAGCCCCACAAAGCCAGCCACATTTTCATTTCCCCACTCTTGTTTAACTCTCTCTCAAATTCTATGGCCTGAGACAAATTGAGTTTGCAGCCCCAGCCTCATTGCCCTGGCAGGGCTGGCAGCAAAATGCCATCAACAACTCCTAACGAGCAGCTCCTGGTTGTTTCCCCTGTGCTGGTTTTGTTCTCTCTCCCTGCCATCCCTGAGTCCTCTCTGAGATTTGGGGAGTGTGTGGTGCCAGGTGATTGTGCTTCCTACCGACCAAACTTCCCTGTTTGCCAGAATATCCTTGGATTTTCTGGATGAAAAATTCACTCAGAAACAATGGGGAAAAGCTTTTCCTTCTGCTCCCTCTTAACCCCCCAGAGGGAAGAGCCTTTGTCACCAAATTGCTCTGTAGCCCTGGAAACTTGAATTCCTGGTGGGTTAGGGAGGATGGTGCAGGAAAAGGCTGGAAAAGGTGAGGTCAAGGCTGAGAAATGGGAGAGAATTCAGGAAATCTGGGTTTGATTCACCCAGCTTCCCCCTGTGGCTGGGAAATGTGCAGATGTTCTGGGTTTAAACTTCTGTCAACACCTGAAAAAAAACATTTATAAAGCACCACAGGGGAATGGTCCCCAGGATCCATCAGATCCCTGAGTTTGGAAAAGTTCTGTGTGGGAGTGAAGGACGTGAGCAGCTCAGGGAGGTGGTGAGGAGATCTTGAACTGCAGAGCCACAGGAAACTCCATGGAGATGGAAATTTCCCATTTTCAGGACGAATGTAGTGAATGCAGTGGAACAGCAACATGGCTCTGCACAGAGGACGTGGGATGTGATGTCAATTGATCTGAAAATCACTGCTGGTTACGCTGAGCTCTCACTGAGTGATTCACACTAATTCCAGGAAAAATGACCTTTTCCTGGGAACAGCCTGGAGCAGAGGGAAGGGGAGGTGCCCAGCTGGGAGAAGGCAAAAGAGCCCTGGAAATGCAGAGTTTTTGGGGCTTTAACTCATTTTCTTTGTGCTGTGAAATGGGTGAGCATGAGGCTGGGAGCAAATTCCCCTTCCTGCAGGGAAATGCCTGGTCTGGAGCAGGGCTGTGTGCTAAATGGGCTTTTAGGCAGCACTGAGCTCATCCCTGACTGACAATTAGTGATTCTTCCATAAAGGAGAAGCAGCAACTGTGTGATCATCCAGACAGGAGCTGGGCAGGGTTAAGTAGAAATCTTTAGGGGGAGAAAAATACATCTGAAATCATAAAAAAACTTTGCTACTTATCTCAGTAAAAGAGAAAGGAAAATTGATTTGAAAACTGGTGAGTGACTGTGTTGTTATTGTTGTGTGGGAAAAATTGGTTGTAATTTTACCATGAAGTAAAATTTTACCCTGTGAGTTTTCAATTTGCCTTCACAGAAGGCTGAGGAGAAATGAATGTGTTCCAGAGATAAGGTTTTCTTCTAAGAAAAATCACTTTAATTGGAAAGCAGTGAATGAAAACAGGTCATGATCACTGCATTCTTGTCTTGCTTTTTTTTTTCCTTTTCCCTCCCTACTGGACTCCTTTTCACTTTCTTTTGTTGCCACTTAAATGTCTCATTGCTTAAATTTCCTCTCGCCCTGGTAGCAGAGGCAAAGGGAACAATTTTGTCTGGCAGAGCTGGTTGGGGTAAGAAATGAGACAGATGAGAGTGATGAAGGCTCTGATTAGACCCCCTGCTATTCTGTGCTTCAAAAACCCAACAAACAACCAAAAACCAGGCTGAACAAAACAACTAAATGCACATTCTTGGCTTTTCCAGAAGTTTCAAGACAGATCAAATCCATTTTCCTTCTGAAATTACAATTTAACCATTACATTCCCTCCGTTCTTGCTGCCTCCCCAAGCTTTGTTTTGAGATATATTTATCATTGTGATAAATATATTTATTTGTGATAAATATTTTTATTTATCATTGTGAATGGAGAGGAAAGTGTTTAATGCAAGTGTCCCTTCATTGTCCATTGGCTGGGAGGGGACAGGGTGTGCAGGACCTGCTGGGCACTGGGAACTCAGGACCTGCTGGACACTGGGAGTTCAGGACCTGCTGGACACTGGGAACTCAGGACCTGCTGGACACTGGGAACTCAGGACCTGCTGGACACTGGGAGTTCAGGACCTGCTGGACACTGGGAACTCAGGACCTGCTGGACACTGGGAATTCAGGACCTGCTGGACACTGGGAATTCAGGACCTGCTGGACAGTGGGAACTCAGGACCTGCTGGACATTGGGAACTCAGGACCTGCTGGACATTGGGAACTCAGGACCTGCTGGACACTGGGAATTCAGGACCTGCTGGACACTGGGAACTCAGGACCTGCTGGACACTGGGAACTCAGGACCTGCTGGACATTGGGAACTCAGGACCTGCTGGATACTGGGAATTCAGGGCTGCCAAATTCTCAGCTGCTGCACTCCCCCAACTCCCTGCTGCTGCATCAGCCCTGCTCTGCTGTGACCTCCTGCACATCCCTGATGGGTTTGTGCTCTCTGTAGCAACCAGCTGGAAGAGTTAATAGGTGGGAAAAGTTCATGGAATTCATCAAAGGCGCTAAAGACATATTTCCTTCTGTTTATCTGGGGGGAAAACAGTGGCTTTTCAAACGGCAGCCAAGCAGGTGCAAATTACAACATCTGGTGTGTTTGCTGGGCAGCAGCCAGCGAGGATCAAACGAGGAGTTCTGCTGGAAGAAGTGAATTTAAATAATAAGGCTGACTTTGCCCAAAATGTGGAATCTACGGAGGAAAACAACCCCTAAGAAAGGCTGCATTTAACCAGGACTGGAATCTGTGCTCTGCTTATGTAACAATAGGGGATTTAATTAGGGACCCTGGTGCTTTTGGAACAGGACATTTTTAAATCCTGCTTGGCATGAAGGGATGGTTGTTCCTCCCTTTCCCTGGGCTGCAGGAGCTCGGAGGAGGAGAAGCCCTGAGTGCTGCAGGATCTCTGCTGGTGTCTGTTTGCATCTTTCCCAGATGGGGCTGGAAACTTGCAGGAATATTGCTGAGATAAAACATGATCATGAATCAGATTTAGGTTTTATTTGGGATAGCCAGGATCTCTTCTGGCTCTGGCAGCTCCTGTCCAGGCTGGTTTGATTCTTGTTCCTGTGTGGAGAATCCAGCTGGGAATGCTGAGGGATAACAGAGTTACCTCCAGCACTGAGCCCTCACTGTGATTGGGGTGTGGAGAGGAATGGATTAACTGCAGAGCTCAGCATTCAATTATCCCCTCTGGAAACTTCCTTGGGTTTGGGATTTTGGGACAAAAGCAGATCCATGAGGTTGTTATTCAGTAAAACTCTCCCCTCCCCACTCCCCTCCTCTTGCTGCAACACTGACATCCCACCTGGCAGTTTGTGTTCCCTGGGGTAAGAATGGGAATATTGCACCAAACTGCCCCATCTGTGCCCAAACCCCACAGCTTCCCCAAACTGAGTGGTTTTGCTTGGGAAAACCTCTTGGATGTCACCTCACCTGAGGAAACTGCCTGGTTTGTTTGTGGTTGAAACTCATCGGGAAATCGTTGATTCCATTAAACCCATTTGATTTTAATTACATTTCCTTTCCCTCAGAAAAAGGGATCAATTCTGACAAAACTTTTTTTCCCCCCTTAGAGATAAAATGTCTGTGAAACTCCTGGTTTGGTTTAATACATTGCAAATTGTGTGTGAGCTGCACAAACCCTGCCTTTCCCCTGCAGCCCCTCGGGGTTTATTTGCTCTAACAAACTGGACTTCATTTATTTCCCCTTGTTTCCTGAAGGGTTTCAGTTTGCACTGAAATGAGAGAGCAGCAGAAAGGACAGATCCACGAGCAGCATGGTCACAAAATGGGTGGAAATCCCCCTGCCTGCATTCTCTGCCTTGCTGCTCCTTGTCGTTATTTTCCATCTCTGGAGCTCTTGTTTTGCGCTGTTTCCCATTTCCTGGGGTGGTTTTGTTTGGCTTTTGGGAACCACTTCAGCGTTTTTTTCGGAGCTGTTTAATGTTTGATCTCTGGCAGGTGTAAGTGAGGAGTCAAATCCAATGTGCTCAAAGCACCATCACTGATAGGGAAATGAGGGCTCTTGGTAAATTGAGAGCAGCGCTGAAAAAACACAGGAATAACAATGAGCTCTGGCCCAGGATCTCTGCTTTCCACTCCAATTCCCCAACTCCTGTCAGCAATAAATGCTGAACGCAGAGCAAGGCTGGGCTCAAGGCTCTGAAGAGGCAAAGTGAAGATTTTGTGCTTTTTTTGAGGAACAAAAATTACTGAAATGAGGCAAAACCTCAACCACTCCCCAGACAAACCCACATGGGCACCTGCAGGGCTTTGCCTGCACTCTGGGATTTCCTGCTTGGTGATTCAAGGCAAATTAATGTGCTTAAAAACTTCAGAAAATGCCATTAGAGCCAGGCTGTGCCTCTGATTGTCTAAATACAGCCAAGAAGTGTCCCTGGGCTGCAGAGGAGCTGCAGGGATGAGTTTGGGGTGCTGGTGAGATTTGGGGTCAAACCCTGCGGGATGCTGTGCTGAGTGCCCCAGGAAATCAGGGAATTTGGGAAATTTGGGAAATCAGGCTGGTTGCTCCAACTGCAGCTCCTGCTCTCCCAACACCCATCACTCACCCAGCTGAGGTGCAGCAAATGCAGCTGATGATAAACAGAATAATCCAAAGCACTTGGGTGTTTATTGTATTCCCACCGTTCCTGGCAGGGCTGGGTGAATCCCCAACCCCTCTGCAGCAGAATATCAAATTCAGCAATGCTCAATCAGCTCCATTTCTCTCCCCAGTGATGATTCATCTGCCCAGACTGGGAGAATGCAAACCCAATATAAACCCCAATTGCCTGAGAACAGAGCAGAGTCTAAACCTTTCAAATAACTTTGTTCCCTTCAGCACTGCTGAGAAATGTCTTCCTACAGAGTAATCTGCTCAGTGCCTGTGGCCCTGAATTATTTGTCTCACATCTGGAGCACCTCTGGATATGCAAATGAATAGCTGCATTTCCCTCCCACTGCTGTGCTCGCTTGTCTGAGTGTTTTTTTATTTAGAGCAGCCTTTTAATCACCAACTGTTGGAGTTTTGGAGGGGCTCTTGTTGATTCAAGCATTCAGCCTCCCCCTGGTATTCAAAAATATTGTCTCAGGTCAGGTTTGCAGCTGCTATAAATTAGTGTCCAATTCCAAGGGCCTGCACACAGAATTATGGACAACTTCTGGCCTGTTTTTAAACCTTGCAGAAGGCTGCAGTAGCACATAAAGATCCATAATGTGCCCAGGGCTTTGTGTTTTTAATTCCAGCTGCCTGCATTTTTTAGTCAGAACTTTGCCAGCAAAAAGTGGCTTTTTCATTTACAGGCAAAACTCCTGCAGGAAAGAGCCTTTTGGAAATTAAAATAAAAGAACAATAAGCATTGGTGTTCACTTCTTGCATGGTAAAAGCCCAATAACCAGATTTTAGGTTAAGTATCCCTTTCTTGTGGAGATTAAATAATGATTTGATAGAATTTTGCCAGGCAGGGGAGGAAAGGAACCTTTGGGGTGACATTGCAGGGGTTTAAACAACCTCCCAGCTCTGCAGGACCACCAGGTTTGACTTCATTTGTTGTGTTATTTGGAAAGATTTTAAACAATTCCAAGTCCAGATCTGCAGTGGCTCACGGGTGGTGGCTGTGAGCTCTGGAATGGTTGGGTTTGCTGATGTGGGAGCAGTGAGAGGAGATCCAGGAGGAGATTCCTTCTGGAACTGGGAGCACTGGGAGCTCTGAAGGATTTGCCCTAAAATGGAAAACCTCTTTCTCACTCCCCAGCTCTGGGAAAAGGTGAATTCAATCCCCAGGGATTCAGCAGCTGAGGAGGAATGGAGCTGGGAGCTGTCCTGCCAGGAGCAGGGGACAGAAAGGGCTGGAGCTGCACCTCCGAGGTGTTCCTCCCAAAAAGGGCTGGAGCTGCACCTCCCAGCTGTTCCCCACCTCTGGCTGCCCAGGATTCGCAGGATTTCTGCCTCTCCCTCTCCTCAAAGCCTCGAGGCAGAGCTCTGTGCTGCTCACTTATGTAACACCAATCGTGCCTGCACAGCCAGAGAGCCCATTAAATATTTAAACCCCGTCCTTTCCTCAAAAGCAGAGCAGCAAAGATGATTTTCCATGGAATTTAACATTAAACTCTGGCAATTTGTACAGCTGTGCATATAAATAGCTTGCACATCATCTCCGGAGGCAAAGGTCACTCTGCCTCATCCATTTCAATGCTGGAGTTTCATAGCAACAACCTCCCCTCTTCTGGCTCCCTGGTGTCTATCCAGAGGGACTTCAAAACTGGGAGAAAGCGCTGTTGGTTTTGAGAGATGAGTGAATGGAAGTTGATTGTAATATTTTTCCTTAATCACTTGGATTTTTTTCCCCCTTTTCCCGGAGCTCTGTGGATAACAGCCGTGGGGACTCTGGGTGGCACAAAGCTTTTCCAGGGAAAGAAATCAGAACAGACAACTGCCTGATTCCCCTTAATGCAATTTGTTCCGTGGCTGATCTTCAGCCCCTGCTTCATTACCTTAGACAAACTCAGACCTGGCTTGGAGGAGACAAAGATTCTTATTTGCAATTAGAATTCCCCAATTACACTCGCCAGACATGGTGCATATTTAGCTCCAGCTGATGGGAGTTGACTTTTTAAATGCCAGAGATGTATTTCCTCAAATAATCAGCGTTTGGATGTTAATGCCACGGAAGGGTTGTGCAAACAAAACACGGGCAGCTCGGGGTTCTCTCTCCCTGTGCTCCAGCAGCTTTAATTTCTGTGCAAATCCCCCCAGCAGGGCTTCATCTGGGGAAATTCTGGTGAAAAATAGGGGTTGGGGGTTGGATTGAGGAGATTTGACCCTTTTCAGGAGCAGGGAATCTCAGAATCCCAGAGTGGAGAGACCTTAAAGATCATCTCATCGAGCAGGAATTGCAGTTCCTCTGTCACTGCTGCATCCCTCAATGCTCCAAACTCCATGGATGCTGAACTCTTAGGGAATAATTCCTGCATCTCCTCCATCTGCATCCCAAACCCTCTGTGCTTACCACAGAAATTGTACATTGAGCAGTTCTTTCCCTGCATTGTTCAATTCCATGTTCATTTTCCATATTTGCCCGTTTCAATCTCGTGCATTTTATGTCCTTATTTATCATTTGGGTAGAGGGATGTTAATTGACTCGCTGGTAATTCCAGGGCCTCCTGCTGAGGGTGAATCAGAGGGAATTGGTTGTTTCTGCTGGCTCTCCCACGAGTTAATTGAGAAGTTATTCAATTATAGGTAATATACTTTTATTGCTAATAAGATATTCTGATATGAACAACATCCCCCGTTTTCCAATGAAATGATAAAAAACTTGAAGCTGCTTGGCAAAAAGGCCTCAAAAATTAACCTTAACTGGAGATACTGGAATCAATGCCAGCTTCAGAGGAGTGAAAGTAAATCAATGGAATTCTTATCAGGGTTTCCTTACTATTTATTTACTCTCACTTGTGATTGTTTCTAGAGGGATATTTGTAAGAACTGGTGCAGATTTATCAGGCTAAAAAGCTGTTCTTAATGCAGATTATCAAACAGGATATCTAAACCATAGTTAATAGTGCTCTCTATTATCTAATTTGCCAAGATTAGATTTCTTTTTATGCACCACTTCACAAGCTCATCTTGGCTCTGGTATTGGCTCCTTGAGTGGGGAAGAGCATCTCTGGTAAATAAATATCAATTTTCCTGTTATTAATTTGCACAACCAGCCCCTGGAAGGCCAGAGGGAGGCAGGGTGTACCTGGGTGATGTGCAGCTCCCCCAGAAGGAAGGACAAACCTTCCCCTAGACCTGTGCTGTGGATCTTTCTGGAACAGCACTGAAGGAACTGCCAGTGCTCAGCAGCAGTTCTGACTGATTTTGGCTCTGCAGGAGTTGTTTCCATGGGCAGAGGGAGGAAATGAGGATCAATCCGGAGTTCACCATCCACTCCTCTTCCCTCCAGCAGCTCCACAGGGTCACTCCAGGATTCCCAAAGGGTGAATCCCTGTGGGGTTAACCCCACCCTGCTCATCCCATCCCAATCCCACCCCAATCCTGTCTCCCTGCTCGGTTCCAAGTGCCACCATCAATTTCTGTCTCTTCCCTGTTTTTCCCCCAAAGACAGAAGGTTTTCCCAGCCACAGCCAAAGGGACAGGGAGCAGGAACAGATTAGTTGATCAAAGGGATCTCCTGTCACAGCTGCTGATGGATTTCCCTCTCCTCCTGCTCTCTGTCCATTTCTACTGCTCTCTCTGTGTTCTCTCCCTGTCTGGCATGTGGGGTTTTTGATTTGGGATCCTAATCCCTCAGAAACAGGGTCTGCATGGCCCAGGGGGGTCTGAGCTTCCCCTTCCTGCACGAGCTGTCCCTTGTCACAGCTGTCACCCTCCACTCGCTGGGGGCCTGGGGACAGCAACCCAGCCGTCCAAAAATCCTACAATCCAAAAATCCAACAATCCAATAATCCAACAAATCCAATAATCCAACAATCTAAAAATCCAGCCATCCAGCAATCCAACAACCCAACGATCCAAAAATCCAGCAATCCAAAAATCCAGCCATCAAACAATCCAGCAATCCAACCATCCATCCAGCCCCTCTCTGCTGCCCTGGGTTGTTGGGGAAGAGGCAGAGATTAAAAAGCAAAATGCAGTTTAATTCCAGGGCTGGAATTCCTTGTGTTTGCTGCAGAATCCCAGTGCAGGAACATCCCCTGCTGTGCCTGGAGCTTTGATGGACACTCAGAACCACCAGCAATGATATTTTAACACTTGGTATCAAATCACCTTTTGTTTAATGGGGATAAGGAAACAATCCAATTTTAATAATGCCAGCTCACTCTGCCTGAGTGCAATGGGAGCAGCAGATGAGAGGCTGGTAAACACTGCTGCTGCCAGCAGGAAAACAGGTTCTGATCCTATCCATCAAAAAGGAAATGGCTAAGGCTGGATTGCACACAATTAAGCCAATTTAAGCTTTGCTATTAGGGGGAAAAGATTATTGCTGAACTGTGGCATTTGGGTGTGGGGTTTGGTGGTGGGGTTGGAGTCACACCCCCAGCTCATCCCAGAACCCAGGAGATCCTCCTGAACCAGCAATGCTGGAGGCAGCTGTGCTTCCGTGGAAGGGCAGTTCTTGCTTTACATGAAGGACGTTTTCCTCCAAAAATCACATAATTCAGGACCTGAGCTTTTGGGGTTCATCCCTCTCTTAATGCCACACAGAGAGAATTTCTGGGATGCAAAAAGGAGTTCAGGTGCCTCAAAGCCAGGTTCAGAGCCTTGTTTTCCAGTGCATCATCTTGGTATTTCCTTCATTCTGGGATGGCTCAAGGTTTATTCTGCTCCCTGGCTGCTCCAGCAGGTTGGAATTCAGGTGGAATTTTGGATTTCAGGATGAAATCCGGTGGTATCAGATATTTTGGCATGTATTGGAATTTTGACACTTCTGAACTGGAATCAGGACTACTTCCCTGCTCTCTGGCATCCTGGAGGATACTTCAGTTTGATATAATTTCAGTTTGTTATAAAGTAGTCTGGCTTTCATTTGAGAACAGAAAAGGGGGAAATGAAACAAATAAATAAAAAATGCTGCTGTTTGTGAGCTCCCTTGGCAATCCCCTCCCCAGCTGGAACACCTCGAGTAGAACAGATGAATTTCCAATCTTTAAAGGCAAATATTCTCCAGGGCAATCTGGGCTGCATTCCCCAAGGGGTGGCACAGCCCAGGGGGGCATTTCTCCCTTTGTTTAGGCTGCTGGATAACAACCAGGAATTCCTATTTAAAACACGGGGAAAGGATAAATGGTGGAGGTGATGAGAACAGATTGATTTGATCAGCCCTCCACCCCAGCCCTGCCAGCTCTGAGTGGCTGCACTGTGGGGAGCATTTCCAGCAGATTGAGCAGCAACAGTTTGCTTTCCTCCAGCGATCAAATCAAAGTTCTGAATGACCTGATATATAAAAAAACCCCAAAAACCCAACAAACAATAGCAGCAAACATGAAAACCTCTGTTCAATTGTTGTTGCAGAGATTAGAAAGTTTAAAGAATGAGGCTGTGAAATTGCGATATTTTGGGGTTTTTTGTTGGGATCAGCTCTGGGGAGGAGGAGGAAGCAGGAGATCCCACAGATGATGAACCCAGCTAGAGAAAGCCACAGAGTGAGGCTGTTTCAGCTTTCCAGAGCTCAGTGCAGATTTTTCATCCTATTATCTGATTCACTTCCCAGATAAATTTTCTGTTGAGGACACAGCGCTTTGTCTGAGTTTACCAGGACTGTTTTAAGTTCAATCAGTGTCATTTTTCCCCATTGTAACTGCAAGGCTGAGATCCAGGGAATGGCTGGGAAACTCTGAATCCTGGGAACTCTGAGCAGTGCCAGTTTGTAGGGGAGCAGCTGTTCTGGTGGGAATGCTGGGCTGTTTGTAGAAATCCTCACTTCTAAGCCCAAGTGTTGTTGGGCTTTTAATTCACTTCACAATAAATCCCATTGCTGGGTTTAGGGACTGGCAGGGTTTGTATCCCAGTGGAATTTGGGACTCCACACTGAGCTTCCTATTCTGGCTGATCCAGGGGCAATTCCAAGGGATTCTGAGAGGAAAAACTCCAACCACTTGTTGGCAGTGCCCTAGAGCAAAAACATTTTGAATTTTGATTTTCTGCCTCTCAAGATGTCCATGAAGCTAAAAATCATCCAGGAAAGTTGTAGCTGAACCACTGAAATATTGAAACATTAAAATATTTCAGGTTTGAAATTTATTTGACTGAAAACTGTTTGGTTTCCAGAACTTTCTGGGCTTTCCAAGAACATTTTGGGCTCCCAGAACTGTGAGGTTCAGAACCCCCCAGTGTCACTGGGTGTTTGGAATGAAGAATCCTGGAGAAAACCCCAGGGAAGAACAACCCCAGGAGAGTTAAATCCATCCTGCCTTTAGGCTGTAAAGGACTTGGCACAATAAAGATATTTTTAACGAGGTTCCAGCAGATTTTAATTAATTGTCACTTGCAGCTGGCTGCACCGAGGCACGGATTGCAGTTTCAGGGAGTTGCAAGTTGCATCTGAGGTTGCAAATTCCTGGTGAGGAACAAACCCTGAGTCCCTGGAGGGTCTCTGTGGTTTCCTGGCTGGAGAAGCAGCTCAGCTCCCATTCAGTTTACCCCATGAGGAGCAAAGTTCAGCAGCATCATTGGGATTAATATTGGCCTTAAAGAGGAGCTTGTTTTTCTCTGCTTTTTCCAAGTTAGCATAAAATTACATTTTTAAGATACATTTTTGTCCAGATAAAGCTCTTTTACATCCAATTATAAATAATGGCCACTGCTCCGTGGAGGCCCTGCTAACAGCTCCTGTTAGGCCTGCAGAGCAGTCAGGCAAAAAGAACATTGTAATAAGGTCACAAATGCTGTAAATTACCAGCTTCCCAGCCCTGGGAACGGCGCAGTGGGCCAGGAGGGTTTCACTTCATTAAATGTGAGAAGTCACAACTCACACTAAATCATTAAACAGAGAGCAGCAGGGGCTGCCCGGGCTGGGAGAGCTTCTCCTGCCTGGGAAATCCTGCAGCAGCACCTGGGGCTGGGACTCTGCAATTCTGCTCCTCTCCATGCCCCAGAGCTGTTCAGGGGAGGGAAAAAATCAGAGTTTCGTTTTTTTAATTGATCATCACCCTGGCCATGAGCAGAGCAAAACTCCCCATGCTTTGCAATCCTCCCTCCTGGGTTATTTTTGCTGTGGGGGGAGAAACAAGAGCAGAATTCCAGGATTTTTAAAGCCAGAAGTAACTAAAAATCGACAGGACTGAAAATTCCTGAAATATATCTGTATTATTACTATATATATGTAATATATCAGTATAATATGGGCCATTTGTTGAAGAGTTGGACTCAATCCTTGTGGCTCCTTCCAGCCCAGAATATTCCGTGGATATTTATCCTGTAGAAAGAACCTGGGCTCAGATTTCCCAGCTAGTACAAGAACAATGTGCCAAGTACTAAATATCTCTACTTTAAAAAAACCCCAAACAATAAAAACCAACAGAAAAGGAGGCAAGTTGTATTTTTGATCTGATTTTATCTAACTCCACTATTCAGTTCTTCCTGCTCCTGGTGTCTTTTTCAGCTGTTATCACATTTCTGTGCTTCTTCAAGGGTGTTATCAAACCATCCCTTAACTGCTGTGTGAGGAGCCAAATCTCCTCTTTGATGAGCCGAAACTTTAAAGGGAACAGAGCAGCAGATTTGGGGAATGGGCTCCATCCGTTAATTGTCGCGGGTTTGATAATCACAGCAATGTGGATCAGTTATTTGGGAATTTTCGTTTGAAAATGAAAACCACTCCGAGCAATCCAAGCCTTGATTTTGTCTCATAAATCAGGTGTGGTTGGAACAGAGGGAGCAGGTAATGGGATTCCTCAGGTTTTGCTGACTCCAATACTAAAAGCTGCCACCCCAAAGAGGAGAGACGCAGCCGGTGTGCAAAGGGAATAAAAATATGAACTCATCCCGCCTAATGGCTCTGGGAAGTAATAGAAAGATATGCATAGATTATTTTGAGTCTTAAAGAAAAGAGGGATGCATCCAATTTGCATTAAATGTTCCTGGTAATCTGAGGGGGAAGAGATTTCCTTGGGAGCACAGGGATCATTACGGGGAGGGATGGAGGTTTTGTCCTTGAGCGTTTCCTTGGGATCCCGAGGGATGGGAGCAGAGCTGGGCTGGGCTGGAGATCCAAACCCCCTGAGGTGCTTCTGGGTGGAGCTGAGATCCTGGAAAGGGGAATGGAGAAGGTCCTGGAGGTAGGACAGAGCAGATCCCAGTGGATGGCAAAGCATGGAACAACCTCCTTCCCTGTTCAGCTCTCCTCTCAGTTCTGCCCTGCAGAGGTGAGGGAGGAGGGCAGAGAGCCCCTGGCTGCCCCGAGAGCCCTCTGGGGCAGGGAAAGCTGGGATTTAACCCCTGGGGCTGAGATCACAGCTGGGGTCACACCCATTCCCAGCCCACTCTGATTTTCTGGAGAGAGATATTCCAGGTGTGGAACCAGAGGTGCTGCAGGTGTGCATTGCCATCCCTCCCCAGGATCCACACCCAGCCCTGCCCAGCCCTGCACTCCCCAAATTCCCCTCCCCACACCTTTTCCATCTCCTGTCACTTCTGCCTCCAAACACCTCCCTGAGCTCATTTGCTAATTACCCTTTTTCTTGCCTTGCCATGTTGTTTTTATTATTATTATTACTATTATTATTATTATTATTACTATTATTATTAATGCTCTTCCAATCATTGACTGGAGAAGTTCCCTCCCTCCTCTCGCACAAACACAAACACATTTTTATCAGCACAGCCGACATGATTGCACTTCTGCTGTTATGTTTTATTTATTTCCATATAGGTTTGATTCTATTGCAGTTTCTCATTTCTGCCTGATGTATTATTCATGATTTATACAATATTGGAGCTCGTGTAGGACACCCTCCGTTTATTAGCTGTGCTCTGCCTTGCTGGGGTATATAAAAATAAAACATGGCAAGCTCTCTCTCCCTCCATGGTTTGCTGTTTGCAGGGAAACAATAGCAATAATATCTGCTTAAAATGGCTAATTTTGCTTTTAGCACCTTGGTAGCTGAAATAGAATTGAAATTTGAGATTATTTTGCTTATTGGTGTGTATTAAATTCTCATCAGTGCTTTAAGGCCAAATTCTGAAATACAGATCCAGAAAATCAAGGAGGTTGAAGTTACTGGTTTGGCAATTTTTTCTCATTTGATTTGTTCAGCCCCAAATGATTCAGATTAGCTCAGAATTTGTACCTGCAGAACTCCTTCCATTTCCAACAGAACCGAGCTGGTTTTGAGTTCTCACCAGGTAAAATGATAATTCCCACCCAGATGAAGGGACAGGGATCCAGAGAAAGGGATGTGATGGTGGATTTGGTTCGTGTTCTTGGGAAGTCCCTGCAGTTCATCAGCTGGGTGATCCTGGGCTTTGCTGCCATCCCAGATCCCATTCCAGAACCCAGAGCTCTGGCAGGACTGGGAGGGGAGGGCTGGGAGCTGATTTGCCACAAGGAGCCTGAAATCCTCCCCCAGAGCTCCCATTATTTCCTGTGTTTAACACAGAACTGGAGAATCTGTAACTCTGCTTGCAGGGACTGCCATCAGAGTCCTGAAAATGCATCTTCCCTTTCCCACTTTGGTGCCCAGCCAGATGCTGGCATTGCTTTTGGGGAGATGAATTCCTGCTGGAGCCTTGCAGTGCTCCTCTCCCAAATATCTGATCTCCCTGAGCAATCCTCAACTTCCCCACTCCTGGGGATGCCCCACCTGTGCCAAGGTGAGAACTCTCCAGCCCCAATCCAACTTTATGGCATTATTGACTGAGCACACCTCGGCCAGACCTTGGTGGTATTGATTTAATGACTCTCTCCTTCCTCCCTCCCCTCCTTATACTGCTAATTCCCATTTTATTAGAGCTGCTGGCCCTCCGAGCTTTTTATGGCATTAGCACAAACTTCTGTGGATGAGCACGACCCCATAAATCACCTGCTGACCGTTCCCATGTTGAATGGCAAGGTAATAAATACAGGGAAATTCAGGGAAGTTAAACTCAGATCTGTTTGCCCTCTATCTCTTGAGTCAACTGCTCTCCTTGAACAACTGTGCCTGGCCATGAAAAAAGAGACATAAATGTCACCTGGAGCCTGAAAAGCTGGGAGTGGCTGGTGATGGCTTTGGGGAAGGGAAGGGAAGGAGTCCAGGGCAGCTGGGGTGGGGAGAAGGTGGCACAAGGCAGCACCACCTCGGGGACAGTGTCTGGCCAGGCTTGGCACTGAGGTTGATCCAGGTCCTCTGCTCCTGATTGAAGAGATTTTCCCCATCCTCTCATGGGGGGAGAAGCTGTTGGCACTGCAGGTGTGGGAATGCCCTGAGCACTGAAAAACATCAACAAACACACCAAAAATCCTCTGTAAATGCAGGCAGAGCAAAGCAGTGCTGAGGGATGATCTCCCCATAAACACCACCCGGGAGGTTGTGCAGCAGCAGTGGGTGTTGGATGGGCTCTGCTGTGACCAGGGAGGGCAGACAGGCCAGGGGAGGTGACAGGGAGGGATTTGGTGTGGTTGGCACAGCTGTGATCAAATCCCCTTTCCCTAATCCCAGGAATCTGTGGCACAGCTATTCCTGTGCCATCTCTGCCCTCTGTGACTCACAGCCGAGTGGCAGTGCTGTAAATCTGCTCGGAGTGTGTTTGCAGTGAGCAGACAGAGCTCTGTCTGCAGCAGCAAGGGCTGGGCAGGTTGGTGAGGATCAGCAGCGTCAGAGCTCGAAATGCAAATGTCAAACAAACAGCTGAGCGTGATTTCCATGGCGATGGAATGAAAAACGGAGCTTCCCTGGCCTCCTGCTCCATCCCCCGGAATCTCCCCGGGTTGGGAAGAGGCTCTTTGAAATATTCATGTCGTGGATAATGAATCACTGGACACGGAAATGAGCTCTTGGTGCAACAATTCCGAGTAGCTCTGGTTTAGGCACATCCCAGTGATTATTTGGCCATTAACTTTAGTAAACACAAGAATGTGGAGAGAAAAGAAAGAAGATCTATAATTTCTCTATTATTTAGCTTTGTTTTAAATGAAACCCTTGGAAAGATGTATATCATTTCAATTTTAGTTCCAGAGGCTTTTATGTAAATTAATTGCATTAGAGAATTGGCAGGAACATTTATTCAATTTCCAACAGCCGTGATTATGAGCTTTACATTAATATAACAACAATTTAACAGTGGCTGATAGATGGGACACAACCATGTAATTATCAAAAGTGAGCCACTTTCTTGATCTCTAATTAGTTCTATAAGCAAATAGAGTTTTGCTGGAACTAATTGCTGGATTGCAGCTGGAGTGAGGTGAGCGCCGAGAGCGGGTTCAGGTGCTGAGCAGGAGCGCCGCTCAGCCAAAGAGTTTTCTATTTTCTGATCTAATCGGGTGCATAATTCAGTTATTTGTGCTGAGCAGAAGCAGGGGGTGTGCACACTGGGTAAGCTCTGGCTGCAGCTCCACAGCCCAGCTCAGGCTCTTGGTGACAGGGCCGAGGGGACAGGAGCTGTCCCTGCTCTGGACACCCCTGGGCTGGGCTGCTCCACACCCTGAGCAGAGAAACAGCATGGGAAGGCAAAGCCAAGTGATGCCTGCACAGAGGCAAGGGGATTATTTTCCTTCTTGCCTGTTTTTGTGGTGGAGATGAAGTTTTTCTGGGCTGGCTCTGTCCCAGCCCATGGGCAGTGCTGGGGATGGAATCACAACCTCCAGCAGCTTCTCCACCTCAGTGTGGCTCTGTGTGAGTCTTCCACACACCCAGTTCTGTCCTAGACATCTGTGTCCATCCCAGCTCGTTATTTCCTGCGGCTGGAAAGCCTGGGAAGGGCTTGCTGCAGTGCAGAGGGCAGGAGAAGAGCTCTGGGCTGGCAGGGACAGCTCAGTCCTGCCCTCATCACCCACCGTGCAGCTCAGCAATGACCCCCAGGGCCTTGTTGAAAGGCAGTTTACTTTTGTCACTGCATTGTAGATGGTGTTTCCAGCTCTCACTGCCCATATCCTCCGCAGAAATCCGTTCTCTCATTAGAGGAAACCAATTAGCAATGCCAGCGCTTTGTTGCGATTGAATCTGAGCAATTGGCCCAGCGCTAATTGCCCGAGGGCAACTAGCACGATCTATCAAGATCATAGCCGGGCAGCACTAATGCATTTAGCGGGGACTTTATTGGATTTATGCAGCCCTTGGCCCAGTGCAGCTCCTCACAAACGCGTTCTGTGACTATGACAGTCCTGGCCGCTGAATTACTGGCTTGTTCTGGGCTCTGCGATGGAACTCATGCTTCTTGTCAGAGCTATTAGCTCCTCCACCAAAGCAGGACTGGCATTTCCTCCAGCTCTGCACAGCTCCCAGGCTCCAGCACAGCTCCAGCCACCCTCTGGCTCTGTCATTCCTCATGGAACCACAGCTTTTCCTCCCCAGGGGTTTCCCTGCAGGTGAGGTGGGAGCTGCTGAGGCAGGAAAGGTGTTTCCCACCTTCTGTCAGCAAACAGAGCTGGAAGAAGCAGCAGCAGCACCTTTCATTCCTCCCAGCACAGTCTGGGTCAGGCACAGGGTGGTGCTGAGGATGTGAAGGATTTCCCTCTGAGAAGAGGCTCTGCTGCTCTTCCATGGCTGCTGCTCCACAGGTGTCCTGCAAGGGAATTCAGAAGGATGACTGTCCTTTGGGTTTGTATTGTCAGAGCAGGAGGAGCTTTGGTTATTCCCATGCTGAGGGAGGGAGCTGAGCAGCTCTGGGGTTTGGAGCCTTTGCTGGAGCAGTTTGTGCAGTGGGATCAGGAGCTCATGGAGAGGGAAGCTTTGAGCATGGAAACAAAGCAGAATCCATGGATCTGACTGCTCTGGAATGCCACCTTCCCTTCCATTCATGTCAGATGCTCAGAGAACTGAACCTCAGCCTCTGCTCTTCCTGCTTTCACTGGTACCAAAGCTTGACTGTCACTCTCCAGAGGCGCAGGGTGACATTTCCCCTGGTGACAAAGCCACCCGAGGGCTCCACTGTGGGGACAAGAGGAGCTGATCTTCCCCCAGTGAAGGCACAACTTCAGCTGAGTTCCCAGTCAGTCCTGGGAAAGGAAGATTTCACTGCCAGCCTTCCAAAGAGCTGCTTTATGAGCTGCAGGAAAAAGCCCCACAGAGGGAATTGTGAGTGAAACCCTCCCGGCGCTTGTCACACAGTGCCGAGGTGGTGGCACAGCCTTTGTGGCTGCCAGCAGGGTGTCACTGCTGCTGCTGCTCCTCAGAACCTCTGACTGCCCTTCCCTGCGGGGTTCATTTTCAAAGGATGGGATCAGGAAGCAGAGCAGTGGCTGGAAAGGTTTTTCCAGATCCCCTGCAGCTTTGACTGCATTGGCTTTGGCTGCAGCCTCGCTCTGTCTGCTGACACTTCAAAGCTGCTGGCTGCACGGGGGAAGCCCAGGGCCATTTTCTGCTCCATCTGTTGGAGTGAGGGGTCTGGAGGATGCCCTCCTTGCTCTGAGTCCCCACGAGGAGCAGCAGATGCTCTGAAGTGCTCGTTGATGTCACTGATGGATGGCAGGGATGGCATTTGGAGCATCTCTCCCACGCTGTGGGGACACGGAGAGCCCTGGGAATATTCCATGTGGGGAAATTGTGCCTTAATCTGAGAGAATGGCTGTGGGTTTTGGGAGGGAAACTGTAATTCCCACAGGGTTTTCTGCTGAAAAAACAGCTGCTTTAGCAAACTGCTGCTCTGGGGGAAAGGGGACAGTTCCTCTCTGCTGAGGTGGCCTCGAGGTGGCCTGAAGCTGTCCTGGCATGGCCAGCTCAGCTCTGCCCCTGGTGAGAGCACGAGTGCTCTGGCTGTGACAGAAACTAAATAGCCACTGGCAAGAAGTCTGCTCTGAGGGCTCAGTCTGGGAAGTGGCAGAGGTTTGGGTCAGCAGCCTCAGACCAGGGCCAGGTTAACTCCTGCAGCACAAACTGGAGGTGCTTGTTGAGCCCCTCAGGGGTGAACTGATATTTGCAGTGCCCAGATCATCCACCATGGAAATATCCTGAGTTGGTTCATCCTCAGCTCTCAGGCAAACCCCTGGATGTTTTCCTGAGAAAAGGAAGGATTCTAGAAAGACCTGCAGAGGGTTGTTTACACAGGCTGAGATTTTTCACTGGGTGTTTGCAGCTGACCAAAGCAGCTCCGTTTGTGATTTATCAGGAATTGCCTCCTGTTTTCTCCATGGCATCAGCTGCAGCATCTGCTCCTGGTTTGCAGGGGGGATTTATTTAATGCAGGAATCATGCACTGATTGATGCAAAAACAGTTGGCACAATAAGCAATTGTTGAAAAGCCAAAGATAAAATTTTAGAAGAGGAGAAGAAAATGTAGCTTTAAAAATTTTTTATTCTCTTTCCCGAATGTTAAAGCATCAGCTGGACTCAGAAGCTGCAGATTTCTGTCCTAGATGTGCCTCTCTCACCTCTGGATGAATTATATTCAGCAGTGTGGGCCAAGGAGTGAACAATGAGAGAATAATAATCTGATTAAGGCTGCGAGGGAGGAGATCTCCTGCCAGGAGGAGGGAATTATTGGGGCTGGCAGGAGCCCAGCAGGGAGGGAGCAGGCCAGGGGCAGGCAGGGCTGTGATGGATCAGCCCTGCTCTGGGGTGACAAATCCCAGCAGCTGCTCCTTCCAGGGAAATTCAGCACTCAGCTCATCCCCCCTGAGCCCCACTGCCCAGACCTGCTGGGACCTTTGGCACAGGGAGGTGGGAAATCCCAAAAACCCCACCTGGGCCTTGCTGCTCCATGAGAACAGAAAAAGGGGAGTGAGAGATGCTCAGGAATTATTTGTGTGGCAATCCACTTCCAGGGACATTCAGGATTGTTTCCAACAGCAGAATTCCTTCCAGTCTCACTTTTCCCACAGAAAAATGAGCAGGGACTGACAGTGGCTCTGTCAGGAGGGTGCAGGGGAATTCATTATTCCCATTTTTGCAGCCAGGGAGCTTTTCCCAGCTGTAACAGCAGGGAAGGAAGGATTCACCCCATGCTGGAGGTCCAGAGAGCTGCTGGAGGTGCTCAGGAGCCTCTGGGCTCTGTCCTGCTGCTCTTGGGGTCATTCCTGGTGCTGAGGTGCTGCTGCAGCTCCTGGAGCAGCCAAACCCACGGGCTGGGCAGGAAAATACGGAATAACCAATCCAGAGCACAGAAAACAGTCAGGAATGAAGGTTTTCTGCAGGCTTGTGTTTATCCCAGAACAGGAATGTCTGGTCAATCTCTTGTGGTTCCACCTGAATTTATTTGGGGGATTTTCAGTGGTTTTTGAAGGGAAACACCTAATGGGTTATTTTTGAAGTGTTCAGACACTGTGGAAATCCAGGCTTTTTCTGGGGAAGTGGAGATGAAATCCACGTCCTCCATCAGATCCAGGCTGTGAGGGAAATCCATCCTGCCTGTTCCAGCTGCCCAGGAAATCCCAGCTGACACTCCAGCCTGGTGGGTTTTGTTCATAAGTGCAGCCAAGGAATGGGAACTAATGCTTGCCCCAGCTTCATTGAACATGGAAAATCTGAGTTATTTTACAATTGCACTATAATAGACCATAATAATCTGACATAATTATGAACCTTGCATTATTATGAAAATTAGCCTTGCCAAATCTGGCTTTGCTCTGCATTATAAGGATTTGCCTTTTTATTTTAAAGTGCTTGTCCTTTTCCCCAAGTGAATGCAATTTATAGCTCTCCTTGACCTTTAGATAACAGAGAATGCTGTTATTTTTTGCTCTATTAATCCTCTTATCTTTCTGCCTGTGAACTATTGTTCACCCCTTATTGGCCACTGGTGCAAATTGTGCCCTGAAATCCAAATACACACACAAAGCAGAGAGCAGAGCCTCAGCCCCTGAGTTTACCCAAGCCAATATAACCAATCTGAGAGTCCATCCCATGGAATTATTGGAATTCCATGCCTGGGAAGCTCCTCTCCTGCTCGGTGGCATTTCCTCAAATCAGAATTGGCACCGAGCAGATTCCACCTTTTGAAGGACGTGGGGCAAATCCTGGCAGGAGGAGCTCAGTGAGTTCTTCTCTGATCACTTGGGCAATTCCAGTTTGTGAACTCTGAATCCCAGAGAGGAGAAAAAACCCCCAGGATGGATGTGGAGGGAGAGAGAAAAACAGCAGCAGCAGCCTGATTTCACACTCTCTCTGCTCTCCATGTATTTACAGTTTTTCTCTTTTAATTTTCCTTAGAAAGCCACTCAAGTGAGATTGCACAAGTAATTCTTCTGAGCAGCCTGAGCCTGATTATCAGTCCTGCACACACAGAATTCCCTCAGGGGCTGCGTTCCCTTTGCTTTCCAATAAATATTGTTATTTATTGCTGTGCTAGGAGTAACCTCACCACAGCCTCTCACCAGTGGTTTTTCCATGACTTAAAGCCAGGAAATCTCCACTGAACCTCAACCAGTGAAGTGAAGAGGAAAAACTCACTGGCTGAGGTGAAACAGAGAAAGCTTTGGTGTGATAAATAAAACTTTTATAGAGCAGTTTTCCAGTTGGCTGTTACCTCTTGGAAGGGTCAAGCTGGAGGCTGTTCAGGTAAAAAAAAGGGAATGTGATCTCCCTGCTCTCTGCTCACAGTCCTGGCTGGAAGCACAGCAGCAGGAATTCTGCTCCTTGGCTTATTCCTCGCTGCAGATCATAAAGGATTCATTAAAAATGCATAAAGTTGAAAGAGTGCCCAAGGTAAACATCAAACCCCACCGAGCTGCTCTGAGGAGCGTTTGGAGCTGAGTCCTGCAGGCTGGGGGTGGAAATTCCTCACACACTTGGAGCTGGATGGATGAGAGAGGAGTGGAAAGGCACAGGAACATTGTGTTTCTGTTCTTTCCAGACAGCCTGAGGATTTTATTTCTAGCAGAATTGACTCAGCTGAGCACCAGCTCACCCTCCTGCAGTGCTGGAGAGAAGAGCAGAGCCCAGAGCCCTCACAGCCTCCCTGCTCTCCCTTTCCAGACCATCCAGAGGAATCCCCCAGTCTGCACACCCAGCCAGCCCATGGACACAGGAAATCTGCATTTCTGGGCAAAAACCTTCCCCAGGGCTGCTCATCTGCTCCTCTCTGATGGATTTTTGTGCTGCACAGAGGGAATGCAGCTCTGAATCCACTCAGACCCCTTGGCACTGGAATATTTTGGGGTTCTTTGTGTTAGTTCATGGTTGGATGAGTTAAGGTGTAATTCCAGCTTGTTTTAGCACAGTTTGTCCTTTCAATATGCACAGAGAGGAGTTGGCAGGGACAGGAGAGAGGCCCAGGGGAGTGAGGAACTGCTGATTCTCTGTGCCCACAGGGTGAGCTCTGCTCCCTGTGCTGTGCCAGGAGCAGGACAAAGCCCAGAGCCCAGGATTGATCATCCTGCTGAGTTCCACTCTGGGCTCTGCCCGGGACTGCCAGCAGCATTTCTGCACAAAACAACTCGCCCTGCCCTTTGCTTTGCTAATCCCACCATAGCCTGGGGCTGCAGTTCACCTTCTGGAGCAGCAGCTCTCCCGAACCTGCAGTCTCTGCTGCAGAGAGGTTTAAATCACAGCACCATCAAAGGAGGGCAGCAGGGGCTCCTCCAGGGCAGGACAGGGGGTTTGGTGCCCAGAGAGGTTTGGTGCCCACCAGCTCAGCCTGTCCTGCCACCAGCAGCTGGGAGTTTTCTTTATTCTGGGAGATTTAAGCTGATTCTGTGAGATTTAAGCTGGAATTTTTTCCACTGGTGGCTGTAAAGAACTGTTGGGAGTTTTCCATCTTGTTTAGGATATTTTAAAGGAAAGGACAACAGATTTTGCTCGCAGCAAAGTGAAACATTCTCTGTTTTATTCGTTTTTGTTGCTATGGCCTTTTTATCCTTTTTTTCCACCTGTGCAAAGGCCTTTCCCAGGTAAGCTCCAGCGGCTCCATTCCTGTTGGAGTCTGACTGAGGAGCTGGGAAAGAGCAGGAATATTGACAGTTCTGATAGCAGGGGTTCTGCCAGCCCCAGGTGAGGAGGGAGCAGAGCAGATGGAGGAATTTAAAATTCTGCGCAGCACAAAGACCTTGAAAAACTAAAGAAAAATCAAAATGCAAACTGACTTCTCCAATGCATCTTCAGTCAGGGAAAATAGGATGCAATTAAGTTCTTCCACCAAGGCTGCAGTCCCTCTAATGATAAGGTTTAAAAGAGCAGCTTAATGAAATGTCACAAGGACAGGGCTGGGACAATCCCCACGTCCTGTCTGGGAGCAGAGCTGCACCTGATGGAGGAGAAATTGCAGGGGAGATGAAAAAGGGGTGTTTGCATCCCTGGCCCTGCTGTAAATCCAGTGAGTCCAACGGTGCTGAGGGACCTGGCTCTGGAATTTTAAACAGAAACAACCCCAAAAACTAAGATTTGGATGAAAAGTAGCCAATCTCCTGAAATGAAATGGGAATTTTCCATTTGATTGTTGTTAATTCCCTTTAGGTGTTACCTTTAACTCTGCCCATGATGTTTGCCAGTGTTTGGGGTGATGGAGCTGGAAAATGCCTGGATTTTGGGGGCAGAGATTGTCCACACAGCTCTTCCTCCCTGGGGCAGGAGGTTCTGCAGTGCTCTTCCTCCAGAAGGGATGGTTTGGAGCTCCTTGGAGCAAATCCTCCATTCTGTGCTATTTGGGTGCTTTGTTGTCTCTTTTTCCAACTAAAACTAAAAGAATTTAATTCCAAAGGCAGGACTGGAGCTCAGGATGTTGAGATTCACCTTCAGCTCTGCTCCCAAAGCACCCTGTGCAGTGACTCCCTGCTCTCCCCTTTGTGTCAGGGGTGGAAATAATGAGGGATTTTGTTCAAACCCGGCTGGGGAGGCTCAGAGGTGAGGGTTTGGTACAGTCAGGGCTGGTGGAGGAGGAGGGGAAATTCCCACATCTGGGGGAGCAGGATGGGCACAGCTGGGCTGAAGGATCCCCCAGTCCCTCCCTGAGCTCTGTGCACCGAGGCTGTGATGAGTGAGGCATTTGGAAGGTGATTTTGAGTTGACATCACTTGCTCCATGTGAGTTTTTCCAAGCAGGGAACACCCTCTGTTCCTTCCCCTCCTCCACAGCCCCTGCCAGCCCCAAAAAACAACAAAATCAGGTAAAAAGCACGAGGTGCAGTGAGTTTTCCTGGTGCACATCAGCAGTTCCATGTTTCAGCCCTACCTTGGAATGCAATTCTCCCAGCACAGCTCCCCCGGGGCAGGAGAGGAACTCTGAATTCATTTCTTTTGACGACCACGTCAACCTGCTTGGCAAAAAAAACTAAAAACCTATATTTAGAATGCATAATGCAAGCATATCATCTTCTAAACAAGAAAGTAGGACACATCCTCAGCCAGGATGAAAAGAAAATGGGGAAAAAAAAAAAAAAGCCAAGTCTGCATTAGAAAGTGTGAGATTGCTCCCCCAGTAAATGCAGTGTCAAACTGGCAGCTCTTTCTCTAATAACAGTCATGTAAATACAAATATAAACATCCCTTACTGCACAATTCACATAAATGCAGAAACACAGAACAAAAAGGGGTGACAAAAAAAAGATGGGAAGTGATGAATATTTCCTGCCTCCCGTGCCTGGCACTGAGTGAGGGAAAACCTGCCTGGTTCTTGAGACCCCTGGATGCTGAGTCAAAGCTTTCCCAGCTTCCTGGAGTTGATCAAGATCCTCTGAACTATCAAATGTTAAAAAAAAAAGAAAGAGTTTTTAAATGCCCAGAATTCTTCTCCTCAGGGGGTCTTTAGGCACAGCAAACAGCCTTTGCTCAGCCAGAAGCCCAAAACCCAATTTTGTGTCTTCAGACTGGGAAGTTTTATCTCTGGGTTGGAACTTTTTAAAAGCAGATATGTGAAAAAATCTCAGGAAAAACTGTCGTGGGAAGCTGTGCTTGGAGCAGATGTGCACAGGGACAGAGCAGCTCCTGGCCTGTGAGGCACCAGGAGAAGCTGATGGGGAGGTTTGACTGCTGGGTGGTTGGAAATCAATAATTTTCATTCCATGGGTTTGGAACAGGCCTGGATTTCACTCCAGGAAGTTTTCTGTAACACATATACAGATATTCAATATGATAAAACTTCATAAAACTGTGTTTTCTCAGCCCCTCACATGGGAAAAATCCCTTTTCCAGGATTAATTGTCAGGAATATTCTACCCCAGGGACAGGCAGACAGGAGGTTCAATCCCAGCAGCATTACCTGCTCAGGTGTGTTTGGGTTCTGTGGGATCATCCCATGACTGGCTGGGTTTTCACCAAAATGGGAGAGGTTTGTCCAAGAAGCAGTGTGATTTCAGTTCTCTTTTGAGCACTCAGCCCTTCTCTGGTGGAACAAAAGCCGTGCTGGCAAAGCAGTGGTTTAACCCACAGCAAAACCCCATTTCCCAGGGAGCTGGCAGGAGCTCCTTCAGCCCTGCAGCTCCTGGAGCAGCCAGGCTGCAGCTGCCCCATCCCGAGCATCCCGGGAGGGAACGCAGCCAGGAAACCTTCCCCGGGGCAGGGAGACCCACCGAGCATGAGCGGGGAGTGCAAATTCCTTGGATCTCTCAGCCGGTCAGCTGTGCTCCTGCTGCTCCTGCAGGGCAAACATTTGGCTCTTCCCCCTCAGGGTTCTCGGTGTGTGCTTCCTGCAGAGCTCAGTCCTGGGCTGAGGGCTCCAGCAGTGTCCATCCTTCTGTCCTTCCCTCAGCAGTGTCCATCCTTCTGTCCTTTCTCCAGCAGTGTCCATCCTTCTGTCCTTTCCCCTCCATGGCTATCCCTTCATCCTTCCCCCAGCAGTGTCCATCCTTCTGTCCTTCCCCCAGCAGTGTCCATCCTTCTGTCCTTCCCCAGCAGTGTCCATCCTTCTGTCCATCCCCCAGCAGTGTCCATCCTTCTGTCCTTTCTCCAGCAGTGTCCATCCTTCTGTCCCTCCCCTATCCATGGCCATCTCTTCATCCTCTGCCTCCACACTCTCCCGATTGTCACTTGTCCTTTTCATTCCCAATAACTCCCGTTCCCAGGGAATCTGTGCTGTCCCTGGGCAGCAGGGAAGGAGCTCTGACCCCACAGCCCTTCCCGGTGTCCCCCTGTCCCTCTGTCCCCCCTGGCTCTGTCCCCTGCTCTCTGCTCCATCCCCTGGCACTGTTTGGGGGTCACTGGCAGGGGTTGTGAGCACTCTGGACATTTCTCTGAGGAAATTCAGCAATGTCTGGGATCCCAAATCATTCCCCAGGGCTCTGCAGGAACCAGGTTGGTCACACAGTGCCGCAAAAATGAGTGTCCAGCTCTGAGTTCCCATCGATGGCCAGAGCTGAAATCCAGGGCAGCATTCTGGGCCAGCACAGCCTGGATGCTGTCGGGTATTTTGAGTGAAAAATGCTTGGCACTTAGTCCTGTGGATATTGGTCGAGGAACACAAGGAAATTTTGGCACATCCCTGCCTCAGCTCATCTCCAGCTGGCCCCACCACCTCCCGGGGCTGCTGGAGTCATTTCCAAATCAGCACATCCTTTCATTTCCCCACCATTTGCTATGCGAGCTGCATCTCGCCATGAATAAATCAGGACCTCGGGTTTTTCTGTTCTGGAGTGGAGCAGAATCACAGATTCCTTGATGGCGAAAGCATTTAAAAACATCTCCTATTTTTGTTCTCCTCTTCTCCCTGGCCGTGCCAGAGCTGTGCCCCAACCCCTCAGTGCCTCGGAGCTGCTGGTGGCATTGACTGCTCTGCTGTGCCAAGCTGCCCACGCAGCAGCTGCAATATTTGCAAACTGGAGCCACGAGCTGAGCACGGCTGGCTGCTGCCACTGCACAGCTGCAGAGCTGCTCTGCTCAGCAGGGACCAGGCAGTGCAAACACACCAAATTAATTAGGGCTGTGTCCAGAAACTCGACTGGGTTCGCTCAGGTTTGGGGAGGAATGTTCCCTGCTTGTTGGCAGCCAATCCTCCACGAGGCTGTCAGGAGGTTAAGGTTACTCCTGGGAAAGCAGAAATGGGCTGTTTTCTCTACAAAATAGAATTTTCTGTGTCTCAGGGCAAAAATCTTCCTCCCTGACACCGTGGAAGTGCCAAATTTTTAATTGCCACACTCTGATTGCCCATGTTCCCCATTGTTTATGGAAAAGGAGGGATAATTCATGAACATCCAGGGCAAAGTCTGCTGGAAGGAACCTGCTTCCACTGCTAATTGTTTTCCTTTGTACTTTCCCAGGGCTGCCCGTGTAGATGTTTATCCAGCAGGTTCAGTCCAATTAAACAGTTCATCGACTGAGGAAACCAGCCCTGGAATAATCCTGCTGTCTTTAGTGGGACTAATGTCAGGCTTAGAGTTAATTCAGGAACATTGTCACTGCTTTTAGGTGGCTTTTCAGTGTCTTTCCAGCACTGGCCTGTTGATTCCCCTTACCTGGACACCAAATGTATTTAGGAATAAATCTGATATAAACCTGCATTATACAATAAAACATCCCTGACTGACAGAACAGCCACCCTGGTGTTTCTCCCTGCTGGACAGATCTGCCCAACAGGCATGGAGAGGGTTAAAATCCCAAATAATCGCTGTTGAGGTTGCTCAGAGTTTGGCAGAAGCAAGATGACAGCAACACGACTGCTCTGTCTGTCTGCATTTTCTACAAAGCTTTAAATATCTCACAAGATACCCACTTCTTTATTCTTTCCCTTCTTATTTTCTTCTCCTCCTTTTTTTTCCTCTCTATTATTATTTTTTCCCCTTGTTTGTTTACTTGTGGGTTTGTTGGGTTTTTTGGTGGTAGCTAAAAGCCATCCCAAAGTCGGAACCAATTCCTCAGTTTCAAAAGAAAGGATAATAAACCTGTCATCTGTGGCCTGAGCAGGGAGGTTGCTGCTGCTGCTCTGATATTAAAGCTGATTAAAAGCAGACCTGGTTTTGAGGAGTTCATGTCTTTTCCAGACTGTTTTACTCTTGGGGGGAGGAATTGCTTTGACCAGAAGTGCTTTGAGCTGACAGGACCATGGAGGGTAGAGCAGAAAAAGAGCATTGCTGGGATAAAACTCACCTGAGGAGGTTCTGTTGGTGCAGATTTTAGTTTATTTTCTTGTTTGGAAGGAGAACGTCAGGATGAGCAGCAGGCAGGGCTCTGTTTGAGCAGCTCAGGGTTTCTGCAGCAGCTCTGGCAAGGATTTCAGGATTTGGAGAACACCAAACCTTGTGGGTTCACCAGGGAGAAGCTTTGGGATGTGCAGCTTGCAAACTTCCCCTGCAGGACAAGCACAGGAATTCTCTGATTCATTAATCAGAGTGTTCACAGTTAAATTTAATTAGCTGATTCCTTTATTTCAAAATCTCTTCACCTCACCCAGGGAAATATTTTTCCCCCTTTTGCAGTGGATTTCTGTGCCAGGAGGGGAGGGCAGCTGGCTGGGAGATCACGAGAAAGCAGCGGCAGAAATTTGGGACATGGAATCTTTTCAGAAGCAAACATCTCCTAAATTATAATAGTTTTAGAATCGCAGGTATCACTTGTATCACTTGCCTTTCTGGGTGACCCTTGTTACAGCACTGCTTTCATTACTGTAATTGGTTTATTGCCACATCGTTCTTTGATTTAGAGAATTATTTCATCCTTACTTAAAGGACAAGGCAGGTATTGATTAAGGGCTTTGAAAAATTCCAGAACAGTGATTGTGTGGGTGCCAAAATTTAATTTTTTTTTTGAAAATCGAGTGCTTTGAGGACAATGTGCAACGTGTGGTTGTGATAGAGAACACGAGTTTCAAACCCATCCCTTTCAAAGAGGAATTCATTATCATGGCTAATTTGCATCCACAAAAACACAGTTCAGCTCAGCATTGTCATCAAAAGGCATTTTCACTGCTCACTGTTGTGTTAAATGCACTTCTCAAGGACTCAGTTTTGTAAAGCCCAAGAGGAAGATGCTGCTTGGGCTCCAGCAGGTGCTTTTTGTGTTCTTCCTCAAATTAAACACAACCTGCACTGAGTCCTGGTCACCTTCCTGAGGACTAGCCTGGAGCCAAATTAAAGGGAAGAGTTTTATTCCCAGGAAAGGCAGGATTCAGTGAGATCCCCAAGGTGTGGGCAGTTGGGATCAGCCCTGCTCCTCCTGCCCCTCTCAGGCTCTGCAACTGCTCCTCCCGAACAAAGCAAATCACAGACAGTCCAGATCAGTGTAAAATCAAACACAAAACAGGTGTTTGCTAATTAAAACTGAGATTTTAATGAATGACCTGTGTGGTTTTGGTGAATAAATACCACTCTCAGCATCTGCTCTGTAATTAGGTTCCAACTTCTTTTTTTTTTTCCCTCCTCAAGTCCCAGTAAATAACTACAGAATGCCAGGTTTAACTAAAACCTGCTCTCTTTGCTCTTTAATGGGGAAAAAGCAGATGTTTCCTGCCCAGGTAACTCCAAGCAGCAGCAATCAACAGAGAAGGGAAAAAAACCCCAAATCCTTCATATTTCAATGTGTTTTTCTCTCAGGTTTGTAAATAAGGACAACAACACACTGGAAGGGAAGGATTTCCTCAAATCCTCCCCACGCTGCTGGCTGATTACACATTTGTGGGATGGCTCTTGTTGTACCCCTTGGGGATTGTTTTAACTAATTGGGTGTTTGCTTGGACAGATTTCCTGGGTTTTTTGGTTTCTTTTTTAAACTTCTGGACCTGTTTTACATTAAATCTACACACAGATATGTGGGAATGTGTGGGGAGAAGGAGGTGGGGTGGGAAGAGGTTCTGGAATATCCACACAGGGATCTGGGGTGTTTCCTCCCTTCCCAGAAACACCAAACCCTGATTGGTGTTTCCTTCTCAGGAATAACTCAACATGGAATTCCATCCTAGCCAGGAATTCCTTCCCAAATCCCATCCATCCCTCTGGCAGTGGGAAGTCATTCCCTGTGTTCTGTCCCTCCATCCTTCATCCCAATCCCTCTCCAGCTCTCCTGTGTTTCCTGCTGTTCCTCCACACATTTCCCACCCCACGAGTCAATCATTATTCACTTTTCCTTTGAGGTTCTTCCCTCTGCATTCTGGTGTTTCTCCTGTTTGGGGTGAATCCCCCAGAGGCTCTCAGGGAAGGATTGAACACTTCAGGTGTGAAATCTCCATCAGTTCTCTCCAGAGCTCTGTGTTCCACCTCTGCCCCACGAGAACCTCTGAGCCCTGTGGCTGAGCTCAGCCCCATGGAGCTGCAGGGTAAAAAGAGCATTTCATGGGCTCAGCCCCACAGAGCTGCAGGTTTATAAATAGGATTTCATGAGCTCAGCCCCATGGATCTGCAGGGTCATAAATAGGATTCCATGAGCTCAGCCCCACAGAGCTGCAGGGTGAAAACAAACAGGATTCCATGAGCTCAGCCCCACAGAGCTGCAGGTTACAAACAGGATTCCATGAGCTCAGCCCCACAGAGCTGCAGGTTACAAACAGGATTTCATGAGCTCAGCCCCATGGATCTGCAGGGTCATAAATAGGATTCCATGAGCTCAGCCCCACAGAGCTGCAGGTTACAAACAGGATTCCATGAGCTCAGCCCCACAGAGCTACAGGGTAAAAACAGCATTCCATGAGCTCAGCCCCATGGAGCTGCAGGTTACAGACAAACAGCATTCCATGAGCTCAGCCCCATGGAGCTGCAGGGTAAAAACAGGATTTCTGCGCTGAGTCTCTCCAGCTGCCGAGGAACACTTGACATTTAGCAGAGCACACTCTGTTCTCCCAGAAAAGGGAATTATTGCTCTCTCCAGGTGAGCTCTCCAGGCCAAAGGCAGCTCCCCTCCCTGGGAAACTCTCCGAACAAACCCTCTGGAAGGACTGCAAACACAGACTGACACCCCCTGTGCAGCTGGGATCTCTCTCCCTGCCGTGTCTCAGGCAGGGGATGGCTCAGTGCCTGGCAGCCATGGTGCAGTGTCACTGGGAGAACTCAGGGAAAAGCAGGAATTCTGTCCAGGTGAGCTGGGCAGCTCCTGGCTGGTCACAGGTAGTGCAGGGTTTGTGTCACTTGTGTCACCCTCACTTGTGTCAGGGGTGGATCCTGAGGCTGACCCTGCCTGAAATCAAATCCTGCTCCTCTCAGCTCCTTGCCAACCTCTCCTCTCTCTCTCTGCTGCCTCTCCTTCCATGTGAGATCTGCCTGAGAGCTGAGTGAGAGAGGAAACACCAACCTCACTTCTTCACTCCATAATCTCCTTCCTGCTAGTTACTGGTTTCATATTTAGGAACTATAAAGCTTTAGGGAAAGAAAAGAAAGCCTGAAAATGAGGTTCTGGGGGCTTATTTAGCAATTGACCCTTTTTTCAGCACGCTCAGCCTTACATTCAATTACATTGCTAGGCAACAGCTCCTGTCAGCCCTAAGTGGATCCCAGGATTAATCCACGATCAGTCAAGATACACATTTATTCACCTTCCCTCACAACAGTAATAGGATTTTGCTGGGCCCAGCTTAATTCCACAGATGAGGCTGACACTGAATTAAAGCTGCTTATCCTGCTCATAATAAGGAGGTGAGATCCCAGGGGAGAGGGAAGGTGAGGGAGATGCTCACCCAAGTGAGTGACAAAACCAGGGATTAGAAATCCCAGTGGAGGGAAAAG
This sequence comes from Lichenostomus cassidix, assembly GCF_008360975.1. Classification (NCBI taxonomy): domain Eukaryota; kingdom Metazoa; phylum Chordata; class Aves; order Passeriformes; family Meliphagidae; genus Lichenostomus; species Lichenostomus cassidix. The sequence continues at coordinate 1,002,506 of NC_139502.1, read as the reverse complement.
TACCATTAAATCAGACTTACAAAACCCAGTTGAAATTCTGCATTTGCTGGGCATTACACACATCCCTGCTGTGCTCCTCACACAAATCCTGCCTGGCTGGACTGAGCTGAGCTGCAGGCAGCTCTCCTGGGCTGGAATTCCCACCTCCTCTCTCACCCACCCCTCTGAACTTGCTTTTCCTGCCTGTCCCTGCTCCCTGTGCTGGGATTTGGGATTCTCTCAGGGCTCACTGAAGGACATCTCCAGAAAGAAGCCCTTCAGCTGCAGCCATTGTTTGGTAGCACCTCCCTGCCACAAACAGATTCAATTTTGAAGTGGGGGAAGGTCTATTAATCTATTATTAATTGATATTCCATATGCCACCTCGGAGGCAGAGGGGATCTTTTGAAGCCATCTGGTTTCTCGCTGCACTGGAGGAAAGCTGCTGGCTGTTGTCTGCTCTGGAATATGGTCTGGGAAATGGGAACTGTGGCCAGGAGTCTGGAATTCCTGCATGGACTCAGCTCTGCCACCTCTCCTCCCTCATTTCCATCCTCCCTGTGCAGCTCCAGCTCTGCTCTGCCTGGGGATTTCCAGATTTCCAGATTTCCAGCACAGGGGTTTCACCCCAGGCACTTTCTCCCCCTGAATCACACCAGGCCAGGCTGCAGAAAATCCCAAACCCAGCGCCAGGCAAAGCCACGCTGCTCCGCGTGGGATTTACATAAACTGTGCACTAAAAACCCCTAATATTTAAAGTGTTATAACAAAGCAGGAAAAAACCTCCTCTTTCAAGCTCTATGACAACCTTATGAATATGTAAATTAGAACCCAAAGACAATTTTCTGCTGGCTCACAGTAAATATTGAGGCAGAGCTGGGGAGCATTAAGTGGCAGATTTAGGTCCGTATTCATTCCTTTTTTATTTATTTATTTTAAACACAACACTTAGAGACCAATTTGATAGTAATGCACCAAATCTATCGAGTATTGCAGCCAGCTGATGGCATTGTTAAATCATACTTATTTTGGCATTTCTTATTGAAAGCAATAGAAGAGCAACCAGTGGTGATAAATTTGTTTGTGGAGAGCAGCGTTGCTTGTCAGAGTTGTACACTGTTGTAACTAGGGCAAAATTACACTATAAATTTGCAGGTTTATTGTCCTTTTTCTTCTGTTTTTTTGGTTGTTGTTAGTGACCTGCTTTCCATATCCTCTGTGTTGTGCTCTGGCAGGAGAGAATGGCTGTGAGATCTGGGGGTGCTGTGGGATCTGCTTTGTGGAATTTACCTGATTCTGCCCCAAAACTGGGCTGGATTTGGAGGTGTGACTGCAGCAGGAACCTGCAGAGCTCAGGTGGCTCACAGATCCTCTGCACCTGATGTGTTTAATGACATGCAGTGGGTTTATCTGCCGTGTTAATCAGATTATTTAATTACAGCCCTTGTTCTGAGCCATGAGGATGGCTCAGAACATTTGCTCTCAATGGCTGCCTGGGCTGTGGCCTCCAGCCAGAACCTCCATGGCTCCAGGGCTGGGGTGGCTCTTGCTGGATTGAGGTTCTCCTGGGAGGTTGGTGTTCCCTGCTCTCCTTCCTGTGCCCAGGCTTTACCTGGTGCCATTCCTGTGCCATTCCTGCTCCATTGCTGCTCCATTGCTGTGCCATCCTTGTGCCATTCCTGCTCCATCCCTATGCCATTCCTGCTCCATTCCTGCTCCATCCCTGTGCCATTCCCACACACAAATCCAAAGCTGAGCTCCCACGCAGGATTCCAGCAGACTGGATTTGGGATCTAAAGCTTTATCCTTGCCTCTGAATTCCAACCCCGTGTAACCCCAGTGAGTTAATGAGGAGCACCAGGGCTGGCACTGGGATGTGTCCAGTGTGTGTTTTGCACCCCTGGCATGTGCAGGTCATGGATCTCCATGCTCCTCCTGAACAGAGCACGAAAAGCCAAAATTCAGCAGTGCTCTGAGCTGTAATCTCTGAGGATTTGTTGCACACGAGGCAATAAACGGCTGCTCCAATTGACTAAATGCCACAGCACAGCAGTTTATTTTAATTACGCTACAAAGGGAGGAATATGATTGTTCTTATGGTACAACATAACAAGGGAAGAAGAAAAGAAAATTGTGTCCCTCTCTCCTCCTGAGAAGGTTTAGCAGCAGCATCTTGTTTATCATGGAGGGCTCAGGGCAGCAGGATCCAGAAATAAAACATGAGGAGGAACCACTTTAGAGAGGATATGCAACAAAAAAACCAACAGACCTCCAGAAGAAAAACACCCTAAAAAAAGGGAATTTAAATCACATTGCCTCTCTCATCCTGAGCTGTGAGTGGTGCTGGTTTGAGTTGCTGCAAAAGAGAATACTGGAACACCTGGAGCTTTGGAGGGTTTGGATGAGAGATGTGGAGGATGGAGGTGATGAGGGTTGTTCTTTTGGGAGGGCAGCTCCTCCTGCTTCTTCCAAGTCCATCCAAAATTGGGCTGTGGCATTCAGGGGCTTAAAGAAGTTGCATCCATTATCCACAGAGCTCACCAGGTTTCGGTTGATGTTGGGAAAGAAAAGAATACAGGAGTTGGGGAAAGTGAAAATTCTCCAATTCCCAGTTCCAGTGAGTTCCTCCCTTTGCAGTTTTCCCCATCAGTTCTCAGTTTGTCTCTGCCTGTCCTTATCTCCCCTGATTTCCTCTGGCTTTCCTGGTGCCCAGGGCTCCCTCAGCCTGGCACATCCCTGCATCTTCCTGAGCCCTTTGCCACAGAAATGCTGCTGCCAAGGAATTCCTGTGGCTCCCCAGAAATCCTCAGCTCCAGAGGGAAATCCCCGCAGTGCTCAGCCGTGTCCCAGCAGCTTTCCCTGCCCGTGTCTGCTCACCCTAGTGATTCCATGGGGTTTGCAGCCCAAGGAGCAGCAAACCTGCCTGGAACGGAGCTCCAGCTGAGGTTTGGTGAGGCTGGTGCAGCTGAGGTGTGTGTGATGTGGAAATGACACGCTGTGCTCGGACAGACATCGGCAAACACAGGTTTGTGTCTCATCCCTGCCTCGAGGGAGGGAAAACCACCCCAGGAGGGGCAGGCAGGGCATTCCCTGGGGATGTTCCCATCGGGATTGGCACAGCAGCCTGCAGGTTCCTCGGGAGCAGCAATTCCAGCCAGGAAAAGGCTTTTCCAGGGACAAAGCCTTTCTCCACCCTTTTCCCACCGCCAGTCACACCCCCTGCTCCCAGCTCTGCAGGCTCACCACTGATGGGAATCGGCAGTTTCAGTCAATTCATGGATGAGCTGTTCCAGCCCTGTGACAGACATGGATTTGGCATCCAATGATCCTTCCCAGCTCTGGGTGTCCATGGGGAGCAGATCATCCACCAGCCTGGAGCCAACGTGAGCTCCTCATGCTAAATCAGCACCCTCATGCAGATTTTGAACAGCCCTGCTATTTTATATCACATTCCTAATTCATCTTCTATTTATTTTATTTCCTAAAGTAATCTCCTGGGCAGCCTTTGGTGCTCTGTGTCCCTCCCCAGCTGTCCCCTCGCTCTGGGTGTTTCTGGGGAACAGAGGGAGATATTTGTGCTGTGGAGATCTCCCAGCAATCCCAGAATCAAGGATCCAATTTTGGATAAAGTGACTCCTCCTGAGCAGTGGATGAGTCTCTCTCTCTGTTCCAACCCTGGAACATCCCCAGGGGTTTTGGGGCACTGTGGGTTTGGGGCTCAGCTGTGGGTTTGGGGCTCAGCTGTGGGTTTGGGGCTCAGCTGTGGGTTTGGGACTCAGCTGTGGGTTTGGGGCTCAGCTGTGGCACAGACAGGACCTTTCTGTGTCAGTGGCCAATGGCAAATCTCAGGGCTTGGCTGAAATCTGGGATACAATGAACTCAGAGAGAGGACTCAGCTCTGCAGCTCCAGGCTCCAAATCGCTGCAGAGGCTGTGGCTTTGTGGTGTGACAAAGCCCAGGAACAGGGGTGGTCAGCGAGTCAGGAGGTGGATTGGGATCATCCCTGGCAGTCCTTTCAGCTCAGGGTGTTCTGTGACTCTCAGACTGTTCTGTGACAAGGACAAAGCTCTCTGTTCAGGGGACTAAAGAAAAGAAAAGTCTCTAAGTTCAGCCTCAGCTTCGAGTTTCTGGTAAATATTAGTCCAAACAACCACAGATACAGAATTCAGAAAAAAACCCATAAATGGATATTTAGGATTCTCTGACATTCTTCTCCTAACACTGAACCAAAGTCAATTGTGTTTTTCAAATTTACACTGAGTCAACATTTTAAAAAGATAAAACACTTCTATTTAAATCTTTACCTGAATTCACCATCCTGAAGTTTCGGGAGATACAAATATAGGTTTTGTCATCGAGTGAGCAATGTTAGAATCAAAGGTAATAAACCCATTGATCTCCAGTAAGACAATATTAATATTACCATATAGCTTTTATAATTAATTTGCTGCCAGATGAAAGGGAAACACGAGGTCCTTTTAATGCTGGTGATTAAAGCAGAAAGTAAACCTTTGAAAGGCAGATTTGCATGTACAACATGTTGCACTAATTCCGGCAGATCAGGGGAAATTGTTACTGTGCAGTTGGAGTCACATTGCAGAGTTTGGGATAAAAGAGTTGCTGACTTGTGGGAGAAAAGTCTGGGCAGAGTTGGGATGTTGGGGTGAGCTTTGCTAAATTTCTGTTCTGGCTTCCTTTGCACTTCCAGCTCTCAGATGGAGCAGAAATCCTCAGCAGGGCAGGATTTGAGGGGAGAACTTTGAGGGGATGGAAGTCTCAGCATGAATCCCCCAGATCTCCCTGGTTCCATCCAGGGGAGGAGGAATTTCATGTTTACAAGGCTGCTCATCTCTCTGCCCTTCCAGGAATAATCAAAACCCTGATTTCGGCCTCAGAACGTAATTTGACATCACACTGCAACACTCCCTCAAAGGAACCTTCCCTCCAGCTCTCAATTCTGCTCGTGATTATAAATTAGTCAAGTTATTTACATCCTTCACTCTCACTTCACTTAATGATAGTCAAATAAAAAAGCCCTGCAAGCTGCTTTTCCTAATGTTTGATTTTCCTCGTATAATTATGCCCTCCAGGCTGGTTCTTTGTACTCAGGCTGCAGCCCTTGATGAATGCAGAAAGGACAGAGAGGGAGAAAATCTCCAATACTAGATCCTGGGCTTTGATTCCTGAAAAGGCAACTCCCACACAGCAGCTTTGTGGAGCTGCTCCCCTTGATGCTGCTGGTTTGTCATCAGGTGACATCTGGGCAGGAAAACTCTTCAAATTTGGGTGTTCTCCAGGGTTGAGAGGTTAAAAATAAAACCTGGGTGCCAATTTCCTTTTCTTTCCCTATTCCCCACTCCCTCAGGTGCAAAAATAATTCCTGCTGGATCACTGTGGTGCTTCCATCCTTCCAGCACTTTTCCAGCCTTTGTGTTTACCAGGAATCAAAAGCCAACACCAAGGAGGTTCATATTAATTGGGAAATAATTGTTGGGTCACCAATATTTTAAAAATCTCATTGGGCTTTTTCTTTGGATGAGCAATTTAAGGGACAATAATGAAACATCTCAGGTGAGATCCCAACATTTGAGGGTGTTTTATAAACACCTACATGAGTCCAGGCAGAGGTGGAAACTATTGATGTTGCCATAAAAAAGAGAGAAAATCTCCACGGAGGCTCTGGAAGGAGAATTTGTTGTTGGATGCAAATACAGGAGCCCATAAAGGTGCACTGTGATCCATTAGGGAAGGGATTTGGCTCTTGGTGATTTCAGTGTCGCTCAGGTGGTGAATTCCCCCAGCATTCAGCACTGGGGAATAAGGAGAGTTTGTCCCTTTTTCTCTCTGTTTTTGCTCCCCACAAATTTGAGGAAATGAGCAGTTGAGTGCTTTGGGAAAAAGGCAAAATTGGATGTCAGGAGGATGGGAGGGGAGAGGAGGAGCTGGGGAGCCTCCAGAATTCCTGATTACATCTCAAGTGTGTTAACTGTGGCACTGAAGGATAAATCCCTATTTCCTGGTACTTCTGATCCAGGGAGTGCTGTGTATTAATTGGTTTAATTTATACAAAGCTCCCATTAATAAGGCTCTTGTGAGGGGAGAAATGTGGCCACAGACCCTGAGAGCACTGAAACAGGGAGAACATTCCCTGAATCCTGAATATCCCTCAGGCAGGGATGGACTGTGGCAGGAGCCTCACCCCTCCCACCCTGCAGCCCCTGACAGAGTTGAATGTGGCACCAGAGCCCCACAAAGGTATGAAATCAAGGATTTCACTGATAGAAATCCCTTTGTTTCCTTGCCATTGTTTCCCCAGAATGGGATACGCAGCGGTGACAAAAAATTACATGGCAAAAGCTCCTTATGTGAGGGATTAAAAGTTAAATCTGCTTTTGTTCTAATTTCCTCCTCTTCTCTTTCAATACGAGGAGCAAATGAAGCTGATTTTCATCCTGCCCAAAGCCGCGGCAGCTTGACTTTTTTTGCATTAAACAGCAAAATGTGATTTTGCTCCGCAGAGCCCTTCAGTGGAGCAGAGTTCCCAAGGAGGGATTTTAGTGGTGAGAGAGGTAAACATTCCTGCAGTTTCCTCTCTGCACCTTCTCAATTGACTCAGGCACAGAAAAGTTCATTTACGGGGATCAATATCACTTTCCCTCCCGCCTGCATGGGAAAAACACCTCCTGCAGTCGATGGCAATTAAAGACAGCCAGGGACAGAAATATCGATGGGGATGGAGGCAGAGATTTCCTGGGTGTGCCCTGGGACAGCTGGATTTGGGAATGTTCCCTGGGAAACTGCCTGGAGAGGGAATCACCTTCCCAGGGTGAAGGGGATGGGCAGCTGTGGGGCTGCAGTTTGGGAAAATTTGGGTTCACCACTGATTCAGGATTCCTGGATCAGCCCAGGGCTCTGGATGCAATCCTGAAATTCCCAAGCACTTAAAAAAAACTCACAGTGGAGTTCTTGAAAGCTTCCTGAGGATATGCTGCTGCTGTAATTTATTCACTGAGCCACCAGTGCCATTCTCTTTCCAAGCATTTCCCTGGGATTGTCCCAGCATCCATTGGTGTGACAATGACACCCAGGATTGATCACGGAAAGTCATCTCCTTGTGCCACCAGCCAAGAAAATGTCCTAATCCCCCACTTTGCCTCTCAGCCTGCTGCTGCCTTGGAGGTGCTGAGCAAAATCCCAAAGGTTGGCCAGGCTGACTACCAAAAAAATGAGGAAAAAAACTTTCCTCATGTTCACCTTGAGGAATTCCAATTCCTTGCTGTTCTCCTGGACCTGCTGTCTCCTGTCAGGGTCAGAACTGGGAATTGCTTCAGTTTGCCCAGTTAAAAAACTGGTCAGGATCTGCTTGTTTAATGGAGCACAAACCCTCCCCAGTGCCTGTTAAACACCCAAATCCCCATGAAAGATGTGTTTAAGTGCTTTAACTGGCAGAAGCGAGCGCTATATATTTATTATCCTCTCTCTGGCTGTCTCTATTAGAATGACAAGTCTTTAATTTGTGATCCAGCGCCTGTAATGACAGGATCACAGGGCCATTCTGCTCAGCAGCCTTCCTGGAGCAGAGCTGCAGCGAGAGAACAACAAATCCAGGGCTCAGCCAGGCGTTTCTGCCTCGCTTTTCAGCTGCCATTTAAGATGTACAAACATTCCCGAGCAGGGGGGAGGCTTTTCTTCTGCCGTGCTTTTATTCCTTTGTGGGAACTTCCCCGACATCCCTTTGACAGCTGAACACGGCTCTGTGTGATCAGAACTGCTGAGAGCTCCCTCGCTCCTTCCCCTTTTCCCTGCCCACCTCCCCCTTTTCCCCGCAAATCCCATCAAATTCCACGGCTGCCCCCGCCGAGAGACACCACTTGTCAGATCAGTGATTATTTATTGCTGCTGTCGTTGTGCCAAACCTCTGTTAGTCACAGCAGGGATGGGGTGGGAATCCAGGAGGGCAGAGGGAGGGAGAGGGGCTGGGTGGGGTGGGAGGAGAACCTGGGGAGTTCTGGGAGCTTGGAGAGGCTGCAGAGCCTCCAGTGTGGGTGGATCTCACAGCACTTGGGATTCTGCTGGCTGCACCCAAATATCGTCATTATATCGTCATTATATCGTCATTATATCGTCATTATATCGTCACTATATCATCATCATATCGTCATCATATCTTCATTATTTTGTCGTTACTTCGTCGTTATGTAGTCACAATGTCATCGTTATATCATCATCATATCGTCATTATATCGTCGTTATGTTGTCATCATATTGTCATCATATCGTCATTATGTCGTCATTATATCATTGTTAGAGCATCATTACATCATCGTCATATCTTCATTATATCGTCGTTTTATCATCATTATATAGTCATAATGTCATCGTTACATCGTCATTATATCATCGTCATATTGTCATCATATCATCATTGTATTGTCATTATATATCATTATATCATTATATCATTATCATCATATATCATTATATGATCATATCATCATGTCCTCATCATATTATCATTATATCATCATTATATCATCATTATATCACTATATAATTATCATCGTATGTCATCATATATCATTATATCATCATCATAGCATCATGATATCATCATTGTATCATTGTTATATCATCATATCGTCATTATATCGTAATTATATCATCTTTATATCATCTTTATATCATTATATTGCCATCATAGCATCACGACATCACCATTATATCACCATTATATCATTATATCGCCATCATACCCTCCTTGCCCATCCTAACCAGTCAGCCCAAAGGCACCTTCCCTTTGCTGCTGCAGCACCACAATTCCCACACACAGCCCACCAAGTCCCCTTGCCCTAGCCATGGGTTCTGTGCCCAGCTCCTCTCTGCCCTGGGCAGAGCAGTTCAGGGCTGGGTTGTCGATTGGCTCCTGTCTGCACCATCCCAGCTGGCATTGCCAACTCCACATTCCCTGTTCCTCACCGAAATCCCTGCCATGGCTGGCTGGTGTGAGCTGGATGGGAGAGGATGAAATCCCAACAGCACTGCTGGAGCTGGGCAGCCTCTCCTCCTTTGGCTGCAATCTGATACCGTGAAATGTCCTTTTTTATTTTTTTTTGGGTCGAACAAGGAAGGTCCTCTCTGTCCACAGGGGCAGGGTCAGCATTTTGTAGGATAACAAGGGAATTCTGGGGTGTCATTTCTACACTTTCAGGAGTCCCTGCATTTTTCATGTCATGCCTGTGAAGTTTCTTGAGACTTTTACACTCCCCGTGGTGGGCAAAGTATGGGGTGAAATAACCGTGGAAAGAGCAAAAAAATACTCTTGGAATAATAATAATAATAATAATAATAATAATAATAATAATAATAATAAAGGAGAGGTTCAGGACCATCCCCAGGGACTGAGACACCTAGCACCTGCCCAGGTGAGGCACAGGGAGGTTCTGCCCTTCCCCTCTCCTCCCCCCCAAACCAAAGCCCAGCTTTATTTTCCTGTTGCTGCTCTAGAGCTCTACCTGGGTGTTCCACAGCCTGCCAGCCTCTGCTGATGTTTTATTCATGTGTCACTTGCCTGTTCATTTGCTAAGGGTTTACAAATGCCTCATCAATTATTAACAGGCCTGATACCTACTCGGCTTGTTGTTGTGTGCTCTTCTTCTTCATTTTTTTTTCCTTTTTAAAGAGGTGTTGGGGGGGGTTGAGGAGAATGCTACAAATGTAAGAAAACAAATTAAAATAGGAATTCAATAATTTACAGCCACTTACTGCATTATTCCAAGCAAGTTAATTTTTAAAGGAAAGCAGCTGTAGCAGAGATAATTGAATTAAGTGTTTGCAGTTGTTTCCAAAGCTGGTGTGATCTCAGCACAGAGGAGACACACAGAGGTGTTTGAAGGCAAAATCCAGGAGTGAAGGCCCAAGGGATGAGGATTCCATCTCTGCAGGGATAACAGTGCCAGGGAGGAGTGTCCTGCTCTCTGGATTGCTGTAAATCCCACTGCCTGGGCAAGGAGAGCTCCAAGGCCACATTTCCCTTCTCTCTGCAATTCTTCTCTGCTTTCCCCTCTGCATGAAGAGACACAGCAGTGAAATTAAGGCTCAAGTAAATCCTGACAGGTTTACCAGAGCCTCCTCCTCCCTATTCCCCAGAGAAACACACGAGAAAAAGGCCTTTTTCTCTGCTCTTTGTTTTCCTAGAAGGCAGCAGAACAACAAACATTTGCCTTTTTAATTTTCATTAGCGGCGTGTTGAGATGTTTATGGACTCTCTGATCGCTGCTCTTTCCAAAAGGAACAGAGCAGAGCTCCTTCCTTCTCCAAAATAACAAACTCCAAAGGAAATTTTGTCGAATTTGGGCTGCTGGAGCAGCAGCCTGTCCATAAATGCCTTCAGAGTTGGCTGGGCAGCATTTCCCTTTGGAAACTGCCCAGGATCAATAGGTGGGATTGCTTCCTGCAGAGCCCTGTGAAGCTGCAGCTCTCACCCCGAGGGCTCTGGGTGATCCCAGGGAGAGCAGGATCGATTCCCTGATCCTGGAAAACACAGGCAGGAAGGAGCTGGGCTGGGCAGGGAGGCACGGGTGGGAAATGTAGTTCATCAGGAAACAAATATCAGTTATTGGTATTTATTGTTATGAAATCCTCTGTGTTCCCGTGGGAATTCAGAGGGAGCTGGGCTGGGCAGGGAGGCACGGGTGGGAAATGTGGTTCATCAGGAAATAAATATCAGTTATTGGTATTTATTGTTATGAAATCCTCTGTGTTCCTGTGGGAATTCAGAGGGAGCAGTGTGCTGGACACTGGGATGGTGGCACAGGCTGTGCCAGGCGCCAGGGGTGACACTCCTGCCTCACCTGAGGGTCGCTGTCCCCTCACCCCACGCTGTGCTGGGCTCTCCCACTGCCCAGAGCTCTGCTGGCATTCATTGCTTTCCATGACTGTGAGCTGCAGCAGCCAATTAACACAGTTCATTAGCAGAGTGTCCCTGGCACACCTCCACAAGGACATCACCACCCCCCTGGCACCAGGATGTCCCTCATTCCTGCCCCAGCTGATCCCACTTGGCATTCCCACCCCAAAGCCAAGCCAACAATATTTTTGTTATTCTCAGATGCAACGGAGCTTTATTGCTTTTCTTACCGTGCTTGTCTCCAACTTTTAAAATCTAAATTTTTCATTTTAACTTGAATTGTATTTTATGATATATTTATATACTTTTAAACTAACTTTCATACTTACAGGCAACCAATTACTGTACCAGAGGAGCCCCAAGTTAATATTTTTGGGTTTGAAGCCTCACTTTATTTCAGACTATATAAATAAGGTTCTCATGAAGTATTTATACAGCCTAAGCCAGCTCTGGGAAGAAAACAAAAGCAATGAGTAAATAATGAAGAATCAGATTTGTGCTTTTTCATTTTCAAAAGTGTGTGAATTTTTAACTTTTTAGAGGGAAAGCAAAGCTTTGTTCCCCCTGGTGCTGCTGGGGGGTTTTCACTCTGCCAGCCCTGCACTCCTGAGCTCCTTGTGCCAATTTTTCTCTTTTTGCCCTCAAATTGCAGAGTGCCCAACACCTCCAGCTCTTCCCTGCAGCAGGGAGAGCCGAGCTTTTCTAGAATGAGACTTAAAATAAACCAAATCCACCGACGTAAACAACTGCCACTCTACACCAGGTAATTATGGCTTCTCGAGATAATATCATTTGCATATGCATTTATAACTCTATGAGTATTCTTAGAGACTTTAATTAAAAATTAGGCTTTCATTTCCATGATTTTGTCCCTTTCTGCTACTCCCACTGTTTTTTAATTTTGTTTCAGGGCCCTTTCTCCACAGAGGGGTTTTGGATGACCCTTCAATGTCTTCTAAAGACGTTTCTCCTCCAGGCACCGAGTGTGATTTGATTTACCTCCCCCCAGCTCTGGTGTGTGTTTCTGGGTGTAGCAATAAGCCATGATTCAGCACATTTCCACCACCTAAAAATCAGATTTCCGTGGCTGTGATTCCTGCTGGCTGTGCTGAGATCAATAGCTGGGAGCTCCTTCCCCCTCCGAGGCAGGAGTGACCCCTCGTCCTCCAGAGCAGCCTGGAAATGCAGCAGCGTTCCTGGGGTGAAGGGCCATCCATGCCTGGAATAGCAAAACGGGTTTTTTTGAAGCTTTTCCACCTCACTTTACACAAATTGGTTTTCTCAGAGTGCTCTGAGTCCTTCTGAGTTTGTGCTTTGCTGCTGGGGTGGGGAGAGGGGAATGGGGAAAGAAATGTCCCCAGTGATGATTCCCTGGGGAATTCACTTCAATCCCAGCAGTGATCCCAAATTTCACCTGGGAAGCTGCTCCCCCCTCCTGGCCTGGGCTGAGCTTTCCGTGGGAATTAATTCCTAAATCACACTGGGCTGTGCTCCAGGGGAAAAAGGTCACACTGCCTTCAAACTCAGTGACAGATCTGGAATATTCCCTGGGAATCCATGGATATTGCTGTAGATCTTGGCAGTGCAGATACAGGACAGGGAGCTGCTGTGTGTCTCTTTGCTGTTCCAGACTCCACCCTGACAAACAAACTGTTGTCCCTCACATTCCCTTCACTCCTGGTTGCAAAGGTTGCAAAGTTTGTGCTGAAACTGAAAAAACTCCTTTTTTTCCAAGCTGGTATTTCATCCAGGATAAACTGTTGGCTTTGGACAGAAAAATCTGAGCCAAACCTTGCTGTGAGTCCCTGGAGCTTCTTAAAAACTTTCCCTTTCCAATCCACACTGGGGCAATTTCTGCCCTTTCAGTGATGCTGATGGACACTTTTACAGAAACTCAGAACTGATATTGGTGTTGTGTGGACAGAAAGAAAGAAATCAGGTTCTGAATGGCTCTCACTTTGCCAAGTCTGGGATTTTATCTAAAGCACAACAGCACAGGAGTCTAAACACACTTCCACAAGGTCACAGAAGAAATTACCTTCTGTGCATCGACACTCAGAGGCCTTGCAGGCCAATCCTTCTTCCTTGAAGTCGTTCCCTGTCAAGTGGGGAACATTTCAGGTGCCCACCTGTAAATGAGATGAGTTGTTGAATTCAGGGGGAACAAGGGATATTAAGGAAACACAGTTGTTTCAGTGCTATAAATGTGCTGAGCCTGGGCCCAGCCACCAATGGGCTCTTTTATTGAGATTATTCTGCCTTGTTTGCTCCCTGCTTTCTCTCCTCTGCTACAGCTCTGTCTTCATTGGCAAAATCAATCTCTCCTGCCTTCCTTTTTTTTTTTTTTATTAAACCATTGTTGCCTTTTGTTGTGAGGACGGAATTGATCCCTGGTGAGCAGGAAAGGTTGTGGGGAAGGAGGGAAATAAATAGAGGGAATCACAGCAGAGGGTTGGGTGTGTGACAGGTTGGGTCACAGCAGCAAAGGACAGAGCTCAGGTGGCACAGGGGGAGCTCTGCTGGCCCAGAGGGGCTGTTTAGGTGTCCTGGAGGCATTTCTGAGAGCTGAAATACTCCACGAGGCCTTTCCCGCAGGGTTGGGGCACAGAATCTGCAGCAGGAACTCCTAAACACCACAAATTCTCTGGATATTCGAGAGCTGTCACCCTTTGGGGCTGCACCCAAACAGCCCCACTCTCAGGGTGTTCAACTGGCATCTTCCCAAATTCAGAGTAAATCCGGATTCATCCCCTTGGCTTGGCTGCATTCAGGTTTATCCCAGCAATCCTGAGGTGTTCCACATCTCTCTAGCATTCAGCACTGGTTGGGTTTTGGTTTTTTTTTTTTCCCTGAAGTGAGAGAAATTACAGAGGCGTAAAGAGCCACAGTTCAACTGCTCTTCAGATATTCCATTTCTGCAGAGCTGCTGCGGCTCAGGACTCCACAGCAATTAAAAATAAGTGAATTACAAAGAAAAATCAGCTGTGAGAGCATGGAGTAATTGGGCTGGAAGGGGAGAAATAATAAAGTGGATTCATATTTTGAGACGTTCTCCCAATAAATAAAAAGGAGAGGTGCTTTGCAGGCTCTCCATTTTTGCTTTATCCAGAGTGATGCTCAAGGCAGGTGATTCATGTGCTGAAAGACAGGATCTGAGCAGATAATGGTTTGCCAATTCCCCGAGCTGCTTGCAGGACACAGAAGGTTGTCCAATTAATCCCTCTTGTTTGGATTAATCATTCCAGCCTGTTCTGAGGAAGAGGCAGCAGCCAAACAGGAACAGAGGAAATGTCTCTTAGGAGGGATTGCACTCAGGAAAGAACTTTGGGCTAAATCAGTGCCCTGAATTAATTCAATTGTAGCCACAATTAAATCAAAATCCCTCTCCTGTCCGTGTCCAATCTCCATCAGGTATTGATTGAAACAAATCATGTACAAAAAGCTGATACAGCTGGTGGGATACAGGAATTATTCCCTGTTTGAGGGGCTGGGCAGGCTCTGCCCACAGCTCCTCCTCAGCCCTCTCCTGTTTGTTCCTCTTTGTCTCTTCCCAGAACTGCTTTTCCAGCTCCTTTCATGCCTCTGTTTTCCTCCAGCAGAGCAGGGAAGGAAACAAAGGATGACCAACCCGTGATGGATCTGAGAGCTGTTCTCTCATCTATTAATGCACCTTCTGAATGCGTTCAAAGGATGCAAATGGCCCCAAAATAAGCACAGAACGAGACACAAAATCAGATCAGATGGGGAGGTTTTTGTGCCTGGTTTTTGTACAGAGGTGTGATTGCTGTCATTTGGGGCATTTGGGGCACATTTGGCAGGAATTGATTGCTCCCCTTCGGTGTGAAAGGATTTTTACATATTCAGAGGGTGTCCTAAAGCAGGACAGGTGACATGTGGCCCTGGAAAGGCTCTCTTGGACCCAATCCTGCTTCACCTGCGTTAATTAATTGCGTCATCTCCGTTAATTAATTGCGTCACCTGCATTAATTGCGTCACCCGTGTTACTTGCATCACCAGCAGGACTCCACAAGCTGGAACAGGCAGAAAAAACCCAAAAACCTGCATTGTAAACACGGAGAGGTGAGAGGGAGATCGCTCTGGGTGCCTCTGAAACCACAATTACACCTCGTTACAGACGAGAGCAATTCCTAATTGCAGCTAATTACAAAGGAGGGTAAATGAGCAGCGACCACTTAAATGCACCTTTAATTTATTAAAAAGCAATAAGAATGGAAGTTCAATCCCCAGAGGGAGAGGTTTATGTGGGGCCAAGATCAGTTCCCCCTCATTTCCAGTTTTAAATGGAGATTGGGTTGTGAACAGGAGATGAAGTTGAGGTGAGTGGCAATGAGGATGCTGCAGAGCCCAGCCCAAGGGCACTGCCGTGTGGAGCACCAGAGCAGATTCTGGAGAAGTGCTTTAACTGATTGAAGTGCCTTTGCCACATCCTCGTCCCTCATTCCCGCCCTTCCTTCCCCGTGGATGTGCAGGGATTTGTGTTCCTTGGTTTGCACTGCTCTGGAGAGCAATGAGGAGAGGCAGGAGAGGAACAAAGCCCTGGCCGGGCAGGGGCTGAGCTCTGCCCTGGGAGGAGCTGTCTCTGATAAAATCCAGGTGGGATTCCCACATTTAATGAAATTCCCGTTACCTCAGCACTCGTTTCACATCTGCCCCAAGGCTGAGGTGCACTGAAGTTCTTCCCTGTGCTGGATTTCCCCCGATAACCTCCCTGGGGAGCAGAAAATCTGCAAATATTCCCAGTGCCCGCTGGGGAAGCCAAACCAAGGCAGGGAAACATTCCCAAGCCATGGAACTCGCCCTGCCCAGCCCTGAGCTGCCCCAGCCCAGCCGCCAGGGAGAAATCCTGGAGAAATAAATCAGAGCTGACAAAGTGCAGTTTAGCAGGAGCAGCACCCTGGGCTGGAGCTGCGTGATTGGCACCCCTGATAAATTCCTGTCATTCCCGCTGGCTCCGGGCAGCCTTTAAATGTTTGGATTGTTTGGAAGATGCATTGCCCAGAACTTCCCAAGGCTGGGGGAGCTCGGTGTGCCCAGGGAGAGCTGCCAGTCCTGCAGGAGGTGACAGGGACAGGAATCTGTCTCCTTTTCCTGGGACAATCCTCACTCCTGCACAGCCATGGGGGCTCCTGCTGGGATCTTGCAGATCTTCCTCTGATTTTCCTGCCAGCACCAGCACTCCTGGTTTTCCCTGTGTGTTCCTGGCTGGTGCAGCTCTCGGGCTGTAGCGGGTCAGTGGGGATTTGATAATTTCTGTTTTTCACTCTGCTCTCGTGGTGAATTCCCGGGTTATTTTCCCGGTCTCTCTCCATGGTGCTGATTCTCATCTCTCCCTACAGCTCTTCTCTCTCCCCCTCACCCTGATGTCCTGATATTCAGTGACATGAAAAGATATCCTGCTGGAATTTGGCTGAGCCTTTGGGATAATCCCAAACCATCCTCCCAGCATGTCCCAGCCAGTTCTGTGCCCATGAACTGAGCTCTGTTCCTACAAGATCTGAGTGAGAGGGACACTGATTCTTCTCCTTTCCCACCTCTGAGCATCAGAGCAACATGAAATTAAACGAGAATCTTGGCATAACTAAAGCCCAGAGCCTGCAGGATCCTGCATTAGGCTCAGCGAGCTGGAAATTGTGATTATCTGACCACGAGGTGCAGCTTCCCCCATGCACAGCTGGTTTGGATAAATGCAGCGACACCTTCACGCCTCTGTGTACAACCCAGATTAAATCTGCTCAGAAGCCAAAATAAAGAGCCAATAAATCTGTGCTGATTAGAATTGGAGGGATCACATCCAAATACAGGATGTTAGGATGACCCTGGGTTATGCCTAGGGTTAGCACTGAGAAATCCAAAGGGGCTGGAGCTGCAGGCACAGTGGGGCTGGGAAGCAGACAAGAATATTTCACATCCCGCCGATTATAATCAGCTCTGGAAGAAAGGCTTGGAGGTAACAAATTACCTGCCCAATCTTTAACCCCAATTACCAGCCGCTTGTGCTCATCCATAATTGTCTTTGCTGAGAACTCTTTCTTGCTGGTGAGGAACATGATGGATTAACGTGGTGGCTCCTGCGGACAGCTGGGAATTGATGCATTGTTTGCAGGTTCCACTTTCCTAAGCCACAGGAATTAACAATCCCTTCAGACACCACCTCGTCCCCTGAGCTCCTCCTCCTCGCTGGGTGCAGCCCAGGAAGAACAAAAAAAGCCTGATCTGGAACTTTCCAATGCAAATTCAACCCTAAATTCTGTGGAGAGAGAATGATTGTGACAGCCAGGAGTTGGGGTGCTCGGGGTGGTGTGGCACAAAAAGCACAGGCAAGCAGGAGAAACAAATCTGCTGCATCACTGAGCCCAAAGGATGTGAATCTGCCTGGAGAGCAGCAAAGCCCTTCCTGCAGAACTCACACCCGCTCTGGGCTCTGCACAGAGCAGCCGAGAGCTTTTGTTTGAACTTTAGGAGAGAAAAATAGCAAAATGTTGTGCCAGATTCATTATGACTTAAACAAATGTCACGAGTGGTAATGAGGAGGAGCTGCAGCACTGACTGGGCAAATGCAAATGTTGCTGCCTGAGGGGCTCTGCAGCAGCAAACAGAGGTGATGGGCGAGCTCAGGTGAGCTCAGGTGAGCTCAGGTGAGCCCAGGTGAGCCCAGGTGAGTGGTGCTGAGCAGAAGAGCTGCTCCAGGACACACATCCACCTGTCGCATGGAAAAAAAATCAAAGTAATTCATCCTCAGTCCTTGATTCCACTGTCCTTTGTGTTGCCCTCGCTGTTCTGGGGGCAGAGCCTGTTTTGGAGCTGGTTTCACCCTGGATTTCAGGGCAGCTCTGCGCTGGAGTGCTGGGTGGGAGAATTCTCAATAAATAAATGTGAAATAGTCCTCGAGGTGCTCAGTGCAGCCAAACCCCTCTTTCATTCCCCAGTGCAATCCAATCTTTTCTCCCCTGGCAGAGGCCAGGAGTCTCCTCCCCAGGCAGAACTCTCCCTTTGCTCCGGGGCTGGCCTGTCCAAAGGCACTGCAGCTCCTCCTCGAGCACCTCCTCTCCCATTGCCCCGTGCTGCTCTCCCTGCTTTGAGCAAATCCTTGTTTGGAGCTGTTTTATCGCCTTTGATTCCACATTTTCTGAGTTATCTTGAACTCTGATCCGCCTGGCTCAGCCTCCTGTTCCTGCAGCGTGTGACAGCGCCAGACACGAGAGGCCAGGGCTCTTGGATCTGTGATCTGTGTAGCTCGTGCCTGGCAGCCTCACGTCTGCTCCTGGAATGGGTTTGAAGTGGTGGCTGCAGGTCTCAGGATGTCACAGTGTGTCACTCTCAGGGCTCAGTGTGTCGCGCTCTGACACTGGCTGTCACCACACAGATGGGGTTTGCTCTGCTCTGACATGTGGAATTGCTGCTCCCAGTGTTCTCCTGGAATGGACGTGGTCACTCTGGGTGGCAGGGCTCCATCCAGGCCACCCCAGGCTGTTAGATGTGAGGCTTTTCTGGAATGCTGCACCTCCTGGATCAGCTGTGATCCCAGGAGCAGCTCTGGTGTGATTTCCCTGGTTTGGATTTCGATGGTTTGGATTCCTTTATCCTCCTTTTTCAGGAGCAGCATTCCCGTGCTGGGAGCTGTGGGGTGAGCACAGCCAGCTCCAGGGCAGTTCCCTGCTCCTGAAATCATCATCACCCCGTGAGCAAAACCCTGCATGGAGAAACGGGCTCTGAATCAAATTCTGCACTAGGAGTGACTTTTTATTTATTTTTAAACTCCTCTCCTGGCACTCTACCCTTCCAGCAGAGCCTTCCTTGGGTTGGCCACTCACTGCGAGAGCTCCAGGCCATTTTTGAGGAATTAATTCTCATTTCAGGTGAAGGTTCCCCCTGAGCTCTGCTGTCCTGAGCTGCCCTGACCCTTGGATCCCAGCAGCAATCACAGCCTGGCTGTCCGTGGCCATCACTGCCAGCCCAGCTGAGTGTCCTGACAGAGGGGTGACGCTCTGACTCCTGAATTCCACTCCAATAACTGTCCCATTTCCCCAGGCCCTGGGCTCCCCCAGCCCTGCAGGGCTTGGCCTCTCTCAGGGAGGATGGATTGGAGTTGGCACCTCACCCAGCCAGGCTCTGCAGGAAAACCAAACCCTCCTCAGAGCCACTGAGAGCTTCACTGGGAGCAAATTTCTGCAAGGAGACATGAGGAGAGTTATTTATTAGCAATAACATTTTCTGCCTGTATTTATAACGTGTTTTACAAGGTTCTCCTGAAGGATCAGATCTGCACAAGTCCCAGGTTTGCTGTGACCTGAGAACACAACTGCAGTGGGAAGCAGGGCAGGAGAAATGAGAGCAGGGAAGGGCTGGGAGGACTGGGAAAATCATGAGGGGATGGAGGGAATTTTATTGAATTTCCTCCTTTCTCTGGGATTTCCTGCAGGATGAGCCAGCAGAGCAACACACACTGAGCTGCTCCGGGTGACCAGGAGGGGACAGAGCTCTCTGTGCTGTCACTTCAGCTCTGCAGAGAGGAACAGGCAGGGCCTGGAGCCATCTCAGCCACACAAACATCCCAGTGCCCTGGGAGCAGGGAATGCCACCAGGGAATGCCACCAGAGAATGTCACCAGGGAATGTCACCAGAGAATGTCACCAGGGAATGCCACCAGAGAATGTCACCAGGGAATGCCACCAGGGAATGTCACCAGGGAATGTCACCAGGGAATATCACCAGGGAATGTCATCAGGGAATGCCACCAGGGAATGTCATCAGGGAATGCCACCAGGGAATGTCACTAGGGAATGTCACCAGCTCTGAGCAGGGGCCAGGCAGGACACCTGGGGTCACTCTGTCACCCCCGGCAGGGCTGGGCTGCTCTCCCTCCTGCCATGAGACAATGCCCCAAACAGGATCTGCAGGGAATATTCCCCTCCTGGGGCACCTGCAGGGTCCCTCTGCTGCTCAGGGACAGGGCAAGAGGAAATGTTCAATCCCAAATAACTCTGTGAAGCTGCTCCTAGAGCCAGAATGGAACAGGCTGCAGGGCAGTGAGTCAGGAAATGAGATCAATTCATAAAAGATCTCATGGAAATTTCTGCGTTGCAATTGCAGCTGCAAAAGCTCTTTAATGTCCACACTCTGATATTAAATACTGGAATAAAGAGCTGGGGAATGGATTCTATTCTGGCTATCATTGTGTGGGAGTGCAGGTCAGATCCCTCTGGATTTCTGAATAAATCTGGGCTCTTGACAGAGCATGAGGAGCCTTTGGAATGCTTGGGTCCAACCTCCAAAGCAGGATTTATCTGCTGCAGCCTTGGGTTTCTTGGAGGATTAATTCACTTAATCATAACTGTTTTCTGCAAGCATTTAAATCAGCTGCTAATCCTCATCTCTTCCTTCACATTAGCTAATTAAATCAAGTTATTATTTTTAAGTGTTCCCTCAAAGCCTATGATTCTTATGGAAATGGGAGAGGAGCTCTGTGAAATGTCCTAGAAAGAATCCTTTCCTTTTGGGGCTCTTTGGTGGCTTTTATTTCACATTCCTGTGGCAGCTGAGGAAACTCCCTCTTTCTTCACGTCGCACAACCAGCCAGTTCTGCGTTCTTGTTTTTATTCATAAAGACAGATAATAAAATTAATGCCTTTGGTGGTAGTAGTGGATCACCCCCCGCAGCTTTCCAGCAGATTTTGTGATAAATGAAGTCACTCGCCAAAAATAGCAATAAACAAATTATACAAGCAGAGTTCAATCTGCATCGAGTCCCCACAGACGTATCTGGGAAAGCTTGTTAGAAATAATTGTGGTTTTGTTCCACTTTTCCCTTCCCTCAGGTTTTGTTACAGCAGATAACACCAGCAGCCTCCTCTCAGTGATGGATCTGCCTGGTGCCTTCTGTGGCCACCAGGAGCTGTTTGGGGCTTTTGTCCCTTTGTCCTTCTCCCAGCTGGGACATCCTGCCCACCCTGGGGGCAGCCAGGGCTGATAAATAAACTATCTGTCATTTCTGCAGCCCCTGGGGACACAGGGATGTGGCCAGAGGGTTTGGGGTCAGTGCTAAAGGCCACTGGAAGGCCTTTAAGGGGTTAAAGGCCACTGGAACCCCCAGGGAGGAGCAGGAAAGTCCCTCTGACCAACCCGAGTCCCTGAGAGCAGCAGCTCAGTGAAATTGTGGAATTCATTGACTTCAGCTTCCCATTGCCCTTCAGACACGACTGGATGATCTCCTCCTGTTCTTCCCCTCAGCTGGGCAATTCTGGAAATCTTGGCCATTGAGTTTTTTCCTAAGAAAGGAGATTTTATCCTGATCCTGTCACGTTTCCACCTCCCCGTGTTTCACCCGTTTTCCATCTGGAGCTGTGTTTCAGCTGACACGCTGAGTTATGCAATAATAGATGGAAAATCTCCTTGGTGACATTTTTGCAGAGAGGAAAAAATACATCTGTCAGGGAAGTGATCCTGAGAAACACCAGCTTGTCCTGGCTGAACTCCCCCACATCATGGCCCAGTGCAAATCCTTTGGGGTTTGGGAACAGAAGACTTATTTCTGTTTTATTCCCAACCCCAAAGGTCAGTCTGCTGTTCCCTGCCGTGGTGCAGAGCAACACAAACATTGCACTTCCTGGGTTGCCTCTCCTCAGCCAGGACTGCCAGGCCTGGTGCTGCTTAAGGATTTTGAGATAAATTTCACCTCTGGGAAATCTCCAGGTATTCATTACATTTCTGGAATAATTGTCCTCCCCTTTTGCTCATTTCTAGAGGGAAAGATAACACCTCTCTTTCATTAATGAGCCTTCTTTTATCTGAATTATTGAAACACGAGGCAAGGTCCCTGCTCATCCTCCTTCAATATGGGCAGCCTTACACCGAGCTGCTGAGGACACTTCTAAATGAGATTTAATAATATAGCAGGACATTTAGCATATATTAATTAAATATCAGCAGATGGTGAGGAGAGCCCTTGCTGGGAGTAAGTGCAGAGGAATAGAACTGCCACATAATTAACAAACCTGCAGAAACAATGGAGGTGCAATTACTTTTTTATTAACACATTACACTCGCATGCAATGCTGAGGAATTTAATTACTGCCCAACTCCAGTGCTGCTCAGCTCTGGCCATGGTGAAGTGGCAGAGATGTGGAGAGGAGAAGTGCAAAGGGGTTTGGAATCTCCACTGAGAGAGCTCTAGCAGCCCAAGAGCTTGGAATGAGCGCTGGAATTGAGCTGGGAATGAAAGCTGGGCATTGAGATGGAGATAAACACTGGGAATTGAGCTGGGAATAAACACTGGGCACTGAGCTGGGAACCAGGCTGTGGTGTCCAAGGCAGCACTCATGGAGTGAAGCTGAGAAATGGTGTGAAATGTCACATTTCTGAGTGCCATCAGCACAGAGTTCCTGGGTGCTGCCTTGGTGGAATTCTCCACGTTTGCAGTTTTGCCAAGACAGGCAAAGAGGGATTCTTTTCCTTCCCTTCAGCCAAGGTGCTCCACCCTCTGTGCCCTCCAAGCCTTCCCTGGGTGTTCCACCTTTGGCTGAACCACAATCAGCATTTCTTGGGATTCAAACTCCCCTCTTATAAAGATTGGTGTAAAACCCCACAAACAGCATTTCTTGGGATTCAAACTCCGCTCTTACAAAGATTGGTGTAAAACCCCCTGAGCTCTGCCAGGATTTGGATTTTCCAGCCTGTTTTTCAGCCAGCTCTGCCTGCCCAGAGCTGCAGGGAGTGTCTGAGCTCCAGAAGGTTCCTTGCCAGGCACGTGGAGGTTTTGGGATCCAGGTTTTGGGGTTCCTGCTCCTGGATCGTGGGGTTGGAACGCTCAGGATTGCAGCAGCAGGCTGAGCTGCCTCCCCTGAGACAGGAGTGCTTCGGCAGAAATAATTTAAACCCTTAATCCTGCAGACCCTTTTCCCTGCAAAACCCTCATTTGTGCCTTATTCCAGGGCAAAGCAATATTTAGTGGCAGAAGCAGGTCTGTTAACTTATGTTGGTGGAGTTCCTGTTATATTCAACCTGACATAAAATGCCAAGAAATGGCCAAGAATGACATTTAAATGCATGGAATCGACAGCCCTACCTCTAGGTGTGGGTTTGCTGGAGTTTTTTTTTTCCTAAATAATAATGTAAAGCTACATTTGCCATCCAGTTCTGCTACCTCAAAGTACCTTGTTTGACATTTTACTGTGATGAGTGAACCTTTAACAAGGTCATTAGCTTTGAAGGATTTTTCTCCTGGGGCTGTGGAGAGCAGTTTATTCTAAATAGCCAGGAAGAGAGAATAAAATATAAATAAAAATAACACTGTGTAACTGTGAAAGATTTCATTTGTAAAGAACATAAAGTGGAAGTCTCCACGAAATAATCCGGCCCTTCAAGAAGCCAGCAGTCATTGAAATGAATAAATCCAGCCCCAGCAGAATAACTTCATAAAAATAACAGCAAACTCCTCCAGGTTTATGGGAGAGGAGTCCCTGCAAGGAGGGGAGCTGGAGCTCTGGGTGAGCTCTGAACGGCAAACATTCCCAGAATTGCCTCTCAGCTGGAGAGGGAATGAGAGCAGAGGGAGGAGAGGAGCAGAAATGCTCAGGTTGTCACTTCAGAATGGGTTGAGGTGAGAGCTGGGAGAGCTGGGACAGCAGAACCTGAGGGAATGAGATCTGGGGGGACCAGGGCTCATCCTGGGGCTCTCCCACTCCCACTGGCACCAGGTGGAATCCCAATGCAGAGGCAGGTGAGCACACCTGGGGAGGGGAGCAGAGTCTGTCTGTCTGAACCCCCGTGGCAAACAGCAGCACCGAGCTCTGGAGGAGCTCTCAGAGCAATTTGCCCTCTGTGAAAGCAATCTGCAGCATCTGGACACAGTCCTGCAGAGATACAGAAATGGATTTCCGAGCAGGATTATCCAGTCCGTGGGCAGCAGTGGGAATTCCATCTGCAGATGCTGGTTCTGCTCCTGGGTGTCTCTATCAGAGCAGGGCCTGACAGGCACTGACAGCCCAGCATTGCAGAGGAGATGAAGGAAATGCTCTCAGATAGGGCTGGAGATGTCTTTGTCAGCTCCCCATCAGCCCTGAGAGCAGAGCAAAGCAAAGACCTGCAGCCTAATTGGCTGGGTATCTCATTAATTGCACTATTTAGTCAGTCATTATCAACCAGCACGAGGAGGAATTCTCAGATATTTACTTGCTGCCTATAGCACGGGAAACATCTTCTATTTAATACACAAATATGTTGCACCTTATCTGCCGTCTCACCAGGGATTTGTTTAACCAAGGCTCCGGCTGATATGAGCAGGCTTTTAAATTGAAAAATTGCAATTCATTCCCCCACAACTTTGATACAAGTCTTATCAGCGGGAGGAGGTGACAAAAACATATCTCTTCTCCAAGACAGAGGAAGGATTAGCTGAGCAGCAAAAGAGACTTCATTTTGTGTCTCGGGAAGGAGAAGAATGGGAGGAAAGCTCTGTCCTTGACTGGGAGCTGCTGCACACAAAGGGCTGGTGCTGGAGTGGGTTTGCCCAACTCCTCTGCCGTTGGACACCTTCTGCTTCCTCCTCAGACATTTTTTACAGAGAGGAAATTGGGAAGATGAACAAAGCCCACGTTTGCTCCTTGCTTTGCTTTTTGATTAAGCTCCATGGCCAATCAGGCCTAATTAAGCCCCTTTGTTGCTCTCCGTGGGTTCTGTGGGTCCAAACTGGTGGTTTAATCATCCCAGGGATCGATGTGGGGATTTGTGATGCAGCTGGATGGAAACTTGGCAGAATGATAATATGAAATGCTCTCTGATAATCAATATGTGATGGCAAAGGGCTTGAAAGTGCAAAACTCTCCCCGTCAGCTACAAGCAGCTGAATTTAGCAGCTTTTCAAAGGGATGGTGGTAAATATTTAGATTTTAAAAAGGGGCTCAGGACATGTGAGTTGATATCTAAGATCTGTCAGTCTGAAACATCCTTGCACTACATGGAAGTTTGAACTTAATTCCAGCTCCAAGGTATAACAGCTCCGAGGTGTAACATTTCTGTGTCCTGGGAAAGAAAATAGTCAAGGCAGCTTCTTAATTATCCAGACAGGCTTTGAGTAAGGAGGGAAATTTATGTGAGATCTCCCTTTCCCACTTAGAATTCCACGACTCCACTTATGAGTGGAATTACTCTCCAGAATGGAACTGCTTCAGCTCATCCCGATCCAGATCCCTTTTGCTCTCCTTTAAGGGAAGAGCAGCAATAACTCAATTAAAGTGACATTGTGCTCATGGTGGCTCATGGCAGCTAATAAATCGTCAGAGCTGTTCACGCCACGTTTGGGCTGCTCTGCTCTGTTTGAAGAGCAGCACAATTTGACATTTGCGTGTGTTAAATCTTCCTCCGCGAGCAATGAATTAAGTGTGGAAATTGGAATGGTGTTGTGGGGAGGAGAGGGACGTGTCTCACTGCTGGGGGCACTCTGGGGTGGGGTTGTGCTGAGGGCTTCGAGGACCACGCTGAGAGGAACTTGTAATTCCTCGCAAAACGCTCTTCCTTCCAGAACAATCAGCGTTATTTTATATTAATTACCACCTCCTTTGTGATTGAATAACCTGTGTGAGGAAGAACATTTCCTTTCAGCTCTGGAAGGTATTCAGTGCCTCTTTCCTTCCACCATGCGAAATCGCTTCACATCCCACAGTCCCAAAATGTTTTACAAGTGGCTCTGCTCTGGCACAGACCTCCCCATCTGTTTACTTGAATAATAATCAGCATTTATATTCCAAGAGTGCCCTTTATCTTGCCTGGCCTTTACACAGAACCATCTGCTCGGCATTGCCTGCGATCCAGGCGGGATTTGGGATCGGGATGGGATTGGGATCGGGATGGGATTGGGATGGGATTGGGATGGGATCGGGATGGGATTGGGATGGGATTGGGATGGGATCGGGATGGGATTGGGATGGGATTGGGATGGGATTGGGATGGGATTGGGGCTGTGCCTTTGGCCTGGCTGAGGGTTTGGGCTGCCCTGTGCAGGACAGCAGGGGACAGCAGTCCCCATTTGTCACTGCACTCAGGGAAGGCTTTCTCCCGACTAGAACCTGAATTCCTGACCTGTTTTACAACGAGACAAAGCAGGAGCTGCACTCCAGTTCACCTGCTGCCCGTGTGGTCTGAACACCAGCCAGGGAAATCCCTGGATTAGAAGGGCTGCTTGTTCTTCCTGCTGGTTTTGATCCTCTCTCCAGAGGGGAAAATGCTTTATCTGAGCCAAGGGAAGGTCTGCCAGTCCTTCCAGGAGCTGGTGCCACCCAGGTGGGCACAGTGTCCAGCAGGGCCTGTGCTGGGTGCTGAATTAATTGTGTGGGTGAATTATTATCACTATTATTGTTATTATTATTATTATTATTATTATTATTATTATTATCCATCATCATCATCGTGATCCTATTCACTGCCAGGCTTTCAGCAGATCTTCCTTCCCTGAGCTAAATTCCATTAACAGTAATAAATCCCCTTGGTGTTTCCAGCTGGAGGCTCTGCTGTGTCTCGAGGCTCTTTGCTTTGGCAGCAGGAAGGAACTTCCTCATTCTCTCTGGAGGATTTAAATTCTCCTTTCCCCTGGATCCTGATCTCCATTCCTCTCCTCAGCCTTCTCTCTGTCCCTTTCCTGGAGAGGGAAATGGAGAATTTTCTCTGTTTCTCCAGTGCCATGCAAAGCTTTTAACAACAAAGCAGTTTCTGCCCTGCTGTTGGGAGCTGCAGGAGTGAGAGACACAAAACTGCCCCAACTGCTGTGTATTTCCCAAATCCTGCAGTCAGCACCACCCAGCCCCACAAACCTCATGTGCTGGTCCTGCTCTGAGTAGGAACTGGGACAAAGACATCTCCAGAGATCCCCAAAAAGGAATGATTGGGAAAATCCATGATTTTGGTCCATCAGATCCTCCCAAAGCTGCAGAGCCCTGGGGATGAACATTTAACTGCAGCCTCTTGAGCTGACCAGTTTGCAGCCATGCTTTAAATGAAGAACAAATTCTCCTAATTGGTTTTTTTGGCAGATTTCCTGTGATAAATTATTCTCTGACTTTACAGCTCCTTAAATTCGGGTCTGCAGCGCTGTTTACAAACCCACAGAAAGTGATGCCTGAGCAAATAGACAATGAAAGGGATCTTGTAAACTGCAATTGTGTGTAATTGCTGCCTGGGAAGTGTTCATGGGGGAAGAAAAGGTTTCCTCGTTCTTTCAGATTTGACATTCAGAGTGTAAATGTTTGCAGATCTGCCTTTGCCTCTCCTAATTATTTTTTGTTTGGCTGTTTGTTTGCCCTGATGCTGCGCTGGGAAGGTTTGCAGGGTTTGTCCCTGTGTGACAACAGCTCAGAAAATCGTTCCCAGAACAACTCAGTGTCTTCCTGACTTGTGGGGAAACTCGGGATTTTCCAGCCTGTTGGGCAGTTGATGCTTCCGTGGTTTTTAGAGCTCTAGCCATGATTTGCTGTGGGCACAGAGTGGCAGGACTGGTAATTTTGTGAATTGTATCATTAATAAAATATATTTTATTTGATTTGATGCTGGCTTGGGAAGGTTCCTGTATGATTATTACATTTTTAAGCATCGCTTTTTTTTTTTCTAAAGGCTTTACCGGAGGCTAAATTGAGATCTAATACAAAATTCAAAGAGGTTCTGCTGAAATGCCATTAAAATTTTAACTTTATGTTCTTTCAGGGCTTTAAAAGTTATAGAGGCAAAGCAGTACAAGCCAAGAGGAATTTAACTACCAGATTTCTCTGCTCTGTAATGGGAAGAGTGTCCAAAAAAAGAGACAAATTTATGCTTTTTGTGAAGGATTTGGTCAATGCAGCTGCTGGTGATGAGTCTGAGAACAACTCCTTGGCCCATCCACCACTGCAAATGACACAGAAATATCTGTGAGGGTTTGGTGCCTCCTGGGACGGATTTAATTCACAATCTAGAGGATGAAAGCCTGGGGAGGATGTCCTTTGCAGGCTGCTGGGCACCAGCATTCCCACTGAGCACTTGTAAGAGCCACAGACACTCCCAGCTGGAATTCTGGCTGGAGCTTCTCCCGGGGCACTTCTGCTCCAGCCAGGAAAAAAATAAAATATCACAGGCTCTCGTGCCTGCCTGCAGTTATTGCACAGTGCTTTTAATTTCAGTGATAGCCACTGAAAAATTCATGAACGAGCTTTTCTGCTGCCTCATGGAACTTTCCTGCTGGAGCTCCATCGCGGCAGGGAAATGTTCCCAAACTCTGGGAGGCGTTTGGATGTTTTGTGTGAAGTCTCTCTGCTTTTAGCTCTTGTTTAAGCCAAAGCTGTCAAAGGAAAGCACTTTAGAGCCCCTTGGGAGATGCTGTGGGGTTGGTTTGGGTTGATTTGGGTTGCTTTAGGGGTGTTTATTCATTCCTGGTTTATTGAGCATCCAAGAAATCCCATGAAGGGAGAGGAGTGGGAAGGGCAGGAAGCAGATGATGGTTTGGGTTCTCCTTGTGCACCCAGGAAAGCAGGGATGTGCAAACATCCCAACATTCCCAAACCCAGGGCTTCCTTCTGCCTCCATTTCATACCTCAGATGGAATTTCCTTCTCTCCTGCTCACTCTTCGTGAATTTTGTCCTACTTGTTCACACAACTGTTTCTTAAAAATCTCCGTGCCTTTGTTGTGACAGGGTTGAACATTCCCCAAGGGGGTTTGAGGCATTCGTGTGGAAAAGGGAAAAAACAGTTCCTTTCTGCAGCAGGAATGACCCAAAATTCCTGTGTGCAGCAGAGCCTGATCCTGGCAATAAACCAGTGTTCCCAGCTTTAATTGAATTATTTTATCTTGTAAAATATGATATATCACGAGAGAATGGGCTGCTGCTTGGGGTTATTTTTAATTCTTTTGTTTTCATACCAATAAAACAGAACAGGCAGAATTCAGGTGGTTGTGGAGTAAGGGAGTGGATGGGAGGGCGTTGGGCAGGGGGAGCTGCTCTTGCCCCCTTGGGTTTGTTCCTTTTAACATCACATCTGCATTCCATGGAGGATTGAAATCCTTCTGGTGCAAAAGGCAGCGAAGCTCTGAGTGCTGAGGCATCAAATGCATGATTTTGGTTGATATATATATATTTATATATGATGTTACATCATGCATCTAATATAGACACAGATACTAAAACTGAAACTCCTCAATCTCTAAACTCGTCATTTCTTGTCCCTCTCACTAAGGACATTCAACTGCTTTACTTTGTCCTCTCCTTCAGCTGAAGCTGAATGGATCCTTGAATCCGGAAGGTTTGGGTCAGTAGGGAATCATCCTTTGCAGAGTTTGGGGTTTTTTGGCAAATCATTGGCAAAATCTGTGGTTTGATGGTGGGTGAGGAGCTCCATCCATCCTCCCTGTCCTGCCTGTGCTTTGTTAAAATGAGCTGCAGAGCAATGAACTGTAGAGCAATGAACTGCAGCCTCTGACCTCACAGGGAACCCTCAGTGCTCAGCTGGAATTTCTGGGGAAATTCTGGGGAAATTCAGGGACAGAAACCTGCGGCTGCTCTGTCCTCTGAAATCACCAGAGCAGTGCTCTGTGCTCACCTGGCAGGTGGGATAAATGCTGGGGTTTATCCTGGGGATGTCTCAGAGGCTCTGATTGATCCCCACACCCTCCCCAGGTGCCTGGGCAGGCACAAGCTGGATTTCCTGGGAATGGCATCTCAGCTCCATCACTGAAACCCAGCCAGTGCAGGAGCCTGGGTGAGATTTCCCTCCGGAGTGGTTTGGTTGGAATTAGTGGCTGAAATTGATGTTTTTCCCAAACATCTGTTCCTTCTGCTCCCCTGGTCCTGGTGGTGAGAATGTCAAGTGCAGCTGCCCAGCTTTTCCTCACCCACATTTCCAAGCCTTGGCCACTGACGTTGTTTATGGTTTGCTCTGTTTTTCTCTCCCTTTTCTGGATTTGCCTTTTCAGGCGTAATTAGCCTCGGTTTTTGCAGATTTGTGGTGAGCAGCTGTGTCAGTTGTTTTGGGAAGTTCAAGGCTTCTCGCTGCAATGGGCTCCTAATGTTCATTAAAACCCTCAATCAGGCCAGGCAAAAGGATCAAAGGCAATTAAAACTCACCCACATCCTTGACCAGGTAAACAAAAAGGATGGCAAGAACTGGATGGAAGCCTCCAGTGGCTGATGGGCAATTTCTTCTGAGGCAAAGTTCGTGTATAAATATATTAAAATATGCACTGGATGGTATCTAACTTACCTTTGGTCACAAGGAAAATCGACTTTTTATTTCCACTCCCCGTGTTCTGTGCCACAGGAAACATCTGCAATTTCCTTCCCAGGAGAAGGGAGTTGGGATGGATTGTGCCAGAGCTCAGCCAGAGCAGAACTTCCTCTGTGCCAGACCAGCCTGGCAGGAGGAATTGTCCAGGGAGCCCTGTGGGCTGGGAATGGGAGATTGATTGGCCATTCCAGGCTGCCAGCAGTGCCCTCGGCAGAGAGATAAACGGGAATGGATTGGAGCAGCTCCGGCTTCATTCCGTTCTTTTGGCTGGTGGAATTCAGCTCGGAATTACCTGAACTATCTGAATTACCTGAATTATCTGAATTATCTGAATTCTCTGAGTCCTGCCCCTGCAGACAGTGGGTCTCCCCCCCTCCTGGGATCAGATCCTCCACCCAAACCCACCCTGCAGCCCGAGGGAGCTCAGATCCCTCCTGTTCCTCCCTTCAGCTCTTCACTCCCATATTAGGCACTTCTCCCTGGCAGTTCTCCCCGGGAACAGGCAATCCTGCTCTCCCTGGCTCTCCCAGCTCCAGGTGCACAGTCTGACCACAGCCACAGCACCAGATGGAGGAAGTTGCTGAGGTCCCCTGGGACATTCGGGAAGAGGAGAAATTACTCCGAATATCCTGGCTAATTATCCTGCGGGAATTGCATTTCTCTGCCAGCATCTCCTGCCTGAGGATCAGTGCGTTTGTAAAATCTTCCACGCTGAAGGTGACTCGTGTTTGGGAGCTGAGCATGAGCAGAGTTCTCACCTTTCCATGGCAACTGGAGTTTGACAGCAGAGATGTTGGATGCTTGGGGAGATGTGAAGATTTGTTGAAGAGTTTTTGACCCCAAAAAAACGGTCAAAATGTAGAAGGGCTTCTCTATTGGAAATCCAGTTCCTTTATTTGTATTAAGTAAAACTGAATTTTAGGAACAGCCTAAGAGAAAATTAGAAAATATTATTTGGGGTTTTTTTTTGTGCAATACAAACTTAGGAGTGAGAGAAAAAGGAACAAAACGTTGCTGTAGGAAATGGCTGGAGCCGACAATGAATGTGTGAAACTGAGGACATTCACACCTTTTCGTGTCGCAGCTGCCACCGGCCGCTGCCACCCGCTGCCGAGGAAACCCTTGCCGGGCACGAATCCAGTCCCTGGCAGCCTGTGAACTCCACTGCCCTGTCTTGCAATATCACACGTCTTCCGAGATGGTTTGGAAATGAAGTGTCTGGAAAATACAAAGGTTGCAAGTTCGCTCAAGGGCTGTTTGTTAATTCTCTCTCCTACGTGATCATTTAGACCAAAACGCTGATGGTGTTAATGATGAGCTGGGATGCTAAAATGAATAAACTGGACTGGTGAGTTTGGGATTTGGAGCTAAATCCTGTAGGAAAAATACCCCTGAAGGAAGGGAATGTTGGTGGCTGGAGATGGTGCTGGAAGGATGGTGAAGAAGAGCAAATCAGTCCAGTCAGGGGATGGAAGAGCAGAGCCAGAATGTCTGAACACCAAATCCACTGAGATCCAAATCGATTCCAGGAGGGAAGGCAAGGGATCTGTGCTGCTGCTCCCAGGGGGGCTGAGCCTCTGCAGGGCCCTGGGGATGATCTTGGCTTCTCCAGAACAAATCCTGACTGCTGGGAGTGAATATTCCTGACTCAGTCCCCAATTCCTCAGTGAACCAGCAGGAGGGAAACTCTGGTGCCTCTGCACTCCTGAAAACCTCTTGGGAAAACTCCCACACCCCAAACGGAATGGCTGCAAACATTGGGGCTGCTGAGCTCTCGGGGCTGGCAGAGCCAGGCAGGAGGCACTGCAGGGTTTGGGGTTTGGAGCTGTTTTTTTATTGCCACAATCCTCAAAACCCATCAGTGAGGGTCCAGAGCAGGAGATCCAGCAGGGATGGGAGGAGAAGGAGCAGAGATTCCTCTTTTCCATGCAACCCCAGGGGCTGTCAGAGCCCACAGGAGTGAAACAGAGCCACAGCACCTCCATCCCCTCGGAGCAGAACAGTCACAGCACCCCAATTCCCTCAGAGTAAAACAGCCTCAGGACCCCAATTCCCTCAGGATCTTGGCTCTGGGGCACAGAGGCCACTCAGTCCCTGCTCTCCATCAATAGATGGAGCTGGTTCCACACAAATCCATGGGAAGTCAATGCCGGGAGGCCTCCCGGGCTCTGGGCTCCTGCTGCAGCCAGGATGAGAGGAAAACACATCAAACAGAGCTGGCACTCCTTTTAAATTGGATCTGTAATTGTTATCCCGTCAAAATACATATGGATGAGGAAGATAAGGGTGGTTTTTAAAGACCAGTTCATTAAGTTCTGATGAATTTCTATCGTTTACCTGCTACAGTGCTTGAGTTTATTGGGAATAATGTTTTTATCAGCTGCCAACTCCCTTTGGTGGCTTTTCTTTCATGATTTTTTTGGTTTTGAGATAAAACAATGCATTTTAGAGAAGCTACTGATGAATCTGACATTTGCCCAGAAACTGTGTTCTCTCTTACAACTCCATTTTGAGATTATTTGGCATCTGAATTAAGTCCTCCTTGTACAGTCCCACCTTTCATTACTAATTTAACCACTACTGCTGGTCTGAAATATTATCAGTTCAGTTGGAAGGGCTGAATTCCCAGAAAATTGAGGTGGTGAGCAGAGATGTGAGAGTTTTTATTCTGTTGGTGGCTGTGAATTCCCAGGAGCTGAGATGGTTTTTGGGAGGGACAGGAACTCCTCCTGCTGCATCAGCTCTGGCCTGGGCAGAGACACATCTGGGCACATCTGGGCTCCATCCCTGAGAAATACCAGCCTGGGTTTGGTGAAAACCACACGGGAAACCTGGGAGAATGCCGGGCTGAGCCACAGCTCTGGAATTGCTGCACAAAGCTCAGGAGCCCCTCGGGCTGTCTGGGGGA
This sequence comes from Lichenostomus cassidix, assembly GCF_008360975.1. Classification (NCBI taxonomy): domain Eukaryota; kingdom Metazoa; phylum Chordata; class Aves; order Passeriformes; family Meliphagidae; genus Lichenostomus; species Lichenostomus cassidix. The sequence continues at coordinate 969,455 of NC_139502.1, read as the reverse complement.
AGTTTGGAATCAAGGAAACACAGAAACTGCACTTTGGCAATTCCCTCCTGCTGCTCCCGTTCCGGGGAGATCATCAAACCCCGCAGATGAGAGAGGAAGAGCTCTCTGTTCCTCAGGTCCCCCAGAGCAGGGCTGACTTTAGAAAAGCAAACACAGCCTCTCGGCTCTGGTAATGAACCTCCGGAGCAGCGCTCGGGAGCCATCCTCTCCCGGGAGGTCATTGATGATAAAGTTGGTGTTTCTCCTGCTAATAAATTGCAGCAGAGGAGCCAAACTTCCCCCAGTGAGGCAGCAGCTCCTCCTCCTCCTCCTCTGAGTGCTGCTGTGACCCCAGGGGGAGCAAGGATTCCAGGCAGTGTGGTTTTCATCCTCTCCTCCCACCGTGATCCAGCGGCTCTGGTTAATAACATTGCTTTGTTCTGGCAGATCATCACGGGCTGCCCAGATAGCATCACCAATTCGCTCCTCCCTGATGATGGGATCTTATCGGGGCTGCAGCAGCACAGGGAGACTTCCAGGATGTGGCTTTAATTAAAATGGCACTGTGGGACAGCTGGGGTGAGATTCCCCAGTTTGGCATCTCGGAACATCAGCCAGAGAGGGACAGAGGAATAAATGTCTTTTATCTGCTCTGGGGAGAAGGGAGAGAACTTTTGCTGGCACATTAATCAGCTGGTGCTGGATGGAACTTCTGCTGCTCTCAGAAGTTCTGTGGGAAGGAAAAGGATGGTTTGTGGTGCCTTTGGACTCTGCTGAGGATCCCAAAAGGCTGAAGGTGCAATGAGAGGATTTACACCTCTCTGTTTGGCTGGTAGTGATGGGAACACCAGGCCATGTGATGTAGAGTATCAGATTTTTGGAGTGCAACACCCTCTGTGTTGGGCTGGGTTTGGCTCAGGCCTGGCTGTGTTCTCCCAGCTCTCCTCATCCCCAGAGCTCTGCCATCCCTGCTCTTATCCCAAATTCCCACTGATGAGAGCCCTGCTGCCTCCCTTTCCCACCGGGGATCAACAGCAGCATGGCTGAGCTGGGGCAGCTGGGGGGCAGCTGATGGCACAGAGGAATTCCCAGCAGGAATTAATTCCCAGCAGGTTCCCCCTGGGATGGACCTTGGAGCTGCAGCTCTTGGTGAGGCAGGGCTCTTCAAACCTCATTTCCCACTTTCTGAGGGAAAATCTCCTCAGATCTGGGGCTGTTCCCAGCCTGGCAGGTGCAGGGAGAGGCAGCAGCACTTCAAAGCAGGAGCTTCCCCCCAGCCAGGGCTGAAGGTTTTCCAGGACTAAGCATCTTCTAAATTGGAATTTCATTCTCTTAGCACCATAACGCGAGTTCTATGAATATCCCAAATAACAGGAGATGACAATGGATGAAAAGGCACCAGAATCAGCTGACTTAAGGGAAAATAATTACTTTTACTCAGCAAAGCTGAAGTTAATATTTTTGAAGCACTGAGTTGCCTGGCAGAAACCTCCTCAGAGAAGGAGTTTTTCTTATTAGTTTTAGTGATTTTCTTCTTGCTTTGTTTTATTCCTTTGTATGTATTCTGTAGCTTTTAAAAGCTAAATGGAAGTGCTTTATATCCTGTCATGATTGGCTTTGAAATCAGAGGTTAAAGGAAATCTCTGAGTCGTTCAGAATTTATGGGTTTATTGCCTCGCTGGTCTCGTGCTCTCAAAGCCTGATGTGATACTGAGCTTTGGTGATATAATGTAACACACCATGATGGGATTGGGTTTAATTTCTCTTTTCATATCAAGGTTGTGTCACTTGCAGTGCAGATTTCCCTGACATGACACTGGAAGAATTGGGTTTGTGTTTGACTCTGCAGAACTCCTGGATTTATTAAAATATGGGTGTTTACCAACACGGGAAATATAAACTCCCTGCTAAAACCCACCTGTATTTTGACCTGAAAGTGCCCCAAACTGGAACTCTGCACATTCCCTGGGACTGGGAGAACTTCATTGCAAATCTCAGCTTGGCTCCAAACCCAAGAGCAGCCTTGAGTCACGTTCCCACCTTAAAATATAGTCCTGGCTTCGAAATGTGAGTCTCTTTATCTTAGTTCATTACAGCCACCCTTTAAATAATCAGTAATTACCAGCCTTTAACCTTTAGTTCTAACCTGAGACAGCACTTATTTAATATTATTTTACCTTAAGTGTCAAGGAAAGTAAAAATCTGTATTTCAAAGCAATTTATCCTTAAGGTTTTATCATATGATCTGGGCCTTTAATGCCTTCATAATTATTCTTTCCTGGTCTGTCTCCTTCTGCTTCCATTCCCCACAAATCTTCTTTACAGCAGGATCAAGGAATTGTCTCCTTCAGCTTCCTGGGTGGAAGGAGGAAAAGGGGAATTGAGGCAGGAAGGGGAATTGAGGCAGGAATGTGAGTTTTATGCAATGTTTGGCTCCTGGGCGAAGGTAAATCACACCAAAGACGTAAAATGCTGAACTTTAAATACTTCAAATCTATTGAAGGCAAAATTCCCCCTCCTTTAGCTGCCAGCACTTGAACCTGGGGATGTATTTTCATTTAGTAAAGCAGATTTACCAATCAAGTCTTAAGAGACTCTCAAGATTTGATGAAATATTTGTATTTTTAATAAGTTTTTCTGGTAAAACACCAACACCTGAAGCCAGGTGTGGATCAGCAAAGCAAACCCCTGCATCCCACCTTGCTGGGCTTTTGTCCTGAGCTCGGGGAGTTTTCCCTGCAGGCAGAGAAATCCCAGCTCTGCTCTCCCGAGCCCCGGCGGTGCCATGCGATCCCTCCTGCCGGAGCTGATCGCTGCTGCTCAGCAAACAGCCCTGGCTGCTCCGCGTTCCTCCGCCGGCTGCTTCCCTCTGCTGCACGCAGCCAGAAGTGCTCGGTGGTCCCCAAATCCTGCCCGGAACGGGGAGCTTTGCCCCCCATGGCCCTGGGAGGGCTGGACCTGGTGATGGGGATGGAGCAGTGACCTCCCTGCCCTGCACCTTTCCCTGCAGTGACCTCCCTGCCCTGCAGCTTTCCCTGCAGTGACCTCCCTGCCCTGCAGCTTTCCCTCTTTCCCTGATGTTTTGATCCCGAAGGAACAACTCAGCTCCTTGTGTTTCCCTCCTGAGGTCACCGAGCAGCTGCCCTGCCGGTTTGGGGCTAATTCTGGCTAGTTTGGGGCTAATTCTGGCTAATTCGGGGCTGTGGATTCAGTGGCACTGCAGTTGAATGGAAATAACGAAGCAAAGAGTTCACTTTGTCCCTTTCCCTGGACTGCCCTTGTCAGGTGTCACTGCAGAAGCACAGGAGGAAACTTCCCAATGCCACCTGGGTGTGTCCAGCCCCGGCAGAACTCTCCATAATCAGGGGAAATGGTGTGAGGTTTGTCCATGTGGGGAGCAGAGGGAAGCAGAACTGTGGGATCAGCCCAGCCCAGTCCAGCAGGGAAATGTCCCTGATCAGCCCAGACTAATTAAATTGCTCCTGTCTCCTTCCCAGGAGAGCACAGAGCAGCGTTCTGAGTAAACTGAGATTTTGTCACTGACCTCTGACAGAACCCCAGGGTCTCTTAGGTGGGAAAAGCCATCCAAGTCCCCAAATCCAAGCTCTGCCCCATCCCCACCTTGTCCCCAGCCCAGAGCTCTCAGTGCCACATCCAGGCTTTCTTTATCTTCCTAATTATCCACAACACAAATCCCTGGATGTGCCAGGTGGGACCAAAGCTTTGATTTATGTGGACAAATCTCAAAAGGGCCTGGAAATAAAATCATAATTAATGCTGAAGTCAGAATTCTTCCTCACCCCGTTGGAGGAAATGCTGCAGGTGAAATTTCAAGTGCAGCTGATTTCCCCAAATTACAAATCAAAGAGTGAATTAGGTATGAAGATTATGACATTTTCTAAATGCCTGGGTCTTATGATTCTTAAAATCGAGGAGTGAAGTTGGGATGTTGTCACACCCCTGGCATGTTAATGCACAGCTCCCTGCTCTGAGCTCAGCCAAACACTCCAGCATTTTCCTTTTTATCAGATTAACTTTGCTCTGCGCTCTCTGTCGATTTTTGGAATGAGTAAACACAGGGAAATGCAAATAATTGCATTGTATTTCATCTTGGATTAATGAATTAAAAAATAATATGGATTTTTAACTCATCCGAGCTGATGGCTTCTGATAGATCAAATGGGGACTTCACTTGAAAGCAAGTGGCTTGGAATTGTTTGGAGAAACACCATGCAGGCTTTTAAAGAGTTTTTTTCTCATCTCTGAGGAGGCTGAAGTTTATCCTTTGAAATAAAAGGGTTTCTATATTTAATTTTTTAAATTAGTATGGAAACAAAATGCCACAAAACTTGAGGGGACTGCAAAACCCAAGTGGGAACTTTCCCAAAGGCTGCAGTGCTGCCTGGGCTCACTGATGAAAGGCCACCAGACATGTCCTGTCTGAAAGCTGAGGGAATTCTCTCTGCCAGGGCTCATTTGGGGACTGGATCCAGTCTGGGACATGGAACTAGTCTGGGACATTGATCTAGTTTGTTCTGTGCTCAGGAAGGGCTCCTGAGGCTGGGATGGACAGAGGGTTGGACAGAACCAACGTCTGGCTGTGGTTTTCACTGCTGGCCTGGCAGAGCAGGACCTTGGGCAGGGAGGGATGGTGGATTGTGCTCCATGAACTCCAGGGATCCAAAACTCCAGGGTTTGGGACAGCAGGGGCAGCTGAGGTTGTCACAAACCCGAGGGCAGAGGAAGAACCTGGATTTCAGCAGTTCTGCATGTTTGTGATGTCCTGGGGAGCCCAAGAGTGCCCCTTCCTCTCTGCTGGGCTGGGACAGCAGAGCCCCTTCAGTGCTCCCAGACCTCCAGGTGTTTGCTGCTCTCTCCTGAATTACTCACCTGTTGCTCAGGTGTGAACATTTGCTGCTGCTCCCTGCCTGATGCTCTCTGCTATGAACATCACTGGCTTGGTGCATTTATTCCCCTTCATTGTTGTGTCTGTTCAGAGCAGCAGCAGCAGCTCTGTCACATCCCAGCGAGGGTTTTATTTGGAGGAGCAGGAGAAGGAGGCAGCAGCCTTTCCTCTGCTCTGGAGTGTGTCAGCAGCCCCTCCCAGTGCTCCTGACACCCGGGTGATGGCAGTGCTGATTTATGGCACAGCACAGGTGGGTTACTCCAAGGGCATCCATCAACCAACACACCAAATGTAATCACCTGCTGCAGAGCTTTATGTTGCACTTGAGGAGAGACAGAGACTGAGAGCACCTTTGCAAGCTCAGCTGGAACATTCTGCTGAGCCTCCAGGATGGAGGAGGTGATTTATTTTTGATTTTGCCCCCTTTCAGCCTGTAGCTCTCTGCCTTATTGGAAATGATTGGGGTATTGGCATCTTCCATCCACAAAGATTTCCTCTGTAGCTGTAAAGTGCTGCTGTGTTTAGTGAGCTAATGAAGGCTGCAGGAATCTCTTTAGCGAGCAGCTGAGTGGCACAAGATGGGACCTGAGATGGGGAAAAAGTGCCCAGAAGTTCCTGTGGAGGGAGGGGAAACAGAGATTTTGGTTCCAGATTCTCTCTGTCCCTCCCAGGGGCATTTCTCACAGGGCTGCTGGGCCAAGGTGTTTGAGAAAGTTGTTCAAGTTGAGTCTTTCTCCCTTTTCATTGTGTTTTGTGGGGTTTTGATGCAGCTGCCTCAAACTTGAGGCTCAGAGTTTCCAGGAAATCCAGGCTGCCAGCTGTGCAGTGTGGAGCAGGCCTGCCTTGCTGGAATCCCAGCGGTGTGCTGAAGTGCCCTGGTGTGCACAGAGCCTCATTTCTCCATTTATTCCCTATTATTATTTATTCTCCAGCAGTGCTCAAAGGATGTATAACTTCAGCTCGAGCTGCACTCCACCAGCTCAGAAGAAGCTGCCTCACCCTGAGATTTTATTTTTGTGGAATATTCTGCTTATTTCCATTTCCAAGTGCGCTGATTGAAGCCACCAGCTGCTGCCCTTATTTCTACTTTTGCTCTCTCCTTCCCCATCAGAACTGCGTTATAAACTGAGAACTCGGTATTTTTATCTGAAGCACCAAACACAGACTCCGTGGCGTAGGCAAAAATCCATAATTAGTGGGGCTCGAGGCAGAAGTGACTCTGTGTGCACCAGGAAACGGCTGAGCTGACGTGGGCAGGCTGGGGAGGATGCTCTGCCACGTGAAAACTTTCCTGTGGAGCTGCCCAGCTCTGCTCCTCCGTGGGGCTTTGTTTGGTTTGGGCTCTGTTTGGGTTTTTATTTTGTTATTATTTTTATTTTCCTCGGCAGCGTCAAGCACAGACAATGACCTAAAAGGCTGTTGAAGAAAATGTATTTTTCATATATTTGCTCTCTGCCTTTGCAGCTCTGCTCCTCGTTGTGAGCTCGAGTCTGGCAAGGGAATAAGGAATCTTCTGATGTGATGTGCTCAGATATTGATTTTTTTTTTTTCTCTTAAAATTCTGTTTACAAATTCCTTTTGCTTTAATTATTCGTTTCCTCCTGAAGACAGTACAAAGCCAGCCTGCAGGAGGACCGAGTGACAAGCCTTGTTCTTCAGGAGATGGAGCTAATCCTGCTGCATCTCCCAGCCTTTAGCAGGGAGAGATTTCAAACCATTTTGTCAGTGCTAACTGAGGCCCTTGAACTTGAGATCCGAGCAGAGTTTGGAGCTGGTGGGGCTGGGATGAAGTGAACTCAGTGTAGCTGCTCAGGTGTGGATGGGATGAGCTCTGTGCTCTGTTCTGTGCACCTGAGGGAAAAGGAGTTTATTTCCAAAAGAAAGGGGAATGGAGGCAAAACTGCAACATCTTGGCCAGGAGTTCCACCATGCTCACCTTGCCCAGCCAGGAATTACAGCACCACGGAGCAAACACCACCCAGCTGCTCCTGCCTTGTGCTGTAGGCATCTCCTGGTGAGCCTCCTGAGCACCAAGTCTCATTTTGCACCTTTCCTGCCTCATTTCCATGGGCTTTGTGTCCCACAGAAGCTCTGACACTCCAGATTTCACTGTGCCTTTCCTCTCCCCCTCTGCCCATTCCAAAGAAAACACCATTAATTCCCAAAACCTTGTGCCCTGGATGGATCCAAGGACAGAGTCTGGCAGAGCTGCTGTTCTTCCTGACCACGAGTTCCTCCTCCAGCCATGCCCCCTTCCCTCAGGTGGTGCCTTTGCTTCCCAACCTCTCCCGAGCAGAGCGGCTGTGCTTTCACTCGGGCACAGACAGCATTTTCTGGCCTTGTCCTTCGCTCAGAGCCGCGCGGTGTGACTGATCAGGGCTGGAATAAAAACATCGATGTGCAATTAGCTGGGGAAGGGAGGGGAACGGCGGCGCTGCTGGAGAGAAACAGAATTTGTGATCGCAGCCCCCTGCAATATTGATAACAGCCCGGAGCGGGGGGATGGCGCTGGGGGGCTTTTCCATCCTGTTCCCCCTCACAGGAGCGCGTTTTTAGGGGTTTGTGCCCAAATGTGCGAGTTTGAAGGGTCCCCATCCCGGCTCTCCTGGGCGGGTCCGGCTCACCTGGCTGTCCCTCCCCGCCCTACCTGGGGGTCTCGCACATCCCCCAACCTCGGCGCGCTCCCGGCAGGCTCCGCCCCGCGCCGCTAATTGGCCGGGGGGAGGGGCGGCTCATTAGTGATGCGGGAGCGCGCCGCGGCCCCGGAGTCGGCGGCGGCCGGAGCGCGGAGCGGAGCCGAGCTGAGCTGCACCGCATCCCCAATCCGCATCGCCCGGAGCCGCATCCCCGCCGGGCTCATCCCGCACCCGAACGGCGAGACAGGAGCGGGGAAAACCCACCCAAAGCGCGGCGAATTGTCTGGCTGGAGTTCGGCTCCGAAGGGAGCGGGAGCGGCTCCGCATCCCCGCTCCATCCCCGCTCCATCCCCGCTCCATCCCCCGGCGCTGCGGGCTCGGCATGGGCGGAGGAGCCCCGCGCCTGCACCGGCGGCTGCTGCTGCTGCTGGGGCTGTGCAGCTGGACGGCCGCGCTGCGAGGTAAGCGGGGCTCGCCCTGCCCTCCCCGGGGCCGCTCTGGGGTGGGGGTCCCACCGGTTGCTGCGGAGCGGGGGGAGCGCCGGAGGATGGCGGAGCTGGGATGGGGGAGCGGGAGCAGCGCGGCGCGGGGGATGCGGGGAGAGACAAACAAACACCGCATCCTCTCGGCAGCCCCGGCAGCCCATCTCCCGGGGAGACACCCGCGCCTCCGGTGCCCGGGCGGCGATGGCGATGGGCTCTGCTGCAGGGTCCCGGGCTGTCCCCGCGGTGGTCCCGGGCTGTCCCCGCGGTGGTCACGGCCGTGCAGGTCCCCGGAGCGCAGCGCAGCCCCGCAGGCTGCGGTTCGGGCAGAGAGCGCTCGGCGCCGTGCGGTGCAGCCGCAGCAGAAGCTGCGGGGTGGGACTGGAGCTGGATCGGCTGGGATGCGCTGCAGGGTCGCGGGCAGCGCTCGGGCTGTCCCGGGATGGGCTTGGGGAGGCTCTGGGCTCCCTTCGGGCAGCGCGGTGTGGTCCGTGTGAGCAGCGCTGTGCCGCGGGGCGATGCGCACAGCAGCGGGTCTGTTTGCCGTGCGTGAGGCAGCGACTGGCCATGCTCCGAGTCCTTTTGGTTTTTTTAATATAACTTTTTCCTGGTAAATCGCCGAGTGCAATAACCTGTTCAGGGCACAAGGATGTCCCCAGCCCTCCTGTCCCGGTGTCCCGCTCCCCCCGGCGGGGCTGTCCGAGCTCCTCCGAGCGCTCCAGGTGCCGGGTGCGCGGGCGGGGGTCTGGCGTGCTCTCGGGGGAAGGAAGGCACCTGCTGGTGCCCAGGCAGTCGCTGTGTTTGGTTCTGAGATGTTCATTCGGACAAATGGAGCAATCAGACTTTGCAGCTCCTCCAGGGCTCCTCTCTCTGGTTCGGCACATCCCTTCTGTGGAGCTCTCTGTTCTCACACCCGCCGTGTCTGTGCTTCCATCTCCCTTTGGATGGACTTTCTGGGCTCTGCGCTCTCCATGGGAACCATCCGCAGGTAGCCACGGGCTCGTGTCAGCTCGCCACAGCTCCTGGAGCCTCCCTGGCCATGCAGCTGCCCAGAGCTCTCCCTGAGCCGCTGCTCCAGCACGGGGAAAGCCGAGAGGCTTTTGTGTAACACAAAATGTGCCCTTTGGGGTGTTTTGGGGAGGAAGGAAACCCAACCAGCCAACAACCCACCAGTTTATAGGACAGTGAAATAAGTGATGAGAATAGAACGGAAAATACTATTTTTTTTTCTTTTAATACTTTGCTCAAGAAGCATCTGTGTCTGCACAAGGATACACCTGTGCCTAAATCAGTGCTGTGAGGTGCTCAGTGCCTTCTGTGTCTCACCTGGGAGTCTTTGGCAGCTCTTGCACCGGGTCAGGTGTGGTGAGGATCTGACATTTCAGACCACATAGCTGAGGATGCTTCAGCTGCTGCTAAGTAACAAATTCCACCTCTTTCATTAAAACTCACCTGGTTGGACGTGTCAGGTGCTAGGCTGGGTCAGAGCAGATTTTGGGCACCTGTGTGAGGCAGAGCAGGGATTTTGGGCAGTTTGGTGCTGGTGCTGCCTGGTGTTCACTGGCAGCGCTGGCTGAAGCAGCTAAACCTCAGCTACAACCCTGGAGCTGCAAGATTTTAGTTTATGAAGTTGTCTCAAAGCTGCCTCAGAGACAGATTGTGCTCAGGTTTCTGTTCTGAGCGGGGATTAAAGAAAAATGGAACAGTTGTAGAAACCCCTGGTACCGCATTTTAAATCCACTGGAATGAATATACATGGATAGCTCTGGGCTTTTGTTTTTACAGGAAAAAATCGCCCAGACAGGATGGTAATTGGAGAAGAGAGTCACTAATATTTATTATCTCATTGATGCCTCGAAACTAATTTTGAGTTGCACGTCTCTGAATAAAGATGTCTGTGAACATGAGCATTAATATTCTGCTGCATCTTGATCCCGCAGCCTGGAGCTGTGTCTTCCGTGGTGTTCACAATCCGAGTGTGTTTGGTGCTAAATAAGCCTCGTTTGGGGATTTTCCTGTTCCCTCTGAGGGCTCTGCCTGCTCAGCTCTGCTGCTTTCATGGTGATGAAATGCCCTGTGAAGCCACCTCATGGAACAGGGTGGGTCTGTGGGCAAGGAGCTGTTGGAGCAAAGATCTCTGAGCATTCCTGTTGGTTTGTGGGTTTTTAATTGCTTTTTTGACATTAAAAGCACTGATCACCTGCTGCTCAGAGAGCTTCGTGTTGACAGTGTGATTGAGCAGCAGGAACCGAGAGGACAAACCCAGCTCTGGAGAAATAATGCTTGGTTTGGGTAAAAATAGCAACTTCTGATGTAGCAATGAGTCTGGTGGTGAGGACAGGACTGGAGTGTGAGCTGAGTCCAGATTGTCCCTTTTGTCTTGCATTTCATGTGCAAATCAGACAAACCCCCATTATTTCATCACAAACGAGCTGGGATTTCATTGTGTGCCTGAGGATTCTGCCATGCTTGCCCAGAGACTGCTGCCCCAGCCCGGGGCTGAGCAGGAGCCCCAGGGACCCTCGGAGGGCTGGCAGTGCTTGGCTGTCCCCAGCTCTGCTCCAAGGTCCCCTGCACCAACAGGGAGGCTCTGGGGTGCTCCATGTCCTCATCCAGAGCCATGTGGGTCATTCCTGGTGCTCTCAGTCCCTCAGCCCCCTCAGCCTGGGGGAGGTGGGACAGTGAAGGTTCTGTGGGGTCATTTCTGCCCTGCCAGCCCCACTGGTGTCACTGCATTGTCACTGCTCTCCAGGGATTCTGTTATCAGTGCCCCAGCTGGGTGTGGGCTTGGCACAGGATAAACACAGATCCAGGCAGGACATGGTGCTGTTGGAATCTCTCCTGGCTTTGCTCAAATCTCTCCATCCAGATGATAATGTTGTATTTTTATCTCGTCAGGACAAAGCGTTCATTAAAATAACAACCACATGCTCTGCTCAGAGCCATCCTCCCACTCCCCTGCAGTGTCTCATGTGGGCTTCTCCATCAATATTTACATTATTTAACTTTGGAACTTCCCAGGAAATGAACTTCCCTCCCCTGTGGCTCCAGGAGCTGAGCAAGGTGCATTTCAGCTCTCCAGGGTGAGCCAGGCTCAGGCTGGTGGGACAGTGCTGTCCTTTCACCAGTGGGACACTCAGGGTCTGAAACAGTGATTATTTTCTCCAAACCACGGGAGATTTGGGGACTCCAAGGAGCAGGATTGTGTGCAGGATGCAGGGGTTGTCTTGCTTGGGAACTCTTGTGTTGAGACTTCTCTTTAGTCCTGAATGTTTTCAGCATTTATTGTTGTGTTTGGGAGAGAATTCAGAGACTGGCAAAGTCTGACTGTGGCCATGAAGATGCTCCAGTTTTGCCAGTTTCCAGCCCTGATCCTTGTGAGGAATGCTTTGATCTGCTGGAGCTCCTGCCTTGCCCAGGGAGCAGGCTGTGGTTCTGGGGATGCTGCAGCTCGGAATGGCAGCGAGTTTTCCTTGGATCACACCAACCTGGGGAGCTGGAGCTGAAGCAGCACAGCCCAGCCTGCAGCTGCTCTCCCATGCACCAATCTCTCTGGAAAGGTCTCGTTTTGGGCAGGATTTTGGTCAGTCCTGCCCTGCAGGGGGATGTGATCCCTGATCTGCTCCCTGTGCCTCCGGATGCAGGGGATGGAGCAGAGTCTCTGCAGGCTGCAAGGACCTTTCCCTGTTCTCCATCTCCTCCTCCCAGGGAAGGATTTCATCCCAGGGTGGGTTTGCAGCAGGTCAGGGCTGAGCTGGAGGCTTTGCACAGCAGAAGGCAAACACAAATAATGAGATTTATGCTAAGATGGAAAATTACTGTGCCAAGGAGTCCTCAGGGCCACTGGATGTGTCTTGTCTGTATTTTTAGTCCTGGTTCTGGTGAAAGGTGGAGTCTGAGGGAAGGAGCAGAATGTTAACACCAGAGGCTGCTGTTTCAGTGCTTTGGGATGCTGCTGAAGCAGATGGTCACATTCATCTGCCTCAAACAGAAAAATGGCTCATTTTCTATTTATATTTTTAATAGTCTGGTTGTGCCACGTGGCCTTGGCTGAGGGCAGCAGTGTCTGTGGGCAGGGAGGGTTTGTGTCCCTCAATAAATCACATTTTGGAGCGTGCTGCACTAGGGGTTCAAAGGTGCCAATGCCATGGAGGAGCCTGAGTACCCTGGATTTACCTGCCTGGGGTGATTAATGTTGTTTTCATCACCTTCCCCTCCCCACTCACCTTTTTGTGGCCTTTTGAACCATTCAAAAATTGTTCTAATAAAGAGAATTTTATTGCAGGATGTTGGTGGAGCCCAGTGACTTAGCTGACACTATTTAGTGCCAAATAACTTCTACTAATTAACTCCAGCCTTTGATATAAATCCATATCTGATGTGCAGGAGGTGAGAGATGCTGGAGGTTTGTCTGATTTCTCTGCCTGTTGTTCCACTCTGCGTTTTTTGGGGGTTTTGGAACAATCATAAAGTGGGAAAAATTGATTATATTAGGCCTTGTGTATCTTATTTATAATAAACACATTTATTCCCACATCCTCTCCTGTTGTCAGTCCAGCTTTATGGGCTTTTCCTAATTACAGAGGAAAAGACTAGGTTCCTAAATGAGTGGAATTAATTTAGTTCCCAATAAATAAATAAATAGTGGTTAAAAGTGGCAGCTGGTGAGTCCCTCCCAGTTGTCACCTGTCCCCACAGCTCGTGCTGAATTCCCAGAGGAATCCCTTTAATTGCCACAGGAGCAGCAAAACTCCTCCTCCTCCCACTGCAATATTAAAAATGTGGGACTTATTTTGTGTCAAATGAGCTAACAAAATAAAAGCTCAATTTCGAGTATTTAATCTGTCAGCATCAATGAATCTGAAAGGATTATCATTCCATTAGGGAGAATAGATTTCTCCCAAAGATAACTTTGCTCCTTGACTTGCCTATTTCTGTGCAGATTGTTATGGAGCCAATTTTGACTGCAATTTAAATCTTCCTGCTCTGCTTTGACTGAATCTCAGAGTCACTAATGTGGTACCTGAAAAACCCTTCAGTTAGGGCTACTGAGTGAGATGTTTTTCCCTTTTCTTCCTGTAAATGAGTTGCAGACCTGATGCAATCCTCCAAACCACCTCAGCATTTCTCACCAAGGTTTATCTGATTTCACCAAGCTCTGTGCAAGTCTCCATCAGCTCCTGCTCTGTGTCATGTTGAGCACACGGAGTGTTTGTTTCTCCCTGCAGCTCCCAGGAGTCTCGGATTTCCAATATCCTGAACAAAATGCAGTTGACGTCCAGAAGCCTGCAGGTGGAAATGTTGTTTCACCATTTGTTACCTGTGTTTCTGTCCCTCTTGCAGTGATTTTCCTCCCGGCTCTGGCGGCAGATTCCCTTCCCTTGCCCCTGTGGGATTGAGCTGGTCTGAGTTTGGGAAGGGGCACTGCTTAGGGGCTGAACGAGGGTGTGGAAATAAAACCGAGTGCAGGAGTTTATTGTGCTGCAGCTGCTCCCAGCTGCTGCATTCGGTGGTTTTAATCTGTTTGGAAACAAAGGTGTTTGCTCTGCCTTAGAGCTTTGTCTGGCTGAGCTCCTCAAAGTGCAGAGCAAACAGCACTGAGCAGAGCATGGAGCTGGATTGATCTGGGGAAAGCTCTGCTGGCTCTGCAGGGGTGGAAGGTTTGTCCCTGGCAGGTGTTAATGAAGACTGAGGATGCTCAGGTACGAGGTGAGGTGATGTCCTGTGTTTATGGAAACAGACTCTGACCTCTGCGCTGTCATTAAACGCTTTCTGCCGGAGATCAGCAAATCTCCCGTGGCTTCTCCTGCTGGGGGAGTCTCTGCTGCTGAGGTGGCACTGCAGGGACTGAGGGGCTGAAATAAAGGGGACAAGGTGACTGAGAGGCTGGGTGATGATCCAGCCATGAACCAGCCCAGCAGGGCTTTAACTCCCCGAGTTCTGCTCTGGAGGCAGAGGCTGCTGGTGATGTTTCAGTGTCACCCCAGCTACAGTTTGATATTCTTCTGTCCCCTCCCTGGGACACCTCTGGCCCCAAAACCCTCCAGGCCAGTTTGGATTTGGCTCCCAGCTTCTCTCAGCGAGGCTCTCTGAGTGCTGCAAAGCCTCTGCTCAGACATCTCCAGAGCAGGATTTTGGAGGATTATTGTTGTGAGATTTCTTTAAGACATGATTATTCTGCCAAGACCTTTCCTCTCCTGCAAAATTACACAGTAACTGGCTGGTATTAGTAGGGGTTTCTTTAGTAAACAGACCCAACGTGTCTTTTGTTCTATTTTGACTTATCTCAGCCCCAGAGAGTCAAACATAAACAATATTTTGCCGGGATTAATTCTGCACCTGAAGGCGAGCAGAATCGATGCCCTGAGCAGATGCCTTTCACCTGGGAGTGTTGCTATCAGACACTTCTTTGTGTCAGCCTGGCCCTGGCAGATAAAACACCCAGTGCTGCTCCTCCAAACCTGGAGCAGTTCTCAGCAACACTGGCAACTCATAAATTCCTGCTTATCGGGAATACAAATATCCTGTCTCACTGTCTGCACTCTGAAAGGAAACTTCAAAGAATATCTTTGTCTTATGGCTTCTCTGGCTTTTCATAAAGGGATGAAAACCACTTTTTGGAGCCTTGAGTCGCTGCCTGCCCTCCCGTCTGCCTTGACGAGTGTTTAATGGCATTATCACCACCCCGGGCTGGGGCTGAGCACTGAGAAATGCCTCTGCAGTTCAGGGAGTTCATCCTGCCTGGAAAGGAGTGGATTTAGGGCTGAGCTGCTCTGAGACATCCCCTGGAGCCAGAGGGGTGGGAGGGCAGAGCTGAGGGAGGATGGGATGGGATGGGATGGGATGGGATGGGATGGGATGGGATGGGATGGGATGGGATGGGATGGGATGGTGCAGACTGGGCTGGCTGCCTTGGGCAAAGCTTCAATTCCCAATCCAGAAGCACCAATTCCATCCCCAACCCTCACTCTCCCGTGGCTCTGCACAAGGAGCCTCTGCTCACTGCCAGCTCTTGGGAAAGGATTTCAGAGTTTGAGAGATGGGGGGAAAGCAGTGCTCTGCTCCTGAGAAGGTCAGCTTTCCAAAGCCCCCGAAATCCAGGGAGATCCTGGCACTGGCAGGGAAGATTGCCCCAGACCTGACTGTGCTGCTGCAGCCTCAGAAATCTCTGCCTCCCCAGTGCTCCTTTCCCTGCTGTGAACGTGGGGAAGGGACTGTTCTGGGATGGTTTCCATCGTTTGACAGCAGGGACTGTCCTGGCAGGGTGTTGGCTCTGCCTGCAGCACCAGCCACTCTCCTGGATCCTCCTCTCCCAGGGGTGATAATGACATTTCCAGGCCCAAAGAAATAAAAATCTGCCGTCCTGCAGACACTTTTCATTAATTTTCTAATAACTTAATCTGTGTCAGGGAAGGTAAAATGGATCAAACCCTAAATGAGAACGACTTTTTAACTAATAAAACGTTGGCACGCAGCCTCCCCCCATTATCCTCCAGACGGAGGAGCTGGGATGTTGCAGCACATCTCAAAGGGACCATTTTTAGTTTAATATCTTAAATTGCATTAAAATTAAACTACAGAAATAGCCTCTCCTAAATTACAGCTGCAGCATGTGACTCCTCAGGCCTATTTACTAATGTTTTAAATCCTGCTGAAGTCGGAGCTGAGAATGTCAGGAGCTTTTCTCTTCTAGATTGGGTGAGAACCAATTAGTCCTGGAGAGCTGGGCCTGGCAGCTGCTGATGTCACGGGCTCAGCTGGGAACAAAAGGGAACTTATTGGGAGCATTTGAGCAGAATATTGTCTGAAACTGGTGGATTAGCACAGCAAGTGGAGCAGTGGGCTCTTCCCACTCGGTGTGCAGTGGAAGTGCTGAACTCGCAGGGATTTGCATCCCTGTTTTCCTCCCTCCATTCCCTGCTGCAGGCTCAGCTCAGCCCTGGAAATGAACCCTCAGGGAGGTTTGGTTAGCCCCAGGAGGCTTTGCCAGGTGAAAAGCAGGACTTTATTTTCAGAATGCTGCACAGACAGTGATCCTCTGTGATTAATTAGGCTTTAGGTAATTAATTGGTGCAACAGTGCTGCTTCACCTGGAGGTGATGGAGCTTGGGGTTTATTGTTTTGGGTTTGTTTTTTTTATTTTACATAGCCTCAGAATAACAATTAAATAAATAAATGAAATCTGCTGCAGGTTCCTTCCATCAGCAGCTGATTGATTGCAGGATGGATTTCTGGGCTCTGTCTCAGGGCAGACAATTAACACACTCAAGGCTGGAGGCTCTGCCCAGGGACAGAAACCCAAGTCATCCTCTGATTAATTAGCCCCACAAATCTAATTTCATCCCTTTCGTGGGGAAAAAATAAAAATAACATAACAAAAACAAAACAAAAAAGCCCCAAAAACCAAACAACCAAACCCCAAGAGCTTTGGGGTGAGCAGAGCCCAACCTTCCCCAGCCAGGCAGGTAAAACACCTCAGTGCTGAGCTGTGAATTCCAGCCAGTGCTGGTTTGATTTGCTGCCACAGAAACTTTGTGGGGCAAAGACTTCAGGAATTCTCATTTGGACAACTCCAAACTCCAATCAACCTGATTGATCTGCCTGTTCCCAGAGTTCTCCTGCAATCCCCAGAATCAGATTTTCTGTCCTGGCTGTTTTTGCAGGATCCACCCCGTGCTGAGATGGGATTGTTTGGGAGTTTTGGGGATTTGTGGCATTTTTGGTGTGGCAGCAGTGACTTTGTAGCAGCCAATGCTGAGGAGCTTTTTGAGGTTTGTATTTTGGAAGTGGCTGAGCCAAGGTGGTTGGATCTCCTCTCTGCCTCCCCAGGCCTTTTGCTCAGCAACGTTTGCTCCTTTTCCTTCTTTTTGCTCCTTTTTCTTCTCCTGGAGATTTTCCTTTCAGGTTGATTTTTTTAAGTGTTTCTCTGCTGTCCAGCTTTGATAAAAGTGTCCTTTCAGCCCTTCAGTGACTCCTTGGACATCCTGGGGATGGAAATGTCACAACTCTTGTGTTGTGTTCCCATTCCCTTTCTTTTTCTTCCCTTTCTTTTTCCTCACTTTAACTCCTTTTTTTCTTTTTCCACTCATGGCTTTTTTCCTCCTCTTTTCAATGGTGTGCAAGTGGCATTTTCACATAATCCCTAAAAATTAATCAGTGCAAAAAGGCCACAGGAGGAACATTGTCAGTGGTTTGAAGCTTTGGGCTGAAATGCAGCGAGTTTGGGTTGATGTTACAGATTCTTGCAGTGACCTTAGGCATGAGCTGTGCCCTGATTGATCTGACTCAGGTAAATCTCCCTGGCGTGTGGCTCTGCTCAGCCTGGATAAATCTGCCTTTCCCAGCACTATTTCAGAGCTGGCTGGGAGGTGCCAAGGGCTGGGCTGGAATTAGTGTTCAGTTAAAATGTTTTATGGTGCTGCTCAGCCACAGCTCTGTTTCTGCAGCTCTTGCAAATGCAGGGAGCAGTGCTGGCTTTGCTGTTTAGTGAAGCTGGGAGGGATTTACTGAAGTGCTGAGGAATCCACAGTCAGCTCCTCAGGAGAGCTCTGGCAGTAAAACATTTGGGAAATGGGAAATTTGGTGATTTCTGGCAGTATTTTCATAGAGCATTTCTCAGGTTTCCATTGTGTTTGAGTGACCAACAGAAGCTTTGCTGGGTTGATTTTGGTACTATTGGGCAGTAAAATCCTCCTTTGTTGCCTTGCTGAGCTCAGAGTTGTTCTCAAGCTCAAAGTCCCAATTCCTGCCCTGCTCTGGCCTGGAACTCTTGTTTTTGTTGTTATTTTTCTTCTCTCTCTCCATATTTCCATTCAAAGCAATGATGATGTGAGAGGAGTGAGGGGGATGAGCACAGCTCTGAATGCAGAACTAATTATTGTCCTTAAAGAAGATAAAAAGGGAAATCAAGCTTGTCCCCTTTTATCTGCACCAGGAGCCAATTACTTAATTCAAGATGAAATTGAGTCTGGGCAGCATCAGAACAGTGAAAAGCTGCCCTGGTCACATCTGTTCTGAAAAGTTCACCTCTGGATCCATTTTCTTCTCATTACTCTGAGAGGATATCTGGCATTTACAAATTAAAACCAATTAAAACACTTGTTGATCTCTTAAATTGTTATTTATTCATAATAATTTAAATTGCCGTTGCTTGTAATTTAACTAATAATTTAATTTTAAATAATTTAAGTAATCATTGAACCTAATTTAAAGCTGAATAAAGTCTGTAAGAATAAATTGCATGAAACAGTGGTTTCATCAATAATATTTCAGGAGTCAGTCAATATTTGGGTTTAAGAGCTCTCTTAATGGATGGTGATATTTAAAAAATAATAACAATCCTCTTCAAGCACTGAAATTTCCTCCTGGTCTGAACCCCTGACAGCTCTGCCAGGGAAGCTTTGTCAGAAGCCTGGAAACAGAGTCCTTGATTTTACATCTTTGAAGCACAAAAGCATCTTTAATATTAAAAGATCAAATAGGAAGAAATCACAGAGTCAGTGGGAAAGAATTTGCTGATAAAACGAGCCTGGTGGAGGTTTGTGTTTGCAGTCCAGCCTGGCTTTACCTGCAGCTCCCCTGGGTGATCCCTGGGGCCAGCTGGGCTCTAGCAGGGCTGGGAGGAATCACAAACTGCATTTTTCCCAATTCCAGCTGGATTTGGGAAGGTGGAGGTGAGCAGGAGCAGAAGCCATGGCTGTGTCACTGTCACTGCTTTTGAAGTGTTTGTCAATCCCAGTTGGTCTGTTCACCTCCAGCAGCTCCTGCTGGGAGCAGATCCTGGGGGAACTCTTCTGGCCCCTTCTGTGGGACAGTGAGCTGGAAACCAAGACTTTCTCAGTCATTGGATGTTGATTTGCACTCACCTGTGAAGATCCAGTGCCTGTGAAATGCTGTGGGGGTTAAAATCCTCACCTGGCTCTGTGAAGCTGCCATCCCGTTTGTTCCTTGGGATCACAGTCAGCTGCTCCTGAGGCTGTGAAATGGGAGCAGAATTCCTGTGAGAACCTGGGCATGGAGGGGAGAGGAGATGGGGAGCAGTGCAGGCAGGAGAGCAGGAGTTTTGCAGAAGGCTCAGCCCCTCAACCAGGCAGGGCTCTGGAATTGCCATCCAGGGAGACCAAGGATGGAATTGTCACTGGGGGTCCCTGCGGTGGCTCTGGGGGTGACAGGGGCTGTGCAGAGGGGAGGAGGCTTCCCCTCCCAGCCTGGAATCCCTGATGTGTTCAGGATGTCTCCTGGCAAGTGTGGCTAGCACAGGTCTTTCTCGTGAGAACATTCCGTTGTGTTTTATAAACAAAGATAAATTTGGATGTTTTTTAAACAGTGTCTCGAGATTTGGACAGTTCAGGCCTGGCCAATCAGGCCTAGGGGGAGGTTTCTGACTGACCAATCTGGGTGACCTCTGAAAAGTCTATATATATTGAAATCAAAATAACAAATTTCCTCTCTTTCTTGCCACACTGAGAACTCGGGTCTTTTTCTCTGCTAGTGGCTCAACAGCGACAGGCAAGGCATTCCAGTGGGATAAAGGGCTTTGTTTTGCTGCTCACCAGGTCAGGTTTGCTCCTGGCAAAGCCCTTGGAAGGAGCTGGGTTTGTGCTTCCCCACTGAGGCAATCTCCTCCTGTTGTTGGGGATTTTATTTCTCTGGAGCTTTTCTGGAAATATCCTGTGCATTTGCATTTCTACCATTATTGTCTCCTGCCTCCCCTGGTGTTTTCCCTTTCCTTGTGCTCTGTTGTGGCTGCAGTGAAGTTTTCCTTCCCTTTGTCCCCACTGAAAGTGAATGATCAGGTCAGCACTGCTGTCCTTTTTTGATGCATTTGGGTTCCTGAATACATCCTGTGGGAATGGATCTTACCTGGGTCAGGAGTTTCTCAGGAAGCAGCGATTTCCTCAGCAGCAGCAGTTCATCTCAAAGCTTGGCTTTGCCTCCAGAGCAGTGGCTTGTTTGTGGTGAGGAGATCAGAGTCTGCTTGAGGTGCCTCTCGATTTTTGAGTGGCTCTTGCTGCCTTTGTCCCTCTGCCAGCTGTCCAGGCCAGAGGCAGAGAACAAATTGAAGGTGATAATTCCATGCACAAGGGATTTGGGAAGTCTGGTTCAGTGACTGGAGAGTCCAGCAACCCACAGGCTCCAAGTGGAGCTTTTTTGTTCTCTTTAATTTGACTAGAACTGAAATCTGTCTCTCCTGGGCCATCAGGTCTGTGGGGTGAAGTGACATTTTACTGCTGATGTCCTGGGATGGGGTTTTGGCAAGGGCTGGCTGTGGATGTGATGCTCTTGTCTCCCCTGTCCCAGTTCTCAAGGTTTTACCCTCAGATTCTCCATGTATCCTCTGCTGTCCCCTATCCTGCTGGTGACTGCCAGCACTGAGTACCCAGCACTGTCCCCTGGGTGTCCCCTGGGTGTCCCCTGGTGCCAGAGCCATGTGTGACTGAAGGGGAAGGAGAAGGATAAACCCCAACAGATCCAAGCACAGTTCTGAGGTGTGTGGGGATCCTGGCAGAAGAACTCAGAGGGTTTGGTGCAGAAAACCCAAAGCATCCTTGGCTGCCAGGCTGGGCAGGCAGAGCTCAGCTGGAGAGTAAATCATAAAGGAAGAGGCAGTTCAGTGCTTGGGCAGCAAATCTGAGATGGCAGGGAGTGCAAATGGCCAGCTGGAGGCTGTGGGGTGAGGCAGCACCAGGGGCTGAGCAGCTCATCCTGAGCCCTGCGATGGTTTTGAGCCACAAACCAGGAGCTGCACTGCTCACTGAACTCCCCAGCAGTGGCTGCTGCTGCTGCTGCTGGTTATTGATTATTTGTGCCAGGTGAGCTCTCTGTGCCCAGAGTGATGCACAGGAGCAGGGAGGATCTCTCCTGCTGCTCTGAGAGCAGCTCTGGAATATCAATGACGTTCCTGAGGAGTTGGGAGCTCTCCCCCACACCTGGGATAACAGCACCGCAGCACCAGCTTCTTTGTAAACTCTTTAATGGCAACAATTTTCTAAATCAAAGCAATCTGCACTTCCCCATTTACAATTTCATTTCCAAGCGCTAAAGTCTCATAAAAGGGTTTACAACACGGAGTCTTTGGCTGCTGTGAAGTTATCCAGCAGTGGTGCAATGGCATTATCTTCAGTGGAGTATTTTATCTTTAAAATTATAAGGATTTGTTCTGCTCTCTTTTATGCAGAAATAGAATGCTAACAGATGCAAAGTTTATTTTTAAACTTTGCTAGGGGCTGAAAAAGCACATTTAGTGGAGGTGTCATTTGGTGCTCTGAATGTATTTTAGACTTTAATAGTAAAATTTTTCAAAAAATGACAGAGCTGATCCTTTCTGTAGTGGGAGATGACACCGAGGGTGGACACAGAGAGTTCCCCTTGCTCCTTCCCTTCAGTGCTGCCCTTTCCTGCCTGATGTTGCTGGACAAGCAGGTTGTTATTAATTGTTAATGAATTAATGAATCGGAGAGATGTGAATGGTGCTGTCCCTTCCTGGCTGCCTTTGATGCTGCTGCCTCACGATGTGCAGCTCTGGCTGCTCCAGAGGGGTTTTTGGCAGGAAAGCAGCACTTTGGGGTCCCACCTGGGGCAGGGCTGTTCCCACAGAGCACTTTCCAAGGTGTCCAGCCTGGCTGTGAACATGGGATGTTCCCATTCCCCAGAGGAACTCCCCAGATCTCATCGCCTGAAAACCTTTTCCTCCTGTTGAGCTGAAATGTCCCTGTCAGGAGAGCCTGGGGAGGAGGCTGTGCCTGGGGCTGCTCTGCTCAGCTGGCAGCTCTGCTGGCTTGGGGAGCTCAGGGAATCCTCTCAGAGCTCCCCTGGCATCCCTGAGCACCCAGGGGCTCCACCTGCCTGGGGAAAGCTCCTCTCATGTTCTCCTGAGCAGCAACACGGAATTCAGGGATCCAGAAACGCCTCCTGCTCATCCCTGCCAGGCTGCTCCAGGTGTCACATTAGCACTTGGAAGGGAAGATTTGTGTCTTCAGCTCATCCCCAGCCTGTCTGCTCCCTCCTCCCCACAGCTGACAGGTTATTTTTAAATGGTGTGTCGCGGCTTTGGGGAGGTTTTGGGTTTGATGAGCACAAACAGAGCCGAGCTGGAGCTGTGTTTACTCTCACCCTGAGCACGGATTAGAGCGTGAACAGGTAAATAATTCCTCCAAATAATTCTCCATCCACCCTCCCAGGGCCAGGCCTTGCTGGGAGTTCTTCCCCTGGCAGTTTTTCCATCCAGCCTGACCTTGTGGGAGGCAGGACCATGTCCATCCCTCCCTGCTGGGAGCACTAAATATTCATTCCAGGTTTAAGGAGGAAGCCATGAGTGTGCAGATGTGCAATTGCTGCTGTTGGAGCTAACGAGGATGGACTGGAGCTCTGGGGAGGAGACCTTGTGTCAGTCAGAGCTGGAATTCTCATTCCTGGGGCTCAGCTGCAGCAGGAACTGAAATAGGAAAGGTGTTCCCCAGGACTGGCCAGGCTGAGGGATGAAAAGGCTTTTCTGAGGTGTTGGGGGTTTGGTGGTTTGGGTTTTTGTGAATGAAAGGGGTTGGTTTGGGGGTTTGAGGTTGGGTGCACTTTAAGTGGTTTTTTAAATTTATTCCTGTAACATTTTTTGGTGCCATTAAGGCTGGAAAATGTCATATTTTGAGGTTAAATAGTGACTGAAAATAGGACAGGAGTGATGACTGGCTGTGGTGGTGAGGGGACAGTGAGTGACAAAGTCACTGAGAGGGCATTTCCCAATCCCAGCAGATTTCAGGGGTCTGTGACGAGGCTGTTTGAGATCATGCAGACTGGGCTGTGACAAGATAAACCCTCATGGAGGGATTAAGGAGGGAGGGAGATGTGCTTTGCTGTCCTTATCAATCCTTCATTTCCAGGCTTTAGCACCGTGAGGATTGAAGTTCATCCTTACGGAGAAAATGCTGGGATCAGTTTGGACTAAGCCCATCTTTGTCTCCTCTAAGAGCTCCTGAGTGGGATTTTAATTACAAAATGAGCAAAACAGGGAGTTTATCAAACCCCTGGGGCTTATTTTTAAAGTTTTTAGATACCATTTTTTAAGTCCACGCTGTGGCAGGCTGGTGTGTGTTTCTGGGCTTGGCTGGAGTCTGAGCTGAGGTGATGTTGGCATTCCTTTGGGAACTGCCTGTGCCCAAATCCTGCAGGTTGTCTGTTCAGTGCAGAGTCTGCTGGGTGAGGTTTTCCCATCTGTGCCTCTCCAGGTGCACCAGCTGGGTCAGGTGTGTGCTCTCCCCACCCATCCAGTGGGAATTTTTATTCCTCACAGCTCAGTTCCTCGGGAAGGCACTGCCTGGTCCTGGTGAGCTGCTGGAGCTCCACAAAGCCCAGGGAGCTGAGCACAGGTTTACTGCAGGATGTTACAGCAACTTCAGATGCATTACAGAGACTCCAAATGAACTTTAATAGCTGTGGATTAATGGAATTGCTTGTTGTAAATAACAGAAACCCCCAGCAGACCCAGGGAGCTGCAGGGAATCAATCCAGGCTGTCCTGACTCACACCCTGGGCTGGGAATCATCCCGAGGCTGCTGCCCCAGCCCTGCCAGGGAACAGAGTGTGTGTGGTTGTGATAAAAGCTCTGTGGATCCCAAACAAGAGATAAGGAGAGAGGAACACTCAGCTGTCAGCTCCCAGCCCGTGGCATATGGTTCCATTAAGATAAAGGAACAAAAGGTAATTTATAGTAACAGATGGGCTTGAACTCTTTCTGGAGCTGTTGAATACTTTTTAATTTTTAATTTACAGTGACTCTTTCATACAGCGTTTAACCAACTCTTCTGTCGTGTTCCTTCAGAATTCACTGCCAGGGAGGATGTGTGTGAGAGTGTGAGGGACGAGAGGAGCAGGAGCTCTGTGTCTGCTGCTGGAGGGAGCAGGGAGAGCCAGGCTGGGACTCCTGGAGCTGCAAACCAACAGGCCTAAGAGTGGCAGTGCAAACCCTGCTGGAAAAGCTCCAAAGCCACCCTCGTACAGCACAGAGGGTGCAGAACTAGCTCAGGGCTGGCCGTGTTCTGCAGCTCCCCAGTCCCTGAGCTCTGGCTGTTCCACGTGCAGATCTCCCCTCACTGCAATCCCACCTCCCCAGCAGCTGCTCAGTGCCACAGCCACACACCGGGGCTGGGCTGGGATGAGGCTTTAATCTCCCATCTGGTGCCTGAATTGCCATCCCAGCAGGCTCAGCCAGGGAAAACAGAACTGGAGCTGCACATCCCCTCAGCCAGGGCAGGGAGGAGCTGCACGTTGCTCCACCATAGCCAAGGCAGTGCTGCTGCTTCCTTGTTTAATTAAAATAACGCTGAAAAGGCATGGGAAAAGCAGTGCATGGATCGGGGCCTGGGGGCAGCCAGGGAGGCTGGCAGGGCAGGGATGAGGTGTGGGAATGATTCCTGTTGAGGCAGCGAGTGCTGCAGGCCGTGCTGGGCTCAGGAGGGACACAGAGCTGCTCTACTCACTGAGGGGTTTGTCCCTTTCCTGTCTTTCTGGAGGAAGTGCTTTCCCTTCAGGAATTTCTCCAGTCTCTCTGTGCTGCTGATGGTTGAGCTCAGGGTGTCTCTCCCACCCCACACTCAGTGCTGGGACACCAAACTTGTCCCTTCCAGGGTCCCTGTGTGTGGGGAGCACAGCTGCAGTGCCTGCAGGGTTCTGTGCTCCCTTCTGGATATTCCTGCTGTCCTTGGACCCTTCCCAGCCCAATTTCAGGCCCTAAATGCCAGGATGAGGATGGAGCAGCAGGGACAGCAATGTGCCACAGCCAGAGCTCTGCACCTCGAGCTGAACTGGTTTGGTTGAGTCCTGGCAGTGGGAGCTGCTGGTCTGTCTGGGAGAGGGTTAGTGTGGATCTGGGATAATCGGGAGCAGAAGGACAGGAGGATCAAACCCTCCTGGCAGAGGGATCTGCAGCAGCCCAGGTGGCTCAGGGGCCTCAGCAGGGAGGGAATGATGCAAACACAGACTCTGAGCACAAACTCTGCAGGGAGGGAAAACCTCCAGGCTGGGAAAGCTGCAATCAGCAGAGTCAGGGAAGAGGGAAGAGCCAGGCAGGCACAGAGTTGTGGTGAGCAGGGCTGTGGGTGAGTTCCTGCAGCTCTGACAGGTCATTAATTCCGGGGAAATTGCCCCAAAGCTGCTGAGGTGGGGCTGCTGTTTGCAGGTATCTCATTAGGAGCTGTCTGGGTTAAATGCTGATGTTCCCTGGTGTAAATCCAGCTCTGCAGCTGGGGATGGAATTGCTCTGGAATGCACTTAATGCACTCTGGCTGCTGTGCGAGTCTGAGGGGGAAGAAAGGGATCATTTCCAGTGGGACAGTTGTAATTTGGAGCATCGCTCTCTGGAGTACAAAATCAATAGCTCTTCCTTGAAGAGGAGCAGGCTGAAGTTTCCAGCTGGCAGAGGAAGGAATGCAGCTTGGAGCTGCACAGACACTTCAGCAGAGTGCCTGGGCTGTGTCTGCACGGAATCAGCCCTGAATTCCATGGATAGCCAGGGATAGAGGAGTGTTTTTTAGTTTATTGCATTCTTCCATTGCTTGGAAGATGTGGGATCCCCTTTCCCCGTGAGAGAATGAGAGATAAATGCTCCCATTGCAGAACTGGAGCGGTAAATAAATAAATAAACAAATAAATCCATGGTTTCACTGAGCAGATACCAAAATGCCCAGGCAGTGCCTCCACCCCCAGCCAGGAGCAGCTTTGACTGGTGCCAAGCAGCACCAGAATCCAGGAATGGGCATTTTTCTGGGATGGGAACTACTGCTGTCTTTGGAAAACCAAAAAAAAACCCAAATCAGGTGTTGTGCAGATAGTTTGGAAAAGACTAGAAAGTTTCCCAACTGTTGTTGAGCTCATTGAGCTTTAGTTGGGCCCAGGAGAACCCCCAGCATCTCCTGCAGTTGATTATGCAAATATGGATAAATATGTGAATACCTATTCCAACTTTTTATCCTCTGCAATCTAATGTCTCCCCTGACACAATACTCTCAAATTATCTTCAGTGAGTAATGACTTGCATTTAGCATTTTATACCAAACTGTCATATAGATCATTTTCTGTAATACTTTACATAAATTAGGAATCCTCCCCCATGGAATGTGTGTGGCTGCCAGAGAGTTTTTTTACAAGATTAAAAGTGCAAACAACACAATTCCGGTGTAATTTGGAAATCCATGAACGGAATGAAATGGGAAACGTGGAGGTCCCAGTAAATTACAGTGTCATTAGTCCAAACCCTGCAGGGAGCCACTTGGCTTTCCCAAAATGTGATTATTGTCTTTGCTGGGGCGAGCTGGGGGCTCGGAGTCATTATCCCGTTAATTGTTATCCTGTTAATTGTTATTCCATTGCCTAACTGGCTCTGTCTGGGAGCTCTGAGCTCACCTGGCTGGCTGGGCAGGTTTGGGGTTCAGGGATGGAGAGGATGAGCAGAAATCCCTGAGGTTGGGAGGCTCTGGGAGCGACTGGGCAGCCTGGGGTGCCACCCCTCTGATGGGAGTGTTTTTGGGAACAGGACCCCACCAGCCGGTGTTTTCCCCCAAACCAGCTAAATGTGGCTGAATCATATGTTCCTCCGAGAGGCAGTGGGATTCTTGTTTCCTGTAATTATCATTTTAGCAACTTCCAGCGCTAGGCTAAACCTCACTGCTCATTTTCCCCGCTGGGACTGGGGCTCTGCAGGGTTTGGTCATCCCAGCCCAAGCAGCGTCCATCCATTCCCCATGCCCCAGGCCTGTCAGAAAGCACTGAAAAATGCCTTTATGGGGCTCAGCTTTGCACTAATGAATATTAAAGGCAGCAATTGCTGCGTGCCTGTGCCTCCAGCGCTGCCACCCTGTCCCTGTCACTGTCCCTTAATGGCTCCCAGCTGCTGGCCCGGCAGGAGGAGAGTTTATTGCCACCAGCACAGGTGATATTTCACAGGGATAATGCAGGTGCCATAAAAAGGGAGTTTTAGGAAACAAACAGGGCCAGGCCAGCCGAGCTCTCCCAAGGGCAGTTGTGTTTTGCTTTCCCTGTTTATGTCGCTACAGAGGAAGAGATAAAAATTTTATATTGCTGTTAAAAAGAGATAAAAAGTGCTGTGAGTGTGACTGCTGTCCAGGGGACAGGGAAAGGGAAGGACGAGGGGTTTAGGTGGTGCAGCTCCAGGGCTGGGATGTTGTCCTGCAGCAGGGAGAAGGTGGATTTATCCTGCCTTGCCTCCCCTGGAATAACTCCCTTTTCCTCCAGTTCAGTTGATATTTTATTGAGCACAGATCCTGGCCCAGGTTCAGGACCAGCAGGTCCCACGGGAGGGGAGAGCAGAGCAGAGCCCTGAGCCAGGGGCTGCAGCTCCAAAATTTGGTGGTTTTGGGCAGAAATGGCCCAGCAGGCCCAGGGCTGCTCATGACAGATTCTGATCAGGATTTGCACCCCCAGGATTCTGATCAGGGTTTGCACCCCCAGGATTCTGATCAGGGTTTGCACCTCCAGGATTCTGATCAGGGTTTGCAGCCCCAGGATTCTGATCAGGGTTTGCAGCCCCATCTCCTCTCTGGGGAACTCGTCCTTTGGAACACAGAGTTCCTGCTCTGTGGATTGGGGACAAGGTTATCAAGGTACAGCCAGGATCAGGCTCCTCTTTGGTCTCCTTTTCATGATTTTTGCTTCAAAATGCACATTTCTCACTTGCCAGACAACGCCACTGGCAGTCAGAGTTGTGCTCAGGTGAGAATTCCTGTTCTTGAAGCAACGGGAAAGAGCAAACAAGAGCGAGGCTGTGTTTATTCCAAACAAAACAAATTTAATTCCAAGTTTCAAATTGAAATGTGATAAAAAAAAGATGAGATTCGTTACTCAGTTACTCGTTGACATCACAGTCACTCACAAAAGGAACACTCCATTGTAACCTTAAAAACAGATTTGATCCAGTTTATATTGGGGGATTTTTGTTGTAATTATGTGGAATTTCTCTGCCTTGCTCTTAGAAGCTTCAGCCAGAGACCAGAAGGACCTCATTAAAGAATGCTGAACAGTTTTTTTTTCCTCTTTCTCATTTTGCTATTTCCCTACTGCTGCTTTTATTCCTTTCCCCTCTGGTGCTTGTCAGTGCGGGTGTTGTGTTGTGCATTACTGAGCATAATAGGGGAGCATGTGGGGAATAAAAAGTTATTCCTGAAGCCTCCACAACCCCAGCTAATTTATGGGTGGAATCTGCCAGCGAGCTCAGCACCAGGCAGTTGTGGTTTTCCAAGGCTGTGCTGCATTCTGGTTATGCAATTCCAGACAGGGAATCTTTCAGCCCTGCTGGGCAAGGGGACAGCAGCTCTCCTGGGGAAGGGGATGTTCAGGAGATCCCTCAGATAAAGGATGCTCTTGGTGCTGTTCCCTCCTTTGGCCTTTTCCGAGCTTTGACACAAACCTCTGACCACAGAGCACTTGGAAAATCCAACCTCTGAGCATCCTTTTTCCCCTTTCACTTCCATTTTATGGCCAGATTTTATATCACCATAAGGAAAACTTATTAAATATTCACCATCCAGTGTGCCTTAGTTAAAATCCAGATCAGGGAGGAGATGACCAGAATGGGAAATGCTCTCAGCCCTGTAAGAACCCCTGCAGCAGAGCCCCTTCTCCTGCCCCAGCTGCTTAATTCAGACACGGGCATTTCATGGGGATTCTTTTTTCCCTCGATATTATTCTTAATTAGCCCTCAAAAAACGAGACAGAATATGCCTTTTGGGGCTCAGCTCAGCCTAATTAACAGTATATTCTACCACATTTTTGGTTATTATTGCACTTCTGCTGCTCCCTGTAAGACACACATCCCTTGTTTGTGTAGTTAAGAGGCTCAATAAAACCATTAAAGGGTTTTGTTTTGAACTCCAGAGCTTTCCCAGCCCCACAAGCACCTTTTAATGTGGGAGGGAGGCAGCAGGGTGAGCTGGGTGTGTGAGGCCGTTGCAGGGAGCTGTGCCTGCAGATCCATCCCGGAGCACTCAGTCCCCAGGGAAGGCATTTATTTACCAAATTAAAAGCGCAGCAAGCACAGCCTGGGTGGTGTTTAAGTATATTTTATCGACTCCTCTTGTGCTGCTCTTCACTGAAGTCCTGCCTGGCGGAGGGTGATGGATGAGCTGAGCTCTGGCAAAGGTGGAATTCATTCTGCTGCTTTATCCTCCAGGCCTGGCAGGGCTGTCCCTGCTGGGCTGGGCTGGCTCGGGATGGGGACAGGGACAGGGCTCAGGTTCAGTGTCCAGCCCCGTGCCAGAGCCAGGTCTGGGTGTCCCTAAACCCAGGAGCTGCCTGGGGATGATCCCAGGATTTGTGTATTTGGTTCCTGACTGAAATGGGATGTGAAACTTCACACCA
The DNA here is from genome assembly GCF_008360975.1 of Lichenostomus cassidix. Taxonomy (NCBI): domain Eukaryota; kingdom Metazoa; phylum Chordata; class Aves; order Passeriformes; family Meliphagidae; genus Lichenostomus; species Lichenostomus cassidix. Next base: position 940,092 of record NC_139502.1, on the reverse strand, counting down.
GAGCAGGGCTGGTTTGAGTTATGGTTTGTACTCAAATAGCCAACCCAGTGTCCCCTAAATGTTGGGTGAGAGCAGCCCGAGGGTAACTCTGCTGGGATTTGGGGTGGGAGGATGTGATCTGATCTGATCTGATCTGATCTGATCTGATCCCGTTGGTTCATCAGTGTTTGATGGGATCCTGATGGTGCTGGCTGTGCCCATGGCCTGCAGCTCACCAGAGATGGAGTTTGGGATGAGGGAAATGACTGGAAATCCATCCTGGCACTGCCCTGATGATGTTCATCACACCCAGGGCTGGTTTTCTTCAGCTCAGCCCAAGGTAACACAACTCATTTCAGCACGTGGGCAAGGGCAGAGATGATCTTGTTTTTACACTAAACGTGTCTCTTTGCACCTGTTGATTTTTCAAGATGCTGAATGAAAGTCTAAGTGTTTTTATATCTTCTTAGGAATCTATAAATCACATGTTAAGCACACGTGAGATCTATCACTGCCCCATTCCACGATGCTTTCAGATCTTTCTAGTGAGTCTTTTTTTTATGGAAATGCAGATTTTTATCTCTATATTGTTTATCTCCTCCTCGTTTCAAATACCAACCCTTGCCGTGATTTTGGCCATTTCCTGCAGCTCATGATTTCATAAATTCCTCTTCAGGCACTGCTGTTCCCTGCAAGACGAGATCAGAGCTGTCAGACTTGACAAATAAATCTTCAAGTCTCGAAACAAAAGGGCTCTGAGTGCCCGAGCAGGCTCTGAGCACGGGGTTAATAATGCTGCGAGAGGATGACTCAAGCAGCACTGGAGTAACAAGTGATTTTATCATCCCGCAGATATGAAAAGGATATTGTTCATAGGGCACTGGAGCAGAGTTCTGGAATTATTCCACACTCCTGCCTGAGCTTCCCGTGGCAGAGGAGCAGAGGGTGCAGCTGGTGGGGGCAGAGCCAGGCTGGGGCTCTTTCTGAGGTGCTCTGGGGGTCCTGCAGGGTCTGGGGGCTTCCACAGCCCAGAGCTGCTTCTCCTTCCTCCCTAGTGCTGGAAGTTGCTCAGAGGAACAGTGTGGAGGGGAGCAGTTTCCATCCTGGACGGGCAGCTCCAGTGCAGTTCTGGGATGGGATGGGATGGGATGGGATGGGATGGGATGGGATTTGGGATGGGATGGGATGGGATGGGATGGGATGGGATGGGATGGGATGAGATGAGCTGGCAGTGTCCCCTCCTGGGACTGAGTTCAAGGAGGGTCTGTCTGTGGGATGGTTCCTGTCCTTGTCAAAGGCACAGCCCCAGTCATGTTCACAAGGCTCTTTAGGATCAGTTGGCGTTTAGCAGTGAGATGAAACCCTCCACACTTTGTTCTGCCTCAAAAACAAGCCTGGCAATGCCTTTGTCTCTGACAGGCCGTCTGAGCTGATGGGGAAGGGCTTTGTACATTATTAATGACAGAGGTTGTCAGCAGTGTAATTCCTCTCTGTTCTCAGATCCCAACATGAACCAACAGCGTGTTGCTCTGGCAGATTTGCTCCCTGTGTGACAAACGCTGAGGGGTCTCAGCCCCAGAGCAGCTCTGCCCCTTGGCTGGGTGTGTGTCTCTCTGCATCCTCTGGGTGCCACAGCCTGCATTGCTGTGCATTGCTGTGCATTGCTGTGCATGGCTGTGCATGGCTGTGCATTGCTGTGCATGGCTGTGCATTGCTGTGCAGGGCTGTGCATGGCTGTGCATGGCTGTGCATGGCTGTGCATTGCTGTGCATTGCTGTGCATTGCTGTGCATTGCTGTGCCTCACGTCGTTCCCTGCTCTGCTGATCAATGCATCCAGCTGGGAAGCAGCAGGAATCTGAAGTTTTCCAGCACGGACAAGTTGCAGGGAGAGTTTTCCATCCCTGCTGATCCCGAGGGTGAGATTGACTCCAGCTCTGCCTCGTGTGTGTGAATCAAACCCTGAATCAAACCCTGAATCAAACCCTGAATCAAACCCTGCTGAGGAGTTCAGTGCCTGTCGGGGTGGCAGGGCTGGGGGTCAGACACCCCCAGCACTCGGGGAATGCAATTCCCACATACCAGACTTGGCAGAGGGGTTCGGCACAAGTTGCAAGTCAAGCATGTGCTTAAATCTCATTGACTTTTTAAAAGCAGTCTGAGAGCTGTTCTGAGCTAAATTGGAAACTCGATGCTGCCTCGCTGTCACCGGCTGGGGGTTATTTTTAGCTGCTCACACAGCACCAGGAAGGGAAGGGAAGGTTGCAGACAGGGTTTGGATGGTGCTGGGTGAGGCTGGAGGAGCTCAGAGCCTCACCTGGAGCTGTGCTGGTGCTGCCCAGCAGCAAGCTGGGAATGGGAGAGCACTGGAAAAACGGGATTTAGGGGGAATCCAGCAGGGTGTAAACATGCTGCTGCTTTCCCTGGGTAACAGTGGGATTAGGGGAAGATTGCTGGATGCTGATTGCCATCGTGGCAGGGCTGGGGAGCCCAGCTGGGCTGACTGCAGCAGCTCCCAGAGGAGCTCTTTGCTCACCCATCACCGAGGACTGACATTTATTACACCTGATAAAGCTCCTCGTCTCCCAACACTGAGGAACTCAACTTAAATATCATGTTCGGGGAGCTTGAAGGAGATGGATTTTAATGTCATACTCCATAATTTTTGACATGCTGGGGAAAAAAGATGGGAGTGTTGTGGGATGTCATTGCTGCTTTTTGTTCTGAGAGCAGAGGTGGCTGCTCTCCCTCTTCCCCTGCCTGTTAGGGACAAGAAAAGCAGATTTCCATCAAGTTTCCAGCTCTGGGGTTTATAAAAACCCACAGCACTCAGTCCCAAGGCCTGTATTTCTGCATTTCTGTATTTCTGAGCCATTGCATTACAAAGCTGCCTCTGCAGCCATCAGCCTCTGCTCCAAATTGGAACAGTCCCACTCCTCCAGGCACCAAACCCCTGCAAATGGGTGCTTGTTCAACATAAAAATTACCAGCAATTTGAGGATAACTTATGAAGGATGTAATGTCCTGCATTACAAGGAGTACAGTTCGGGAAAATTGAAGTGTGAATTGGAATCTGAAGGGGCGGCTTTGTTCTCTGCAAGGAGTTCAGTCCTGAGCAGGACCCGAGGAAAATCACTGCCCTTCCTTCCCCAGAGCCTTTTATCTGCTGCAAAAGCTGTTTGGGTCGTGGTGTTCCTTTTCCCACGCAGAAAAGAAATAGGGGTTGTTAACTGAGCAATAGCTGGGGAAATTCTGATTTCATGGAGTTGGGGAAAAAAAAAGGGAAAAGCAAAAATATTCTTTTAGAAATCAACCCAAAATCTCCCTCTCAAAGTTTCTTCCAGTCTTGGAGGATAAAGGAGATGTTCTCAGGATGCTGGGCTGGCCCTTCCTGAATGCTGAAGCAAAGGAATTTTTCCCACCAGTAACTGGTGGAGATCCCAGGGCTGGTGTCACCTGCAGGCCCCTTTGTGGAGATCTGAAAATTCTGTAGAATTATGTAGAATTTGTAAAAATAATTGTCATTAAAATCTTGTGGGGACTCTGTAAAAGATCAGAAACTACAATATTGAGTAAAATTGCTCAAAACCCGGGGCAGAGGAACCTGAAAATGTGGAAATGTGTGGAAGGGAGAGCTGAGGAGGCTTTGGTTTGAGGGGAGGGAGGGCAAGGGGTGGCAGAGCTTGGTTTCTCCAAGGGGCTCATGTGCCAGCAGGAGGATTTCAGGGCAGGGGATGTGGCTGGGACACTGACAGGAGGATCTTTGGGATCCACATTCCCCAGAGCGTGTTTGCAGCACGAGTTCCTCTGCAGAGCCTCCAGCTGTAGCTCTGCTGGGTCTTTAACATGACAAAAGCAGCCCCAGCCTAAAATGCCCTTCTGTGTGAGAAGCAGCATGGAGCAGGATATGGAAAAGATTTCTCACAAAGTAGCTTGTGATTCAGATGGAAAATGTCAGGTTTTGAAAATTATTAATCTTTGTGCTGCACAAAACTGTCAGCTGTAGGGGCGTTCAGTGTGGGAGGTTCCTGCGGGAGAGTATTTCCAAATGGGTTTTTTTGGGGCTGTTTTTCTTCTTTCCCTTTGTTTTTTTGGGGGATTCTTTTGTTCCTTCCCCCACGGGGGGCTGAGTAAACAGGCAGCTGAAGCTCCTGATGGGGACAGCAGCAGAAGTGACAGAGCAGGGAGGTGAGGTGGTGACAGCAGTCAGGGGAGCGTCACCACCCCAGCCTGATTCACTGCAGAGGGGATGGAGCTGGGAATAATGGGGAACAAGTTAGGAATTGGGTAAACAACTGCCTGAGGGTTGTCCTGGGCAGGGTTGGTGCAGGAATGGGGTTGGGGTGGGATAGGCTGCCCAGCCAGGAGCTGGGATGGTCTGTGCTGCTCACCTCCAGGTCTGCAGTGCTCAGTGCTCTCTGGGCTGATTTGGCCAGGAGGAAAGGAGGAAATGCCAGGAAAGGGGGAAATTCCAGTAAAGGGGGAAATTCCAGGAAAGGGGGAAATTCCAGTAAAGGCTCATGGGGGGAGCACTGACTGGGAGGATCCTGGGGGATCAGGAGCAGCCCTTGGCAGTGAGGATTCCTCTCCATTCTGAACCTGGGCAGCTCTGGGGCATGGTGGAGTTGGGTTGGGTTGGGTTGGGTTGGGTTGGGTTGGGTTGGGTTGGGTTGGGTTGGGAAGAGAAGAGTGAAAGAAGAATTGCAAAATATTCATTGATTCAAACACTACAGAAACCTGATCCTGTCCTCATGTAATAACAGAAATAGATCCAAATACCTCCCAGGTCTATTGCAATATCACAGGGCTGGGATGCTTCACTGTTTAATTTAATGGCATGGAGGTCGTGTGTGTGTTTCAGGAAATCTTTGTGGCTGAAAAGCCCCAAATACAGCCCTGTAAAATTCATGATTTTACGGGAATTTGGAAATCTGGTGTTCTTCTCCTCTAAACTCATATTTAAATTGGGCACTGTATGTTGGAATTATGTCTATTAATACTTAATGGTCCCTATTTTCTCAGCTTGTCTGAGTTACCTGAAGGAGCTGCAGCACTGCTCTGTCCACTTTTAATGAGCTCATCAGGGATTTAAGGCTCAGTTGTTGAGAATTGCACTGTGATGTCTTACTTGGCCACTGAGTGTCCCTAAATTGTAATTTCAGAATTTATTATTGCTGTGGTCTCAAGCTCTCAGCATTGGAATCAAGGCCCCGTTTTTGGAGCTTGGTTTCTCTCTCTTCTGGATGAAATGAAGCTGAATTTCTCTCTGAGCTCATGTTGTGGTTTTTTTCCAAATGAGCATTTCCATGTTGTTGTCTCAGTAATTAAGATTAACTGGACCCAGATCTCATCACAGACAACTCTGGGAACATGGCAGGAATCCACATTAGCAGGTGAAACATGAAATTTTTAGTAGAAGAGGAGTTAATTTAGGGAGTCCCCAGCTTCCCTTGCTAATCCATTTCTCCTGGAGTCGCATTGCTGAGAACAGGGACAGCGTTTGTTGTCTGGTTTGGGTCTGAGAGGAGCTCCCAGTGACCTCTGTGCTCTGCAGCCCCTGCTGGGCAATGAATGGGACATTTGATGGTTCTGAACAGAAGTGCTCTGTTGGGGATCCTGGGGAGGAACTGTGGGGGCAGCAGGTTGGGTCATTTATGGAGGAAATGTCCCCAGCAGCAGGGGCAGCCACAGGGCAGGGTGGCTATCCGTGTCACTTTGGTCACCCAGGGAGCTGCTGGACATCAGGGGAGGAACTTCCTCCTGGATTTGCCCTGGCAGAGCAGGCACTGATCCATCCTGAGCCCCTGCTCCACCCAGGACATCCCTGCTCCATCCAGGACATTCCCATCCCCTGCTCCATCCCAGGACATCCCTGCTCCACCCAGGACATCTTCTGCTCCATCCCAGGACATCCCCTGCTCCACCCAGGACATCTTCTGCTCCATCCCAGGACATCCCCTGCTCCACCCAGGACATCTTCTGCTCCATCCCAGGACATCCCTGCTCCATCCAGGACATCCCTGCTCCATCCCAGGACATCCCTGCTCCCTCCAGGACATCCCTGCTCCATCCAGGACATTCCCTGCTCCATCCCAGGACATCCCCTGCTCCACCCAGGACATCCCCTGCTCCACCCAGGACATCCCTGCTCCATCCCAGGACAGCCCCTGGCCCTCATTCCCCTGTCTGTATGTATAAAGCTGGAATAGCCCCAGCAGGGCAGTGATTCACAGCTCATTCCCATTCCCCTGGTGCGTGGAAGTGGCTCTGGCTAAAAACAGGGCTGTGTGGGAGGGGAAGTTCCTTTTGTGCTGATTGTCCTGCGGGAAGCAGCCATTCCAGCCCCCAGCCCGTGTTCCCCAGGCTGTCATTTCCTCCTGATGGTGGTTTGATGCACAGCAAGGTTACTGAGCTCAGGAGAAGTTTGATGCTCCTCACACACCCTGTGCCTGGAGACTTTTAGTTACAAATCCATCTGTTTGGGATGCTGGAGAATCCTTTTCCCTTTAAAGATTTATACTGCTTGCATATTGCTCAAAGAAAAAAAAAATCTAGATGTTAAATAAATGTATGAACGTGTGAAAGATTCCTCAAGTTTGTAACCCACTTAATATTTAATAAACGTGATATATCATTTTTATAAATATGTATAGCTCCGATAGAAATAAATTTAGGATCCAGGAGGGATTACAATAGGATGCACATTCATCTCTGTGGCACAGGAAGGGCCAGGAATGCTTTATGAACAAATTAATCCTCATTGGGGAAAATAAATGTCCTTCCCTCCTGCAGCCTCGGACAGGGTGGTTGGAGCAAAGCTCCTTCCGTGAATTCCATGGAACTGGAAATGTCCCCAGAGCTCCAGGATGGCTCTGTCAGAGGAGAATGAAGGTTGGAATTTGGGGGTGAAGGTGGGATGTTTTAAACTTCGTTCTGTTTTGTAGGAATAAAGGTGTGAGTGAGTTGTGCCAGGGGCATTGAACAGGGACTGGGAGCTCTGGGAGAGGAGATGGGAAAGGATAAATGAGGGTTTGGAGAATGGCAGAATGGCTTCACTCCGGGGCAGAGCAGGCTTTGCAGTGACATTGGGGTTCTCAGCCAGGTGGCTCTGTGAGGAGGGTTTGGTGACAACGCTGGTGCTGCAGGTGGTGAGGAGCTGGGTGGGGAAAAGGGCAGGAATGGAATGTTTGGGGGCAGAGAGGTTTCTGCTCCAGGAGGATTCTGTGACCCCAGTGTGCTCCTTGATGTCCCCTCCCGAGGCAGAGCAGTGTCACTGTTGGGTGACAGGGCTTGGCCACGGGCAGGGGCTGCTCCGGGCCACCCTGTCCCTCTCTGGCAGTGCCACCCAGGGTTTGTCCTGGATTTTGTGGGCAGGGTTTGTCCTTTCCCTTCCCCACAGCATTGCCAGAGTGCCTCCTGAGCCAAGGGAAGGGCGGGAGTGTCCCCAGGTATGCTGCCAGGTGTGCTGTGAATGTCCCCAGGTGAGCTGTGAACGTCCCCAGGTGTGCTGTGGATGTCCCCAGGTGTGCTGTGAGTGTCCCCAGGTGTGCTGTGAATGTCCCCAGGTGTGCTGTGGATGTCCCCAGGTGTGCTGTGGATGTCCCCAGGTGAGCTGTGGATGTCCCCAGGTGTGTTGTGGATGTCCCCAGGTGAGCTGTGGATGTCCCCAGGTGTGCTGTGAATGTCCCCAGGTGAGCTGCCAGGCGTCCCCAGTCCCTGCACACCCAGGATGATCCGAGCAGCCCCCGAGCATCCCGGCTGGAGAGCCCAGGTGCAGCAGTGACAGCCTGGAGTGGCAGCCCCAGCCAGGTGCCTCGCCCTGTGCCCAGGGGAGCAGAAATGAGATTCTTCCACATTCAGATAAGCAAGGTTCGTTTGCAGCTGAAGATTCCCAGCACGCTGCTTTTGTGTGATAATATTTTAGATTTATTTCCACAACTTATTGCACATTCATTTTTCGGAGTTTTCATTGCAGAAAATTGCCAGGAGGAATGGATTTTGTCTTCCTCAGCTGGCAGAACAATTTTCCACCTGTCGCCCAAATATTTGATGAGAAGGATTATGGCAGAGCTGCTGGAAGTTGATACTTTCCATCCATGGGAAGCAGGAGGGGCTGATGAAGTTACTGCAGGGATATCAGGGCTTGGCTGCTGAGATGGAGCTGCAGCACTTGTGGCTCTCCACGTGGGCTGGGAATCCAGGAGATGGTGGAGATGTGAGCACAGAAACGAGCTCGGCTGGCTCTGGGGTTCCACACCTTCCCTGGGCTCCTCCAGAGCTCCCTGAGGAGCACCTGCCCTGGCAGTGCTGGACTTACTGAGGGTTCATGGATTTACTGAGAATTCATTGATTTATTGAGGGTTCATTGATTTTTTTTTGGTGGATTCATTGATTTATTGAGGGTTTCACTGATTTATTGAGGGGTTCATTGACTTATTGAGGGTTTCACTGATTTATTGAGGGGTTCATTGGTTAATTGAGGGTTTCACTGATTTATTTAGGATTTCATTGATGTATTGAGGGTTTCATTGATGTATTGAGGGTTCCTTGGCCAGCTGTGTTTCCCAAGCCCTCCCAGATTCCACAGGCACAGCCAGAGGAGCTCCAAGGCTCCATCTCTCTCCATCTCCTCCAAAGTCACTGGGAGCTGCCAGCTTTGGAGGGAATATCTGCAAACACAAGTGGCAGCTGCCACAGAGGAGAAATGGTTCTTCCTCGTAGGAAAAATGTCAATATCCAGTAAAAAAATCAGTGTATTATTGGGCAAAGGCATTTAAAGTTCTTTAATGGAACTAAACCTGGCTTTGTGCTGTGCAGCAGCCAGGAAAAAATCAGGAATTCTGCTGAAAGCGTTAAAAAAATAGGAATAAATGGAGACAAGCAGCCTGGGCTATGGAAGGTGTTCCTGTCCCCAGCAGGGTGGAGTGGCAGGAGCTGTCAGGTCCCTCTGGGGTGGAGCTCCTCAGGGTTAGTTCTGTGTCTCCAATTCCCCTCCTGTGCTGCCAGGCTTTGCTCAACACCCTGTCCTGGGGCTCCAGCAAATCCCTGAGCTGGGGAAACAACGAAGGCATTAAAGGATTTCACGTGGGCAACAAAATCTGCCATTTCCATCAATTTCTGAGTGACTTCCAAAAAAACCCACTTTGCGTGGGGGTCGGGGTCATCTGATTAAGCAAATGTAGGCAAATCTCACCGAGTTGCTTTTCTGACTGAATAATGACTCAAATTTCATTATGGAAACCTTTCCATGCATGAGGAAATCTGGAAAAGGCTTTTTGTTTTCCCATCCTCTGACGGCAAAGCTGAGCACACAGGGGAAAGGCACTTTATTGGGGGTTGGAGGAAATCCTGGCTGCAGGGGGTTAAATCCAGCAGGGATTTTAACATGGAAAGGGAGGGATGTGGATGTTTGGGATTTCAGCATCCCAGTGGTGTTTGTGCTCCTGAATGGAGCTGTCCAGAGGAGGGTTGGGGTGTTTCCTGCTGGGAAAAGGCTTTTTTTTCTGGATTGGGGCACAGGAATCATCCAAACCAGCAGGAAATAACCCAGTGCTGATGCCAGGATTTAAAAATTATGGAGCTTGGAGAAAGAAAGCAAAGGGGGAGGAATTGCTGAGCAGGAGAAGGAGGTTGGAGGGAGTTGGGGATGTTTTTAAGTGGGAATGGTTTTGTGTGGGAATGGCTCCTGTGTCCCTTGGGCACAGCTGATGGAGGAATCACTTCAGGGATTAAATCAGGGAAAATCCAAAGCCCCAGGCAGAGAGGGGAAGCAGCTCCCTCTGATCCTGGGGCTGCTGGATCAGAGTGGGAGGAAATCAACCACTTCTGTGACTTTTAGAGCTTCATTTTTCTGGTTCCACCAAAGTGTAAAAGGAGTTGTGTGGAAAAACTTGGGAAAAGTCTTTGCAAAATATTATTGTCACATTTATGTGCATTTGTCATAAGTTACTTGGGCACACTTCTAACTTTTTGGGTTTTTAATATTGAAAGAATCATGCTGCTCCCTTTAAATAATTCTTTATTTGAAAAAAAAGGTTCAGAACTCATAGTTTTTCATCAGTTTAAGATCTCATTTTAACATCTAAATTATCCTAATCAGTTTTGAAATACTGACTCATCCATGTCTGCTGCTGTCCAGGTTTCCTAATGTGTTCTGACAACAGCAGTGTGTTTATTTCAGAGAAGAATTTAATGTTTGTTCCCAACTTTTTTTTTACCCCTCTATTCTTTTTCATTTCTATTATTGTCATAAAAAGATTTAAAGTCCCTTTTGGCCTCGTGTGCAGAGCATAAAACACAAAACCCTTCCTGAAAGGTAATTTTCCAGGAATGAAAACCACGAGAATTGTGTTTCAGGGTTTGCTCCTCTGTCATTTGCTGCTGCTACAGAACAGCTTTTTCTGTGTAACTCCGAAGGGCCTGAATCCCAAAAAGTGACAGTGAGGCATGGAAAACCTCAGGGATTTGCAATCAGCCCCTGGGAAAGTTCCAGCAGCTTCCAGGGGAATTAGAATTCGAGGGGATGGCAAGAGGAAGAGGCATTAAGGTAAAATTCTGGGTATTAAGTGCACTTTAGGAGAGGCTTTGCTTTGCCCAGCAGCTCCTGCAGGCACCTTGGGTAAAATGTTATTTATCTGGGAATGTTGTGCTGGTTCCACCTGGACTGTGAATGTGCTGTAAGGAGGCATTCAGGCCATGCCATTTGTACAGCCAGCAAAATACAGAAATACCTGTAAATACAGCAATTCCTGTGAGTGTGGTGGGGATGGGAAATGCTTCCTCCTCTGGTGTGCTCAGATCTTTGCTGGTTTGATTTTTAAGGGCAAATGTCCAAGTCTGAGGTGCACCTGGACTGACCTCTGCATGAGAAAGGTTCTCCTCAGCAGGAAAACTTGCAGCCCCAGAGCTCCTCACACCAGGGAAAACCCTGACACAACTCAGGAGAATTTCGCCCTGGATTTCAGCGGGGCTGGGATTTCATCCTTCATGCCTTGCCCTAAATAGCAAATTTAGTGGAATAACTCAGGGTCACTGGGAGTTCTCCAGCTGGGTGATCCTTCTGGAATCTCTCCCTCCACACCAGGGGAGCACTGATGGCAGTCTGGGATTTCCAAGCCTCTCCAAAATCTTATAATGACGTTTTTTGTTATTTCCTATAAACCTTGGGTTTAATAAAGCCTGCAGGGACGCAGCATTACTGCAGATTGACAAGATGGAAATTGGCATAAATGTTCAGGAGGAAAACGCTCAAAGTTATGATAATATTTTGCAAAGTACCCTGAGAAGGGGGTTGAAAGCAGCGAACTGGGTTGAAAGTGGCTGTGATTTCCCAGCGCAGCTCAGGCAGTGTTTGCACACACAGAGCTCCGTGCTGAGCTGCCTGGCTCTGACAGGAGCCAAACAAAGCCTGTGCTCATTGCTCTGTCATCTCCTAGACCTGGGAAGGGTTTGGTCTTCTTCACAGCGCCGGAACTTCCCTCTCATCTGCCCTAATTTCATTGCTTGGGGTTCAATCACATCTCCCTTGCCCTCAGCATTTCCTCTCTGATCTGAGCTCCTTTCATCCCCACAGCATCCTCTGTGCTCCTCTGCCTGGGTGTGCTCAGTGCTTTCTAATCTTCCTGCAGAAATCGATCCCTTCTCGCTCAGATTTGTTGCTTTTCTCTGAGTTTTCTCCAAAACCCGACAAAGCAGTGAAATAAATTCCAGCATTCCTGGAGATCAATGGGAATTCCCTAGGTTTGACAGCAGCGACGAGGATTTGACTGGAGGAGAGTTGTTCTAGAGGCAAAGCCTCTGTTCCAGAGCCTCTGGAATTTGGGAAATGAGGGATGTGGGCTCATCCCCTGCTGCAGGAATGCCCTTGGCTCTGCTGGCAGCTGGGGATATTCACATCCTGCAGCTTCTGAACCCTCAATTCCCCACCAGAGTTCTGATGTTGTTTTGTGTCAGTTTGACAGTTCTTACACTTCAATTATTTGGGTTTTTTTTTTCCATGTGTGTGTCCCAGAGTGGATTTTTCCCAGAGTGGATTTTTCATTTCACCAATGAAATGAGACAACACAAAACCCATGAAAAAGTCATTTTCCTCTCGTTGTCTTTCAGGAAATGAGAACAGCGAGGCTCTGCCCGAGTCCATCCCCTCGGCCCCGGGGACTCTGCCCCATTTCCTGGAGGAGCCAGACGATTCCTACATCATCAAGAGCAACCCCATCGTGCTGCGCTGCAGGGCTGTGCCTGCCATGCAGATCTTCTTCAAGTGCAACGGCGAGTGGGTGCACCAGAACGAGCACGTGTCCCACGAGAGCCTGGACGAGGCCACAGGTGGGACAGGAGCTGCTCTGGGGACAAATGCTGGTGGGAATGCCAGCTCTGAGCAGGGCTAGCTCTGCAGGGAGCTGGGCATCTCTCTGCTCCGTTTGTAACAACTGGAAATGGGAAATCCCAGTTTCTGTGGGATTCCTGCTGGGTGGAGCCCTGGACACCCCAGGGCAGGTTGGAGTTTGTCCCCAGCCAGAGGAGGGATTGGGGTGGGAATGACCTGAGCAGGAGAAACCCACAGTGTCCAGTGTGTGTGGAGGAGAGTGAGAAGGGAGAGATTTGGGAGTGATCAACAGATTTTATCAGCTCCAAGCAGTCCCTGTATCTTTTCTCATTTAGCAGCATCTTGATAAGTCTTGCAAAGCAATTTAATGCTGTGCTGCCTGTGCCTCCACAGGGCTGGGCTGTTATTGCTTTTCTCCCTCTCCGAATCCCAGCATTGCTAGGCAACCCCCAGCCTTGGCAGGAGTGCTGTGTGTACAACACCTTCTCCAGCAACACAAGAAATTCCTTTTTTAGAGGCAAAAATGCCATTTAAAAAGAAGCTGCACCTCCTAAAGTAGTGCTTGGCATTCTTTTGAAGTGACACATTCTGAAGAAATTTCATATTAGAGGGGTTTTTTTGTAAATGCTAATCTGAATGAATTTTAATTTTTACAGTTACCTTTTCAGAAATAATTTAATAGGCATAACCTTTACTTCTAAAGGCACTGCTGAATCAATACAGGAGAAATGTCGTCCCTAAAAGCTTTCCTTCCATATGGTTACAGAAAAGCTGTCTGTGAGTGCTGCAATTATGTTTTCTAAGCTTTGGATTAATAAGAGAATAAACCCAGGTTGGTAACACCAGGTGGGTTTTAGATGACATCAGGACAGGTGAGGTTTGAGGAGCAGGGCTGGCAGATGGGCTCTGGGCTCCTGGGATGGTTTGGGTTGGGAGGAACTAAAATCCATCTCCTCCCAGCCCTGCCATGGGCAGGACATCCTTCCTGGAGCAGGGAAATGCTGCAGGGTGAGCCCAGGGATGGTGTGTGAGCAGTGTGAGCTCTGGCAGAGGCTGGGGTGGCACTGCTGGTGTCCCCAGGCAGGGACTCACCACGGGTGTGTTGTGGCACCGTGATGAGCACAGAACCCAGCTTTGCAAGGTTTTGGTTTTCTAGGAGAGGAATAAAGATCTCAGAGTGGCCCAGGAGTGTCTGTGAGCCTGAGGAGCAGCAGGAGAGGCAGGAGTTCTGTAGGACAAGTGCTGCTGCTGGGAATGGCTGGAAGGCTTTGCCTGGAGTGTCCCTGGCTGGATTTGCTGCTCTGCCTCTGCTTTCCCTGTTTATTCCCAACGTGGAGAGCAGGGACTTTGTTCTCTCTGTGCTCTGCCTCATCAAGGGAGAGCCTGAGCTCGTGGCTGCTGCTGTGATGAAAGTGTAATAATTAGGGGCTGATTAATTTCTCTGTGCTGCCTTTCCCTGCCTGCACGCTGCAGTGGCCACTCCAGAACCTCACAGCTATTTCCGTGTGGGTTGGGCAGAGCCTCAGCCCAGCCAGCAGAGTTTCCTCGTCTGATAACTGGAAGGATTACAGCAATAACTGCTGTCAGTGTTTTTCTCATTTAAACAAATAAAGCTGACAAATGCTGAAGTTCTCTGCAGCTCTGTTATGTTTGGTACATGGAGAGCAATTATTCATCTGCTGCCAGCCCCGGTCTGTGTGCAGCTCGAGCATCCAGCAGTGCCCATTAGCATATCAGTGCCAGCGCCAGCACTTGATATTCTGCAGGCTCTACTGTAAAACAAAAGATGATGCTTCTAATTTGCACAATAATTTAAAGGGTTGGGCTCGCCGTGCTTATTAGAGTTATTCGAGTCGCAGGTAAAATGTTGCTCTTGTTTATGAGCTGCCTGGTTTTATTTGCATGGATTTCTCACCCGGTGTCATTCCCCAGGAATGATTTTCCCTGCGTTTCTCGAGGTGTGGAGGGGAGGTGAACGTGTTTGCTGGTAAAACACGGGGATGATAAATGAAGAATATTCCTCTCTTCCCAGTAGGTTTGCTTTCTGTGGTTGTTTCTAAAACAAATGGAAATAGCTGCACTTTCTCCATAAACAAAGCATAACTTTCCCCAAAGACTCCACGTTCTCCAGAGGTGCTGTCCAACCCCAACAATTCCGAGATTCTGCAGTTCTGGAAGCATTTATTTTCTCTATGGGTGAATTGGGAGGCCTTTAAAAAGACCTGAATTCCTACCTGGCCCATTCTCAAAACGCTGAACCACCAGCTTCCCAAAACCCCGTGCTCTTTGTTTGCCACATTAAATACAGGCTGATTTATGGATTAATTAAACACTGTGTCAATGAAGGGAAGGGCTGGCCTGGAGAATATTCCACCTTAATAAATCTGGAGCTGTAAATGCCTGAATTCACTGACGCCTGCTCAGAAACTCTCAGCACCCAGGAGCCAAGAAATGGCATCAGCTCCTCCAAAATTCATCATCAAGTGACGACTTCTTTGTTTGGTGTCAAAATGCTGCTGCTGTGGGCAGCAGGGGCTGTGCTGGGGCAGCTCTCACCCCTCTGTTGCTGTTTGCTGCTCAGGAGTGGAGGGATCAGCAGCTGGGGGTGTCAGTGGGGTCAGCACAGCTCTGGATGATCCAGGGAGAGTTCTGCCCCAGGGAGGTCCTGGTGGGAATAGATTGATGGATCTCAACCCTGCAGCACTCAGATCCTGTCTGAGGAAACTCACTGGAGCTCCTCTCACCTCACACCTGCACAGATGGCTCTGCAAAGCGTTTTTCTGTCAGAATCCAGGGATTTCTCGCTGGCAGAGCAGGGCTGGCTCTGCTCAGGGGTGTCTGTTCCTGGCAGGGTCTCTGGCAGAGCTGCTGGTTCCAGGGGCTCCTTTGTTCCTGAGGGTTTGTTGTCGTCGTGTCAGAAAATCAAGGGAGGCTTTGTAAACAGTTTTGTTAAAAACAGCATCAACACGGGGAAAACAAAATGCAAATCAAAGCAGCCAGGAAACCTGTGTGTGTTTGTTGCAGGGGGAACAAATATTTGAGGGGCTGGAGGGATTCTGGAGGCAGCGTGGGGAGCTGCCGGGGGTTTGTCCCTGTCTCTGGGTTTGATTGTGAAGCCAAACAGGGTTAATGAAAAGAAGTAAAAATCCTCTTTGTCTGTTGCTGGAAAAGCAGCAAACATTCTGTATTTTTGTATGGGATTTAAAGCTTGTCTGACCTTCCCCACCCCTCTCTGGAGCATCCCTAGTGAGCCCCAGAGAACCTCATCCCTCCCAATGCACAGGAGCACATTGACTTCCCCCTGCCTTTGAGGAGTGGCTGCCCAGCTGTTAATGATGCCTGAGATTAAGTGGAAGCCAATTTTTATGGAGTTCAGGTTTAGAATTCCTGCTGCTTTATAAACTTCACAGGCATGAAATACGGCGAGATGGAGTTTGCCTCCATTTCCAGTGGAGGGGAAATCACTGCCTTGAGACTGCGCCGGAGGAGAGGGGAGGAGGTGCAAGGCGTGAATGTTTTCTATTTTCATTTAATGTTTTCCTGACTCTTTCAAATGGTTCCCAGTGCCCCTGAACCCAGGTTTGGATTGGATTTCCTCTCCCCAGGTTGTCATGCCGAGGTGGCTGCAGGTCTGGTGAATATCCCAGGGTGGAACACAAAAGGTGTCAGAGGCTTCTACAGGTCTGGATTTTCCCTTCAGGCTCTGTCTGGAGGAAATGCTCCTGGTCTGAAGGGCCACAGTGCTTGAGGAGGTTTTCAGGGGCATGGAGATGTCAGACTGACAGACATTTTTGTCGTATGTGATTGAATTCCACACAAACATCCTGGGCAGAGGAAGCACCAGAGGTGAGGATTCTGAGGGAAGCATTGCAAAGATAATTCACAGGGGTAATTCATGGAACTCAGTGCATTGTGACCTGCTGGTCTTACAGAATTTAATCAGTAAGGGTAATTAGAGCTTTGCCTCAATTACAAATGGCACTGAGGTTTGGGTCCCTCAGCCTCCCCCTGCCTGTCCCTGCTGACTCTCTGTCCCTGCTGATTCTCCGTCCCTGCTGACTCTCTGTCCCTCTCTGTCCCCAGGGCTGAAGGTCCGTGAGGTTTCCATCAACGTGACGAGGCAGCAGGTGGAGGATTTCCATGGCCCTGAGGATTACTGGTGCCAGTGTGTGGCCTGGAGCCACCTGGGCACCTCCAAGAGCAGGAAGGCGTCTGTGCGCATCGCTTGTGAGTAAATCCTGCTGTCCAGGCTCAGGGGTGGGAATGCTGCTGGGTTCAGTGTCCATGGATGTGGGAAAGCACCACTGCCCCTGTCAGCCTTCCCTGGGGACACTGCAGGAATGTCCCAGGAAGCCACAGCTGTCAGTGGAGGAACAAACACCTTCCTTTGCTGGGATAAACCATCCCAACCAGAGCTGAGGCTGCTGCAGGAGTCCTGAGCTTCTCCAGCAGAGCTGGTTTTGGTTGGGAACAAATGCTGGAAGTGCTGTCCATGGATTCATTTAGGGAAGGGGATGATCTTCCACTCCCTGTGTCCCTAAGGTGCTGTGGTGCTGTCCCTCCACCCACAGCCCTGTGCTGCAAAAAGGAAATGCAGAAAATGCCCCCAGAGCCAGAGGGACATCAGAGACAACCCCAAATGTCCCTGGGAGCCTGTGGAGTGCTCCAAACCTCCTCCCATCCCCACCTGGCAGTCAGCTGGGATGTTTTCCTGACAATCAGAGCCTGACACTGCCCCTGCCAGCAGGGAATTCAGGAATTTCCTTCCCCCAGGCTGTGGTGAACCCTTTTCCCTTAAAGCCCAGCTCAGGTATTCCCTTTCCAGCCTGGGAAAGGAGGAACAGCCTGCAAAGAGCTGGGAGAAATGTTCCCTGGAGACCAGGGCAGGAGCAAAGGGAAAAACTACCTCCAAGTAGTGTTCCAGCAGTTCTTGACAAGTGTAAGAAGGTGTCTTTTAACAGGGTAAACATTTGACTGGATAAAATAAACATTTGTCAGAAGTAAAAGGACAGTGTAAGAAAACCTTCATTTCATTAATGGTGGATTTTTTTGTTGGCTGATTCAGTCTGAATGTCTAAATACGTGTAAATTCAATTTTTTATTTCACTGCATTAACTGTCATAACACTGAGCTAATAATTCCCCTGCACTGCCAAGCTGAAAGGACCTTTATCTGAATTGAATTTTTATTGACTTTTCTCCGCGCTGTGATTTCCCAGCCCCACAAAATGGCAATTTGAGCCAAGCTCAGAGTGAGCAGGAGCAGGTGGAGCTGTGTGATGGGCTTTTAACCCTCACTGTGGGAGCAGTCCTTGTTCCCAGTGCCCCCCGAGATCCCATTAACCCCACCTGGCTCTGGAGAGGCTCCTCACTCAGCCTGGAGTGCTCAGAGGTGCCTGGAGGGTTTCCTGGGAGCTGAGCCCGTTTTTGTGCTGCTTCTGCCCAAAGCTGAGCCTTTTGATGGGAAGAGCAGCAATTGCAGAGGGCAGAGGGGAAGAACTCAGCTCTGCCAGCCTGGCTGGGAGAACATCCTGGGGCACAGCTGATGGCTTGGGGAGCACTGGGGAGCAGCAGCTGAGACTCTGCAGCTCCAGTCTGTGCAGAGCCCAGAACGTTCTCACAGCGCCTCTGGGATGAGCTCTGAGGAGCTGGGAGCTTTATTTCATCCCTCTTTTTGATTTTGCACTTAAACCCTGGAGTTTGTGAATTGTGAGTCAAGTCCCCAGTGCTGCAGCACTTCATATTTCTCGGAGGGAGCAGGTGAGTATTTCTTTCTGCTGGTGAGGAAGGCAGAGCAAACAGATCCTGCTCCATTCCTCATCCTAATAAAGGCATTTGTAGGCACAAGTGCAGCCCGGCTGTTAATGAATGCCTTTTTAAAGAGAGTGCTGGAAAAGAGATTGTTTATCTGGGGTGGGCAAAACCAACATTGACAGAGAATCATGCAAAGGAGAGCTCAGGCACTGAGAGCATCTTTCTGCCAGCAGCTTGCTCAGATAAATCTGAATGCATTGTGTGAAATCTCTGGGAGTGTATTTGTGAAATACCAGGAGGTGTGCAGGGCCAGGGCTCTGTCCAGCAGGTGTGAGCAAGGCAGGAATTGAGTCAGGAAATCCCCAAGTAAAGCACTGGGGAGACACTGAGTGTTCCTGGTGGAACATCCTGGAGCAGGGAGGCACAGAGCTGAGGGTTTGAGTTCCTTTCACAGCGAGGAAACCCCACATTTAATGGGAATTATAACAAATTCTTCCATCCCACCCTGCAGATCTCCGGAAGAACTTTGAGCAAGACCCCCAGGGGAAGGAGGTTCCCATCGAGGGGATGATTGTGCTGCACTGCCGACCTCCCGAGGGTGTCCCTGCAGCTGAGGTGAGCTTTGGGGTGGGCAGGGGGACAGAAAAGCTTTGGGGTGGGCAGGGGGACAGAAAAGCTTTGGGGTGGGCAGGGGGACAGAAAAGCTTTGGGGTGGGGGAAGCAAAAGGACTCAGTGCCCATGGGGTGCTGGAGGTGTTGGCCACAGTGCTCTTCTCCCCCAGAATGCTGTTTTTTTATTTGCTAAGTTCTCAAAAGCGTGGGTTTTTATCCAAATTGTGGGCTGCTCTCTGAGAAATCCTGGTTTTCAGACAGTTTTCAAGTCCTGTGCTTCCCAACTGAAAGCAGATTGTTACTTATTTTCGCGGCAATTACTTTTCTCCTTGAGAAATACAACAGAGAAAAAGGCAAACCTAAAAATATTATGATAAATGGTTGCTGGGGAGAGAAAATCTGCTGCAAGTAACAATTTGGTGGGGTTTGGCTTAGCTTTAAACAGGCTTTTTGTGGTGAGAGCTGAATCTTAACAGGAAAACAATGGGGATGCCTTAAAACAGCAATAACCAGGCTGCTCTGGAGGGAGAGGTTCTAAGTGGGTCGTGTTTAAAAATCTGCTGCAGAGGCTTTAAAAAAGCCGAGGAAATGTTGCATTTCTAATTGCACTCTGCAGCTCTCTGCAGCAGCTTCTGGGCAATGAGGCCAGTGGATCACTCAGGAGTCATTTTTGCCCCTTTATCCCCACTGTGGATGGGGTTGGTGATAATTGAGGGGAGAAAAGGAGAAAATAAAGCAAGAATAAAGAAAAGGGGGAAATAAAGGGGGAAATAAACTGCAGAGGAAAGTGTGGTGTTAGTTAATGGGGAGGGGATGGAGCAGATGTCCCTGGAAATAAAGAGGAGAAATGCAGCAAGAGGAGGTGCAGAGACACCATCAATGAGGCAGAAGTGCTAAAGGAGAGGAAAATGAGTCAGAAATGGGCTCAGTGAGTGGCTGGGTTTGTATCCAGGTTTCTGGTGTGCATTACTCTGTCATTCCAATTTCTGCTCCGACTTCTCCTCAGCTCTGTGGTGTTTTCACTCGTTACCAGGAAAATGGATGTTGTATTACAGAGAATTGCCAGAATTATTGAATGTGTGTTCTGGAAAATGGATCTGTTTTGCAGACAAAACAAACTTCCAAAGGTGTAGCTCACCAAACATCCTCAGTCTGTTTGAATTTTACTGGGAATTTCAGAGATCTTTGGACTGGCAGCTTTACATTCCCCAATTAAACAGGGAGTCTGTCTCCTATGGAACTTAGCTATTATGTCCAATGAAAACCTGACACTTTAATTGCTTTCTGCAGATAAAAATGGTGGAGTTCTCAATGAACCCTGATTTACTGCTGTTGACAGTAAAATTGTTATTGCTGCTAATAAAGCTGGTAAATCTCACCAGGTCGGATTTGCTTTGGCCAATAAAATGTCCC
Organism: Lichenostomus cassidix; assembly: GCF_008360975.1. Classification (NCBI taxonomy): domain Eukaryota; kingdom Metazoa; phylum Chordata; class Aves; order Passeriformes; family Meliphagidae; genus Lichenostomus; species Lichenostomus cassidix. The sequence goes on along the minus strand of NC_139502.1, from coordinate 920,012 downwards.
ATAAAGGCTTGGGCTAATTCTGGGCTCATCAAGGTGAAGATCTGCTGGAAATCATTCAGTGTCTTCAGAAAGTGGGTTAAACCTGTTAAAGCAGCCCTGGAAATGGGCTGGGGGGATAAACTCAGCTTTATTCCCAGGTAAAGGACAGCCTGCCCTGGGAAATAACTGAGCCAGAAAGGCTCCTGGGGATTGTTCTGAGGGTGCTGAGCACTGCTGGAAGTTTCAAACCCCGGTGCTGGCAACGAATCCGTGGTTCTGATCCAAGAATTTATTTCATTAGAGTTTGGATGCAGCCCTGGATGCAAACATAAGGCTGGGAATAGCTGCAGACAAAGGAGCTGGGCTGGTGTTTCATTAGAGGCAGAGTGGAGGCTGATTGGGGCATTGTTGGTGTTTGTTCAGCCCAAGAGTGAGGGGGAAGGAGGCTCCAGCCCCTTCCCTGCTCCCTGCCAGAGCCTGGCTGGGGAGAGTTTGGTTATTCCATGCAGGGCAGAACTGCAGGAATGCTGTTTTCCCAAAAAAACAAACATTCCCAGTGCTGGGCACACCCCTGCTGGGCAGGGCAGCTCCAGGGGAGCCTCTGAGCATTCCCTGCAGCTCAGACACTCCACAGCTGGTGTGAAACCTCAGTTCAGCCCAGCTGGTGATGGGAACCAGCCCCATTGTCAGGGACAGAAACCTTCTTCCCTGGAATTGTTTGTTCTGGAACCTGGAGGTGCTGAAAGTCTCTTAAACCAAAGGCCAGAAGTGTTAAAATAAATGTTCTTGACCTACCCTGCAGCTTAATGTGAAAATTCCTGTCATCAGCCCTGAGGATGGGAAAGGCAGGGATATTTTCTAGTGATGGCTGACACAGCTTCCTTGGAATTACCTTGGAATTACCTCCCCAGGAGGGACAACCTTTCCTGTCCACTGCTCCTCTCCCCATTTCTGGTCACTCCCCTCACCTGGTGCTGATGTCTCCTTGGCCAGAGCTGAGTGGCTCCCAGCAGCTCTTGGTGCTTGTTATGAAATGTTTCCTCCTGTCCCAGGGGTGTTGATGCCATTGTGTGTCCTCAGGGTCACCTTTCCCTGTGCCTCTGTGCAGCAAAAGGAATTTCCCTGAGCAGCACTGTTGGGGTGGCACAGCCAAGGGGTGCCTCCCTGTGCCAATTCATTATTTAGGGATTTATTTGGGGGCTGGGGCTGCAGGGATGGCACAGGGATCACACAGGGATCCACATCAGACCTCCCAGGGAGGGTCTTTAGGGAGAATTGCTGCAGATGAGGTTTTGTTGGGAGCAGTGTCTGTTCTGCCATCTGTTCCAGAAGGAGTGAGGTTTCCTCGCCTCGCCACCAGCAGCAATGGGAATACCCAGATTAGGTTTGCTTTTTTGTGTTCATTGCTGCACACAACGAATGTGAAATCAGGAGAATGTGGATTACAGGCTTGGATCCACAGTTTAGTGTGCCTGAAGTGAATATGGTTTAAAACTCAGCTGGTGTGAATGAGTTTCCCAGGAATGGCAGCTCGTGTGGCTCTGGGGCTGCTCTGCTCCCACTGCTGTTTGGGAAATGGTTTTTGAGCTGAGTTACACATCAGGGATGGCTCAGGAGCAGCTCCCTGAGCCTCACCCCTTCCCAGGGTCTCACTGCACTCACAGGGAGCCAAAGTCCCCTCTGGTGCTCAGAACTCTGTCACTGTGCCTGGGTTTGGGAGCAGCAAATCCTCCTGTGGAGCAGCAGTGGAGAGAACGGAGTGACCGAGGTGTCACCTCTTGTTTTACCCCTTCAGATAGTTTGGATAGCCTTAGGGAATGATGGAACCATCCTGGATCCAGGGACAGACACCTCCCTCCAAATGATCATCCCAGATCCCACATCCTGCAGCACCTGGCTCTGCTCCTGAAGCTGGGCAGGGCCAGCTCAGCTGCCCTCAGCCTCTCTGCAGCCCACCCTGGGTTTATTTCTGCCCCTGCACTCCTTGGGAACAGATTTCCATCTCCAGAGTTCTCCTCCACAAAGCAGGGAATGTGAGACCTTTTCACACACCTCTCCTTTGGGAGGCTGTGGGGCTTTGGGGCATCCTGGCTGCATCACTACAGCAGTAAGAGAGGAAGAAAACCCAAATCCTGGCGCTGGGCAGACTGGAAAAGGCTTTTAAATCCTCTTCTCATGCATTTACATAGCAAGCAGAGAGAGCTGGTGAGCAGCTGTGCTTGCAGGCATCAGCACCCAACCCAAATAAATTCAGTTTTTATGAGTTAAGCATCGAAATGAAAAAGAAAATTCAGCATTTAAATAGAGCAGCTGAAAATCCCCTGCTGTGGCAAATGTTGATTCAAGTCTGGGAGTCTCTGCTGGCTTGGGAGCTGTGGGATCACAGCCATCCCCCTCTGTCAGTGTGCACTTGGCCTGGGGACAGGCAGGGCTGCTCTCAGTCCCTCTGCCCAGGGAGATGTCAGGAATTGTGGGGATTGAGGCCTCCTTTGGCTCCTGGGGGACAGGGGGACCCTCAGGGATCCAGGTGGGACCTGGCTTCAAATCCATCCCCAAATGGAGAATGAGGCTGTGAGTCCCAGATGGGAACAAACCCTTCACCCCTGAGGAATCCCTGCTGGGATGTCCTGTGTCACTGCCTGGCATGTCCTGTGTCACTGCCTAACCTGTTCCATGTCACTGCCTGGCATGTCCTGTGTCACTGCCTGGCATGTCCTGTGTCACTGCCTGGCATGCTCTGTGTCCCAGCCCTGTTCTGTGAGCAGAGCTGCTCATTCCCCTCTCCTGGCTGCACAGAGCAGCTCTGGAGGATTTCATTCCATGGTGCTGGCAGCTCAGTCAGCTCCTTACCCTCAGTGCTCTGCCAGGGCTGTTCTCCTCTCTGGGAGCTGCAAGGACTGAGCTGGAGTTGGTGACAGGAGTGTTTCCTCGGAGTGAGGAGCAGGGCCAGCTCTGCTCTGTCAGCCTGAGCAGCTCAGGAGGAGCCAGGGTGACTGGCAGCTCCTGCAGCATCACAAACACAACAAATTACACCTCCTCACTGCTCCACTGCTGGTGATTCCTCCCCACTGCTGCTCCCAGTCCTCGGGCTGTGCTCAGAGCAGGGCTGAGCTGTAACCTGGAAAATCCTTGGTCAACACCCATTTAATGAAGTTTAGGATAATCTCTGCTCTGTGTGTTCAGCCTTATTAATGCCTCAGAGTGTAAAATATTAATTCTTCGTGGTACAGGAGCACAAAAAAAGTGCTTTAGTAGGTGGTAATCCTTCAGCCAGCTGTGCTGGGGTGCTGGGGAGTGTCACCACCATCGGTGACAAATGGGCTTTGGATTCCTCAGGCTGTCAGGGCTTGTTCCTGTTGCACTCAGTGGGCTCAATAATGGAGTTTGTAAATGTTTCCTCGATTGGACAGGGAGCTGCCATTTCCTGCACTGGAGTGAAGCTGCAGGAGTCGTTTGTGTCACCTCCCTGAGCCCTGGGTTGGTGTGAAAATGGGACATCTTACAGCTGCAGGTGTGAGGAGCTGGGAAATGGGCTGAGGCTGCCTGGGGGTTCATCAGTTCTGTCACCTCTGCTCCATCCTGCCCCTCAGAAATGTCACTGCCTTGCAGTGGAAGTGCCACATCAGCCCTGATGTTGGAGAGAAATGTTTACAAACCTCAGGCTTTCGAATAAATAAACCCAAACCCAGCCTCTCCCTTGCTGGACTCTACTGATCTTTACCTGGAGATGCTGAGATGAGCTGGGGGAGAATTCCCACCTGGAGATGCTGAGATGAGCTGGGGAGCAATTCCCACCTGGAGATGCTGGGATGGAGGGGCAGCAGCACCCAAACCCATCGAGAGGCATGAGGAACAAATCTGAGCAGCACTGACCTTAAAATTCATCCTGAATCCCTTTGTTATGAATAAACACTCTGAACCCAAATCTGAAGAGCTCATATTTGAGCATTAGCAGGAACTCTCAGCTCTCTCTGCACCTCCTCTCTGCTTTGCTTGTGGTGGATTTTTTGCAAGTTTTGGGTTCTTTTTGTTTGCTTGTTTTTTGTTTTGGGTTTGGGTTTCTTTTGTAATAAAAGGGCAGCTGTTGTGCTAAACGATTACTGATAGTTTACTGTTACTGAACTATTACCGTTGAGTGCTCTGCAGAGGTTTGTGGAATACTCTAAAATATCTTTATCACATAATATATGCATATATTTAAGATTTAAATGCGTTGTATGCAGCGCTGCTTTTTCAAATGTTTAACACCGATTTTGACATTTTAATGGACTGCTGTAGATGTTCCCAGGAATATCTGCCTGAGTTCCAAGGGTTTATTTACCGCCGGGGCTTTTAATGGAAATGCAAAATCATTTCTCTTCTGGGCAGCACACATTCCACTGCAAGCACATCAACAAAACGTGAAACCCACATAAAATTCAAAAGCTGCAAGGATTCCAAAAGTAGTGAGAGGCTGTTTTACATAGGTTTGTGTATTTATGGGGCTGGCACACGCTCACTGAAATGGGATGTGGCAGGATAATGGGGCTGTAGTAAAACACCACGGCAAAGCAGGCTGAGAGTTACAGCCTGCCATGAATCCTGCTTGGGTTACAGGGAGCAGAGGGTGATTGCTAAATGCAAACAGCCTGCATTTGTACAGGTGCTTATGGATCTTGGCTCTGCAATAGCAATATTTGCTTTGCTTTTAAGGGATATTCGTTACAAGTACAATAAATGTGCTTCATTTCTCACTGGAGATATTTCACTCTCAGGACCCAGCCCGGGCATGTGCAATGTCTCATTTGTGATTTATCTGCTATTTAGATTGAGATTTTTAGCTGCTTTTAAGAGCAAATTTGTAATTTTTGTAGTTTCCCATCCAGCAAAGACTGAGAACTGTCATGGCTCATCCAGGACGTGCAGGTCTGCACTGATTTCATGTGACAAGTCATGATCTAATGACACATCAGCCCCTTTATTCCATAAAACCTCTGCTCAATGAAAGCTGTTCTGTTTGTTTGTTTGTGGACAGCACAGAACCAGAGTCCAAATTCTATTTATTTTATGTGCTGTCCCATCTTCAGCCACACCTTGCCCTTCCTCACCTGCTGTTCCAGGTACTCCTGTTGTGGTTTATTCTGTCACCAGGGGAATTTGGAGCTCCTGTGCTGCCCAGGAGAGCTCAGGACTGCCCAGGGCAGAGCTGCTCCTTCAGCCTGGAGCTGCTCCAGCCTTTCCCTGCCACCCCTGCCCTGCCTTTGCTCCACTGCCACCCCAGCCCCTGCTGGAGACTCTTCCCTGTCCTGCCACTGCCCTGGTGTGACACTGTCACTCATTTGTCACCTGTGCCCTCTGTCCCTGCCCCAGTCACCCCAATCTGTGGCACTTCCAGCTCTGCTCCTGCCCTCTCAGCAGCATCCCCAGGTGCCTCTCCTGCTGATTTTGTCTATTTTGCAGCCATTAAGAGAGCTCAGTCCCTGCACATTCCCCTTGATTGGACAGAGCCCTGGATGTTGTCTCCACACCCAGGGGCTGTGCTGCCTTGCAGGCAGGCAGGGCAGCTGTGGACAGTGTTTTCTTCCAGCAGGAAAATGTTTGTTTTCCTTCTGAGATTTGGCTCGTTGTGAATAAATCAATACAGCCAGGAGGTAGCGAGGTCATGAAATAGAAATGCTGGAGCAAAGCACTTCTGAATTAGATTGCTAAACTGAAAAGAAGAAAGAAGGGAGATAACTTTGTAGTTCCCCTGAATAGATAATTCCTTTTTATACAGACATGTGCTCTGGGGCTTCTCTGGGTTTGATGTGCTGCTTTGCAGTGGTGTCTGTTTTCTCTGGCCCTGTTTTCAGAAATGTTTTTAATTTTGAATGCTTGAACATGAAAGGGCGAGTTAGGAGACTTTATCATTGTGTTTATAATCATGGGGATGATTGTGTGAGGGAGTCCTGCAGGGATTTGGGAAGTTCACAGGGATGGAGGTGGTTGCTGAACAAGTTGGAGGCTCAACAGTGGCTCTGAAACGCTTCAATGGTTTAGGGGATGTTCCACCTCAGGGGACAGAGATCAACACCTTTTTAAATGTGAACAGCATTCAGAGAGAAAGCAGGAAGTTGTGGATCTGGTGCCTGTTGCATTTGGTGTTCAGTGACACGGCAAATATCTCACCTTTGTTAACAACAGCTGTGCTTCTGCAGGGTTTGGGTTTAAATACTATTTCCAGTGTGCACAAAGAGACGATTCTTTCATGAATTTAAAGGGTGTTCAATGATCTTTCAGCTCCCTTCCAACCCAGGCCATTCTGTGATTCTTCTAAGATCTCAGTTGCATTCTTGAATTTATCACATCTGAAGGCTGCTAACAAAAAGGAACATCATCAGGTATCAATGATCCCCCAGAACTCGTGAGAACAGTGAAATTACAGCCTTGCAAGGATTTGGTTTCAATTACTGAAGGCTTCCTGTGATGATTTCCTTATCTCAAAGCATTTCCTATATGATGTGATCCTGCCTATCAGGACTCCACGTTAGCCAGACTCTGCAAACATCATCCCCAACAGCCTTATCTGAAAAGGGTTTTTCAGTGCCAGCAGCACTTTAATTACTGTCCAAACGTCTGTGCACTGAGAACAAGGAAACCTTCACTGCTGGGGCTGCAGGAGCTCCATCCCTCAGCCTGGGCTGTGTCTGACCCTCCTTGTTCCCCGAGCTGAGGATCACTGTGCATGGCCCAGCCCAGAATGAGATCCACTCTTCTGATCCTTCCATTTGGAGTTATTTGGCAAATCAAAAGTTGAGGTTCAGCTGCTCACCTGCATGGCTGAGCTGTGCAGCCCTGGGATGAGGCTTTGAGCTGCAGCAGGATCAGTTATTTCTGCTCACCACAAAATAATTGAAATCGAGTCTTGTGTGTGCTCTGTGCCACTGGAAACTCCCATCTCTGATGGCCTTTGGGGTTGTTAATGCTGATTTGTTCCCTGTTTGTGCCTGGAGATAAAAAACAGTGCTCCAGTTAATGGTAGATGCTTATTCCTACAAAAATAGGAATCAAGATAAACTTACATGGGATCTGATGATGTCTTTTCCAACCAGACAAGGTACCATTAGCAGTGGCATTTTTAGCAATGGCTCTTTATACCAGGGATCCAAAATAGCCTGTCTGAGTCAGCTGCTTGCCCACCTCTCCCACTATAAATTGATGCACACGTCCAGGCTGTCACCTCTCCCATTTACTGATTCAAAACCATATTTTAATTCCATTTAGACTCACCCCCTCCCATGTGTTCCCGCCTCTGGATCTTCCATCCATGTGAATGTTTGGTTGGGATGTCACAGTGCCCTGGGCAGAGCTCAGAGCAGGAGCTGTGGCCCTTGGTGGCCACAGTGAGAATGTCCTGCCGTGGCTTCCCTTGCTGGTTTGCTTTGTGCAGCCAACCCTCCCTGCCTGCCCTGCAGAGGGAAATAGCAGCACAAAAAATGGGCATTAGCAGCGCTGGAGCTCTCAGCTGGTCCCTCTGCATCCCCTCAAAGCAGAGACTCCTCCTTGCTTCCCCAGCACGACCCACAGCAGCCAGGCTGATTTATGGGTTACTCAGCATGTCAGATTCGTGTAATGAGATTATATATTCAATCTAATGAAGGAAAAATATGCTTACCAGCCCAGTGTGACAGGGCTGTGATTAAATGATTCAGTAAGAGAGTTCCCTCAGTGGATTAATTTAAAGGATGCAGCAGGTAGAGCTGACCTGTGCCGGGTGCTGGCGAGAGGCTCCTGCACAAGATGAATGGTTTGTGATTGTGTTGATAAAATAACGATGTGCTCACAAAGGCAGGGAGGAGTGGGTGGGTTGGTGTTCAGCCCCACAGGGATTCGTGCTGATGGAGGATTCCCTGCCTGGTGTGAGGCTCAGGGTAGGAAGGAAGAGAGCAGTGTGACCAAGGCTGTGTCACTCAGTGCATCCCTGGATCAGTGACACCTGCCCTGCCCACCCTCATTGCAGCTGGAACATCAGGGAAGATTTCTCCAGTTTGACCTTTTAGGGCAGGAGTTCCATGCTAGAGGAAGGTGAGGAGGTGTTTGCTGCTCTGAGAGAGAAAAACATCCCCATGGACTGTGCTGCAAGAGCCCTTTGTGCTGTCCTGAGTCACCTTCCCCACTCCAACCCCTGGAGCATTGATCTGCATCAGAAAACCACTGATTGTCCCCTGAGGAGGAGCTGAGGCTGAACCTGCATCGTCTGAGCTGTGGTTGTGCTCTGGGGCTGAGCAGTGGGTGTTCAGCAGGCAGCACAGGATAATCCCAAAGCAGGGACAGGAGGCCTTCTGTCTGCTCACCTCCTGAGTTATTGCTGTGCCCACGAGGACTGGCAGTTGGGTATTAAATCTGGTTGTAATCCCAAACAAGATCACCAAAAAGAGCCAAAAATTCAGTGTCAGGTCTCGGGATGTTGAATCTCCATCAGAGCAACTGGTGAGGAGCTCTGAGTGGATGAGTTGGGATAAGCTTTATTTCCAAAGGAGAAGAGTTCTCTAACTCCATAATCTGCCCAGGCTGGGGGGTGTTGAGCTGATTTTACTTTGATAATGCCATAAGCTGGTCTGTGATAATTGCCTTCTGTAATTGGAACAAGTTTATGATTATGCTAATTGGGCTGCTGCCACCCAGGACGTTGGGCTGAGTTAATCCCTCCCTGCCCCTGGAGCTGCAGATCTGATGTGATTTGCCTTCCCTGGAAACTGAGGGAGGGTGGTTAATTCTGAGCAGATTGAATTTCAGCAAAAAACCCAGATAGATTTCTACAAACCTATAGCCTTTTGTAGCAGGTTTAAAGTCTGCTTCAACATCATCAGACTAATTCTTAAAAAGAAAAGGAATCAGTTCTGTTCCAAGCAATGGTGTGACCTCCACTGCTGAGCCAGGGAGGGAAGTTGACTGCTGAGGAGTTTGGAGTTTGCTCTTCAGACACTGCAGTTCAGAGCCCACAGCTCATCCCAGTGCAGAGACGTTGGATTTGCTTTTCTTTGCAAATCCAACTTCACTGCCTTTGTTTTCCGTGCTTGGTCTGTCTGTGTTTGTGTGGGGGCTGAAGTTTTCCAAAGGTTACATCCCTGCCAGTGACAAACATCTTTTGTCATCACGACTCCTTTAAATGTATTTTTATCCCATAAATCCGTCCCTTGGTTCTCGGTCTCTGAAAGCCTCCATCTGCTGAGGCACAGGCAGGGGATGGCTTTGGATAAACCTGGTTTTCATCGGGGAGGGGGCTGGAAAGAGAGGAGCACTGGCAGTGCCATCCTCCCTGACAAATCAGGGTTTGATCTCACGTCCCAACACTTTGGTGTTTATGTTCCGTCTGTTTAATGTTCTCCCTTCGCTGGGATCATCATTCTTTTAAATGCTCTGCTTTAATGTAAATGTTTGAATGTTTTCTGCTCACCAAACCCCACATTCCCAGACTCAGCAAACAGAGGATCAGTGTGTGCTCCCTCCCAGAGCATCCTCAAGGTGAGAGTGACAGGAATGGGGACCTTGAACCCCTCTCACCACCCCAAAAACCCCCTGCCCTGAGGAGAACCAAAATTTATAAACACACTTGTGAAATAATGGACTCTGGGAATGCTGGCCATGTTTGTCATTTCTCTGCCCATTTCACTGCACACAAAGTGGGTTCACCATCGAATTCCTGTCACTTGATTTATGCTCGTGCGGCTGCTCCATAATTTAAATTGAATTCCTAATTTCTTTGCTGAAACCCCCTCGGATAATTAGTATTAAGGTTAACTGCAGAAGGGGAACTGCATAGTAAATGGATTAGTTGGTTATTCTGTGTCTTAGACCACAGGGAAAGGGAACACACTCCAAGGGATATTGTCCAGGAAAGGGTTTGGCATGGCTGGGTTTAGCACTGGCTGTTCCCTGCTCCTGCAGGCACAGGGGAAGTGTCCCTGGGCTGGAAGGAGAGTTGGATACAGGAGAAGAGATGGCAAAGGGAACTCACAGCTGAAATCTCTTCCCCATTTTCAGTATGAAACATGGAATGTTGTACCTCACACTAGGTAACTCCTCTGTGCACAGAATGATTTCATTCCACAGCCACCGTGGAGGATGAAGTGCCCCAGACCTGGAGCCTTTTCCAGGTGAGCTCCCAGCCCTTGCCAGGCTGTGCAGGGCTGGATCCATCCCAGCAAAGCTGAGTGCTGCTGTGGAGGGGAACCTTCTGTCTGGCACCAAACGTAATTGGCTTTGATGGTCAGCGTTTGCAGATTTGTTTAGGAACTGGAAAATGTACAAATTGCAGCCCATCTGCGCAGAGCTGAGTGCTAATGAATGCCTGCAGCTACCACAGCCATAAGCTCATTACCGCCAAGTTCCAAGTCCTTCCACAAGTTGCTAAACAAGGTTATTCATCTGAACGGAGTGGAGAAGGATGTTCGACTGCAGGGCACAGCCAAAGCCCCCCAGGTTGGGGAAAGCTGTTAAAATAACCCCCCATTCTTCGGTCTTTTAATAGAATCTGTGGATTTTATTTCTATTTTGAATTTTGCACTCCTGGAACAGCAGTTTCCCGTGCCTTAACTATTTGGTGTTAATGTTTGGAGTAGAGCAATGCCCTGCGGGTGATTCCTGGGTGTGCTCGGAGATGTTGGGTGCTGAGCTGGAGAAGATGGATTGGAATCCATTGCACACAGCATTTCAGGGGGGTTATGGACCGTGACAGCAAACACTAATGGCCTCTGTTCTCAGGGTGTTTGTGTCAATTGGGAATCTGTGATGATGACTCGGCTCTTCCACTGTGTGCCATGGCAGGCAATTTCATCTTCCTGTTTCTTCTCCAAAAAGTGGAATTAATAATAGTTATTATGTGCCACCCCAACCTGTTCTACAGAGCCGGTAGTTGTTTGAGGGTTTGAACATACAGTGCGTGGTGCATCAGGAGCAATATTTTAAAGTATTTCTTACTCTCTCTCAGTTGAGATTTTATTCCATGTTCCTTAAGGACAAACCAGCCTTTCTAAGTTCCCAGCCAAAGGAAGTATTTCCCCATCCAATTAACGAGGTTGTGAGGTACCTTTGGCCTCCTCCATGTTCTCCTGTGCTCCTGCCCTGCCCAGGTGGAGTGGCTGAAGAACGAGGAGCCCATCGATTCCAACCTGGATGAGAACATCGACACCAGGGCTGACCACAACCTCATCATCCGCCAGGCGCGCCTGTCGGACTCCGGGAACTACACCTGCATGGCTGCCAACATCGTGGCCAAGAGGAGGAGCCTGTCAGCCACCGTGGTGGTCTATGGTGAGTGCCAGGGGCCCTGTGGGGAGCAGAGGTGGCAGTGCCCATTGCTGCCCTGTGCTGTATTTGTGCTGCTCTACCTGCTCTGGGTGAGACCTGGCGCACACAGCATCCCACATCCTGCTGGGGTGGATTCCCCGCTGGCTTTGGGGCTGGTTTGGGGCTGGTTTGGGGCTCTGGCCCAGCCCTGCAGCCCCCCAGCATGGGCTGTTGGTGGTTTTTTTTGCAGTGAACGGGGGCTGGTCCTCGTGGACAGAGTGGTCCAACTGCAACGCGCGCTGCGGCCGCGGCTGGCAGAAACGCTCACGCACCTGCACCAACCCCGCGCCCCTCAACGGCGGCGCCTTCTGCGAGGGAATGTCTGTGCAGAAAATCACCTGCACCTCCCTGTGCCCCGGTGAGTCCCTGGGGAGGGGGTTTGGGTGCCACGTTCACGGGACAGCGCTCGGTGGGAAGGGGCAGGCAGGGCGTGGGGCTTGGGGAGCCCAGTGAGGGCAGGGAGGGAGTGGGGAATGCAGCCGTGGCTGGGTGAGGGGTGAGGGCAGAGCCAGGCGCCTGTGGGCTGACCTGCCATGTGTGTCAGGGCTGGAGCTCACCCTGCCACCCCCAAAACACTGCCAGAACAGCCACTGCCTCAGGGGGAGAAATCAGGGGCCTGGCTGGGGGTCTGGGGTTAATTTGGAGAGGGGAGGTGATGTTAATAATGCCAGAGAGAAACACAGAAACCTGAGCTGAGCACTTCATTAAAAGTATTATTTACCTTGCAAAAGTTTGCTTTGAAGTCTATTAGGTGTGGAGTTAGAGGGACAGAGATGTAGCAGGTGTTGCTGTAGGACCTCCCCAGTGGGACAGGCAGTGCTGACAGTGGATTTTCCCTCCCCACGCAGTGGATGGGAGCTGGGAGGTGTGGAGTGAGTGGTCAGTGTGCAGCCCCGAGTGTGAGCACCTGCGGGTGCGGGAGTGCGTCGCCCCGGCGCCCCGGAACGGCGGCAAGCACTGCGAGGGACTCAGCCAGGAGTCAGAGAACTGCACCGAGGGGCTGTGCATCCAAGGTGAGCTGCCACGGGGCTGAGCAGGGCAGGGCTTTTGGGGTTTTCACCTGGAAGGTGAAAAGTCCAGGGAACCTGTGGGGTGGGACTCCTCTGTCTGAAATGTTCCTGTGAAAAAGGAGGTGGTTTTCCATGTGAAGTCTGAAATTTTCCAGGTCGCTGGATTTGTGTCGTGCATTCCTTGACTGTGAGTGATTGGATGATTCTAAAATCCCAAATCCAGGGGTGTAACTCTGACCTCCACAGCCAAATGTGCTCCTCATCCTTCTGCCTTTCCTTGCAAGCAAATGGGCAAAGCCCCACATGAGCTCAAGGGCAGAGTTTGCTCCTTTTGCTGCCTTTAGCACAGGAGTTAAATCTGGGCAGATCTGCAGCTCCCTGGGAAAGGCTTTGCCCTTCCTCAATGTCTGGGAAGCATCTGGCTCTGGGAAGCTGCTGCTGTCCCCAGCACAGGGAGCAGGCAGAGCAGCCCTGCGGCTGCACAGGCCCTGCACACAGAAAGAATTTGCAGTTTATTCCTGCCCTGAGCCTGCTCCCCATCCCTGTGGAGGATCTGTCACCTCGTCAGGTGGAACAGCAGCCCTGGGAGCAATCAGGAGTGCCAGGGCTGAGGGGTGCAAACCAGAATGTGTCTGTTCTCTTTAGCGTTGTGTTTAACCAGTCCTCTGTCCTTGTTTCTGTGGTTCTGCATTGCCTTTTCCCTTCTAAAGAAAATGAACTCTCCTTTTTTACCCTGAGATTTAGTACTTTCCCAGTGGCAGAGAGCATCCTGTGTGTGTTTATTCAGGCTTCAGAGACACCTCAGCTGAGAGCTCTCCTTCTCGGCTGTCGCTGTCCATGTGTCCTTGTGTCACATTATTTTTAGGGCTGTAATTGCTTTCTCAGCTAACAGGAATTGATGCAATTACCCTATTTTTTAAAAGTCTCTTCTCCCCAGTTCATCTTCCAGTATGTGCCTTTCCTGCTCTGCTTCTCATCCCGTGGGGAATTGTGGAGGAAATGCAGCCCTGAGCTGCAGCAAACCAATCTCGTGGAGGTTTTTTATCAGGCACAACTTGTTAACTTTGCTCCTTCCGTGAGGCAAAAATAGAAATGTTCCTTTGGTTAACAAATAAGGGCTGAGCTGGAAGGGAGGATGAGAATGGAGGATGCCAGGGAAGAACCAGCCTGGTTTGGATCTGGCTGGGAAAATACTGATCCTCGGGATGAATGTTCAGATTCCGAGTCAGTGAATAAAAGGGGATAAAATGGGATCAACTCTGAGGTTCTTTATTCAGTCCTTGACAGGAGACTTTGGGAATAACCCAAAGACAACACACAGGCACATCCCTGTGCTTCCTTTGGCTCTGATTTCCTGGAGGATCCTGATGGATCCCCAGTCCTTACTGAGGAGCAACTGGAAGAGCTTTTCCTTCAGGGAATTTCTTGTGGAACTTGGAACAGTTGGGTAGATCCAAACCTAGGTGCAGGAGGAAGATTTCTGTGGGGTTTGATGCAGATGAAAGGTTTGCAGGGCTGCCAGATTGACACCCTGGAATGCAAAGGTCACTTGGACCCCAGACAGTCCCAACACCTCATGGTTTCTTGGATATTTGTTCTTTTGGTGTTTATTCCCTTCCAGCATTCCCAGTAGGATACTTTGCTGTGGTAGATTTCTCTCCCTTGCAGAGGTGAAAGCTTTCTCTTTGCTTAATAAAAGAGAAAGGGTTTTTTTGAGAGCTTTTTGTTTTACTTTTATCTATTTGCTTTAAAGTTATTTTTCCTGACTTCAAAACCTATTGATTTCTTCTCCCAGCGCCCAAAACCGAAACAAACATTCAGGGCCACAGGAACTGAACTGCAAACATGTTTTTATTAATGCACCACAAATAATCACAAAACAATCACAAATCATTTTGGGTCCCATTTTCCAAGCAGCTCCAGAAGGCTCCTGGACCCAGCAAGCTCCCAGTTTTTGGGAAATGCTTTTCCCTTTGCAGTTTGCCTCACATAGCCCTGTGAAGGGTTTACTTCACTGCAGCTCCAGTCTGGCACCCCTCATTGGGGGTTTTGTGCCTCATTTTCCTGAAAAACCAAAAACAACCTCAGGAAGGGAAGAAAATCACACCCCAGTTTTTTGGCATTTTTTGGCCAAAATCCAGCAATCTCCTGGGTTAAATCTTTCTAAACTGATCATTCTCACAATGTGTGAAAACAAGAGAAGGAGCCTCATAATCCTTTTGTCCAAATCTCCCATTTTCAGGGGTTACTTTGGCAGGTTTGGATCTGGCTGTGTTCATACTCACACACAGAGGTGCCATTATTGGGGTGTTCAGGTACAAAAATGGGACTATACTGTGCATTTCTGTATTTTATAACAAATTGAAGTGCCCATCATCAGCCTTTCCATACATCAACCACAACAAAGGAATCATTAATCCTGACCTGACTCTCTTTGCCAATGATCCACTGCAAAGTATTGAACTTCCTTCTTGCTGAGGTGTAAATAAACACCAGCATCCAATAGAGCCAACAAATACCTGAATTAACCAAGTGAGAAATTACTGCGAAGGAACATCCTGAAAGGGATTTAGGAAAAAAAAAAAAAAAAGAAGATGAAGAGAAAAATATGGACAACATAAAATATTCATATTGTCAGCAAACGAGGAGAAAATGTTTCATTTATAGAGTGAGACAGAAGCAATATAGGAAATAGATATGCTCCATGTAAATTTATTAAGTGCAACTTTCTCTCTTTCTCTCTCTCTGTCTTTCTCTCTCTCTCTCTCAGATAAAAAACCTCTTCATGAAATAAAATCCCAAAGTAAGTTATTTTTTCTCTCTTGTAAATATGATTTTCCTCATCTTCTCTGCCATTTGGGTTATTTGTTTAGGAGCTAAGTAGGACCCAAGGTTTTCTGAAAGGCTTTAGCATCTGCTGAAAGCATCTTTAGAGCAGCTCTGTGATCCCAGGGTTCCATCTGAAGCCAGGGAGTGCTCATCCCCAGCAATTTGTGTCTGACAGGGAGCCCTGGCTGCAGGCAGGCTGGGCTTGGGATCGATCTCTGCAGCCCTTGTAATTAGGGAAAAAGGGATTAACGCCAGAGTTTGGGTTTCTCGGTGCAGATTTGGTTCCACTGCTGGCTCTGACCTTGCTCAGCTCCCTCCAGGCTTCCTGTCTCACCTGGAGGGAGTTTCCTTGCCTTTCCCTGTGTCTGGGGATCATCTCTGGGCTGCTCTTCTGTCCTCCACCTGCAGCTCTGCCCAGCTCCTGACAGGAGAGAGGGACCAGGAAATGGGCTGTGCCCAGGGAACAGGGACAGGAGAGAGGGAACAGCCTCAGGCAGCGCCAGGTTGGACATCAGCAGGAATTTCCCCACGGGAAGGGCTGTAAAGGATTGGCAAACCCAGGCAGGTTTGGAGTCCCCAGCCCTGGAGGTGACACTTGAGCCGAGCTGGGCGCTGACCATGGTGCTGCTGCTGTGCTGATCGTTGGACTTTGGCATCTCCGAGGGCTTTTCCACCCTTGGTCATCCTGTCTTTGACATTCCTGGTTCTTAGTTATTTCTCAGGACACCAAAAATCGAGATTAGGGAGCTGAAAGGGGTGCTGAGGTTGCACCAGGACCTCCTGACTCATCAGTGATGCAAAATCAAAGCCAATTATGAAGGTAATTGAGGGACAAACTGTTCCTCTAAATAATCTCTTACACAAGTCCCTGACTTTTGATCCTTGAGCTCCAAGAGTGAGGAAAAGGCCTTGGATGAGGGAGTGATGGAGAGCTCGGGAAAGGGAGCTGGAAACACCTCTGGGATCTCCTGCCAAGGATCCCAGGCTCTCCCTGCCCTGCTGGAGCTGGGGAAGTGTGCCCTGCACAGCTCCTGCACAGCACTTCTTGTAAATGAGATAATTTAATCAATTACGTCTCCTAATGTACTAAACCAAATGTTTCATTTTCTGCTCCTGCACATCTTAAATTATCTTCAGGTGCTTTATGAAACTTAATCATAGTTAATAGAAACTTCATTACCATCAAATGTGCTTTCAATAAATGTTGTGTAACAGTGTCAGGAGGTGGAGTGAAAAATAGGCTGCAGTTAGCACAAACATGGATCCTGGAGCAGAACGGGATGAAGCTGGTGCTGCCTGCCAGGGTCCCTCTGCCCTGGGCCAGGAGGATGCAGCTCATTAAGGAGTAATTGGTTGACTATAAATGTTTGCTTTTCTGGTTGGTTTGTTTGTTTGCTTTTCACTTGGTTCCCTTCTGGGAAAAAATAAAAGCAGAAACTCACCCCGCTCCCCCAGACTTCCCACGCTTTCCTCCTTCCCAAAATTTCTAATCTCCCATGGAAGGAATTCTCCAAAAGAAAAGATTAAAAGGTGAAGAGATTAAAATTACTTTTAAAAAACCCATTAACTGTTTCTAAAGAAATGCTAAAATCCTAAATCAAAAAGAAGGTCTCCTTTCTCACGGAGTTGTGTTCCATGGGAATAATTCAAGGAATACTGAGTCACCCTGGGTTTGCCCTTTTAACATAAAGCTGTTTAAAACCCACTAAATCCTGAAAAGGATCCTTTGCCTCTGAACTCTGTGGTTCCTTGGGGTTTCTGGGGGTTTTCCTGGCAATGGGCAGTTATGGGAACACCTGAATGACTCCTCCAGGTGCTCCATGGAACAGAGCAGTGACCTTTTTATTAAAGGGAAGGAACCTCAGCAAGAATTCCTACGAGAGTTTTTAATCACAGAATTTATAGAGCAGTGTCCAATTCAAATTCTGGAGGTTCTTCAAAGTAGTCAATGAAGAGAAAATTCTTCTCCTTGGAAAAAATTTTCTTGAGTCAGACCATTCCCATTTTTTTGGATTCCATGTTCTCCCTCTCATCTTTAACCCATGTACAATAGTTCAAAAGTGGGAAACTGGAATTGTCTGATGTGGGAATCGATGGAAAAGGAGATGCTGAAGCACTTGAGGAGATTTAGAGTCAGAAATTGCAGTTCCTCACAGCAAGGACCTGAGGAGTGGTTTGTGCTCTGGTTTGGAGGGCAGGAGATCAGAGCTGAGATTCTCCCCTTTTGCTGTGCTGTTCATTTTAAAAATTCAGCTAAAATTAAATTATATGACTTTCAGCAGAAAAGCACAACAGAAGCCTCCTCCCAAACACTAATTAAGTAATTTCCGTAATTGGCTATTTATTAAATGCTGATTTTAACTTTCCACCCTATTTCTGTGCAGTGCAGTTCATTTACTGGCTCTGAGCACTCTGGATTTCCGGGTTATTTTTTGTTGCTCTCAGTGGCAGTGAATAAATCCAGTTTCAGTTCCTGGGGCTCTCCCATGCCAGGAGGAGACCCAGCAGAGACCCAGACAATGCCCAGGGTGGCTCCTGGCTCCTTCCCCCACCCTGGAGCTGGGAATTCAGAGAAACACCCCAGGACCCTCCTAGGGAATTGCCAAGTGATTTAATTTCATGGTACATGGTCCCAAATCCCAGCAGATCGAGGGGAGCAGGGCTGGATGTTTCAATTATGGAATATTGCAGGCTTCATTTGGATTCATTCCGTCACAGCAGTGAATTCCTTTTCTCTGCTGGAAAGTTTGAAATTGCAAAAGGCTGGTTGTGAGGTCATGGCTGGGTGCAGCCCCAGGGGGTTCAGGCTCCAGCCTGTTCCCAAAGACTGAAGGAGCTCCTGGGAATTTGGGATCTCCTCAGCAGAGCTGGGAGGGATGGAGTGCTGCTGCTGATTCCAAAGCTCACCCAGCAAATACTGAGGGGAGGAGAGGAATCTTCACTTGGTTTTTTTCAGAGGATTCACGACCTCCTGGATTAGCTCCAGAATTCTAACCTAAAGCTTCCAAGTCCCTGGAAAGCAGCAAGAGCTGAAACTCTGCTGATGGCTGAAGCAGCCCTCCCTGCTGCAGTTCCATGTGCTCCTTCCCACTGATTCCCACAGGCTGATGCTGCCCTGGGGCTGGAATGGGAATGGGAAGTGATGGCACAGCCAGGAGCCTGAGCTGGCTCCGTGTGCCCAGGGAGGAGAGAGAGCTCTGCTGCCTTCCCAACCTCCCTGGGAACACCTGGAAAGAGCCAGGGGCCATCCCTAGAGCAATCCAGATGGATCCAGGCTCTGCAGGATCCATCCCTAGAGCACACCAGGCTCTGCAGGACACAGGATCCATAGGGCATTCCGCTCACCCTCTCAGCCCTTGTTTTCCAGCGCTGCCTGTGCTCCCCTGCCTGGCTCCCCGTTGGTGTCTCCATCCCCACCTGCAGATCCCTGTCCCTGTCCCGTCCCTGTGACGCTGTTCTCTCCCGCAGACGTGGAGCGCGGCGGGGACATCGCGCTGTACTCGGGGCTGGCGGCGGCGGTGCTGGCGGTGGCCGTGCTGGCGCTGGGGGTGACACTGTACCGGCGCAGTCAGAGTGAGTACGGCGTGGATGTCATTGATTCCTCTGCACTCACGGGAGGCTTCCAGACTTTTAATTTTAAAACAGTCAGACAAGGTTAGTGCGGCGATTTCCTTCTTTCTCTGCAGAGCTGCCACTGCTCAGCGCTGCTGGAGGTGGGGAGGGGGTTGTGGGGCAGCCAGGGCAGGGACAGGGAATTGGGATTGGCTCTGCTCTGTCCCACACACACAGTCCTTGGCCACTCTCCAGGTGCTTTAGAAATGCTGTTCTCACCTTCTGCACCGACTTAGGAAAAGCTAAAGCAAAGCAAACCCAGGCAGCACAGCTGTATTCCCTCCTGTTCTCTGTTACACACCTTCCCTTCACCCCAATAAAATAGATTATTCTTTCACTGATAATTTGAGAAACCCAGCTGGAAGTATTTTGTAATTTGATATAACGCTCAGGTCTGTGGGAAATAAATGTGTGTAAAGAAGGGTCAGTTAAAAAAGACCCCTAAAGCTCTAGGGAAAACCACCAATGCCATAAAATATGGACAAAACATTTACTAAAAGCAGCACTCGGGTTTTCTGGAATGTTGTTTCCTTTGGGTAGGAAGGTGGGGAGGGATGGAAATGGGGATGAAAGCAGAATGTTGCTTTGATTCTGTGCTGCCATTCTACCTCAGACCTGCCTGATTGTGGGTGGGTGGGAGGTGGGTGGGGTGTGAAAGTGTCCCCATGTCTCTGTTCTCTCTTCAGAAAAGGGAAATATGTCGCAGAGTTTGTTTGGGGGGTTTGGTGGTGTTGTTTTTACACTTTCTTTATTTCCTGGAGACGTTCCTCACCAAGCATGACTTGCAAGAAATTGGGAAAAGGGCTTGGCAGACAAGGCCATTTGAAGGAGGTTCATTCATCCATTTCTAAATCCAAACCTTTAATTAGGGCTGTGTAAATCTCAATGACTGTCTCAAACAGGAACTTTTTCCTTTGTGGTTCAGTTTGAGTCTTGTTTTGAGACTGGGGAATTGTTTGCTTGACTTAATGCTTAAAACCTTTCGTTCTGGATGCTCTGAAAATACCTAAAAAAAACAACTAAACAACCAAACAAAAAGACTCCACCACAAAACCAAGCAGCTGAAGGATTCAGGCCCTAAATCCAGCCACTCCTTCTCATTTTTCAGAGTGTTTTCTGAGCTAAAATGCCTCTAAATTAATAACTGTGGTGGTTTTCCCTCTATTACTCTTGTCCCACTTCCCTTTCAGCCCAGTTTCCCTCAGGCATGAAGTTGTGGGTTTGTGTAAAAGGTCTGCAGGAAGATGTTTTCACCCCATGGGGTTTAATATAAGGGGAAAAAAAACAAGAGAGAAAAAAGGGCAAACACACAAACTTGAATCCAAAACAAAGGGAGGCTTCTGCTTGGATTCCTGTGCTCTGGAGCTGCCAGAAGCGTGGCAAACATGAAGAGTGTCAGATCTGTTCATTGTTCTCCAACATGGCCTGGGGGGACTTTGGGCTCTGAGAGCTCCAGGGAGGAAGAGCAAACCCAGAGGGAATGGGGAGATTTGGGAAGGGATTGAGATTTGGGAAGGGATGGAGGTTTGGGAAGGGATTGTGAGGTGTCCCCTCCATCCCTGGGGAGGTTTGGGAAGGGACTGTGAGGTGTCCCCTCCATCCCTGCCAAGCCCTGCCCTGCTGTCCCCACAGGTAACTCACTGCTCCTGAACTCAGCCCTGCAGCCCGAGCTGACCGTCAGCAGGACCTACAGTGGCCCCATCTGCCTGCAGGACCCCCTGGACAAGGAGCTGATGACAGAGTCCTCCCTGTTCAACCCTCTGTCCGACATCAAGGTCAAGGTGCAGAGCTCCTTCATGGTGTCCCTGGGTGTCACCGAGAGGGCAGAGTACCACAGCAAGGCACATCCCGGGACGTTTCCTCACGGCAATCCCAGGGCTTTTGGGACAATCCAGGCCAGGAACAAAGCCATGTACATCCAGAACTTGGCCTCCATCTCCACCAGCAGCGAGCTGAGGACCACAGCCCTGTTTGGGCACCTGGGGGGACGTTTGGTGGTTCCAAACACAGGTGGGTGGATCTTTCCTCATTAACAGCACATAAAAGAATTTTAGATTAGGCTGCCTGATGTAGGGTTTTATAACTAAATTTAAAAAAAGGGCAGGAAAGACAACGCAGGGGCCCCGTTAATGCAAATTTTGGGAAGTAGGGCACGTTGCCCACACAGGACATGAGTGATCAGAGGGAAGCCTGAGCTGAGAGTGAAGACGCATTATGCCTGTTTGAACTGTTTTAAATTACTGCCTCTCTTGATGTCTTCAGCATGAAAGTCACATTAATCAAAGCTGTGCTTGCTTGGATGCTGATCCAAAGGCGAGGCTCCCCGGGAAGGGTCGATCCCAGATCAGATCTTACATAAGGAGGTCACAGTGAGCAGCAGCTCCTGTCCCACAGCCCTGCTGCCCACCAGGGCTCTGCCTCCTCCTGCCCTCCTGTTTGCCTCTTTCCTGGAGCAAAAAGCTCCACAGATTCCCACAGTGGGACCCTTCTGGGTCAGTCCAGGGCTGGGCTGGGATGCTCACCCTGCCTTGTGTGATGAGTGTGGTGACCTCAGAGGTTTGTGGGTGTTTCAGATGTGCAGAAGTGTTTGTTGAATGGCTGAAGGGCAGATCAGAGTCCAGCCAAGGCTGGCAGGGTCTCTGCACCACAGGGCTGTGTTTGCATCACCCCAATCACAGCCCTTTGCTTGGGGATTTTGTCTCTCCAAAAAGCAGCACAAAAAGCCAGATACCCCCATTGCCAGCTAAGGGTTCTCATCCTTCAAATTCCAGTGTTATTTACTCACTTTACATTCAGCTCTGTTTTTGTTTGACCAGTGGCTGCAGGATTATCTCCTGCTCTCTGGTTGAACTGGATGATTTAAAGCTTTATCCTTCATGTCCCGTGTTTTAAAGGTTGCCATCAAGGCTGTGGGTTGTGTTCAGAGGGGATTGGTAGCACTGCCAGCCCAGGGCTGCACTGCCATGCGCAACATGTGGAATGTTTTAATTGCTCCACAGATTGGTTTTATGGCGAGGAAGGAACATTGCAGAGGCACTAAGTTAAGGCATGAATTAAGAATTCCCTCATACTATATATTTAGCTACTTTATGTAATGGTAGTCCCATCAATTAGATTATTAAAATATGTATTTGGTCCACTTGCAATTTATGTAATTCCTGCTGCCTTTATGTAAGATCAGCCTTGCTAAGCAGCTGTAAATTCCAGCGTGATCAAGTCAGTGCCTCGCTGAGGTTCTGCATCGTGTGACAGATGCAAAGCCAAACACATCCCTCCTCTCCTGAGAGTGAGATAGAGCAGTTTAATTCCAGTGGTACCCAGTGGAAAACTCCTTTGTTAACTTCTGATTCATTCTGGTGATGTAAATGGAGGTTGAGATCAAGGAGTTTGAGGTCCAGGAGTTGTGCTGTGTGCAAACACAGAGGTGATTGCCCTGCAGGCTCAGGTGCTCTCTCCAGGAGGAGATTCCCTGGGATCCCACACTGATCAGATTTTATTCCTAAAAGGAAAGGGGCAGAGAGATTTCAAGGGGCTTTTTGGGAAATAAGATGTGTTTTCCTTTAATGGAAAAACAGCAGCTTTATTTCCTTCAATAATTTATTTTCCTTTCATCTGATGCTGTCGCCATCAGCAATTCAGAGCAGCATTCCTTAGGGTGATCCCTCGGGTGTGAATTCCCTGTTCCCTCCACCCTGTGCCCTTCCCAAGGTCAGCCTTGCCTCTGCTCTGTTGCAGGGGTCAGTTTGCTGATTCCACATGGAGCCATTCCTGAAGAGAGTTCCTGGGAAATCTACCTGGCCATCACCCAGAGGGAGTCCAGGTGAGACACAGGAGCACAGAGCTGTGGCTCTGCCTGATTTCCTGGGTCTGGAACGGAGCAGGCAGGAGTCACTCCTTGTCCCATTGCTGCTGTGAGGGACACAGAGCTGGCCCTGGAGTGCTGCTGCTGTGAAATCCGTGGGATCCCTGAAATGCTGCTGCAGGACATGGTGTGCTGCTGCTCCTCTCCTCCCCTGCTCAGGAGGAGCTCAGCAGCTGCAGCTCAGGCTCTGGGGGTGCTTTGATTTCTCTTTTAGCCTGAGAATCCCACAGACACTTAGAAGCACCAAGGCTTCAGCAGAATTTATTATTGTGACACTTGAAAAAGAAAAAATATTGGCCTTTTTTGTTGCCCTGTTGTGTCTCTTTTTTTTTCCCCCGCAGCCTCCCTCTCACCAGCACTTGTACACACAGACTGCAGGGAGGGCTGGAACCTCTCAAGCCTCTCTTTAGCAGGGCTGGAGCTCTGAAAGTGCATTTTCTGAGCACCCACAGTTAGAGCTGCACTGAGCTGGGAGATGGCAGAGCTGTGCAGATCCACTCTGGGTTTGGAGCCTGTGGGATCTGAGCACAGGGCTGCTCATCCCATGGCACCACAGAGCCCCAGGCCCTGGGATGGAGCATCCAAGTCAGCTTGGGCTTCTCCCCTTTTATATCTTGATTTTATAATTGTGTCTTCTTATTCATATGGTGGTTGAGGTCCTTTCCCTGATTTTTACCTTGGTCGAGGTTCTTTCTCTTATTTTTCATCTTGGAAACACCATTTGCTTTCATTTGAAGAGGGCACTGCATGGCCAGTAATTGAGGAGCCAATAGTGGGGATCACACAACCCCAATGAATTAAAATACAACCAAACAGCAACAGAACCAGCAGGGCAAGAGGTTTCAGTTGCTGATCAATGTCCAAGTGAGTCTCCTCCACTCTGGCACTGCTCCTGCCCAAGTGTTTATTCCAGGAGATATGGAAAACCTGTGGCTGTGGAGATGAGTTCAATTTGTTTGAGAGGGAGAGAAGAAAAGAATATTCTTCTCAGGCACTTCATCTCTGTAACTCAGCAAGGAAATAATCCAGCTATGACTTCAGCCCAGATGAATCCCTGGATCTCCAGAGCCTGTCCTGCAGCCACAGACACAGATCCACCTTGCCCTAAATCCAAGCACAGCCCTCTCCCCCATGTCTGCATAAGTCACTGAGCTCGTTCCTCCTGCAGAATATAAATGGCTTTTCAAAGCAGAGAGATCACACTCAATCTGGAAAAATTTATGAGCCTGTGTTTTTTAAACCATAATTTGTTTTATCTCCGCTCCTGTGAAAATATTGTTGATGGCAGTGTTTGGAGGCAGAGCACGATGGGGAAGGACCAGCTGGTGCTCGAAGCAGGGCTGACTGGCACAGAGCAATTTCAGTGCTGGGTTTGGGTTAAACAAATTGAAATGTATTTTAAATACCAGAATCCTGAACTGACCAGCCACTGATTGGAGTTAGATGGGGTCTAATGGGTTTGTTTCATCTCCAGCTGCTGCTTCCACGTGCAATGAGCACAGCACCGAGCTTGTCTCTGTCTGCAGCAGATGAGGGAGGTGTTTGGATTTGAACTAAAACACTTCCAGTAAATTCTCACTCCTGACAGCCACTCTTGTCTTTGCTGCCCCAAGCCTGGAGCCCGAGGGCCCTGAGGTGCTGCTGAGCCCCGAGGTGAGCTGTGGTCCCCCCGAGCTGAGGGTCAGCTCTCCCTTCGCCCTGACCGTCCCGCACTGCGCCCACGCCGACCCCCAGCACTGGAGCATCCACCTCAGGAGGAGGACTCAGCAGGGGAAGTGGGAGGTAAGCTCAGACAGCCTGGAGCAAGGATGGAATTGGGATCAGCCCTTGGTGGTGCAGGTCAGAGGTTCTGTCAGGGACAGGCACAGAGAAAAACCTGAGAGAAACCATGGCAGCAAAAAAAGGGTTTGCACTTTGTGAAGGAGCAGCAGAATTGTTCTCAGCTGTTTCACCAGGATGTGCAAAACAAACCCCACTGATGGATCCCAGAAATGCAGCCTGTCCCTCCCTGCTCTGAACCCTGCCTTGGCTGTGGCTCTGCTTTAAACCATTCCCAGGCCAGGCCAGGTTTCCCACTTCAGATTTACCGAGTCCTTAGGGAGCTCCAGCAGGGCTGGGTGCAAACAGCCTGGGTCCCTGAGGAGTGGGACACAGGGACATGGGGACAGAGGGACAGAGGGACACAGGGCACCTGGTGGGGCTGCAGGGCAGGACTGAGCAGCAAAGGCAGAGCAGAGGCAGTTTTTGATGAAGGTAAACGTGGCTGTAATGGGTGTTCTGGAAGGAAGTCAAACCCCAGCCATTGTTCAAGGTTTGCTTATTGACTTTAACCTTCAAGGTAATTTTTTAAACTTGACATTGGGGGAAAAAATTAGCCAGAAAGTCAAGAGCACTTGAAAAAAGATGCTAAAATTGCTTACGCATCATCATTATTATTGTATGTACACAGTGAGTCCTGCACAGGGTCTGGCCATAAATCCTCCTGCTGACTCAGGGCTAAATTGGGAATATTTACTCAGGGAAGCAATCCCCCTTCTCCCCTTCCCAAGTGTGCAGCCTGGCTCTCAGCAACACGCTGCATTCCACTTGAATAAAAATAAAGAATTAATGTCATGACTCCTATTGTCGAGGCCTATTGATTTGACTTCACTTTATTCTTTTTAAACCTGAATTTCATTTTGCAGGAAGTGATGTCTGTGGAAGAGGAAACTACTTCTTGCTACTGCCTGTTGGATCCTTATGCCTGTCACATTCTCTTAAACAGCTTTGGAACTTATGCCCTAATTGGGGAACCCATCTCTGACTGCGCCGTTCGACAGCTGAAAGTCGCCGTTTTTGGCTGCCTGTCTTGCAATTCCCTGGATTACAATCTGAGGGTTTATTGTATGGATAACACCCCTTGTGCATTCCAGGTAAACAGCTTCCCTTCGCTCATTTGGGCTCTGTGTATTCTCCCATAAAATACTGACATCCCTTTATCCTGGGGATATCCTGAGAATATGGGATTTTTTTAACCACTGCTGCACAATTAGAATAAATCCCTCAATTTCTCTGCACTTGTGGATTTACACTGAGACCTTTAGGGCAGCCAAACTCTGTAGTCATTTTTTGCCACCTTCTCAACCACCCAAACTCACCCAGCCCTGGTTTACAAAAATTCAGTTATCCTGCATTTCCTCTAAAAAAAAAAAAAAGCCCAATCCCCACGTGGCAATTGAAATGAGAATTATTTTTCTGCACCGTGTTCCAGGACAAAACAATGACATTCACTGGCTTCTGCAGCCTTGGTAACCTCAGACTCTTTAACAAAATGGTTTTCTTTGGGGAACTGAAATGCAAACAGTTGTGAGATGAATTTTCCCTTCCTTTCCGTGTCTCACAGAAATGGAAACACAACTCTGACTGAAGCACACGCTGCTGCCTCTGTGCTTCTAATAAAAGCCAAGCCACCAAAAGGATTGTTAGAGACTCACAATGGCTTTGTAATTATCCTCTTTATAACACTTAGACAATTAGTGGGTACCGGTGTCTTCCTGATGAGTCTGGAGGAAATGATCAGAAGAATAATTACCAGTTTTCTGCATTCCCAGGAACGAGAGCAGGGTGTTTGTAGATAGTGAGACAACTGTGTGTTTATGGAATCATACAGCCCTTAAAAGCAGGTAAATATTAGTGGGGAACATGGAGAATTACAGTTTTTCTGATAAAATATCAGAGTTGGGGTTGCCGAGTTGTGTTTGACAGTTAATCCTCTACAGTACAGATTTATATAAGGTACAAAATTCCTTTGATTTTGACTTTTTCCCTGTGTGAAAACTCACCTTGCCCTTCCAGCAGCTGACCTGGCCCTTGATGGAGTTCTGAGTGTGCTGGGAACCTCCTGGCTCTCCAAATTTAAGTGCCTCAAGTCCTTTGTGTTTTGCCCAAATCCTGCTGCTGGGGAGGAGTCTCAGCCCATGTGTGTCACTGAAGGCAGAGCAGCACTTAGAGAACATTAAAAAAAATCCAACATACTCAAAGAATTTCGAGAATAGTTAGGAAATAATCTGCTCCCTTTGCAGCTGGAAATCAAAAACTGAAATCTCCCAATTCCTCCCTTCATGTAAACCTGACCAGCAGGAGTTAAACCAAACCAAATGCCTGTAAAAATTGGTTTCTAATAGAAATCCATTAGTACAGTTTCAGAGAGCTCGAGCATTGAATTTTCAGAAGGTCACAATGATTCCAGGAGTCCTCTAACAATGACTTTGGTACTGACAAGCACTAAACCCCTTCGATGGACACAGAGTTTATATAATTTCTGTGGATTAAGAAAGGTAATTCAGAAGCACTGCTTGCCAGCTGATTTTTAAAGACTTCTGCAGCCTCTCCTTCCTCACTGGTGTTTTTACTGTAACAGCACAGGAATAAACATTAAGCACAGGCAGAGGTGATTTTTTTATTATTATTATTCTGTTTTAAATTCACAGAATTACATAAAAATGTCTCTTGGAAGAGAGCTCTGGAGGGCTGTAGTGCAAAGCCCTGCCCAGAGTCTGCCCTTCAGCCTGCTCAGGGTCTTGTCCAGTGATTCTGAAAGTGCCCCAGAGATGGGAAATGGAACTGAATCATTTCACCTCAAGTGTTTGAGGGCTCTGAGAAGCCCTGGGAGAAGTTTCTCAGCAGAGCTGCTGGGCTGGGTTGCACTGGGGGGGTTGGAGTGGGGGGACAGCAACATGTCATTGTCCCAACCACAGTGTCCTGTCAGAAATGGGGCTGGCAGTGCCCAACCCAGCCTGCTGGGAAATACAAACACCAACCCATCACCGCCCACGAGAGAAACTCCACTGCTGCATCCAACCCTGGGAACCTCCCAGAGAGGGATTGTCACTGTATTTGGTTCCTAATACTGAAAACATTCTCTCCTCCCCTGCAGGAAGTGGTTTCGGATGAAAGACTCCAAGGAGGGCAATTGCTGGAGGAACCCAAACTTCTGCCTTTTAAAGGCAACAGCTGCAGCCTGCAGATCTCAGTGCTGGACATCCCTCCCTTCCTGTGGAGAATCAAACCCTTCACTGCCTGTCAGGTACCTGCAGTTCCCCTGCTTCCCTTCCTGCAGGGACAGAACCCAAATGAAACCCAAGCTCCTTTTATTTAAAGAGCTTTAAATCTCTCGAGCGTTTAACAAAAACATGTTGCCTTTTGCTTTTGACAAACACAGATTTCGTTTATAACAGAATGCTGTAAATTTGTCATTTTACAGAAATGCTTGTGCTTTCCCTCTTTTCAATTGCCTCCAACAGAAGGCAAATATTCTTGTTCAAACTTACCACTCCTCAAGATGTTTCTAATATCTGTCATTTCCATTTTGATATAACTATGGAAATATGGCTAAAAATGACATTTAAATGTAACCACGAGTTCAAATCACAGCATGTAGAGACCAAGCATTAGAGCTGAAGAGCAGCAAATTGGTTTTTTCTCTACTCCATTAATTAAAGAGGCTGTTGAAAACCAGAAAGGAAAAATCAAAACAAAGGAAGAATTTCCAAGGATTTTGGTTACTGGAAATGATAAGCAATGTGCTGGCACATGGAGTGGGCTGGTTTTAAAATACAGCACTCAATTAGAATGTACAATCTCCCTTTTCCCAGAAGCAGAGAGACAATTATCCATCCTCCAGTATTTTGGCAAAAACCCTGTTTTAAATGTGTTGCCACGTTCTCCAAAACATGAGAGTAATGGGCTCTGAAGCTGATAAACACAGACCCACAGCATCTCCTCGTTAACAACATGGGAACATTTGTGCTACAGCTTAAGAAATGAAAGAAATTAAATCGTTTTCAGCTTCTTAGGGAGAAGAGCTTTTAAGTGTTTTGTTTGTTACTCTCACTCACCTGCATTTTAAAAGCCAAAGCAAGCAGGGTGAGGATGCCCCAGGACTGCAGCAAAGCCCTGCCAAAATGTGCCCAAAAAGGAAAAAAAATCAGAGGAGTTTCCTCTCAGTACAGCAAACTCAGTTCTGCTCTCAGCAGATTATAGAGCTCCATACTTTGATTAATTTATTGTCCCTTAATCCCTTGTCCAAACACGAGGAATAAATGTCTGTGACAGGCTGGAATTCAACCTCCAAGTGCCATTTAGAGCCTGATCAGAGCAGGGACTCAGGGCTAGAAAAAACCCTCTGCAAAACCTCAGCTGACCCAGGGCTGACCTTACCCACAGGAATATTTGCATTTTATAACTGAGTGTAAATGGGCTGGCTTGGGCAGCTCAGAAATGCAATCACTGTTCCTAAGAGGAACTGCAGAACCTCCACTGGCTCTGTGCTTCCCTCGCAGTGAAAAGCCTGGTGACAGCTCTGGGCTGCTTCCAGCCTCTTTATAGAGAAAAGAATCTATTTTTGCACGTGGAGTTTCTTCCAGTGTTCCCTGGGCTTCTCTCCTACATCCCACCCTGTGAGAGCAGCTGCTGGTGCTGCCTGGCAGGAACAACTGAGCTCAGCCTGCTCCACGGCGTGTCTGGGACACCAGCAGGACCTCCCCGGGCAGCAGGGAGGGACATCAGTGGAGATGATTCCTCAGATGAGCAGCAATCCAAGGCTGCAGCAGATGAATAAATCCTGCTGAGGAGCTGCCTGGAGGCAGGGGGTGGCAGGTGGCACCAGGATTCCTGCAGGCTCTGTGTTTCCTGCCTGTGCTGCCCAGGGCTTGGCTCCCTCCCCACCGGGATCCCCCGGGACAGCAGGAGTGCTGCAGGGGCACAGGGGCAGGAGCTGGGCAGGCACCTCGGGGCACTCAGAGCACCTCTTGGCCTCCCATCCTGTGTCTCCTGGAGGCTCCAGGGCTGTCTGGGGTGAGGAGATGATTTACATCCCCTCTGTCTGCAAGGAACTTCATTATAAAGGCGGAATCGAGCTGAAAGCATTTCTGGAACACTTGAAGCGCTCATTGTTCCACCACACGTTCTGCTCTGCATTGTTTCATACAACTCCTTTCAGCTGAGTGATTCTTCCACGCAGAGTGAAAGCAGAGATGATTACCTTGAAAAAAATCTAATTACAGTTGCTCCACTTCTAACATTTTGCTAATGTTTCCTTTATCGCTTGAGTATCTCACTACTACTGCTGCTCCCAGCTCGGGATCAGCCTGGGGCTGGAGCAGCGTGGCTGTGGAGAGAGGCAGGGAGCTGGGAGAAGGGAAGGGCCAGGGCAGCCCTTGGTGGGTGATTCCTTTGGGATGGAGAAGGGAAGGGTGGCAGGGCCAGGGTGATTCCTGTCCTCAGATTCTGTGTACAAGGTGATGCCAAGGAGACACAGAGAGGAATCCTCATCCTGGCAAGGGGGAGGAAGTGAAATGCATCTTTTTTAAGTGTCTTTAGGCATCTTTTTAAGAGTCTCCCATCACTTGTTTCCCTGGATGAGCCCTGAGCTCTCGGTCCCTGCAAAACCTTGGTGTTTATCCATGGAATCCTCATTTCTTGGCTTTGTGCTGCTTGGAGCTGGGAGGGCCGTTGGTGATCAGAGCAGGCTGTGGTGTTTGTGTCCCTGACGTGTCCCTGTCCCCGCAGGAGGTGCCATTCTCTCGGGTGTGGCGCGGCAGCCCTCGGCCCCTGCTGGGCGCCTTCTCCCTGGAGCGCTTCAGCCCTGCCACCACCCAGCTCTGCTGCAAGGTCTGTGTCCGGCAGCTGCAGGGCCACGAGCAGCTGCTGCACATCCAGACCTCCATCCTCGAGGTAAAGGTTCCCCTCTCCCCCCTGGTTCTGTAGGGTGAGACAGCCGTGGAACAGAATCCTGGAATGGGGTGGGAGGGAGGGACCTTAAAGCCCCTCCAGTGCCACCCCTGCCATGGCAGGGACACCTTGCACCATCCCAGGCTGCTCCAAGCCCCTTGGACACTTCCAGGGGTGGAGCACAACCTCTCTGGGCACCAATTCCCTCCCTGGTTTTATCCTTTCCCCGTGTAGTTTCTGCTCAAAGCCATAACCAGGCTATAAAGCCCTGCAGATCCCATTTCCAGCAGAAATCAGGGCTCAGAGACTCTGCAGAGTGACAATAATTTATGGTTGAATTTTGAAGCAGGAAGTTTCTGCAGAGCTCTGAGGGGTGGGGACAGGGGACAAGCTGTGTCTGGGGGCACTGAGCCCTGCTCACAGCTCACAGGAATCAGTCCTACAGCTGAGCAGGCTGCTCTGTCCCACAGCAATGAACACTACAGCTGCTTTAGCTTTTTTAGATTATGGAGCATCTTTGATGATTAATCCAGATTAATACTTCCGGATTAGAGCTCTGCACCCATGAATGCTCTGTGCAGAGAGTGCAGCACAGCCATCATCCTGTATAAATTATCCTCAGAGCAGGCCAAGTGTTTTTCTGCTCCTTTGTTGTTATTTCATAACCTCCCTGTGCCTCTCTATCTCCAGTCCGTGCTGCTCCCTGTTTTCCCTCTCTGCCCTGTTTTTAAGGCTCTATCTCTACACAAGTCCCCAGAGCATTTTCCAGCTCTGCCTTCAAACAAATTTGCTGGTGTGGAAGGCTCCCTCTTGCCTATCTGCAGCAGGGAGTGAAGAGGGAGGATAATTTGACTGCAGAATAAATACAGAAGTGACAGCTGCACACCCGAGTCGCTCCGTGCCTCGCAGTCCCCCAGTGCCCAGGTCGCTGTGCTTATCTCACCTGTGCAGGGCAGGAGCATCTCCTGCTCTGCATACTGAGCAGCACAGCCAGAGCCCAGGAGCATCTGCAGCTCCCATTGCTGAGCCTGGCTGGCCTTGGGGATGTGGCAGAAATGTTGGGTGAAGAGGATGTACTGTGATTTTTAGTTAATATTGATGCTGCATTGCTCTCGAACGAGTAATGCACTGAAATTTGACTCTGTTAGGCATGACTGGTGCAAAAAAACAAACAAACAAAAAACACCCACATTTTAAAGGTTTTTATGCAGAATTCCTTGTGTTGTTCCAGGTGTTCCTTCCCAAACCAAACAAAGCACCTCTCAGCTCTGTGATTTTCTGTTGCTAATCCAAGCTGCAGGAGGAATCTCAGGCCCAGGTTGGATTCTTCCTTTAACTGCTTTGCTTTGTTTTCCATCCCGTGCAGACTGAGCGAGAAAACATCACCTTCTTTGCCCACGAGGACAGCAATTTCCCTGCCCAGCTGGGCCCCAAGGCGTTCAAGATCCCGCAGTCGATCCGGCAGCGCATCTGCGCCACCTTCGACACGCCCAGCGCCACCGGCAAGGACTGGCAGCTGCTGGCCCAGAAGAACAGCATCAGCAGGTGAGGCAGGCTGGCCAGGGGGATCTGGGCATTGTGTGCTGTTTTCAGGGGGTTGGTGGTTGTTTGCTGCTGCCAGGTGTGGGTGAGGAAGCCAAGGCTCTCATGGCTCACTGGGGTCACTCCTCATTCTGTTCCTGAGCAGCTGCTGGAGCTCAAGGCTGCTGAGGATTTTGGTTTATTGTCCACTGTGAAAACAGCTGTTCAAAGCACTTAGGAGGCTGCCTGTCCTCTCTGGCCTCCTGCCTTGGCTGCTTTGGGTGCATTTCCTATTCCAAAACGAATTTTACAGGTTGTTTTTTTGGTTTTTTTTTTTTTTTTTGAGGGAAAGACATATTTAAAAGAGACAGTCATGCTCTAGTGTTAGGAGTAATAATATTATGATTATTAAAACTGAAAGATGCTGTAAAAACCAATTTACTTCTTACTTTGCTTTCTCCGCTTGGCTAAATTAAATTGGCGGAAGCAGCTCCCTCACAAAAATATTTTCTGATTGTCACAAAGTCCATGAATATGTTCCCAAGAGAGCAAGGGAATACATAAATCAAGCAAAGTAACTTTCCATTGGCTTGTTGCTTCGCCTGGGAATCTCAATGAACCACATCTGAGCTAAAAGAAAAAGTGTTTGGAATAAACACTTTGTTTTACCAAACTCTTTGCAAATCACCCCCGCAGGGTCCTAAAAACTGCACATTAACAGAATACAAAATCACAGATTAAAAGGTGTCATATCTTTACATAATCACAAGCATCAGCTGATGTGACAGAATCCTCTCCCTGTCATTTCCTCACTGGATTTCCCAGTGATGCTTCCCAGTTTTCCCAGTCCCAGGGCCTGGGGACACTCCAGGCTGTGGTCACTGTCCTTGGGCAGGTGGCACTGAGCAGTGACCCCACCGAGGGCTCCCCAGCTCATCCCCACAGCTCCTGCTGGGGATTCTGATTTTCCAAATTAAAATTAGCTGCAGCCAGGGCTTCTCCTCATCCTTTTCCCTCCTTCCCTGCAGGAATCTCTCCTTCTTCGCCACCCAGAGCAGCCCCTCTGCCGTCATCCTGGACCTGTGGGAAGCGCGGCACCAGCACGATGGGGACCTGGACTCGCTGGCCTGTGCCCTGGAGGAGATCGGGAGGACACACTCCAAGCTCTCAGAGCTGGCAGAGCCCGAGCTCGAGGAGCCTGAATTCCCCTCCAGCCGGCAGAACGGCCTCTAGTGCCCCTGTGCCCTCCAGGACTGCGGCCAGCCCGGCCTGGCACCGGGACAGGGACAGGAGGGGTTGTGCCCCGTGGGGATGGAGCTCATCCCACTGAGCAGCCCTGCTAAAAACCCTCTGGTGAGAAGGAAAACGAGCTGCTCCCTGTCCTCCCCCACTTAAAATCCATCTTTTGATGTCCCAAACCAACCTGCACTTCTGTCAGTCCCGGGGCAGGAAGGAGAGACACAGAGCCATAAGAGGTAAATGTGGTCGTGTGTTTAGGAACCAGTGATGTTCATGTAATGCCTAGTGAAAATCAACTAGTAATGTTGGATATTTAGAGCCACTGGAGGTTAATCCTGGTCAAAAGGTTTCTCACTACAAGAGTGGTTTAAAATCCCATCACGTTGTCACTTTATGTCTGCTACAGGAAAACTGAAAATTTGGCCTTATCCTGTTCAGATGTTTGAGGAATTACGAGATCTCATAATTATTTCATATCATGTGTATTCCAAATAATTTCTCTTAAAAATTTAGTCCCTTAATGAATGTACATTCGCTGCAGAGCTTTGCTTCCTGCTCTGTTACCAAAATTACAGAACAAACCCCTTCTCTCTGAGACTGGGGCGTGTGCACACGCAAGAGGAATTTTCTAATTTTCTAAGTCTGCAAACTTTCTTAGTCAAAAACTGTCTTTGGGGGCGGATTTAAATAACTAAATAACACACGGGAAATTTCCAGCCCTGTTTTAGCAAGTTGAAACATTTATTTTTATTACTTCATGTTCTGGGGCTGAGCTAAGTAAAGGTGAAGGCAATCAGCACAGCTTCATTCTGGTTTGGTTTCAGATTGAGACAACAAACCCCACATGGTACTGCCCAAACTGGCCTTGATGGTGTTGCACAATCTGGGAATTTCACAGGACACAGAGCTGGCTGTGCTACACTTGGTTTAGTTACAAATTGCATTTGCCACCAAAATCAGAATCGAACTGGAGAATTCGCCTCGTTTTTTATCCATTTCATAGAAATGTGATTTATGACTTCAACCAAACCAAAAAGAGCTGTCACTGTGAGCAAGGGCCTGGTGGAGCTGGTGCTGAGCCAAATTCCCCCATTATTTTATCCATTCTTTTCACTCACATCCTTCCCAAGCAGCCGAGGTGCTCCTCACATCCATGGAGCTGCCAGGAGCACAGGCAGGAACAGAAATGAGGCTTTGGGAGCTTTGTGGAAACGCAGGGAACTGCAGACAAGGATTTGGGGGTTTTTAGCCTCGTGTTTAGCCGAGAGCAGCACAACAGCCCCAAGGCAGGTCCAGTCTGAAACTACTCCAGGATTCCAGGGGTGAAAACTGTGAGCAGTGACTCTCACCTTGCTCCTGCTGCTCTGAAATCCCAAATGTCGCTGCCTGCCCAGCTCAGCAGGCTGGGACAGCCTGGGAACAGAGCCTTGTGCAGACATTTCCTGCAGCTCTTGGCTCCTGCAGCCCACCAGGAGCTCCTGGGAGCAGGGGCAGCTCCAGGGGCAGCAGAAACACCAGCAGAGCTGCTTCAGCAGCAAAAGCTCCTCGCTGGGCTGGAATTATACTGCCAGTGACTGCCAGTCCTCCTCCTCAGAAACCTGTTCTTGGTCGGACAAAATGTCAGGCATTAGGAAAAACAAAATAAGGAATGGCGTCCAGGGGGAGAGCAGCAGTCTGTGAGCTGCCGTTGTCGGGGAAACCAGCCCAGTCCATCTCCAGCAGGGAGCTTGTTCTCAGCAGCTCAGACCTGCTCTGATCTGCTCTGAGATGGGGTTTGGGTGAGGTTTGGGTCCCCAGCACAGCCCCAGCCAGGACTGCAGGGTCATTCCCAGAGCTGCATGTCCTGCTCCTGTTCTCCCAGCCTGGCTGAGCTCCCCCAGCATCCTGGGGCCAAAGCAGCTCTGAGAGCTCAGCAATTCCAGCTTTTCCTCAGGAAACACCCAGGGGGTCTGGGAATGCTCAGGGACCCCAGCCCTGCACCAAATCCCAGATCCATCCCCAATCCCATGGGGTTCAAGTCCTGAGAAGGAATAAATGTCTGGATTTATGAACAATGCTCTCTCTGGCCTGGGGCAGCTCTCAGCTGGATGTTGCCCTTTAGGTTTTGTTCCCTGGTTTTTCTTCACTTTGCACTTTGGCTAAAGCTGATCTTTCTCTTTGAGAATCTGAATCAACAACTCTCGAGTTTTGCTTTCTATTCGTGATTGTTCTGATGCTATGTATTCTTCAAATGTCCCAAATATTTATTTCCTTTCTCCCTTTCTCTGAAAAAGACCTTTTGGAAATCTGTGTACATATTTATATGATTTGATCCAAAGCACAGATGTAGAGGAGCACCTGGAAAAGGATTAGAGGCCAGAAATTAAAAATTTATTCCTTTATTCTGCTGTATAAATTATGACATTTGAAAAACAATTTTCCCGAACTAGAAAGTAAAAAAAGGAGAAATGTAATTTTACCCCCTGTAGATTCCACAGGGCTACCCTGGCTCTGCTCAGGTGGAACAGCCATTCTGATTTTACATCACCAAAGAATCTGCTTTAATAGATCTTTATCTTCCTGAGCACTTTGCCCAGGTATTTCTGTGCCATGACTCATTCCAGACTAATGGTTGCATTTTTAAAATGACTTCCAGCTCCGCCAGCACTATAAAGCTCATTTCCATTTTGTACAGCCCTGCACTCCCACAGAAATTTTACTGGGATTTTTGTAATGGATGAAAAGATACCAACACAATTCTCTTAAAATCCAGGGAACTGCTTTTGTTATTGTTTTTATCTCTGGCTCCAGCTGGTCTCCCCCTCTCTGGGCTTGGGCACTGCTGGCTCTCAGAGAAATTTATTCAGTATAAATCACCAAAAAGGGATCTTGTAGGATCCAGGGTGTTCACATCATACTGCAAGTCCATTCTTCTTTTCCACTTGAAAGACAGTGCTGTAGGAGTTTTAAAGCATTCAATAACTGATCAATTCCAGAGAATATTTTCCACAAAAGGAAGATACAGCTCATGTCCACAGTCAGTTAAACAGGGAGGAACAGGGCTGGGCTTCTGGTCACCCTCTGAATCTTATTTTTTCCAGGCTGTTTCTGCCTGTAAAACAGATGCAAGCAAAGAGCTGCATTGGTTCTTGGCTGGTAATTAACTGAGTGGAAAACAGGAAATGGATTTTAAGTCCTTGGCAACCACGGATGATCTCCAGGGTTGCCTCTCTGGCCTTTCCTTGCCTGATTCCCCTGATCCCCGGGGAGTTCTCACCTGGGACACAGCAGGAGCTGAGCATCCCAACCAGAGCTGCTCATGTTACCTGCTGGGGATGTTTGCCAGGGGTTGCTCATTTCTGGGATGAGCTCTGCTGGAATTCCTCCCTGGACACTGCTCCTGCTCCAGCAGAGGCTGAGGGCTTTCTGTGACAGCACAGGAAACACAAATCTGTCCTTCCTTGGACAAATCACGATGGTCTGGTTCAAATTGCTGAAGGGATTCCTGAGCAAATACAGTAAATAACACACAGAGTTCCTGTAGCCACCACTGCCACTCCGGGTGCTGGGAACTGTGACCGTTCCCAGTAACGCACAGCCTTGCCTTTTCTCATTGCCAATACCAGCAGAAATGGTAGCAAAAACCTCGTTTCCAACACAGACAGAAACCAATCAATCACTCTAGGATTAAAGACTCACGTAGAGCATCGTTTGGTGGTGGCAGAGCCAGGGCTCTGCTCCTTGCCACAGGAAAGGAGAACCTGTCCGTCTCCGTGTTCAGTGTTCTGTCCAAAATTACAGTAAATGTCTAGGAATTTGCCACTATATTTTTTGTATTAGAGGTGAATAGTACAGATTCTACTGGTGTTTCTTGTCTGGGGCTCGGGGGGGTAGGGGGGTGTAGTTTTCAAGCTGTTGCAAAAGCTGCTTTAACTGAGCTGTGGAGTTGTCTTGGTTTGTGCTTTCCAAGGGGCCCAGGAGAGCCAGGGCTGGTGGGCAGTGTCCCCTCCTGGTGTCTGCAGTGCCACCCCCGTGTCCCTGTGCAGTGACAGTGACACTCCCATGTCCCTGTGCAGTGACAGTGACACCGCTGTGTCACCACTGCAGTGGCAGTGCCACCCCCATGTCCCTCTGCAGTGCCACCCCGTGTCCCCTGTCCCTGTACATAGCCCTCCCTGGCCCAGCCCCAAGGAACCCACCCTGAAATTGGGACTATCGACCTCACGGTCAGGATATCTCCTCGAGCAATTCCTGCTCACTTCCCCCGTTTGGCACTGAAGTTGGAGGGGGAGGGAGAAATGTTTTCAGGTGAAGCTGTAGATTTTTGCATCCTTTCCACTTTCAGTCTGAACCCCACTCTGCTGACCCCCAGAGCACCCCTGAGGTGTGTGTCACACACATCCCTGGCTCACAAACACGTTTTGGTGCAGCTCTGGGAGCAGCAAACTGACATCAGGTGATTTGGGACCTGGGAGTGGAGCTGCCTCCTCCCCCTGCTCAGCCAAATTCCTCCCACTGTGACTCTGATCCCAGCTGATAAATGGGTACAAAATTACTGTGTGCACCTTCTGTTGATTTGGCTGAAGTGAAACGTGATGCTGGTCAGTCTGGTGAGACTCTGAGCAGTGTCAGACAAGAACTAACAAAACCGATCCCCATTGCATTTTCAACTTCCAAGACTTTGGACCAGCTCTTAGGTGAAAATGGGAGGAGGAACTTCAACCTAATCCAACACAAAATATAAATAATTTCTAAAAAGAGAGAAAAAACCACAAGTATTCCCCTAGAGAGACCTCTTTTCTCTTCTGCTCCTTTATTTTTGCCGTGAATAGGTTGTGAAAAGGTTGGTTCTTGGCTCCTCTGCCTGAGCATCCTCCCTGGGCGTGCTCAGGGCTGCAGGAGGGCAGAGCTTGGAACATTTTCTTTAGGATGAAGCTGAAGGAGTGGGGAAGGGAGACAGAACATGGAATCAAAAGCATGGCCTTGGCTTCATACCACACTTTCTGTGCCTTGTTCTATCAATGTAAATTCTGAATGTTGTACAGTAAAAATACTTGGGAAAGACTCCTTGGAAAAGGCTGCACTGGCTTCTTTTTTCAGCACATGTACATATATAAATATATATACATATATATATTTGGTAATGCCAAACAGCTGTGTTATATTGTACTGGAGAAGTCCAAGTGGACACTTTGGATGTTTTCTGTAGAGTTTCAGACCTGTATGGCCTCGGCCTTTGGAGAGAAATGTACAGATGGGAATTATGGATATCAGCTATTTATGAATAAAGAGTCTTTTACTGACATCTCCCACTGCTGTGCATTCCCTGCTGGGGTAGAGCCAGGCAAGGCACTGGGAGTGGATTACACAGGGGGTTTGGGGTGGTTTGTGGTTTTAACAATTCAGCTGATTTCCCTTCTCTAGAGCAGTGCTGAGAGCCCCCAGAGCCTTCCAGGCCACCCCAGAGCCTGCAGGTGGCACAGAGCCTCACTTTGTCCCCAGCCACACCATGACCCCTCAGAGGTGACAAACGAGGCATGGCACTCACCTGAGTGGGCTGCAATAAAATTGTTATTAATCCACGTGGAGCAGAGGTGCAGGACGAGTGCAATAAATCAGGATTTCCTTCCCACATTTTACTGCCTGCTCTGAAGCTGTTCTCAACCAGCAGCCCCTCCTGGAATGGCTCCCCTGTAGAACAAGCAGCACTGCCATTAACAGCCCTGACAGTCCTTGTAAAATTATCCGTGATTAATTCTGTTTGCAGGGAAATGATGGCTGTTACTGGAAGGAGTTCATGACACTGAGATTTAAGGAACAGCCACTTAAAAATTCTGCTGCAAGAAGAGGCTGCTGCCAGGCTGGGGAGGGGAAGGTCCTGGTTTCAGCCATTCTGAAAACACAAAAAACTAAGGAAATATTTCCAACACAAGGCTCTGGTCCAGCCTGTAGCTCCATGGAGCCCACACAGAACAAATGGGGACAGAGAAAAGAGAAGGGGAGGAAAAGATTTCCTCCCTGCCTGTGTTTATTTCTTGCTGTGTTTTAGGGCCATTTGGTTGCTGACTCAAATCCTGTAACCCTTCTGTTGTGACAGGAGGCAGCACTGGAGAAAAACTCATGGTTACAAACACCAGTGACTGATTTAAACTAAACTGAATAAATCCCAGTCTGGGCTCTGCTAAGGAGCTTTGCGCCTTTTTTTTTCCCTTTCTTCTACTTCTGTGATATCTGTTGGATCATATTTATCCTATTCCAATTCATAGCTTCGGGCTATTTTCCCTTATTTTGGTTTTTGGGGGGTTTTCCCCTCTTTTTTCCCCTTAACTCACTAAATACCAACAGCCACTCACAGACTCAAACCTAACCCATGGTCAGTGCCTGAAGTCCTGCAGAAAGCTTTGTCAGAAAAACACACAAATAAATCACACTAAGGCTCTTCAAAATGCATCCAAAACCAGCTTTAAAGCAGGTCCTTCAAAGCCCTGGTTCCAAAATGCTGAGGTGGTGGCACAGACTGGGCTCTAGGCTCTCCAACAACTGCTCCAAGGGTGATTTTCCTACAGAATTAGGGAGAAGGGCACTGAAGAGCAGCCACTGAAATCAGGGCGAGAGCTGAGAGATTCTCATGGTGGAAAAAAGTCCCTCTGGCTTTGTGGGAGTGTAAAAAAAACCCAATATTGGTATTTAGTGCAGCCCCTGAGCCCCTGTGCCCTGCAGGGAGGGCAGGAATGGTTCTGCTGCTCATGGGGACATCCCAGGAGCTCCCAGGGACATTCCAGAGGCACAAACAGCCCAGCAGGGCCATAGCTGAGCCCAGGCTGGTCCCAAAGCCCAGCATCTGCAGGTGTCAGGATTTCCTCCCTCCGTGGGATAACCAGCTCATTAAATCTTGCCAGGAAAGCTCCTTTATTACCAGGTGACAGATCCCAAGATTTACTCCCCCATTCTTCACCTGCCCTCTCTCTCCTGCTTATTCCTTTGTATTTGTTAATGGCCTTTTCCCTTGTTATATAATCCTGTCAGGAGTGTAAAAATGTCTCTCAGGACTGTTCTGGGGTGTAAATCACCCAGCCCGTGCTGCTGACAGCGCTGAGTGTTCATGGCAGGGCTGGGGGGAAGGAGCCCTGGCCTGGCCTCAGTAATTGCCAGCACATGATAAGAAAGTGTAAGATTTAATAAGGTCATAAAACAGAATGGCATGAGCTGGGCTGATAGGTATTTTTTTCATTAACATTCAGAAAATCTGGATTCAGTGGGACAATAAATCACCGCAGCTGAGCAGAAATGACCCATTTGATTATTCAAGACTTTCCAGGAAAGCAGGGAAGGGCTGGGAGCAGCTCTGCCATTCCCACAAAACCACCTCCTGTGCCCTCAAAGCTCTGCTCCCTGCACCGAGCTGAGCTCAGCTCCAGAGCCACTCTGAAGGGAGGAGGAGAGAGACCTTGCAGCTAATCTGGCTGTGAATGCAGGAAAAGCAAATATTCCCATCAAACCTGGTGCATGTTGGTGTCACAGTGCTGACTGACAGGTCACAGCAAGGTTCCAACACAGAGCCCTAAATCAACACTAGTCACATAAAATATTTAAAAAAATAGAGAAGCTGCCTTCCCCACATGAGCATTTCCCCCAATGAGCAGTCACAGCTCCCCTCTATTTGATCCCATCGTGTCCTCAAGCTCTGGGCAGTTCCTGAAGCCACAACTGGAACACAAATGGACCTCAAACCCTTAAACCCTTAAACCCTGCTCACCTCCCTTTCCCTGCACCCCACAAGGTTCCAGCCCTTCCCAAAGCACAGATCCAGTGCTTCCCCACGAGATTCATCCCTGAGAAATACCTGAGCCATTGTTGTCACTCCTGAGATGACTGGGAGCTGCTGGGACATCTTGGCATAAAAAATCTGATTTTGAAAGGTGCTAATTAGCAGCTGAGTTCTTCTGTGAAATGTCACCCCATGTGTGGGTGACAAACACCTCTGAGAGTAGGACCCTCGATTTCCTCATCCCCATTTCATGGATGTACAGATAAATTTCCCCCTCATTACCTGGAATCGTTTGGGTTTCCTGCTCAGACTCTTGCCCACGGCTAGCAATTATTTACTGCTCATTACCACGATCTCCTGTCAGATTCAGGGAGCTGGGACTGAGCAGGGAACAAGGAGCAGAGATCCTGGTTTATGGAAACACCAATAACATTAAAATGCAAGGGGAGAAAAAGTACCTTAAGCCTCTACTCGATTTACAAACTTCCCGAGGAGTGACAACTGTTCCTGAAAGGATTTGTTATCATCAGGCCAATTTGAGGAGCTGTAACAGCAGTGAAACCTCTGCATTTAACATTTATGGGGAAAGAACTTCACAGTTTTGCTTCATAGGAGGTCAATTAAAATGTGACTTTGGGAAAGATTCCCTTCCTTGCACTGTGTCCTTTGCTAATTCCTGCTCTGGTTAATTCTCCTACATAGAACACACTCGGGGAGGCTCTGTGCCAACCAGAGCTCATTACAGCCCAGAGCCCACAGATGTGCACCAAAACATGGGTGCTGCTCCTTAAAAACTGCCTTTTCCCCAACTCTCCTTGAAGAATGATTTCCATCCTGACTCCTTTTCCCAAGCAGCTGATGAGTCCATTGGGGAATATCCCAGGAAACCACAGCCTGTGTTCCCCACGCTGACTGGAGTCCCCAGTGCCACAGGGATGCAGAAAGGGGATGAGGCAGCCAAAGCTGTCCTGGGGGCACTGCTGGAATGTGCTCACTAACAGCAGGAGGGAATCAAATCTCACTGCCCCACTGAACTGGCACAATTCTGGACTGACCAACACCTCGAAAGCTCTGGACAAAAACACCCTCTGTCCCCTGAGGGCTCAAAGGATGTCCTGTGCAAACCCCAGCAAATGCAGGAGTCCAGGAGGAAGCTGGCTGAGGAATGACCAGGAGGAGGGAGGCACTGGACAGAGGGCTCTGATCCCATTAACTGGCTTTTGGGCTGAGGTGTGTGCAGCTCCTGCCCTGCTGCCCCAGCCTGGGCTGGCTCTGAGCAGCCTGGCTCGTCCCTCTGGAAGGTTTTCCAGCGTTCAGAGGTGGTTGAGGATTAATGAGGCACACGTCCTCAATCAAGAAGCAATTTCAGAGTACATTTCTAATTCACAGAGTTCTGTAAGTGAACTAATTCAGTACCAGTTGACCTTTTTGTTTTTGGGGATGATTTGTGTCGCTGTTTTCCCCGAGAGGTGCCCTTAAGCAGGGACAATCTGGAAGGGCATTTCTGGCCCAGTGACTGAGATCAGTTCCAGGGAGGATGAGCACACAAATCAGGAGTGATGCACTTGCCCTGCAACGTTTAAGTTGAAAACCTCACGTGGTTGGTATTTAGTCTGTGGAACTCAGTGGATGAAAAAAAAACATTTTTAAATTGAGAGGAGATTTTAAAGATATTAAGCACATTTTTCTTTCCCTCTTACAGGGCAAAATGCGTTTAATGTCAGGCTGCACAGCCTGAGTGACTGTGAGCTGGAATGGGAAGAGCTGCTGACCTGTCCCATTATGCACATTTGCACAGCTGGACTCATCTGTAGGAGCCACATGAAGAAAATTCACATGAACTAGGACTCAAAATAAATTATTTCTATGCCCAGCTCAGTTGCAGGAATTATGAGTGACTTGAGCACCTTTCTTCCCAAAGAGGGAACATTTCCCAACATCACAGAAGTTTAACAAGCCTCGAGTTCTTTTACCTCACATCATGTACAAAAGACAAACTCCCATCCCTCCTGCTGCTCCAAGCTCAAATTGGGTTAAATGCATTTATTCCTTCAGAACTTTTCTGCTCCTCATCCATCAGGCTGAGGAACACCGGAGAAAAGTTTAAATGAATGGTTTTCACTCACTCCCCAGCAGTTGTGTTCTGTGGGAAGCTTTCATTAGGCTGGACTCGGGGAGAGCCTGGTGCCATCCACAGTCACATCGGATCAGAGCTCCAGGAAAACTCTGGGATGAGGCAGACATGGCTCCTCTGCTCCCACTCTGCCTTTAATTACCCGCTCTGTGTGTTAGCAAACCTTGTCATGTTGTCACAAGTGGCCCCAGCGCTGAACTCTGCCTTGTCAGGACAGCTTCATCACTCATAAATATTGCAACGAGAACCAAAGACTCCTTATGAAAGATTGATTCCTCACAGTTCATTGACCCTTCCTCCGAGGCCTTTTATTCAAATTAGAGTAAACCCATCCTAGAAAGCCGAGCATTAATTGTTAATATTCCAGGCTACTGGAACACAGAGTCCTCGAGGAGCAGAGATGCAGGGCTGGCTTGGAGTGAGACAGCACGGCAGGAATTAAAGGCAATCAGCAGAGCCTAAACATGTTAATTCTCACATTCACAGCCAACCCGGGGTCCTTAACAGCCTTTACATTCCATCAGGCAGGTCGAGGGCTTCGGAGGTCTCTTGTCAGAATTTTCTTTGGGAAACAGAGCAGCAGCCAGGGAGAGGTTTGGGCTCCCTGGGGGTTTGGCAAAGCCACCAGCGCTGCCTGAGGTGCTGCCAGAGCTCTGAGCCTGCCTCGGGAGCAGCCAGGGGCACTGCAGGAGGAGCTGGGGCAGTGCAGGTGCATCCTCTGCACAGCTGACCCTGAGCAGCTCTGCTCTGGTGCTGCAGCTTGGCCGAGGGACAGCAGGGAAATCCTTTCCTGAGCTAAATTCACTGCAGAGAGAAAGCTCAGGGAGAGAAAATAAAGGGAACAGAGAGGCCACCAGGACAGTCCCAGGTGTGAGAGGATCTCACAGCCAGGGCTGTGTGTCCAGCCTGCAGAGCTCCTTCTGGAAGAGGAGGAAAAGCAGCAGAGCTTTAGCAAAGAGGGAGTTCAGCACTGAACGAGGGGATCTCTGTTGTTAGAACTTCATCTCGAAGGAACCACAGGGGTTTATAACCAGGAGAGCTCAGCTGACTGAGGAAATAACGAGGAGATGATTTTTCTCTGACTTGCGGCAATTTCAAGAGGGA
Source organism: Lichenostomus cassidix (assembly GCF_008360975.1). NCBI lineage: Eukaryota > Metazoa > Chordata > Aves > Passeriformes > Meliphagidae > Lichenostomus > Lichenostomus cassidix. The sequence continues at coordinate 875,958 of NC_139502.1, read as the reverse complement.
ATATCAGAGTCAGGCTGAGCTGCAGGGCTGAGCAGGACACAGATCACAGAGGGAGGACTGGAGGGAGCACTCAGATAAAGAGCCTGACACACACACAGGGGTGACAGATTATTGCTTGTCTTCTGCTTGGCTGCATGTTGATAAGCAGGTGAATACACCACACACCAATCTGTGTGACCGAGCCAGCCCCGAGCACCTGAGACATCAAACCTGACACCTTCTTGTATAAACATCAACTAACCATGAATCCAAGATGTTCCCAGCCTCATTTCTCAGTGTCCTCACGTCCCAGCACTTCCCATTCCCCTGCTGGCCTTCCCCACACACCCCTGGCTGCTCAGAGCCCTTCCTGGGGCAGCTCCAGCCTGGTGGTGGCAGAGGTGGTGTGGCCGTAGGGAGATCCTGAGTTATTTCCCTGCAGGATGATCCCCACAGCAGGAACAACCCCGGGATCTGGGATGGATCAGGTTCTCTGCTCTGTCTCAGAGGGGCACAGCTGGAACAGCTGGCAGAGGGAATGGCTCTGTCCCTGCCCACAGCATCCCACGCTGCCCTGGAACAAAGCCCAGCTGCTGATCCTGGCTGGTGGCTGTAAGGTGGCTGCAGAGGATTGGTCAGAATTCCCCTGAGCACATCCAGGCACACCCCTGGTGCTGTAAAACATATTCTGGATGCCATGAGAGATCCAACAGGTTTCCCTCCAACAGCTCTGAAGACAACAAGCAACTGCTGAGCAGATGTCACAACTTCGCAGTGTCACCGTCTGCTGTTATCCTTTGTGACTCCAAATGTGCAGTGCTCATTTAAATGTTTGATTTTAATGAGTTCAATCAGCAGTTATTAAAATCACTGCCCCTCCTGCCAGACAGGAGAGTGGCTGCACTCAAAGACAAGATTTCAGCTCAAGTCCAGGGGCTACAGCTCGAGTGGCAGAGAATGAGAAGTGTGATGCACTTTTAACCTGCCATGGAGAGGGCTGCATGGAGAGAGCCCTGAAGGGAGCCAAAGAGCAGGACTGGCAGAGAAATTCAGCCTCTCTGGAGTGGCTGAGCTCTGCTCCCCGGGGAGATGGACTCAGGCTGGATTAAAGGAAAGAATTGCTCAACTCCTGCACGATGCCCACTGATGAGCTCGTTAGGATCACAAGGCAGAGCGACACAAACCAGCTCTGTTTTCCCTTTCCCGAAGCACCACATCGCTGACACCATTTAAATATTCAGCAGGGCAAGTGTTTGCCGTTCAGTCTCATCACGTCTCCGTGCTCTGGAAACACCAGCTCCGCTCACCTCTCCGATTTCCCAGCAGAAATAACACGAGTCTGGTGCGAACTGAACATTTGCGATAAGCAAAGCTCCAGCTGCTGCTCAGCCCTGAGCGCCACAGCTCTGTGCTCTTCCAAAAGGCTGCAGCCTCACCCAAACCTTCCTGCCTGCACATCCCCAGTCCCCAAATTCTGCCTCCAAAATGCCCTGAGAGCACCCCGTGCTGGACTGACAACCAGGAGCTGGGCTGGGGAAGGAGAGAGATTTCTGCAACCATTCCAAATGCCAGGATCACAGAGAATCCCTGGACCCAGAACAGGCACTCCTGCTTTAAGCCAGGGACAGGTAAACACCATTTCTGCTCCTGGAAACATTTATCACTCCAAGTGTCCCCGGAGGAGCTGTCACTGCTGCTCCAGGCTGGCATCTGGCTGGGGGGGGCACAGGGGGAATGCAGAGGAGACGAGGCAGAAGCTGCCAAGGAGATGGAATAAATTCATTTTTCCAGCACAGGACCAAGCCTGGCATTAAATGTCAAGTGCTGGATTAGCAGCTGGGGGCAAACAAATCTCTGTTTCAGCCTCTGAAATTCAGAGTTGATGGGGCCAACTCAAGGGCTGAAGGAGGTGGCACCTGGGAGTGAACACAGCAAGGATTTCAGGGCAGCATCTTCTCCCTGCCCCTAAATTCAGGTAAAAATGTTGCCCCACAGAGGCTCAGCTGGATCCCTTCTGTCCTTGTCCCTTCCCTGTCCTTGAATTTCTCCTTGCAGGTGAAAGTGAGGAGCCTGGAGAGGCAGAGCTGAGCAGAGGCTGCTGCTGCTCCAGCGCAGACACCGAGCCGGCCCGAGGCCATGCTGCTCCGCACGCACTGAATGCCAACCAAATTAACAGCAACTTTCTTCCTTTCCTCCTTAATTCTTTTTTTCCCCGACACGGAACTCCATTAAAATTCAACATCCATTCCAGCCAAGCTCTGTGCTGCTGTGTGACCTCTGTGTGCCATTGGCTTTGCTCTGAGCCCTGCTGGGCTGAGCTGGACCTGGGTGGAGGGGAAACTCCTGAAATCAAAGCTCTGGACTCAAGAACAAAGCTCTGACTGGAAGTTTGATGATCATTTGTTACCACAGGGGCACAATTCCATCCTGGAAGGGCTCCAGAGTCCCTGGATTTCTGGAATCAGGGCACCTCCCTGGTGGCACCAGATAAAAGTGACAATGGTTTAGCACAGGTGACCAAAAAGAGTTACCTACAGGCCACCAGCTTTGAATAATTAATGTACTCAACCTCTAATTGTTCTGCTTCCAAACTCTCAATGCCAACAAGTGATTCCTCCTGCTTAAAACAGTGAAAAGGTAAAAAACACACAAGTGGTGGAGTAAACCCCAGCAGAGCCATCCATGAAACAACACAGAGAAAAATAATCCACTTTCCAAACTTTTATAAGTCATGGGCTGGTATTTGGATAAGTTCTGCAGGATTCTTGATTAAAGTATACATATATATAATTAGAAAATGAAACCTTTATCGCAGTTAGCTCTCACAGTTTGGGGGTTTGAAATACTTTTGTAAATAGAATTATCTGCTTCAGAGACATTAAACCCACCAGTGGAATCTCTTGCATTACCACATCGTGAACATCTGACCTCCAACATGGGGAAATAATGAAAAATTAATGGATCCAGATGTGCCAATCCTGCCAATGGCAGATGTTCATTTTACACACCATTTAGAAATCCCCAGTGCATTTGAGAACATGAGGATAAAATGATGAAATAAAGGGAAGAAAGGGAGTAGTGCTGGGGAGTGAAATCTGCACTTTCCCGGTGGGGGAAACGCAGGGAAGGGCAGGAGGTCACAGCAAGGATGTGTCACCTTTATGGGAGCAGATTTAGTTCAGGGATTTCTCCCAGGACAAGCCACGTTCAGCTCCCAGTGCAGGCACAGGCAATGCCCTGAACTGCTGTGATTTGGTGTAAAACAGCTCCCAAAAAAACCCCAGGCAGCACAGAGCAGGGCTGCAGCACCAGCACAGAGCCTGGCCAAGGTCACCCAGCTGGCCTGGGGCAGAGCTGGGCTGGGCTGGCAGTGCCTGGTCCTGTTAGAGAGGAGCCCCAGAGCTGAGCAGACAGGAGAACTCGCCGTGCCTGAGCCACCCGCCCAGGGGGACAGGGATGTGTGGGGACAGTGGCCTGGCTTGCCCTGGCAAGGCTCATCCCAGCCAGTGCTGCTCACTCAGTGCTCAGCAGGTGAACACCAACTGCAGGGACCTTATTTACCAATTTATGGGCAATAACACAATGATTTATCAATCCCCAAAGGAAAAAAATATTTAAAAAAATAAAAGGCCCAATTTCTGAGCTGAGATTAGAAGGGAAATAGAGAAGGGGCAAATCCTTGGAGCACAAACAGATTGCACTATTTATATATTAAAATGTTTTCTGCATCTATAAACTTACCATGCCCAAGCACTTTAATTAATTGCAGGGGTTGCCATGGTAACCTTCCTAACTCAATTACAGCTCTGCAGAGAGGTGAGGTTCTGGTGACAGAAGCAGGTAACTCGCCGAGGCTGCAGAGGGAGCAGATCCCACAGCACAGCAGCACTGAGGGGGTTCTGTCAGGAGGCTGCAGTGCATCACTGCCCTCTGACCCCAGCGTCCCCACAACCCAAATTAGCCCAGCTGCACCCCCGCTGAGCCCTCAGAGGGATGACACAACCTGGGAGCACCACCAGCAGGTTGGTGCCAAACTGTCTGACTGAACACAGCTGATTTCCTTGGCTCAGCCAGGCTGAGCACAGCAGCAACCTGACAGGTGGAGAGGGAGATTGTGGGGAGGGAACTGCAGCTCCTGGCAGGCTGAGGGAAGGGGACACAGTGGGACCTGCACAGGCACAGCTCCACTGCCTGACCCCAAAGAGCTGCTGTGCTCCAGATCCTCCCTGTGACACTGCCAAACTCCTTTGATTGTGCCTCAGCTCCCACCTGTGGGATCAGGACAGCACCTCCTGGCTCCTCAGCAGCTCAGAGACACAAATCCTCATCAGCTGCTCCAGCTCCGAATGGGGAAGGTCTGCCTGAAGGTTCCTGTCAGATTAATGATCAATACCACATGAGTTATTCACTGGAGAAAGCTCCAAAGCCTCCCTCAGACCCAATCCCTTCCCTCAGCATGGCAGACAAACCATCAGCGTTTGCCTCCAGACAGCTCAAAGCAGCAGCAACGACCCTTATTTGTGCCACAGAACCCCATGAGCAACAGGAAAGGAAAGGCAGGGAAAAAAGAAGGGAGAAAGGGAGAAATGACATTTCCTCTCAGCATTATCACCTGAAATCTGTGCAGTGATAACCTTTCCATCTATTCTGAAAAGCCACTGCCACAGGAATGGGGCTCTATTCTCCCCATCCCTGCACTGCTCTTATCTTCATTCCTCTGGCGCCTTTTCAGTGTGACAAAAGGGACACTGCCATCCCAGCTCACATGGCTGTCATCCCCTGTCCTGGACGTGGCTGTGGCAGGATGTTCCTTTGCCCCTCTCCAGCTCCTGTCACTTCAGTGAAGTGTCCTTTTCTCCCATTTTAAATTAAATGCCTTGTTAGGCTCTTCTAAAGGTGTCCCTGGCGAGACACTGTGATATTTCTTCCCCTCTCTGCCCCCATCCTTCAAGGTCACGGACAGAGCCTTCAGCTTGTTTCTTAAAGGTTAAATACAACTTCCAGGAGAGGAACTTGAACTTTGGCGAGTGAAGGCAGAGAAAAAAGCAACCCCCTGAGAGAATACAAAATGTTCTGTGAGCAGCAGCGAGCAGGGAGGATGAAGCAGCAGCTGGACAGAAAACAGCAGTTCCCATCCTGAGCAACAACTTCATCTGTGTGTGCAGAGCCACTGCTGCTCTCCTGCCTGCAGAGCAGCAACTTGCCAGAGGCTTTTTCTGTGAGCAGAGCCCCCAGCAGCTGTGCTGCCCTCCCTGCAGGATGCAGCACTCCCTGCAGAGCTGCAGCTCCAGCCTGGCAGGCAAACCCCTGTTCCCTCAAAGTCACTGTGCTCAGAGTTGAGCAGGTTTTGCTCTGCTCTTCGCCAGGCACTCTCAGGCACAGTTCCTGCTCGGCTCTCTGCACCCCTCTTATCCTCCTAGGGCTGGGATTAGTGCAGTTCAAAGGATCTCACTCCTTAGGAAAGGTTTTTACTTCATTTTTTACTCTCTGCTTTTTACCCTGTGCCCATCTACTTTGCTGGTTTTCAAAGAGAAGTGCATAAATTCCCTGGGTTCGCTGGAATTGAAGCTCAGCAATGTGTGTTTTGCTCCAGTTTCCCCCTGGCTGATGTTGCTGCACTCTGAGGGAATCCACAGCCCCAGGCTGTGGTGCACACTTGTGCCAATGCCCCATCTAATGAGAGGCTGGAACAACAGAAATCCCAACTTCCTACAGTTAAACCACGAAGAAAACAACAGGTTTTATAGTGAGAAATTAGCCAAGAAGCCCCAAGTATCCTAAGTGGGCTCTACTAAACCAAGGCTGGGTTTATAACACATCCAGAATTTTCTTCAGTCTATCAAGGCTCCATCTTTAAAAGTATTTTTTTGCTCCTCAGCCCTGTACTCGCAGAGCTGTGGTAAGTGGATGTGATTTTTGCCTTGGCAGGGCTCGTGGAGGCCAAGGCTGACAGGGAATGAATCCTTGGCTCCCCGGCAGAGCTGCACCTCTGGGGATTGGGATTATCAAGGTTGGTTTAGCAGCAAGCTCTGCTCGAGCACAGCAGACATGACTGGACATCTCCAAGGGGCAGCAGCACTGCTGAGGAATTCCAAAAACATCTTCCTGCAAAGCACAGCCAGGGAAAGGCTTTCTGCTCTCTCCATCCCAGCCTGGTTTAACCCATTAAAGGCACAGCAAAGCCCTGGTGAGTGCCCACTGAGGTGTGCAGTTATTTCTGCAAATTCAGGGCTTGCAATTTCTTCATTAAATTATATGAGATTTCTCCTTATCTCCAGTTGGTGACTGCATTGGAATCACGAGTGAAAAAAGCTGCAGGATCCTTCCATATATATTTTACATCTGTTTATAAGTGTAAATATATGTGTAAAAGAGATGCTGGGTTAAAACAGGTACAAAAGTGGTAAATCAAACACTTCCCTTTGCAGTTCTCATTATTCAAGAGCAAGGGAGAGCAGTGGACCAGAAACAAAACTTACAAAGCCCAGGACATGTTCTGTGCCATTTGCTGAGCAGCAGCAATCAGAGATCAAAATTCTGAACAGATAAAAAAGCAAAACCAACCTCCCTACCATTCACACACTGAGAAAGTTCCACCTTTGCACAGATTTAAGGAGGGAAAAGAAAAATTGACCTTGCTTCAAGGCATAAATCGACCTCCAATGGATAAGGATTTCTCTTGCAAGCAGGTCTTAATTAAGAAGTGCACAAAATCACTTTGCAACATCATTGTTCGTGATAGCCACTATTGGAGTTATTAAATTAAAGTGCTAAAGCTCCTAATCACAGCCTGAGCAACCAGGGAAGGGCTCAGGCCATCCACCAGGAGTTTGCCATTCCCACCAGTGCAGGTCACACCCACACTGCCCAGAGATGCTCCCTGTGCACAATTATTGGGACAATTACTCCGTGAAGCATCAGCAGCTTTCATGATTCACCAGGAAATTCGGAGAAGGAAGGACAAAGACACTGAGAACTCAGCTAATGCCACCAGAAAAGGTCACAGAGGAAGCTGAGATCACAGGCAGTGTCAGGATTATCTCTCTTCCATCTCTATTTCAGTTTTGGTTTTTTATAAAAAGGAAAGTCTGTGGAAACTTGAAGCTTAATACTTAGAGGTAGATGCTCATCTCCATCAACAGCACCACCCTTGGAGCCTCAGTCTTTGAGTCTAAAGCTGGCTGTGAACCTCACACTTGATCCCACACTTTGATTGAGTGAGGAATGAGATGCACAGCATCATCTGCGGGTTCAGAGAGGCTCTGGAAAGGGATTTGTGACAGAGGCAGTGAACAGCTCTGCTGAAATTCTGCAGAAATTGTCTCTGCTCAGGTGGAACAGAAGCAGCTGGGGAGGATCCTGTGCCCAGTGCCAGCTCTGGCTCTGGCCCTGCTGCACACAACGTCTGAATGCATTTCACCCAAATTCTCCCTGTTCTGAGGAATTTACTGCTCTCCGTGGGAGAGCCACTGAAAACATGTTTGGGGAAAAAGCCCCAATAACAATCCCACCAACAATAACCTCTCCAAACCATTTAACAGTTGGGAAAAGCTTAACAAATTATTTTTTCCCACCTCCTTCTCTTGCCAGCAGCTCCTCAGAGGATATAAACTTTCCATGAGCACCTTCTGTAGACTGACTACAAGCAATGCTTTCTTCTTTTTCTTTTTTTTAATACCCCCAGCAAATAATTCTAAAAAGCTGTGCCCACAGTGGGATGCAATTTATTCCTCAGGCTTACGCCTCACACCATTTAATTACACCACAGGAGTAAATTCCCTCTTAATGGCAGCTGACAACTGCTGACCTTTGCATCACAATTTCTCCCAAACTTTTGAGAGGCACCCAGATTTCCTAAAGGTAATGCTAAGCTGTTATTTAGATGATAAAAACGATGGTGCTGCATAATTGTTTTCATGAGATCATCCCAGTGAGATCCTGATGCATTATTTACATTCCTGCATGGCCAAATCACTGTGGAACTGTAATATGAGTAATAAAACAATATAATCCTGATGTTCCTGTCCTGGGCAAACTGCAGAGTGAAGGAAGCATTTCCAGCACATTGTTAATGTTAAAAGCATATTTTCAATTTTCATTGAAGTCAGTCTTTTGTAAAACACATTAATCATCCATCACAGGCGTCAGAGTATCCAAGGGAACCCTGAGCTGGGATGTCATTCTGGCTGCCCAGAGCACAACAAAGCAAAATCCATCATTAGCTTCTAGGAAGAATGAGACAAATGCATAAATCAGAGAGGATGAGGATGGAGGAGCAAGTGGTGACTAAACGTGGCAAGAGCAGCCCTGGATTCCAGAGTTATTCCTCGTCTGCCTCACACCCAAAGCCAGGTGATTACAGGAACAGATGTAGAGCTCTGCAAAGCCAATGAATCAATGCACAGTTAAATTACACAGCCCGTGAAAATCAATGGGAGCACAAGATGTAACACCAGGATATAAAAATCCTGCAAACAATAAATAAAGCAGAGCCATATTTAGGGACTGCCTTGTTATTTATCTGAAGCAGGGCTTGGGCACGTTGCTCACACCTGAGCAAACCACTGTCCAAAAATGAAAGCTCACAATGCTGCTGCCCACATCTCCCATTTTCCCCTGAAATGCCAAATAGCCTCAAATTTACAGCAATTTCCTCTCGACACCTCAGAGTTCCTGCTTGCAGCACCCTGCCTTGTTGCTGCTCCCCAGAGAGGCTCCTGCAGGATAACAACCAATTCCCTCAGGATCAGTGCTGAGGGACTGAGAACCCTGGCAATCAAATCAGCCCATCTCACCCAAATGCTGCACCCACTTCAGGTGTGACATCGCCAGCATTTCACAGTTATTGTTTTAAATCCTGCTTTTTCTTCACTCCTGTTTTTTTTCAAGACAAAGGAAGAGAAAGGGAGCTGCAGTCAAATTAATGTGTATTTATAGCAGGCATTGATTGCACTATTTATTCCTGCTCTTTCTGGCATCTCAAATCAGAGCCCCTGTCCTTAAGGGGCTCAATTTCCTCCTCCCTGATCATCTGGAACGTTTTCCTGAACTCTCTGAGCATCTCCATGGTCACACTGATTGGGGTGGGACATCTCCTCTCCACTCACCTCCACCCCTGTCAGGCTCTCTGTGCTCCTCAAGAAGCCAGGAGCTTCCTGCAGGACATTTGACAGGATTTTATGGTGTTCTTTAAGAAGGGAAGGTTCAGAGCCATCTCTCCCCATCCCACGGGGAATGGCCAGCAGGAGGTTCAGGGCTCCTGGGTAATTCCCAGCTCAGCTGTGAAATGCAGATTAAAGCCACATCAGACCCCTCTCCCTGTCCCTGTCCCACAGACACTCCTTTCCCAGCAGCTCAGAAGCCTCAGGAATGCTGTCAGATCAGGACCAATGGTTCAGCAGCTCTGGCTCAGCCCTGCTCAGGGCTGGGACAGTGACACGATGGTGGCAGGAGCTGCACAGCCCCAGCCAGGGCAGCAGAGGAGAATCCCAGCTTCCTTTGGCTCCCAAGCCTGGCCCAGCAGTATTTGTATAGCCGAGGGCTGGAGCTCAGCAGGGACTGTTCCTTTGTCCCTCAGCTCCCACCCCAAACTCCCCCATTCCCAAGGTGCTCTCCCCACGCACAGCAGAGCTCCTGGAGCCTCTCCTCATTATCCTTTCATCAGCTGCAGGGCTCCAGGCTTGTTTGTGTTACAGCTCCTGGTGTTCAGGTAACACTTACCCCCAAGCTTTCATAAAAATTTCAGGGCTGCTATTATTTTTAACCTCTGCCAGAGGCAAATCTTCCAGGAGGAAGAAGCTCTGGGAGGCACTGAGCTCCTCCTGGCAAACAAACTCCACGTCCTTGGCAGGGCACAAACCACCAGGGACAAAAGAGCAAACCAGTTCCCCCTGCCAGTGCCACCAGGGCAGAACTTTGGGTCAGTGGTGACCAACACAGACCTACCAAAATCAACTTCTGAGGAGAAAAAGGACAGCAAAATGAACCAACTGCCCACGTGACAGTGGGATGTTTTTATCCATCCTGGGTTAATACCTCCTGCTCCTGTTATGAGCTACACTCAAATCCTCCAAATTCATCATTTAATTCCAATTGCCCTGCAGAAATAGTAGGTTCTTTTGAAAACTCAATTTGAAAGATCATTAAAACATACAAAAGACTTTATCTGTTGGGGGAAAAAAAAAGCCCTGTATACAGGGGAGGGGGGAGAGGAGATCTCACACATGGAAAATGACAGCATTTTCTACCTGAACCTCTTCAGCTGGAGTTGCTAAGTAACCATGACACACCACTGTGCATTCTCTGCAGCCTCTGGTCTGAGCCTGACAGGTTGATTAATTCTTCTGAGTGCCAAACCTGCACTGTGAATGTTTTAAATACCTCAGCATTTACCTGGACAGGAAGGGAAGGGGTTTGGGAAGGAGGAGCAACAAAACAACAAAAAAAGAAAACTTACAAACAAAACCCCAAACCAATCTATAATTTATAAATTAAGTTTTATTGCCAGGCTGCCATATTTAGACAGGAAACCAAACTCCACTTCCACAGAAGGTGGTGATTTATGAAGTGGTTTCTCCCTCTAATATCTGTGCCTCCCACACCAGTAAATCCATTTCTCCAGCCTCCAGACGATGCACATTTAATTATGGATCCTGTGTGTCAATGTTTGTAAAGAGACAGTGAAAGAAAAGCCTCCACTGTCACTGCCTCGCCCTCTGAGGATCCACATTTCCATTGAGGAAGTGTGAAGAAGTGCCAGAAATCCCTGTTCAGTGCTCACCTGGAGAACCCTCTGCAGTTCTGGTTACACTTCCAGGGTTCCCCACTCCCTGGGACAGCTGAGCTGACATTCATTAACCCAGAGTGCAATAATCATTTGGTGATTATTCACCATCACTGCCTCAGCTCAGGGAGAGCCAGAGCTCCCAGTGTGACTCCACAGCTTAAAGCAATCCTGGCTGGAAGCAAAGGTGATTCACAAACCCAAAGTTCTGCTCACTAAAGCAGCCAGGACCACAGAATGGTCTGAGAGCTCCTACCTCGTGTTTCCCAAAGAAACCCTCGAGTTCCTCCCAAACCACCAGTAACCAAACCAGAATCCCCTTTTTGTTCCCACTGTAATGCAATTGTGTTGTGTTTGCTAAGTGAGATTTGACCTGATTAACTAATTATCACTGCAGATTACCCGTCTTGGAGCAATCAGTCTGTCTGGTCACATTAAATATTTCCTCTTCTAACTCTTTGGGAACTTTTTGGCAGACCAGAGGCTCCACTCGAGGTCCCTGCCCATGGCCAGGAGCCACCAGGGCACAGTGCCACCCTGCTGTGACCTTTGGTGTTCAGTGCCTGCTGTGTGTCTGTGTTCTGCTCCTCCCTCTGTCACAAATTCACCTCAGATCTGCACAATAACCCAGGGAAGATATTCTCCCTCCTCGCACTGAGTGCACTGAGAGGTTTCCACGTAATTCATCTAATGCCTTACACTTGTTTTACCTGCCCCCCCCTCGATGTTTTATCCTTGAAAACACAGAGAACATGGCATTAAATCCTCAGCACAGATGCTGCAAATCACCTGAGCTCGGGTGTGTTTTGTGCATCTCCTCGGGGTAATGAAGGAGCTCAGAAAAGAAATAATTCATTTACAGCAGCTGCAGGTAAGAGCCACAAGGTGCCTTTAACTCAGCAGAGCTGGGGCTGCATGCAGGCACTGACTGGGAGAGCTGAACACGCTGCAGTGCTGGGCTGCTGTAATGGTAAATTAATTAATCAAAAGATAATTAAACATCCCGGACATACTTGTGTTCAATAAGTGGGACATGCCTGGTTCTCCTCCACGTGAATTCCTCCTGATGAAGCACTTTCTGCTGCACCACAGAAATAAAGCTGAGTCTCCTGGTGATTCAGTGCAGATCCAGCAATTAATTCCTCTTCTCTGAGATTTTGTTTCAGAAGTTCAGTTTCGCGAAGGAAAAAAAACCTTAATTTAAATCTCTGTGTGATAACTGATAATGATTTTATTTCACTCCCACTGGGGCAGGATGGGAAGTGTATTTTAGGACAAACCCAGAGTAGTTAATCCAACTACCTTCCATGCTTAAAGGAAAGTTGCAGATGAAGGGGGGATGGATGATCCCTCTTTATCCCACTTCACCTCCACATAAAACAGCTTTTTCTGTGGTCCTGGTCACTGCAAAGCTCTCACAGTTTCTGTCCTGGATGGGACACTCTTCTGGCTGCCTCCACTGTTTTAACAGTTCCTAGGGACACCTTTTCCTTTTTTCTGGATTAAACTCAGTATTAGTTGCAAACCAGCAAAGTGTAACTGGAGAGAGTCTTAGCCCAGGAAAGTTTATGATCAGAACAGGCAGACAGATGGAAATGGATCCAAACCAGGTGGGTGAGGCAAAGGGAGGAAAAAGGAGCAAAGGAACAGGGGTTTGTCACCTGCTGCTCATCGTTTTCCTCTTGTTTCGGGAGGAGAGATCCCATTCTGGGAGTAGCTGGGCTGCTCTGCCAGATCAGATTCTTTAATTTGTATCAACAGTTCCTCTGTGGCTGGATTTCCTAACTACTGACATCCCCACAACAATTAAATCAGGAACATCTTGCAGGACTGCTCAGAATTATTCATTTCAAGGCAGCTGTTTCTTCTGATACTTTTCCTGGTGTTTAATGAGAAAATTCCCCTCAAAGCAGCAGCACTGGGATGAGGAGACAAACCCACCTGCACCACATTCAGTTCTGTGCCCCATTTTCCTCGATATCCCCTGTAAAGACACACAAACTGTAACTGAAAACATTCACAAACTGTGTCCAGAATGGCAATGAAGGCAACCACAGGATTTTGAAAGCAATCACAGGACTTTTTCATCAAACACTGGATGCAAACCAAGTGCTGATTCTGCTGCTGTCTGTGAGAAGCACCTTTGCTGAAGCCTGTGCCAGGCTCTGGGACATGAGCTGGGGAACAGGGGTTAAGGGGTTAAAGGGCACAGACAGGGCTGGACAGCCTCAGCAGAGCCCTGGGAACCCCAGAGAAAACCAATCCTTCATCCCTGCAGCTCCCCAGCACTGCCCTCCATCCATGGCAGGTTTGGCTGGCCGGAGCATCCCTGGCATTCCGGGTAAAACAATCACAGCTCATCCATCACTGCTGCTTCCCTCCCCTCAGCTACAGCCCTGGATTTAATTTGTAACTGGGATGCTCTGCTGTTGTTTCATCAGTGTTTATTAACAATGTCTTCTAATTGACCTGGCTCCAAATTCAGAGCTGCAATCACATGGTGTCCTCCTCTCTAACCATTCCTGTTTCTGAATATCAGGATCTGCCATTCCCTCAGGTCCCACAAACTCTGATACATCTGCAATCCTTTTAGCAAACGACACCCTTCCAGACTGAACATTCAAAAAGAAAAACTATTTTCAGTTCCAACAGAAAAAAAAGGAAAAAGAAAGAAAAGAAAAGGCAGAGAAAAATAAAAGGTATTGCTCTAATCCAAGGAAATGTGTGCAGCTGGATCAACATTTCTATCAAAAAAATAAAAAGCTAAACTAGAGTAAAAAGCCTTGCCTTGCGCTAAATTTATGTAAATAACAAAGGGAGGAGAATGAATATTCATGTACCACGTGCTGCTTAATGGACTCGTGCTGTATGATCCAGGAGCTCTGCCCTGAGCTGGGATGGACAGAGCTCAGGATGGACAGAGCTGGGATGGACAGAGCCAGGGATGGACAGAACTAGGGATGGACAGAGCTGGGATGGACAGAGCCAGGGATGGACAGAGCCAGGGATGGACAGAGCTGGGATGGACAGAGCTGGGATGGACAGAGCTGGGATGGACAGAGCTCAGGATGGACAGAGCTGGGATGGACAGAGCCTGGGATGGACAGAGCTGGGATGGACAGAGCCAGGGATGGACAGAGCCTGGGATGGACAGAGCTGGGATGGACAGAGCCAGGGATGGACAGAGCCTGGGATGGACAGAGCTGGGATGGACAGAGCCAGGGATGGACAGAGCTGGGATGGACAGAACTTGGGATGGACAGAGCCAGGGATGGACAGAGCTGGGATGGACAGAGCTGGGATGGACAGAGCTGGGATGGACAGAACCAGGGATGGACAGAGCTGGGATGGACAGAGCTGGGATGGACAGAGCTGGGATGGACAGAACCAGGGATGGACAGAGCTGGGATGGACAGAGCCTGGGATGGACAGAGCTCAGGATGGACAGAACCAGAGATGGACAGAGCTGGGATGGACAGAGCTGGGATGGACAGAGCCAGCACTGCAGAGCTCTGGCTCAGGGTTTCAGCTCAGTCTGGTCACTACAGGGACCATAAATTATTCTCTTCTTTCCACAAGAAATAAGGCAGCAAAACAGGGAGCCTCGTGTTTATAATCAGAGCAGCCACAAAAGGCCACAGGAGCCACAAAAAGAACCTGAATTTCAGCTGGCTAATCACAAAAATATTCCGAGTGCTCAACAGCCCTGATTATCAGGACAAGTGCTAATACACAAGCAGGCTCAATTAACCCTAATTAGTTCGGAGTCATGCTACAAAAGCCTTAATTAGCAGTTACTGAATGGAGCGAGGAACGTAAATAACATTTGGTTGTGAGCTGTGCTTAAGAACCTCCTGGTGGATAGAGAGGGGGAAAGGGAATGAACCTTTCCTGTGTGGACAGAGGAGCTGCTGCAGCTGGTGCTGTAAATATTGACCTGACTTTGGGCACAGAACACTAAAGGTCTGCAAGGTGCCACCTAGAAACTTGTTCTGAGGGGTTTATTTTTACAATTTGCTATAGGAACTCGCATTGAAACAGCGACTCAAATCAGGCTCTTCAGCATCTCCCAAGAGTTTTCTTTAGTTTTGCCCTTTAGAAGTTCTGAACATGTTTCTTTCCTGTAAGAGAATATTGCAGTTTTAAAGTTTTCCAGTGCAGAAAGAAAATCTGTTTCACCTTCTCAGCTGGTCCCCCTCACTGTGGTGAGGAGTTGTGCCCTGGGCAAGGCTCCTCTCAGCATTTCTGCTGTTCAGAGGTTCCTTACAGCCCTCCTCAGCTCCCACTGCACAGATGGCTGTGTGGAAATGGCTTCAAACACACATTAACTCCATAGCTGAGACCCTCAAGTGACACCCAGCTCCAGATTCCTCTGCTTGAGTTTTTACAATCAGGAGTCTTCTGATTCTTCCCACAGAATCTCAAACATTATCATCAAGGACAACATCAAAACACAGAGCTGGGATTTTCCTGCTGGTCTCAATTCCCCTGTGCTTGTTTCAGGCTGGAATTAACGAGCTCAGGCTCTAAACATGAAATTTGTGTGACTCTGGGTGACCTTGGGCTCAGATTCCCAGGCTGTAAGGAGTGATCTCTGTTCTCTCAGCACCTCTCCCCTTGCCACCCTCTGCAAGGGGAAAAGCCTCTTACCTGATAAACATCTCCCAGTTCTGCAGACAGTTCAAGGCTTTGCCTTTCCCCTCTCTCCTGTGACTGAGCTTTATGGGATCAGAAATGACCCACTTAACGTTTGGTGTAACTTGACTTATAAATTTTTAAACCAGACACAAATTTTATACCTGTTTTCATTTCATGGGCACCCATAAAAAAAAAAAACTTCTGTGATGTTAATGCAACTTCAGACATGACTGAGATGTGCTGTGCTGCCTGCTCTGCACATTTACATTTTATATGCTCAGGAGCAGTAGATTAAAATAGCTCAGGAAAAAAAAATTCCACTGTAAAAAAATACAAACAACATTCTATCATTACCTGCAATAACACATTCTATCATTAACTGCATCCTGCAATCAAAAGTAAATTAAAAGTTAGTGCTGCCCATTCTGAGACAAGGTGCAGTTAAACAGAAGCGCCAGTAATTCTATATATTTACTTGATATAACAGAAGTACATAAGACTAGAAGTCTGGGAATCTTGATTAATTCCCAGAGTCTGTCTTTCATTACTTGGCACAATCAGAGTGGTCTCTGCAGGTCACAATTCCATTTGGCACAGAAACTGCAGAGCACAGAGCAGAACTACCAGAGGCAGTTCCTCAGACTGATGCAGATCTCTCCATCAGCACAGCTCCATTCCATAAGCTCCACGCAGTGAAAAAGTTGTACAAAAGGCATTTGAAAATCATCCTGGCGCTCCAAGATAAATCTGCGTGTTCTTAAGTTCAAATCCTCCTGGCACTGGTATTAAAGGAGAATTAGGTTTGCATTAATTGGAGCTTGAAAGATGCTCTGATAATGTTATTACAGTGAAAATGCAATTACGTGTAAGGATGTTTGAACAGTGGAATATTTTCCGTTCCAGTTTGATTTGTAACACTTACAAACATGCAATACATTGTTGAGAATATATTAAAGTAAATCCATGCTCGTTTACTGCACTGAACCCTCCTGGTTCAGACACTGCACCTCCTTGTAGAGATCATTAAAGGACTGCAGGAATTACCAAGGACACCCTCTGGGATTCTTCCTTTGCTTCTCTTTTGCTGCTGCAGAGCTGCAGAGCCCAAAGCTCCCAGCCCAGGAGTTTCCATGGGTTCAGGAGGACAGGAGAAGGTGCAGGGGGACAGGAGTTGTGTCACAGCCAGGAACAGCCAAACCACACCTTCCCCATGCAGAATTTTCTGCTGTTTCACCTCAGGTGCTCCAGTTAAACCCCAGGCCAACCTCTAGTGTACACATTCAGCTTAAACTGATGGCTTAACTGGGTTCCTCTTAAGTTAAATCAAAATAAGCTTCAGGTAAAATGTCGATGGAGGTATTTGTCAGGTTAATTAACTGCCTCTAATCACGTCTCATTGTGTGAGCAGGTAACACCTCCAACCACTCCATCTAACCCCACTAAAGCTTCTCACCCCCAGCAGCTCCTGATCAGCCCAGCCGAGCTTTTCTGAGCACTTTGGGCAGCTGGGAGCACCAGAGACAGCCAGAGCCTCCCCAGAGTCTGTCTGTGCTCTGGCAGGACATTTGTGCAACTCTGCACACCAAGGATTCCTCAGCCCCAGGAATTCCCCAGGAATAAGGATTCCTCTTATCCCATTTCCATGGAAGTTCCACACTTTGCAGGAGCCCAAGCAGGGATCATCTCCACACTGCTCCAAGCTGCTTCTCCCCCTCCATTAATAAAGGGTAACTTAAACACCTCTGCAAGGACAGGGATTTATGGTGGAAGTAAACAGGAGTTGCAGTTATTCCTTTCAGTGACAACCAAAACATTCATTTATTACATTGGGGACTGCTGGGATTTTATTGGGAAAGTCACAGCACAACTGTGGGGACACAACCCACAGGGAAAAACAACTTCAGAAAATCTCTCTGCCACGAGGAAAACACCTTGGAGGTCAGTTTGCAGCAAAAAGCCACTTGGCAGGAATTCCAGCCTTGAGCAAACCTAAATCCTGGGCTGAGAGCAGCCCTGAGTCCAGCAGCTCAGCTGAGCCTCCCTGCAGGTTCCTCTGTTCCCATCTTGCAGTTGAGTGGAGCTCTTCCACAGCCCTATCAGGCCAGCAGCCTAACGAGCCTCTTCCAAGGGGATTCATAATTAATGAACATGTGAGGTGGTGTCAGCTCTAATGATCTCTGACTTCCTCGATCTCTATTTATTTTCCAAGGCCTTCCCTGTTCAGTGGCTGCTGTCATCCCACTCCAGCCCCAGTTTACAAATGGGATGTGACAGGAGGAAATGGAGCCTGCAGTGACTCTCTCACTGTGCAGCTCCTCAGCTGCACGGCAGGAAAACCTGAGAGAACCCAAAAATGTGTCCTGTTCCCTCCCTGAGCCCAAACCTGGGCAAGCCTGCTTGGTTCAGACTCCTAAGCCCTGGAAAATAAAACTCCATTTACAGGTACAGAGAGGTGTCCTCCTAATAAAGCCCTCTGAGGGGTTTTCCTAAAAAGATCTACATTGCTTTTCCTTTCTTTTTGGGTTTGAAGAGATTAGAACACATGAAATAAAAATGTACAGCTCAGGTGGTCAGCCTGGGGTTTTCTTTTCCCTACTATCTTTTTTTTTTATCCTCAAAGATAATCAAAATGCTCCCCCTTACACAAATCAAGAAACGAGAGAAATTTAGGGTGACTCTGGAAACAACACAAGGCTTTCCCACTCCAGTCAGAAAACTGGAAAAACAACAAAAACCTCAACAAGGAGGACAAAGTAACTCTGCTTTTGTGAGCAATAAACAGTCAATACCTGAGCACACACAGCTTTCAAAAGAGACAATTACACACCACGAGCCCTAAGCCAGGCAGGGAAACCAAAGCCCAACTGCTGCTCCTTGAGCTCTGAAGCAGCTCCTTGTTATGCCCTGGAAAGGCAGCACCGAGGGCTGAGCTGCCAGGAGCCTCCCAGGCCCTGGAAGGGAATGCTCATTAAAGCACCCTGGCAGGACACAGTGCCTCCAAGCAGATCTGCTTCCTGCAGGATGAATGCAGCAGCAGCACGGAATTGATTCCAGCAGGGCTTGAAGTGAAGATTGAGGAGCTCCTGGGCTGGGCAGAGCAGCAGCTTCCACTTGATGTGGAGAAGAAAATCCCTCTTGCTGGTCTCTGAAGGAACACACAGAAGGATGTTGGACATGATCTGGCTGAAAAACAGAGGGGAAACTGGGGAGGAAAATCCCTTTACTGTGGGAGAGGCAGTGAAGGACAAGGGGTGATCATTGCCTTGGGGTTATGAACTGAGGGTTGCTGTCCCTGGACAGTCCTGGGGCTCTGAGGAGTCCCACACTTGTCTCAGCTTCCCAATGAGCTCAGCTCAGACACTCAATTGACAAGTTTCCCTCTGGTTCCTGATTTACCTGCTCACAGACACTCAGCTTTGCATTCCAAGTCCTGAAATCATCCTGACAACCTGAGTTCTGGAGATAAACAGAGATAACTGGCTGGATCCTGCTCAAGGGTTTGTAGCAGGATGTCCAAGGAAAGGCACCTGGACACCCCATGAGAAATGGAAGCTTTCTGCCCTGTTTCTGTTACTCCCCAGCAATCCCAGATCACTGAGGTGTCACAGGGACAGAGCTGAAGATACACATTTGCCTGAAGGTCCTCAAGCAGCAGCAGCTTTGGGATGTGCTGAGCTTTAACCAGGAGGTTATCCAGAGGTTCTGGTGAAGATTTCCCAACCCCAGAGGGAAATGAGGAGTCACTCTGGCAGTTCAGGGTTCAAGGATGAGGATTTGCACTTGTGAGCAAGGGGTGCAGAGCTGCCCACGGGCATCCCAGGGCTCTGCAGGAAGATCTCTGGCACTCCCAGCACACACACACTGGAATTCTTCCTGCAAAAAGAGCCCTGACTGGAGCAGGTACTCACAAAACCCATCACATCTCACTAAACAACCTCATTCTACCACCTCATCAGCTCATTAAAGCTCGTGATTATTAATTATTTATGCCATTAGTACCCATTATTATTTCAGGGTGTACTCAGGCTTTAACAACAGATCAAGGAGAATTTTAAGCTCTCAGCATCAGGATTTTTTTAGTTTGTCTTCAGCAAAATAATTGGGGGAAAAAAAACCCCTCTTTGACACCAAATCAACAAAGAGGGGTGAATTTCAGAACTATGTAGAAATTATTGTTGATTCTTAAAAACACAGGTACTCCTTCTTTTGGTCTTCCTGTTATTAATTCTGAATAGGAATTAACAGACTGAGAAAATGAAAAATAAATGGTTTTTTCCTCTCTGTGCCAGTACCAACCCCTGCTCTGCTGGTGCCAGTGGCAGTGCCACGGCCAGGGAGCAGCCCTGCTGCCCAGCCCCAGGAAAAACACAGAGAAACTCTTGCTGTGCAGCTTTACCAGCAGCCCCAGTGCCTCCTTTAGCAGGAGCTTTGCTCACCCAGCAGCTGCCACACCAAAACCACATCCCAGCCCCTTGAGGTGACAAACAAAGGAGGAATAACTCAGGACAGGATTTCCATAGCAGAAATGCACTCATCTGCAAGAGCACATCCAGTAGTTGTGGTAAGCAAAAGAAGGTGGAATTAAGGATCTTTCAGGGCCTCTTGGGGCTCCAGGAGCACAATCCATCCTCACACACGAGCTCAGCTCCCAGTCTGCTCTGTCTCATATTGCTCAGGCTGGTTCTCACTTTCTCCCCTGGAAGCTCCAGGAATGGATTTCCCATTCCATCCAAGGACACCCATTATTGCAGTTTGTGAGCTCCTCGTGCTTCACTCCTCACAAGCAGCCTGCTCCTTTCCTCCAGGCACCTTCACTTCCAATTTCCAGCCAGAGAGCCCAAATGAAAATCCCTATCAGTGTGGGGAGCATTTGGAGCTGGGCTATTGATTTATGCCTTGGGTGAGGAGGTTAATTAAATGGGAATTTTAAGCCAACAACATGATTAGGGGAGTGAGGAAACCTGAATTCATGAATACTTCCAGGGCTGCTAAAACCATTTAAAGAGGATAAGTGGAAAAGCCCTGCCTGTTATTGGCACTGGGTTCATGAGGGTCTGGAGACCACAGGGAGCAAAGGGGAGTCTTGGGCTCTGCAGACCAGCTGGGGGTGTTTGTGTGGATGTTGGCATCAGCCCTGAATGGAAAACTTGATGGAAACTGCTCTTACCAATTCCTGCTTTTTCCTCCTTTTTCCCTTTCCACAGCTGGTTCTGGGAATCTGTGAACCATTGGTGTGCAAAGCCTGAACCTCTCGTTGAGGTGCTGCTGAATCACTGAGAGATCCCAGAGCTGCCAAACCCTCAGCAAAGCTGGGGGAGCTGCTTTTGCCTGGTTAGTTCAGAAGGAATTCTGTTCAGATGTTTTCTTTCCACGTACAAGCACCTGTGGCAATGATTCTGGTAATTTGTTTGGATTTTTTTTGCTCCTGTACTCTTCCCTCTCCTCAGTTTAATCTGTTTTCTTGTTGGATTTTCACAGAAACCATACAAGAATTTGCTCACACAATCAAGCAGGAAATTCTGATTATTTTTGACACAGCAAGAAAGCAGCAAACAGAAAAATAGCTGGAGGTGGGAGAGGGCTGAAATGTGTATAGCAGCTGCCACAGAGGTGCATTTTGAGTTATACAACCTCAGCTCACACCATCCACTCTGCCCATCTCCTGGAAAATGTCTTTCTTTCCACAAAAACCTCCTGCAGGCTGTGCAGCCTGTCCTTGTCTGTTCCTCTCCATCCCTCCAGTGCTGGGAACACTGTCTGTTTGTTCAGAGGCCCAGTCTGTTTATTTTTGCAGTACAATTCAAAGTTCTGGGCATTTTCTCCATGCCATGAATGCTGTAGAAAATATGGGAGTTGAGTAGCAGTGAGTTAATGAGACTTATCCTTTTTGTGTTTGTTTTTTGTTGGGCCCTTTTTATTAAAAAAAAATCAACTTTGCAGTTCATTAACTTTAAAAAAAAAACTTCCAACAAATTATTTCAGATAACCCCTTGCTCTATTTTCTGCAGTCAAGATTTGAGCTAAAATAACGAATTAGGAATCAAAACACCAACTGTTAATGCAAGATGAAGAGATGCCCAGATTGCTCTGGTGACAGAAGTGGCCACAGGCTGTCTGCAAGGGCAGCAGCTCATCATATGTTTTTGGGTTTTGCTTTCCATGCAGGATGCTGCAAACAGTGGGGGAAGTTTCCATCAGCTCCTGGGTTGGAGAGTCCATCTGGGCAGGAATTCATCAGGAGCCTGCTGGTGACAGCATCATATGGATGAGTTCAGTGGTGGGAATGCAGGGCAGGCTGAAAGCACTGGGAAGCACAAACACACAGCAGAGCAGAAACAGAACACCCCAAACCAGGCAAATTAACCAAAATATCATACTGAGGCTTGCTCTCGTTTCCTTGGTGCCTACAAACTCCAGCAGAACAAAATACAAATAATTCTCATTTTGAGGTGTTTCTAACACTGACTCTGTCCTCATATCCTGTAGATTTTCATCCCCAATTACAGAAACAAATTACACAAAGACACTTGCACTGCAAGAAGGAAAACAAGTGGGAATTGATGAAGTGCTGCAGGTGTAATTTGACCTGCAGGATCCAGGGGATGCTGCTGCCCCAGGTTCAGGGGGTCAGTGCATTCAGACCCCTCTGACAGAGCCTTGCAGAACAATCCATTTGTACACACTGAACGATTCTATCCCATTTCCACAGAGATTTCTGAATTCTCTCCCCAACCCCCTCAGGGTGGCACAGACCTGGCTGGAGCCTGCAGGGGCAATGCCAGAGCCTCTGCTGCTGCTGCCAGGGTGGAACTCTGCTCCAGGTGAGATCTCTGAGTCCTTCTGTCCGAAGCAGAGGAACAGCCAGGAGGGTTCCAGCTTCCCTCCATGGCAGCAGCAGCTCTCACAGCCACTGTCAAACCCAGGAGCTTTAATTTCCCAGCATATTTATTTATTCAACTGACTATCATAAAATGCCCGTCACCCTGGCAACCAGGCATTTATTTACAACTCTGGGAGCTCAGAATGGCACCAGGATACTGACATGGAGAGGAACGTTCTGGGAAATGGCTGTCACGGCTCTCCTCTCACAGAAGGGACGCCGAAAGAGGAGCAGGAGGGGGGAGGCACAGAAGACAGAGCATCACAGGGGAGAGTCTGAGGCAGTTCAGTGCTTCTGCCCACCGTAGGTGTCTGTTATTTCTATTTCTGAGCGTTGGAAACCATCTGCAGTTAATTAGGAACGAGCTCCTCCATGCCATGGGCTCCAGCAGGTGTGATGGGGATGGAGAGCACTGCAGGGATCCCAGCTGGAGCAGGAGGCAAAATCCCACCCAGAGCTCTCTCTGCAGGGCCTCAGCTGCTGATCAGGGCAGGACTGGTTCACTCTGCAGAACCTGGGCAGGACAATCCACTTGTTCCTTCTGGACCAAACTTAAACCTCCCTTTATCCAACTTACGGAAGAGCTTAGGGAAACCTGCAGCTCCCCTGGCCCAGAGCAGCTTCCCTTGCACAGCCCAGGGGCCAGGGCTGTCCAGAGGCACCAAAAATCAACACAAAACACAGCTTCTCTTTCCAGTGACATTTTTGTTTCTCCAGAATGAGAATAGTTTTGCTGGGGAGAACAAGATCCCAATGGCATCACTCAGATCTGGGAGGCTTGCTGGGTGTGAAGGCAGTGAGAAAACACACAGAGCTCTATTAACAAAACCCCCAATCAACACCTCAGACTACACCAGCAAGAAAATAGAGATAAAATGTGGGACGTTCACACGAGGCATTTCATTCAAGACAATCTCTGTGATATCCCTCACATTTATATAAAAACATAAATAGAAAGGCACAGTATTGGCGAGCTTGAAGAGACACCTGCTGACAAAGGGTGACACTGCAGGCACGCAGTCACTGCCAGCGCAGCGGGAGGAGCTCAGGGATGCTGGGCAGGATCAGCAGCATTTTGGGAATGCAGCATCCTGCCCAGCTGCAAACAGCTGGGGCTGAGAGTGGGAAAAGGGATCTGCACCCTCCAAGGGTGAAATCAGAGTGAGCACCTTGGGGGGTTTGGGGAAAAAGGAAAGGATCTCCAGGACCACTGGGGGTTTTTGGAGATCTCCCCACACCGAATTATTAAGAGCAGATTCCACATCACAGTGATGCCACACCAGTGGAAGGACAGATCCTTTGTCATGGAGATTCCCCCCTCCTTTTTTCCTTCTAAATAAAAAGCTTTCCAAGCCTTTTTGCTTCAAGCTGATCCTTGTAATTAAAAGAACTGATAAAAAACCTTCGTTGAAGGGAACTGTACATATTAGAGTTCATTAAAATGTAATTCCCACAGAACAAGACATTTTAATCTATCCATACTTGGAAAAAAAGGGAGGAAAATTAGAAACATCCTCCCTGCCCTCCCCTCCCACCCCTGCATGTATCTGTAGGCCATATGTGTTAATTACAACTTACTTGCCTAAATGAGAAAATTATACATTAGCAAGTAGTTAACCAGTTATTAACTCGATTACACTTCAGAGGCTTGGGAGAAGCTGTATTCCCTGGCCAGGTGTCCACTGCAGCCTACATGTTATTGTGTTGCATCTTCTTCAGTCTAGAGAAGTTGAAAGGATTAAAATCCCATTAAAAACTCTGCTCAGGTGTGGGAGGTTGCACAGAGAAATACCCCAAAAGTGTTTTATAGGGAGTGACAGAGGCTCCATGATCCTGTGTATTCACACACCCTAAAAATTCACTTTGGTGAGCAGAAGAACCCAGTAAATGAATCCCAAAGCCCTCGAGCTGGCTGTTCCCACCTCCCTGCCCAGGTAAGATATATTTGGCTGAACTCCTGGGGCAGAAGCAGAGGAGACACATCAGGAATTTGGCAGAGGAGCTCAGGAGAGCTGAGCTGCTGAGGGAGATGGTGCTGCAGGGTTCATTCACTCCTGGCTGGTGACAGTGGGACTGAAGCACAGTGTCCCTCCTCAGTCCCACAGCTCCTCAGGGATTTATGGGCTTCATCTGCACCAGAGCAGGGAATGGGGACAGGGAACACCATTCCTGAGAGAATGCAGGTCCCCCTGTCCCTGGGGCTAAAGCAGATTCCCAAAAACCACATCCCAGGGTGTCCCTAGCCCTGGGAGCCTTGAGCTGTGCCCAGAGTTTATGGACTGAGCTGCCCTTCCCAGTTTGGGAATTCCCACCCCTTCTCCCACAGACACTTCTGAATTCATCCTCCAACTCTGCACTGAACCAGATAAAACTCACTGGGAATTAGAAAAATTTGCCTCCCACTGTGTGTATTGAATCTTAGATGATGAAAATAAATAAATAAATAAGCCCTCGAGTTTCCCTCTGAACTGCAGTGTAAATACTTCTTAAGAGTCAACCAAGTGGTTTGAAGAGCTTGTTTCACTTGTTCCATGCAAATATCAAGATTAACAGAGAGATTAATTATGTCCCATTTTTCTTCTTACAAAGGATACAGGCAGATTTGGAATAACAAAAATAAACCCTCTGGATTAATATTCATAACACAATGCTGAGCGCTACAAAAGCAACTCATTTTTTATGTAGAAAGGGGGAGAAAACAAACCGTCAAGAGTGCTCCAGAAGCATAAATACATATTAACGAAGGAAGTCTCACAGGATGCTCTTCCTCAGCCTGCTGGAGGAGGGCTGGGGGCTCCAGGAGGGTGTGCAACATGTCATGGTGTGAGGGAACAAAACCCAGGGAAAAGATTCAGACTCCAAATTTCATTTGGGTCACGTCAGAACTCTGCTCCTGTGTGAGTTTGCTGCTCCTCCTCACTGGAGGTGAAATCTTTGGTTGGGGTTTTGCTCTGAGGCCCTGGGTTGTGTCTGTTCCCACTGGGAGCACTGGACAAGCAGAGGAAGAAGTGTCACCATCCCTGTCCTCCCCCTTCAGTGACCAACACAAGCCACATTTTCAGACACTGAATGAGAAGAACGTAATGCTGCTGAGGAGCAAACCAACCTCACAATTTACAGCAAATTCTGGGAGAACTTTCTAACCACTTTTAAGTTTTCACCCAAACCTGCACTCAGCCAGGAGCTGCATGTTAAATACACAACTAAAACACATTTCCATGCTGATAACTTCTCTTCTACGGCAGCACTGCCAGGTCTTGGAGTTCTTTGACAAGCCTGGAATGATTTCATTCAGCACTTCCAGCTCACCACCTATTTATGAAAATTATCAGGGAAATTTTTTAAAGATGTTTATTTAGACAAGCTTTTTGTGTCACCCTTCACTGGTAATCAGAAAAATCAAGGAGAAGTCAGCCCTTTAATGACATCTTGACTTACTTTTTTTTGGAGCACTTTAAGGTAACAGCCCATTTCATATATTGGATGCAACAGAGACAGCACTTAATACATATAATTATGCAGTTTGCAAATGTGACAGCTCTGATGTTGCTGCAATACAAGTCTATGCAGTTAAATTAGAATTATAATGACAGTAATTACACTAATTAGCCTTTTTTTTTCTAGTTTGTTACCAGCAAAGTTTTGCATATTTACGTGAGTAACAGCTACTTCTGCTTTCTCCTGAAATCCACCATAACCAATTCACTGGGAAGCTCATTCATCACAGCCCTGTAAGACACGAGCAACATCCACAGATGAAAACGCAGATGCCAAAAGGGTAAGGCTTAAAATCCACGGGGTGTTCTCCATAAATTATTTACATGCACAGGCTGCAACTGTGAAGCTCCAAAGCTGAGACAGGCAGAGGGTGAAATATTCAGTGTACAGCTCAGGCAGCAGCACAGAGACACACAGCCAGGGCTGCCCTGCAGTGACACAGGAGCAGGAGGTTTCAGCTCCCTGGCAGGGAGACAAGGTTTGGAGCAAGACCTGTCCATCAAAACACTCCCAAATCCTATTGCCCTGCTGCCATATGGAAAACATAATGCCCTGCTGGCTCTGAGTGCAAATAAATCCCAGACAGAGGGTGAATGCCCTGGCAGCAGCTGGACACTCAGCACACAGAGAAGGCTTCACAACCTCCAAAAATCCAGCACTGAATGGTAAAGGTTTGATTCCCATTCTTGTGGAGAAACCCTTTAACCCATCCCTGTGAAAAGCACTCAGCTGGAGCTGCTGTGGCTCCACAGTCCCTGAGCTGCCTCATTAGGAATCCAAAACTTCTGTTCCCTGAAGGCAGTGAGCAGATCCCACACACTGCTCCAGGTATTGTAACATCCCCTCTTCATGCAACTCCCACGAGGGACTGACTAAATCTTAGCACAGTCAGGAGAATCTCCTCAGAAAGGGTCTGGAAATGAGAGAAAACATAGGAACAGGAGTGGTTTGGTTTTCAAGTGAAACAGCAAAGAAACAACACTGCAAATTTCCATCTACTCCAGAAGGATTGCAAATAAGAAAAAAAATGTTTGCACCAAATAATGTGCTTATCCTCAAAACTGAGGGGAAAAGACTGGAAAAAGCCAAAAGTTGAGGTCTGGCTCATATTTTATACAATAGCCCTGATTATCCCCAGGTACTCCATACCCTGAACATTCCAGTGGAGCCCATGAATGTCACACAGGCCCCTGAACAGCTGCTCTGTCTTTTTGATAACTCCATTACTTGAGTTCAGAGAAGGTTTATGGACTAGAAAGCCTCAGATATGGTCATGAATGTTTGATGCCTTCTCACACACTGTTACTGCTGTAACTTCACTCTCCGTTGGAATTATGACATTCCAACAGCCTTTGGTCATTACAGGCCACGGGGAGCAGCAGGAGCTGCAAATTATGGACTTCCCACGCTCGTGGATTCTTTCTTTTGCATTGAAACTGCTGCTAACTCGTTCAGGGTGATCATCAGAGATGAAAGTGTGGTGTTTGAAGCTGCAAAGGAAACTAACTGCAAAGCTCTCCGTGTTTGTACAGTGCCTAAAAATCAAACCTGGGACTGGGAGGTACCTTCAGATCTTTTACAATCTATTTAGAATGACTGAAGAAGGAGAAAGTTCCAGAAATACACAGGATTATTTGAATACTGCAAGAAATTAGCCTTTCACACCTTTGTCCCACTGAGGAAAGCAGTGACTGTTTCACCATTTCTCACAGCTCATCCCAGAGCAGGCACAGGGGGATTTTCTGCCCTGCACAGCCTGTCCTGGGGAGAACAGCTCACAAATGTCAGCAGCAGCAAGGATTTAACAAAGGGACAGTGGCCAAAGCAACTTCATTCTAACGCTGTGAAAAACCAAATTAAAATCCTCCTTGGAAGCTCCTTGGAAGCTTCACCTTCCTCCCCAGGCAGCTCCTGCTGGAGCATCCCCAGAGCCCTCAGCCCTCCCCAGCCTGCAGGGCCAGCCCAATTACAACCAATCAACCCCCAGGATATTTTTTATTGCAGCATTACCTGGAAAACGCTTCCGTCATTTTCTGTCATTATTTGTCACAGCAACGGCGCCGAGGCTGCTCTGCCCTGGCCCTGCCACCAGTGTCCCTCCCATCCGTGTCCCTGCCACCAGTGTCCCTGCCACCAGTGTCCCTGCCACCAGTGTCCCTGCCATCCATGTCCCTGCCACCAGTGTCCCTGCCACCAGTGTCCCTGCCATCCATGTCCCTGCCATCAGTGTCCCTGCCATCCGTGTTCCTGCCACTAGTGTCCCTGCCACCAATGTCCCTGCCACCAGTGTCCCTGCCATCCATGTCCCTGCCATCCATGTCCCTGCCACCAGTGTCCCTGCCATCCGTGTCCCTGCTCCTGCAGCTCCTGCTGCTCGTGGGACACACAGGGATGGATTTGCTGTCCTGGGGCACTCAGAGAGCTCCCAGCTCCCTCCTGCTGCTTTTCCTCCCCAGCAGGGCTGCCCAGGGAAGCAGAACCAGCCAAGTTCTCCCCACGTCCATCACCTTCCTCCCCAGCCCAGCCCAGGGGTGCAGCTGGAGCCAAAGTCCATCCTCAGGCATTCCCAACAGCAGGAGCATCCCTCATCCCCGTTCCCCCCTGTGGGGTTGCCTCAAGGAGGATGCTCCTGCTGTGATCCCAGAATTAGAGCTGCTGTATGGCTTTAGGGCAATTCGAGCAACTTTTGCTGTAATCCTTTAATTTTGTCTTTATTGTGGGAGATGAAGAGTTAGCACAGCTCTTCATCTCTGCAGCTCACCTTCTTCAGTCCTAATTCCAGGCTGCACGTTACTGGGACATTGTTATAAACCCTCTGATAGTGAGGTGCAGAAAACACCATTTGCATTTTATCATTATTTAAGCATTTGTTGGTCATGGGTTGTAGTCTCAACTGGTACTGAGGAACTTAATCAGATTAAACCAAACAAAAATAGGATTATCTGAGTGCTCAGATCCAACCTCACAGATGGGCACAGGCAGCACAAGCAGCTAAAACAGACCCCAAAACAATCAGCAAGGGCAAACCAAACACCAAAACCAAACAGAGCAGCAAAACCAAACCAAACACATGGGAAAGTGCAGTCCTGGCTCTCCAATGAGACCAGACTAAGCACCAATTAATGATTTGTTCCTTCTTGCCCCTAACTGTGCATTCCCCGATCTGGTCCTCCCATAAGGACCATTTTATTTATCCTGTTAACAGCAGTAATTGTTTTTTCTCCCCACAGGAATTAACTTCACTTTACCTTTCCCTCAGTCACAGCAGCCCAGCTCCTGCTTTGCTGTTTCCAGCTGTTCTGCTTCTCCTATTCCATAGGAGCTTGGGGAATTGTGTGGCAGAAACTCTGGGATTCTCTTACCAAGACACTTTACAGCAGTTTTACTGATCTGCTGCTGCACAGCTCCAAGGGTTAAATGGATCCCATGTCCATTCTGAGTAACAGCAGTTTAGCCTCTCACTGCGCTGTTGATCCTATTTCCTAAAAGGGAGTCCCATAAATGGCATTTTTTAAGCACTGTGGGAGTCTTTTATTACTGCTGCAATGCAAATCAGGCACTTATGATCCCCACAAACTGATCTTGCTCTTCGGAGATTAAAGCCCCAGGGATGGAATTATCTCCTGATGAATTCACCCAAATGGATTTTGGGGACTCTGAGGCTGCTGCTGCTGGTGTCTGCCTGTGATGTGGCATTTTCCTCGGGCAGAATTTACATTAAGACAAATGAAGAATGAAAGAATAAACCCCGATTGTGGATATGATTGTGTCAGCATAAACATACTTTATAATTAGATTGCTATTACCACAGAGTAGGGGAAGAAGTAAACCAGTGTAAATCACTTTTATTCCAACCTCATTGCAGCCACCAAGGAGTTCATAGCAGCATAAGTCTTTTCTAAAAAATATCCTCCCCCTTAGCAACATTATTATTCCAGTAAAATGTAAATGCAGACTAGGCCTTAGATACCAATTAAACTGCACTTGACAGAGATGTTATTGTCTAAATCAAATAAATGTAACAGAACAAAAAGCAAAATGAGTGATAAAATAAGAAAACCCAGAAGCAGATATCTGTGCTGTGGTCAGACTGTCCAGTGAGCCAATGAGGAGGTGTGAGGGGAAATTATTGTTCCATAAATCAGTTCAGCAATTTCTTGGCTAAGAGAATGCTGGAGTTTGGTGAGAGGGTGTTAAATCTGAATAATGCCCTGAGTGAATTCTCCCAGTCCCTTGTGTCTGTGAGTGACTGAGAGCCTGAAAAGGGACCTTGCAAGGTCCAACTGACCACATTCACTCCAGGACAAAATGACAAATTCATTACAGATTTCCTTCCAGTTATCCCAAAAAGTTGAGGTAACTCCATCTCCTGTAGGACATGTGATTACTCAGAACACTGAGTGATCTCTGGAAGGAAATCTGTAATGAATTTGTCATTTTGTCCTGGGACCAAACTGCTGATATTTTATGTAAAGTTGTTTATTGACATTTCCAAACCCCTCAGCAGCTCCCACGTGGCAAAGCCCTTCCAGGACCAGGCTCTGTGTCCAGAATCATTCACAGTGTTCACCTCCAGCTTTCCACCCTAAATCTGATTTCTTTCTGCCTCATGCTGCTTTTTATTCCCCCTTTCTGCTGGTGGAACTGCTGGGTTGTTCACAGCAAACAGGAGAAGGGGAGAGAGGGAGGCAGGGAAGAAAGGGAAGAGCATTAAAAGAGCCATGGCAAAGGATGTCAGGGAGATTTATGGGTCACAGAGAGGCTGCAGGTGGTGAGGAACTGCTGTGGCAGTAATTTATAGTCCCTGGCTCTGACAGACTCCCAGTCGGGGATGAAACAGGTGCCATTAAACAAGAGCAGGTTATGGGATGCTGCTGTAAACAGGAACCCTCTCATCACAGCTGCTCCAAGCCTAGCTGATCATTCCCTGGGAAACCAGCAAAGCTGGAGCATTTTCCAGCCTCACTCTGGGGCTCTTTGAGCCAGGATTGCTCTGATTGTTCCTGCTCTGAACTGGTGTGTCTGAAGTGATAGAGGTGAAGCACAATAAAGGGGTTTGCTGCTCTGCTGCTCCTCTGAGCAGGAAGAGGAGCAGAATGGGATAAACTCCCTTTTGGTCCAGGCTGGTTTCCTGTTTCAAAACAGAACTAAACAGTCTAAGTGTCTACTCCATGCATCTGAGTGTGGAGTCCACACCTCTAAAACAAAAACCCCTTAACTGGAAGCTAATTAAACCCCATGAGTGTAAACTGAAAATGAGGCTCCTTTGGAGCTGCAGCACTGCTGCTGTTCTCCTGCTGCTCCCTGTGCCTTTTTCCTCCCAAGGAAAGCTCTGCAGATCCTGGTGGGTCCTGCACAGCCCCTGCTCGAGGCTGGGCCTGCTGGGAGCCAAATTAAACACAGAACCCTCCAAACCAACCTCCAGGCTCTGGTTTGGTCGTTGTGCCTCTGGATGCCACACTTAGATGGGATTTGATCAGCCTTTTCTTGGTAATCCGTGTTTCCCCCTCATTTCCAAAACACCTCTTTGAAACGCTCTCCCTGAGTTCCTTTGAAGGAGGATTAGGGAGCCTGGTAAGTCACAGAATCTAAAATAACACAATCTGCAGATGGATTAGGAATCAAAGACATTCAATCGTCAGTAACAGCAAAATCTTATTTCCCCTTTCTTCCTGTGGCACCAAAGAATTCTGTAGTGGCCACATTAACTCATTACACATCTGACTTTTCTTTGTTTCCTTAATTATTCTTTCTGTAGAGTGGGAATATTTGAAAATATGACTATCCAAGAGTAATTTTAAGGTGATTTTGCTGTTCCCCAAATTCCCAGCCATTCCCCAAATTCCCCCCAGTGGGATTCATCCACCCCAACCACCACCCACCTCATGGGGAGAGATCAGGACTCTTGGAACCCTCTGTGTCATGGACATAAGATGGAAATGTCTGATGGATGGGAAAAGCCACCCTGCAATTGCATTCCCTCATGGATATCATCCTGTACTTCCTAATAGTCAAAGAAACAAGAGAGAGATGAAAAAATTATCTCCCAGGTTGGTGGTGATTCTGCCACCCCTCTTTGTTCTGGAGCTGGAATTCTGCTGCAGACCAGAGCTAAAATCTCCAGGTTCTACTGCAGCTCCAGCCTTTATTTTCCTGGAATTCAGGAAATTCAAGGGGGTTATTTTCTCTCTGCCTCTTCTCCCCTGCTCTGTCCATTCCATGAATATTCTGAGTGCTTGAGAGCAGCTCCTGATGCATTGGCTGCTTGAGCATTCCGTAAAATAGCATTTTCTGAGGAGGCTGTGCTTCAATTTGAAAGTGAGATGGTTCAGAGAGTTAAAAGAAGGCATTACAGCAGCAGTGAGGGTTTGTGGGGAGCTGTAAGAGGCCTGACTGTGCTCCTGAGAGCTCCTAATCACTTCCCCAGGTTCTGGGGTGGAGTGAGATGCTGCATTCATATTCAGGCACTCTCTCAAGCTTTACATTTGTCTTTCAATAAAGGCTGAATTTCAGAGCCTTCCACAACACGCAATTACAGAAAAACAGAGCTGAGGGGAATCTCTGGAGCTCGTGTGTTCAAAGGCAGCAGCAGCCAGACTTGGCACTCCTCTCGTGTTCCTCTAATCTCTCCTTAAAAATCTCCAAAGGGACAGAGATCCAACAGATTAAGCATTACTTGCTGTATATTGTATTCTGCTTTTTAACTACCCCAGCCATTAGAACACGATTCCTAAAGTTTTTATCTTTACAAGTTTCAGCTCCTTCTCTAATTAATATTTCACCAGTGGCTCCTGAGCGTTCAGCAGGAGAGAGGCTGAAATCTCTGCTCCTGCCTCGTGGTTTCTCTGATAACTGGGCTGCTGAGTGATGCCTGTATTTGCTCCCTTTGTTCTCCCTGTTCTTCTGGATTTCATGCCTGGACAGACCTTTTAATTCTACTCAACATCTTAAACTGCCGAGCAGAAATAACCTTGGGAATGTGACCTGTAAATCTATGAGTCTGAACGAGAAATAACAAATTTTCTGCTTTGAATGTGGGCTGTGCAGTACTTGGTCAGGTTGCTGATCACACCAGGTGCTCTTCCTAACCCCTGGGAGTCACAGGGCTGTTCTTCTCTCCTTTTCATCTCCTTTTCTTGCTCCCTGTGTGTTCCTTGTACCTTTCCTTCCCCTCTCCCCCTTGCCAACCTGCTCCTCTCTTGTCCCAGCTGTTGGAACAACACCACGAAATCCCAAAAGTCTCAATTCTCCTCCAGCCCTCCATTCTTTTGAAGACCCTGTGGCTTCAGCACAATTATTTTTCCTCTTCTGTGCGGAGTTTAACAAACAAGTTTTTGTTGCTTCCTCTCAGATACCCGAGTGCAAATCCCCAGTCATTGCAATTATTGGAGTATTCCTGGAGAAAATTGCAGGAGTCTCCATGAAAGGGCTCCCTGCAGAAACTCACACAGCTGGTGACCAATTCCTCTTTAAATAAAAGGCACTTGGAGCAGGCAGGAGCTTAAAATGAGGGAAGGGAGAAGGAACAAACAGGATTTTGAGGAGCAGCAGGATGGTCTGCAGCAGTCAGGAACAGAGAGTCATGCTGAATTATCAGGGTAATTAGTCTTCATTATCAAACTGGAGCAAATCATGTTATAGTGCCAAGGTTGATGAACAGGCTGGATGGACAGTCTGAGTTTGGGTTTTGTTTTAATCTGGGTGTAGCCCAGTTTAGAATAACACAGGTTGGGGCTGAGCGTGCTGCAGGTCAGACCATAACACATCCTCTGCAGAACCCAAATCCCAAACCAGCTGAGCACTCCAGGAAAAGTGGTAAATACTGGGGGAGCTGAAGAGTCCCTGGGAACTGCACCAAGGCTGCATCAAACCAGAAAAATCCAGGGGAAGTTTAATTTTCTAGACCTTTATAACAGGTGAGAGGAGCAGAGGACAAACTGGAGGAGTTGTTATGGATTTGCACCTTCCACACCTGGGTGCACAATCCTCCCTGTTCCCTGCAGCAGCCACACTCCCACTCCTTCTCCCAAAATTCCTGCAGCTTCTTTGGCTTCTCCTTCTTGCCTGGCAGTGTCAGAGGCACAGAGCTGGGAAAGGGTTAATGAGCCCAGGCAAAGTTAACAAGGGATGGGCAATAAATGGCTCCAGCTGTGTATAATTAACTGCAATACTGTGAAGTAAATGACTTTTATTGGCAAGCATGTCATAACTTCATTAAAAGTCATATTTACAGCCCTCTCACATGGAATGAGTACTTGTGTAGTCTGCAATTTAATGAGCACTCATTTTCACCTTGTTTCAATTATTTTCCACCCACCCTTTGTCTCAGTGTGGGGAGCAGGAAGATAAAATACAATGGGAGTGTAATTAAGGCTGGCACAGATTCTTTCAGGAAATGTTTTTCTATTCCAGAACAATCACTTCTATTGCTTACTACTAATAATACTTTAATGTTTAAAATACATAGTTTTCCTTGGTCCCTGAAGGATTCTTTAAATAACGTTATTAAAGAATGGCTGTGGGAAAGCTTTTCCCCAGCCCAGCACCCCCAACTGCACACAAAAGCAAATTTGTATCACTTGGAAGTGGAAATTTGCAATTTAGCTTAATTACAAATTAAGGATTTTGGGAGGGAGGGGGCTGCAGCTGCCTGGCAGGAATGCTCAGAGTGTCCCCTGGGAGCTGCTGGAAGGTCCAGGAGGCAAGGAGGGTTATGGGATCAACGGTTATCATTTTTCCCCCAGCAATCCCTGGCCTGGCAGTGTTGGTGTTCCTGTGCTCCACCAGGGAAGTTTTCCCATCCCTTTCCCTTCCTGAGGCTTGCTGGGTGCTGCACAGCCTCCTTCCCTAATGAAGATGCTCCCTGCATGTTCTGCATCCTGGATAACGCTGCTGATGGGGGGATGCAGTAATTGAAGGCAGCAGTGATTAATTCCTGAGATAAAATTTGTCCTCGGAACAATTGATTTCACTGCCAGAAACACACAAACTTCCCAATGGCAACACTTTTCACGTAATTATTGTTATTAGTTTAAGCTTGTTTGGGGGAGGGAGGAAACGAAAAAAAAAAATCAATTACTTTTTGTATTTATCACTAATCTGTTATGATCACTTTAATACAGAGGAGTTATAACTCAGGGCATGGTTTTTCTAATTCATGAGCTATTGGAAAAGTTTACAGAAACTGTGAGGGCTGAAGGAGCTGGGTGTTGTGGGAGGTGATTACAGCTATTGAGCTGTGAGAATTTTCATTTTTAGTGCCCTGATGTCCTCCAATCAATGATGGACAGGGCTGGGGCCACAGCCTGGGTGTTTGAGTTCCCTGAGTGTCCAGAACTGCAATTATTGCACTCTTGTGCTGCTTTCTGCACTTGCTGGAGGCATCTTGGAGACTTCCCAATAAATTTTCACTTTTGAAATGGAAAAGGATCTCCAGCTTGGTCATTTGTTACTTTAGATATGCTTCACAAATTTTCTTTGCATCAGGATGGTTGAAAATTGGATTAAAACCTCTTATTATGTCCCCACGTTATAGCATTAGGCATGCTTGGCTTTCACTGGGAAGGAGGATGAGGGAAGCAGAATAAAATCTCTTGAATTCTCACTGAAATTCATCCCTGTGAATGTTCCAGGTTCACACATCCCTGCAAAACCCACCAGGATTCCCCTGGCCTGCCCTGCCCAGTGCAGGGTGTGAAATGCTCAGCTGCCTTTCCACACATTACAGCTCTGCCATGAGCCTCAGCTATTTCAAATAAATTCACCATTTTTAGTGCTATTAGAGCACTGCACACATCTGAAATGCCTGAGGAGGATTCCTACTAATTCAGCTCAACAGAATGGAAAAGGTTTCATTCCATTTGGCTTTTTGGAATCTTTGCTTTCCATCCACTTTCTGTCCATGGAATATCTGTGCTGTCAGGAGTGGCACAAGTGCAGCTCTCAGTGCAAAATGCCCAAACAGGTGGACAAACCAAGGCCTGGTGAATTCTCCCTTCTGCAGCACAGCTCTTGCAGTTGTTCCATCATTTATCCTCACATTTAGCCCCATGAAAGAATCCCTGGTCTGATTTTTACACGATGACACATTGCTGTTGTATTCAAATTGCCAGCACTCTCTGTGAGAGCGTTCCTGCAGCACATCTTTAGACATTTCATCATTATTCTTCATTTAAAATGTCAACTTTGTTCTGACAAATCTTGTGTGCCTGGTTTGAAAAGCTTTACAAGTGTCAGAGGAGCGGCGCAGGCTGCAGCTTTTGTCTCCTACGACAGTGAGCATGAAAGGTTCCTTTCTGTGGAGTGACTGCATTGAAGTGGGGCTGCAGATTTGGGGTTGTTTCTGTACATGGGGACTGCTCCAGGCTGGGAGGAGTTCACTGCCATCAGGGTGATGGGCTCAGCTGTGGCTGCAGGTGCTGCTGTGGCCCTAGTGCTCACCTGGGGCTGATTCTGGCACTAACCTCATCACCTGGGGCTGATTCTGATCCTAACCCCATCACCTGGGGGTGATTCTGATCCTAACCCCATCACCTGGGGGTGATTCTGATCCTAACCCCATCACCTGGGGCTGATTCTGGCCCCTAAAGCTGCTCACCTGGGGCTGATTCTGGCACTAACCCCATCACCTGGGGCTGGTGGGTCGGATTTGCTGCCCACCCCAGACCTAGGTGGGCTCACAGTCTCTGCTCTCACAGGGAGCAAGCAGGGACTGATGTGTTCCAGAGAGCTGCTCCAGGATGTGCCAGGTATGTGAGGAAGGAAAGGAGGAGCTAAAGCCAGTTCTGGGTGGAGTGAGCCAGCACACAACTCCCAGTTTGGCTGCATGGGGATGGAGTTTCTCCTCCAGTAGCAGGATGTGGCCATGGCTGAGCTCAGCAGGGCTCTCTTGGGCTCCTCACTGAGCTGCTGCAGCCTGGCAAACCCACATCCTTGAATTCTTATCCCAGCCCACCCCGAGGCAATGAACCTCTGTGTCAGAGCTGTTCCTGGAGCTGTGGGAAGCTGGAGGTGCAAATGTCCCCCAGGAAGGGAAGGAGCAGCCAGGGAGGGTTTCCCTGGGATGATGTGACACCAGGAGCTGTGCACAAGGGCTCTGTGCCAGGGCAAGGCTGAGCTCTCTCTGCAGCCACAAAAATCTTCTGCTCTCCTGCTCAGCCCTCTGGAAACCCTCCTGGAGTGTGGGGTGACTGAGGTGTTCCCAGGGAGGGAATGCTCCTCCGAACCCATCCCCGAGTCCAACCCTTCCCTCTGCAGAGGCAAACAAAGATCTGTGTGGAAGTTGTGATGTTAAAAACTGTCTCCAACGCAAAGCCTCTCTTCCCCAGCTCTCCCCAAGGGCCTGCATTTCCAGCAGAGAGACTGCTGTAGACAGCAAGAGCTTCCTGAGAGAAACAAATCAAAATAAAAAGCGAGTTAAAAATCAGCGCCATTTCCTCAGTTCTTCTGGTGTGTCCTGGTTGCTGGCCCTCTAGGGAGAGCTGTACTTTCTGATCTGTGCTAATACAAAATTCATATTTGTCTGGGCTATTATGTGCAAAATAATGGGTAATCCCTCAGGTTGGAGGGAAAAGCCAAGTCAAACATTCCAGGAGACCTTTCAATTTTGAAAGGTTTCAGGAATAAGCACAATACAAACATATAAAGGGATCCAATTATATGTAAACAAACTGTTCTTGCAGCCTCCTCCTCAGAAAACACAATTAGATTGCCAACAAGATTGCCTATGGATTACCTGGATTAGGCCTTGCATTCAGAGGCTTAGGAAGTACCTGGAATTTCATTTTTTCCTGCATCTTGCAGTTGCAGAGCTCATTACTCGGGGCTGGAGGTGTTCCTCCTGTGCTGAGGTGCTGCTGCTGGCTGGTCTCAGGTGTGGGCAGTGCTGGGAGCAGATCAAATGTGGCTCCTGCAGATAAGGAAATGGTTAATCCAGCTTTAACAAAGACCATGGGATGCTCAGCTTCCTGAGCGACCTGAAAGTTAATTAAAAGAGCACCACAGACATAGAGAAATACAGAATTAAAGCTGTCCCCTGATGATAAAGCACCGAAATCACCAACTCTGCCTTGGGGAGAGGGAGATAGATCTGGTTTGCTTTGCACAGGGAGTGCCTGGATGCAGACAAATCCCAGAGCAAGGGGTTTGGCTGGAGCCTTGCTCCATCAGCACTCCCCAGGACCAAACTCTGATTGAAAACACGCTGGATCCTCACTGATGTATTGATAAAATCTGCCTGTATTGCAGCATGAGCTTGGAGAACAGGAGGTCTGCAGGGCTGCTTTGAGCTCCCACTGGTTCTCCAGCAGGGCTGGGAGCTGTCCTGGCCCTGCCAAGGAATCCTCTGCTCTTGGGGGGATGAAGTGGGGCTGAGCTGACTGTGCCCTGCCTGGCCTGGGGACAGGCTGTGTCCCTCCCTGACCTGCTGGGGTCAGAGAGGAGGAACTGGAATGGGCCTTGCTCCATCTCTGGCATCTTCTGTTGGGGAATGATGATGAAAAAATTAGGAAAGAAGAAAATGACCTTTTTTTACAGGGACAGGGAAAATGAAGGTTGATTTTAATTTCTATTTTTGTCCCCTTGGTATTGTCCTAAGGAATATCCTGCCCACAGTGAAGCTAAGAATAGAAGTGGGAGGTGTGGGCTTAAGGAATAAGGCAGTAAATCAGAATTTTAATGCTATTAAAATCTATTGATTGTGTTGATTAATTATTGCCAGTGCTGATGGGAAGGCCAGATTCTCTAAGCCAGTTTAATTATTTTCCAGTTAATGTTAATCTCAGTTAATGAAAACTCTCCAAGCCAGAAAAGAGATGACACAAGAAATGACTGTTATTCATGAGAGACTCTCTTAATCTATAAAACATCAAAGATGTCATTGCAAGTATCTTTGCTTTGCTTGTATTTCATTTTTTAAATGATCCAAACACTTTGTTCTCAGGCTCTTGATGAGTCAGGGTGTGACAGTTGAGGGAGGATCTGAGCAGGAGCTGCTGGAGCCTCCTGGAGAACTGGAATGGCTCAGCTGTCCCTGGACAGGGGCTGGGGTAATTAGTGACCTGGGGTTCATTAGGGGTCATTAATTTTTAACAGGAGAGAGGGACTGGGCACTCCCCATCCCAGAGTGCTGGGGAAATTATGGATGGAGGGAGCTGGGAATTGCTGCAGGATCTGGAGAAAAGCTCTGAAGCTGCCACAGCTCTGGTTTTGAATCTTCTCTTGCTTTTATGAGAACCTTCACCAGACTCTGCTGCACTTTATTTTTTAAATGGAGGCTGCTCTGTTTGTGCAGCACCATCTCAGCAAGAACAGCTGGGTTAGCAACTCCTCTTTGGGAAAAAGTAAGTTACAATAAGGCTGGTTCTGAGCACTGCTGGCAGATCTGTCATGTGTTGCTCAGCCCCAGTGACAGGGAGCTCTGCAGCAGGGCTGTGCAGAGTTCAGCCCAGATTGCAGAGCAGCTGCTGGGCTGCCATCATTCAGGGAGGCCACAGACACCCCTGGCAGCTCCTTCCCTGCAGGGATTGATGAGCAGCTCTCCTGGCAGAGCTGCTCTGGGAGCACATCCATCCTGGAGATGCACTGGTCCCACCTCTGCTTTCCAGACTGTGCTGAAGTTCAGCTCTCTGCCCCTCCCTGCCATCTCCTGGGTTGTTCTGGGCTCTCTCCCCACCAGCTCCAAGGTGATCAGGCTGATGCATTTCAGCACTTCCCCTTCAGTTCACCACTCCTTCTCCATCCAGGTGTAGTTTGTCCCTAAATCCCTCAGTGACATCCTCAGAAGGTGATCAGAGTTCTCCTCTTGCTGTTGTATCTCATCTCCTCCTCAACCCTGCCTTAGAGCTGTTTGGGCACTGTCCATTGCAGGGAATCCCTGTGGTGATTATTTCAGCTCTCTGAAATCACTGACTCTTGGCTGAAGGACTCTGCCCTGTCGTGCTCCTGCCCCAGCCCTGGCTGAGCCCCTCTGTGCCAACACTCAGAGCTGCAGTTTCACACCCTGACTGACCTCAGCTGATGGTTTTATCCCATCCAGCTCCCAGCAAATCCCACTCCTTTGGAGTAGGAATGCATTAAACTATCAGATCTTTCTCATTATGGATTTCTCATTGGGCTTTTAGCTCCAAATGAGCTCTGAGGCCAAGTGAGCCTCTGATGGAGCTGCAGTTTCCTTCCCTGCATGGAGTGAAAAGTGCAGCTCCTGTGCTCTGATGTGAGGACAGCTCTGGCTCAGGGCAGCTCAGCAGCACGAGGCAGGGATTGCTCTGGCTGGGATGGAAAAACTCAGCTCTGCTAAATCACAGCTGGGCCCAGGCTCTGCAGTAGGGCTGCTGAGATGAAAACATTGACTACAGCACATTTAATATTCACCTTTTCCTCCCCAGAATCACCCACTGGGGAATTCTCAAGGCATTTCTGGCAGGCTGAACTCTCACTGAGTAATTATCAGGATGCTCCACCAAAGGAGACATGAATCTTCTCTGAGCAGCTCTGGCATCCCTGTGATTCTGGGAGTATTTAAAAGGTAAGAAGTCCCAAATTAGCTGTGTAGATTGATTTTGGATCCACTTTATTCATCTGCTCGTGCATCAGCTTTATTCCCCAAAACAGAAGCTATTCCTACATTTGCATGGGAGGATTTGCCATTTTGGAGAAGCAGCGAGGGAAAGGTGATGCAGGGATATTGGTGTGGAGTGATGCCATCAGAATAAAGGTGTAAAGGTGGAAATTGTTGCCAACTTGTTACACATCTTGAGTAAAAACTGCTCTGTTTGATGAATCAGGTACCTCTGAGCTGTTTCCTCCCCTCCTGAGGCTTTGATCTTTCAATTTTAAAGACAGTTTTTCTTAAAACTAAAAGCAGAAATAAAAGTAAGTGCAATGGAGGGTTTTCCCTTCTGGAGCCAGCTGAAAAGATTGATGAAATGACAGATCCTTTAGCAAAACAGCAACTCTACCTGTCAGGAACCCCCATCCATCCACAGGGCACAGCAGCCAGGCTGAGGCATTTCAAACACACTCCCAACTGGCTTGTCAGGAACAAATTAGACTTGTCACAGGCTCCAAACAGTTTTAGGGAGAACATTAACAATGTTAATGATCTCTGGTCCCAGCAGGAGGGCCAAGCTGGAGTCTCCTTCCAGGAAAGCACAGAGTGACTTGCAGTTGTTTTTTTCTTGAGATTGCAAGGGTCCACTGGAGGAGAGCAGCAGTGAGATGTGCAGGAACCACGAGACACAC
This sequence comes from Lichenostomus cassidix, assembly GCF_008360975.1. Classification (NCBI taxonomy): domain Eukaryota; kingdom Metazoa; phylum Chordata; class Aves; order Passeriformes; family Meliphagidae; genus Lichenostomus; species Lichenostomus cassidix. The sequence continues at coordinate 834,940 of NC_139502.1, read as the reverse complement.
GTTTTATTACCCCTCTCTGCTACTGACACACGTTTTATTACCCCTCTCTGCTACTCCCACCGGAGAGAGAGAAGTTTACGAGTGAAAAACATCCCAGGACACTTCATCACCTCCAATATTTGCAGGCCAGACTGGAGGAAGTAATTGATTTTGTAATAATAGAGAGGATTCTTGGCTGGAGGCTCAGTGTTGTGTTGTAGAACTCCTTAAAAAACACATTCCCATTCCTGCAGCTCCTGGAGCGTGGGGCAGAGCATTTGTGGGGCTTTATCTTCCCAAACACAAACAAATCCTGTCCTTCACAGGGGTTCCTTGTCCTGGTTGGAGCTGCCAGCTGGGAGAAGGAGTGCTCTGCCTTTCACTGGCTGATTTCTGTGCCTTGGCTTCCAAAGGCGTGGGGCTTTTACTGGGAATTATTGGTATTCATGCAGGAAAAGTATCCATGGCACGTGTGAGAGGAGGCAGCCCAGCACAGCCCCACGGTGTTCAAACAGATTTGGAAAGGGCTTCATCTGAATTTCAAAGAGCTCTGGCTCCAGTCTGCTGTGAACTGCATCAAAAATGCAGCTTGGGTCAGAGATGTTTACAATTTTTTATAATGTTTATATTGAATTTTCACATGTTCCCTGTCAGTCTGGAGCCTGGGAATGCCCAGCACTGTTCATTTCACTGTGCAGAGTTACACACTGAGCCTCTGAGTGATCAAAAAGGGGGAAAACATATGGTAATAATGTCCTGTCGTTATTTTGGGCTTCTAATTACAAAATAGAGCCTGGACAATTTGATTCAGGGTTTACTCCTGAGAAGGTCATTTGGCTCAGCATGGGAACTTCTGGTTTCTAACCTTGCAGGTAACGAGGTTTGGGAGCTCTCCTTGTTCAGCAGTGCCTGGGATGGAAGGAGAAGGAACATTGTCCTTTCCAGGAGCAGCCAGAGGAAATGAAATGGTTGCACTGAAACCCCTCAGCTCTGACAGGGCTGAAACTTTGACACATCCCAGAGCGGAGCTGAAAATCAAAACAAAACAGATGAAAAAGTAGAGTAAGAGTGACAAAACATTTTTTCTTTATTTTCTGCGCTGCTTTCCCTGAGCCTGATTTCCAAAGAGCTCTGTTGACATAAGTGCAGCAGCTGGAGATGAGAGGGTTTTAAATCAACCTTCAGAGATGTACAGTTTATACTGGTAAAATAATTATTCTTCAAAGATTCCTGAAAAATAGTGTTTAAGGTGTTTAATGATTAAAAACCTGATGTCCTTGAGTGTAAGTCAGATGAAAGAACTGCCAGGGACCTTAATGCAGTGCAATGATAAACATAAAGGCAGCAATAATGATCCAGCCCGAGGTGATTACATTCTCTAATTAGAGCACACATATCATTTAGGCCTCTTAATCTCTGTCTGTCTGAGGCACTTTGGGCACACTCACCTCCCTCCATGGGAGCTGCTTTGATCCTCACATGGGGCAGGAGGAACTGTTCATCCCCTGGGTTGGAGTGCTGGAGTTCCCTCTGGAATGCACCTGAGCAGGCTGAGCCCAGCTCCCCATGGCTCTGCCACTGAATATCTGCTCCTCCAGGCAGAGAGGAGCTGGTGAGACCAGCAGTGCCCAAGCTGCTGCCAAACCCCTGCTCTGCAGCACCCTGGCTGGACAAAACCCCAGAACGGGGCTGCAATCCCAGCTGCAGGGCCAGAATTAACTGAGAATTCACCTCTGTGTGCTGGCTGGGAGTCAGAAACAGGCATCTTGCTTTCAAGGCTGGAATACTTGAGGAAAAAATGAATTAAATAAAAACCTGCAGGTGCTGAGGGATGGTGCAGTCACAGGGACTGTGCAGCTTTGTCACTTCATGAGCGGATTTTGGCTGGATGGGGTCAGAAGCACAGGGAAATAACAAGAAGTTCCAGAGAGTTCATGGGGAATTCACCCTGAGCAGGGATTGCAGAACAGACCCTCTGGCACAGGTTCTCCTCTCCCTGTTTTTTGTGCTCTCATCAGGCACGAGAGGCTCCATAAGGTGCACCATGACTTCCAAATCAGCGTGATTGAGACAATCAGACTGGCTGCATGAGGTGGTTGTGAGAATTCTTCATTAATTTCAAGTGTCCCTCAGTAATGAATGCTGTGGGTAAGAGGTTTTGAAGGCCAGCAGCAGGCAGGTCTTGGAGCTGGTGGGAGGTGTCTGGAATCAGAGCCAGGCCTAAGAGAAACAGAGATTGAGACAAATACCTGAGGATGCTGGCAATCTCCCTTTCTAAGGCTTTTTTTCCCAGCTATTGTGAACCCTGGAGTTTGGTTTTTGGTGGGGTTTTTTTGCTTTTATGCAAATTTTCCACCCTGGGCATTAGCAGAGCTCTACAGGTGAGGAGCAGCCCCAAGATCCTTGTGGATCCTGCCACAACCAGACAAGGATGTGGAGGAGAGCAGCTCTAATCCCTTCCAAGAGGGGACTTAAAAACTCCCAGCAGTGCCAGCAGCAGCTTTGGGATGTCCAAGCTGGCCAGTCTGGCCAAAAAACTGCTCTGGCCTGAGCAGAGGAGGCATGCAGGAGAGAGGAGAGATTATCATCCTCATCAGGAGAAAATGAGAAATGATCTTGCTAATAAAACACACATTATATAAATACAGGGAATTCTTCTGCAGTTTATTCTCTTCATGGCCGTGTTTGATTCCATGTCACACGGAGGGGGTGTTTGTGCATTCCAATTAAGCAGAATAATGGCCTTTCTGGGGAGATGGGAGTGGATTATTTTACTCCTGCTGCAAGTGGCATTACGATGAGAGGCCTTGGCTATCGTGCTGTCAATTTGTTTAATGGTTATTAGAGGAGCAGGTGATTTCTATTAAAGGGAACTGACAGACTGTCCATTAGATATAGACGCATGTTTATTAAATTGGGAGCCTGGAGCAAGCAGCCTGGCTCATTTGCTTCCAAATTCCAGACCAATCTGTTTTATTTTGCACCTGGAAGGTTCAGAGCCCAGGCAAAGTGGGGCTGTTTACCAAGCAGGGCTCAGAGATTGTTGCGTTTGTGCAAAGTGTTCACTTCCATCCCAAATGGAGGCTGCAGGGGAAGGGGCTGGCAGTGTGCAGGCTGTAAAATGTGGTTTAATTCCTTCTCTTCTCACCTAGCCAGGCTTGGGAGCAGAGGGAGAACATAAGGATTTAATCTGGAAGTGCAAAGTCTTTCTCTCTCCCAGCTGTGTGTCTCCCACAACGGAGGGATGGGAGATGTCCCCCAGACCCATCCATTCCAGAGCTGCTGGGAGCCAACATCTCCCATCTCCTCACAACCACAGGGGAACAATTCCAGGGGAATCCACCCACAGCAGACATTGCTTTGGAGTCCCCACCAGCTGTTGGTTTATGCTCTGAAGCAGCACAATTTCTCTTCAATGCAGGCTGATGGGAGTGTGGATGTTCTCATCACCCAGGGAGGATCTGAATCCTTTCAGGAAATGTCTCCCCATTTTTCCTGTTATGCTCCTTTCCTCTCACTCTGATTGGGGCACTTTAAACTCAAATGCTGGCTTGCACAGATCTGATGGAATGAGCTCCCCACCCCGTTCAGCCCCAGATCTTCTCTGGGACAGTGGTTCTGGTGTCTGCAGATCAAAGAGGAGGCTGAAAAACTGCAAGTGTTCATAAAAAAGCTGTAGAAATGATTCAGGGTCTGGGCAACATCTCTCTGGGGAAAGTGAGCTTGAGCCATTTGGGCCATCAAAGAGGAAATGAAGAGGAGACTCCATCACCATGTGCAGACACAAATACAGGGGAGATGACTTCCTCTGATGGATGGCTCCAGTAGCCAGCAGAGAAATCCACAGTGCAGCATGGCCAGGAGGTCAGGATTCAGCCTTTATTTGCAGCTGGAGCCTGCACAGGACTTGGAGGAAGCACATCTGTTTCCAGGGAAGGATAATCAGCTGTACATAGAAGGAACCATCACAGTAACAAATCAGGACAATCCTGAACAGGAGCCTAATTCAGGAGAGCTGCAGTGCTCTGATGAAAGGCATTGTTTTATTCCCCTGGCGAGAGACTGAGCTGATGCTGTGGCACAGGGGGCACTGAAGGCTCCTGCTGGGGACAGCAGCTGAGCACCACGAGCAGAGGAGCTGCAGGAGGGGAGCAGCAATTTTGGCATCTTCATCGCCATGAAAATGCAAAGAGAGCCTCCTGTCAGCTTGTGTGCTCCCATTCCCAACCCTGCTGGTTCCAGTCACTCCCAGTCCCTGTGCTGCTCAGCAAGGGGGGAAGGAGAGGGCAGACATGGAATATTGCTGCATTTAACGTCTGCAATAACACATCCTGTGCCTCCCTGCCAGCCATTTGGGGGACTATTATTCCACCATTCTTCTGTTTGTTCGTTTTTTTCTTCTGGGCACATGTTTTTCCCAATTCAGGCAAAATGACTGCTGCCATCCTCAGCTGTCCTGATTGCCTGAAGAAGCAGCTGATTGCATTATTCATCTGCAGTGCTCACAAAAGGCGTCAGAGCTCTCCCAGACCCCGAGCTGCTGATGATGTTCTGCGTGTGAAGGAAGGGGGAGGATGCTGTGTGAGCTGGTGGCACCTGGTGGCCCTGCTGTGGCTGTGGGACCCCAGGAGCTGCTGCTGGGACAGAGCAGTGCCCGGGACAGGCGGGCTGAGCTCCATTCTCCTCCAAGGCTGCAGCGATGCTGAGCTGCAAGTTGATTTTCCATCCTGGCGAGCAGAGGCAGCCCAACTCCAGGGAAATGGTGCCACCTGCGGGCACGAAGCACAGGAATCCTGGCCTCGGGAATGTCATCCTCACATCCTCGGGGCTGGGACGTTTATTAACCCAGAAGCAGAGAGAGGGAAACGCAGTGGAATGGAGTCAGCAGGGAAAGGCTGGGCTGTGCCTCACCATGGACATCTGGGCAGCTGCAGACACAAACAGGGCCTGGAGCTGTTCTTCTGCATTTTAGAACAGCCCTTTTAGAACAGCCCTTTTCCCAGGGTCCCAACAGACTCGACAGGGATGGGGTGAGCTGTGCTGGAAGAAAATCCACCATCAGATCTGTGAGCTTTGAACTGATCCCCCCGTGTGTTTGGGGAATTTTGGGGGTGTATCTGTAGCTCCAGGATGGATCCAGGTCACTTCTGCACCTGGAGATGTTGCAATTTGCAGGGCTGGAGGGCCCTTTCCTGCTGTCCCTTTGTGTCACCTCCAACAGCTCCATCCCTGCCAGGGGAGGGCTCGATATCCCCTCCAGCCCACTCGGATTGTGAGGGTGGAAAACATGGGAACACCTGGGCTGGGAACTATGGGTGCCAAAATCGTGCTCAATTCACCTGAGTCTCTGCTGTTCTTTTGGCTGCTGAGCAGAGCTGCAGCTCTTCTTCACCCCCAGCCTTTGGTAAACAATTTGATGGAAACAAAACAAGGAGACTGAGCAGCAAAGCACACGGTTGCCTCTCCCAGCCTGTGCCTGAACACACACATTTTGTAGAATGTTCTCGGGGTAAAAAGATATTAATAAGTAAACCTCTCTGATTGATTTAATATGCCAGAGCTTTGTTCTCAGTTCTTTGCTTGTACTGGTGCATAACACTGGAAAAATAAAATGGAATCATAAAATGAAATAAATAAAATATAAAAGCCGTGCAGCAGAGTGAAGTGAATTCAATCATCAGAGGAGCAGAATTATACATCAAGAGCAATCCAATATTGTGTTTAATCCCAAGGCATTATAAATCTGACAAACATCCAGAAATATCTTCAGAACAGAAAGGTGAGGTTTTTGAGGAATAAACAAGCAGTTAATTCTATTTACACAGATTTCTTTCCAGGAATAGAGTTTCACCTTTGGGTAGAGGTTCACCTGGGCTGGCCTGGGAGACACTCAGTTGTGTTTCTGATTCCCAATATTTGTTCCTCACCTTTGCTGTCAGAGCTCAGCAGGAGCTGAGGATGTGGCCTGAAGCCCTTCAGGACATTGTGTTTACTGTGTCTCAACTGCTGATGCAAAGCTGCATGAACAGGCAGTGAACAACCTTTGGATCAGGGCTGGACACCTCCTCCAGGGCAGGCTCCATGCCCAGGATCAGTGTCAGGATATCAGCAATGGGTTGTACAGCTCGTGTAGGAGAGAGTGTTACAGAAGCCCTGGGATGAAAAGCATTTAGCATAAATTGAATAGGAAAATAATGCTGGAGTTGGAGAGAAAGTTGAAGTTCAGCAGTTTCATTTGAAAAGAGAATGGAGCATCAAGCCCTGGGAAGTGTCATTTCCTGACTCTTGTGGAGTAACAGTGAGCTGTAAAATTAGAGTTGCATGGATGGCTGTGGAATGATGCTCATGAAAAATTAATGACAATAGCAGGAGACGGGAAAAATCCCAAAAACATTTCCATTACTGTTAAGTTTTATAAAAGCTTGTTTTCATTAAAATCTAAACTGTGTACTTTACCCGAGCTGCCAAAATCCCTGCAGCTTCTTTAAAGCAGCGAGTGCTTATGGCAAAGAGCTTTTCTGTGAGCAGAGACTTGCAGGGAAGGTAATTATGGGAGATGGATGGGTTTTGTTCCCCACTGCTGTTTGCCCTTCCCAGTCTGGGGCTGGGAGCTGTTCAGGTGCTGCTGATGGGACTTTGCCTCTGGCTCTGCACTGAGGGTCTGAGGCATTTTGTGATGCCAGCCCTGTGAAAGATCCCCATGACAGGATCCCTGAGCTGCCTTTCCTCAGTTCATGCTGAGATTTACACCTCAGGCAGCTCCAGGGATTTTGGTGGTACCTGTGCACACCAGCAGATCCCTTGTGGGAACTGAGAGCACTGGAGTGAGGCAGGACTCACTTTGCTGACGTTTTTCAAGCACTGAAGCTGAGAAAATAAAGGGGAAGCCAAGCTCTGATCATCTGGGTTTGAAAGGGGAATATTCTGAAATGCAGCATTCCTGGAAATTGTGTTTCAATAATTAGAGCAGCCTCAGCCCATCTTTGGAGTGTGCAGCACACCTGGGGCTCACTCTGGCTGTCCAGAGGGACATTGTGCTCTGAAACAGTGAAATCTGTGAAATATTCCAACAGAAGGAATGGACCTGGATTAAAGAAAAAAAACACACAGCAACCCAACACTACCAACAAGCAACAAACCAGCCTGATCTTGGTGTGGTTTCTGTTTGAACTTCATGTGCTGCAGTGCTTTGAAAACAGGAACTGTCTGTGCCTGGAGCTGCATCCCTGGGTCACTGCAGGAGACTCGTGATGCTCTTACAGGAGTTCACAGCCAAAGGCAGTGCCATGAAATCAGCATTGTTGCACTTGTTACCCTGATGGGACTTTTCCCTCCTGGGATACGATGGAATCTGGGAATTCTGTCTCATCCTGGCAGATGTTCACTCCACACAACCTCATCCTGAAGATGCTCCCAGCACCACGAGGTGGGATGAGACACTCCAGAGCTTTCCTCCTTTGCCTGATTGATATTAACAGTGACACAGAGAGTGCTGCTGGCAGGGGAACAGATTTGTCCTGTCACATTTTTTTCTGCCTGGAGAACTCTGAAAGCCAAGTGACTGCGTTCTCCCATGATTTTATCAGCTGCTGGAAGCATTCAGACAGGTAGCAGCTGTGCAGTCCTGTACAGGATATCATGTTCCTAAATCTGGTGTAATTACCTTCCTCACCATCCTGAGTACAGCAGCTGAGGAGTCTGACTCCTTCACCCTGGAGAGCTGTCAGCTCTGATCATCCCCTGCATCCTGTACTGCACACGCTGGAACTGGGAACTCCTCTGGTGCTGCTGGATTTGGGAATCAGTTGGCATAATCAGCCTGTCCCCAAAACAGTCCAGGAATCCAAGTCCCAAACTGGATTATCTTTGTTTTCTATTCGTAGGGTGACTGTGAAAGTGGAGGTGTTGGTTTATGGATGGAATTGGCAAAGCTAATAATATTCCTTTTTGTGGCTTCCTTTGGCTCTAGACTCCAGTGGGATCAGGGATGATCTGCCCTGTCTAGCATTCAGGGTTTGAATCTGTGCTTAGGGCAGGGCAGCAGGACCCCTCCTGCTGGTCACCCCAAAAATGGGCTGGAAATGTGTCCAATGTGCCCTTTCCAGTCCACACCCTGCTTTTCTTCTCCTCAGCCTCCTTTTAGGCTCATTTATTTCTTTGGTTGTGTCTTTTGGGGTCATTTACACCCAAACGGGGACAGGCAGAAATCCTTTTACCCTATGCAAGGAAGGTGACCCAAATTTATCCTCCTTTTCTCTCTTTCCTCATCAGTACCTGCTAAAACACAAAACTGATAAACTGAATACTGGCCTGACAGTCCACGAGTTGCCCAGGTATTTCCAAATTGATACAGAAGATTTAATTAAAGGCAGGCAGAATTGTGAGGCTGCCTGAGCAGTGCCAGGTTTGTGCTGAGCAGCAGAAAGGCTTTTGCTCTCCTCTAGTGGCTGTGGGAGACTTCACAGCCAGCCTCTGCTCAGAGGAGCCGGGCTGGGATTCCTCTCCTCAGAGATGTTCATTCACAGAATTTATTTTGATTAATTAAACAGATACCAGGTGATGTTCCAGTGGAAGGTGCAGGGGATTGGAAAAAGATGATCTTTAAGAGCCCTTCCAACCCAAAACTCTCCATGGTTCTCTGGTGAAATAAATCCAGAGTTTGTCAATGCAGAAGCTGTGTATAAAATTGAGCTGCTTTTTGGAGTTTTTATTTCATTGAGTTGTTTCATTCAAATCCAAATATTTCCCAGGCAGAGCCGAGCTGGCAGGGCTGATGCTGTTGCCCTTTGCTGTGGGTGGCTCAGGCGTGTTTATTTTCATTGGGAAAGGAAACACCTCCATTTTTTTTTGCCCACATGAGTTTGCAGAGGCTCCTAAATGCTCTAAAGCATTGTCATAAAGGGATAATTTGTCAGTGTTGGCAGCAGAGCTTTTGCTCTCTGGTCCTGAGCCAGAGAACTCTGTCTTTGCAATGATGAAACACCAGACACCCTAATGGGGAAGCTGGAACTGGTTCAGCAAGGGCTAAAAGTAAGTGCCATAGATCTCTAAAAAGCTGTAGAATTCACCCAGAAAATGCAGGCTATTGAGTGCAATTATTCCTTCTCCCACTTTGAAGGAGGAAATGGCCGTTTTCACCAAACTGGGGAATAGAAGCTCCAGACCCAGAGGGGAAACTGCTGTGGAAAACACCTGGGGTGTTCTCCCAGAACTGCGGAATGAACCCTGAGCTGAAAGGAGGAGTGGCTGGAATTGCTCAGAACTCGTGGAAAAGAAGGTCCCAGCTCCAGCAATCTTCCCTGGGCCTGGAAATGGGATGATGGAGGGAGGGAGCAGAGGGGAAAGGCAGCACAGGGCCCTTTCAGAGAGAGGAACTCCATTTTTGCTGGTTTTACACAGCAGCTGGCACAGAGGAGGTGCCTCTGCTCCAAGTGGGACCTCCAGATGCTGCTGCAGTACCTGCAGTAATAATCAGAGTCAGTATCTGCAGTAATTAATTAGTCAGTACCTGTAGTAATAATTCGAGTCAGTATCTGTAGTAATAATGTGAGTCACTGATGCTTTGTTTGTCCTCTGAGCTGTGAATCTGCACAGGGAGAGCAGGTGTGGAAGGGAAGCTGCCAAATCCTTAGGAGCCTCAGAACTGAACAAACTGCAGAAACTCAAAACCTTTCTCAGATAAATTCTTAAAATCTGTTTCCCATTAAAAACACCCAAACAAACATGCACAAATATAAACAGGGAAAAATCACCACCAAAAAAATCCCAGATAGCTGAATAAATGTCTGTTAATTGTAATCTTATTACCTATTTCTCTCGAAGGATAGGTTGGAATACACAGCCCTCTACTTCCCTGATACAATATTGAGTTTTCTGATGATGCATCCCATCTTTTTGATTATGATTACACTCGAAATGCTTCGAATTTCTGCTTTTCCCTGGGAGTCAGAGCTCGGCTGAGCAAAGGCAAGGCCAGAGCAGCAGATGGCAGCCGAGCCCCATCGCTGAGCCTTTCCCAGCTGCAGAGGATGGAGAGGCAGAGGCAGAGAGAAGCGGCAGTGCTGACACCTGCAGGGCTCCGAGCAGGAGCGTCCTGAGCCAGAGCAGCTGCTGAGCATCCATCCCCAGCCCAGCTCCCGGCAGGGGTGGAGCTGAGGGGTCCCAGAGGAAGCTCCCACTCCCTCCCAGAGCAGGCTGCCCTGAACTGCACAGAGCCCTCGATCAAAGTCCCGGGAAATGCCCAGGAAGGCAGGGACTCTGCAGGAGCCTCCACCTGCTCGGCTTTCTCCTCGTTTCCAAGGCAATCTCAGATCTTAAAAGGACAAGATGACATTTCAGGAGGAATGTGCATTAATAAAAAGCAGTTGTTTTCAAACCTGCAGCTCTGCACAGGTTTTAGTGGAGACAGAGGAGCTGCCTGAGGTGGATCAGGATCTCTGCCAGGGTCCTACCTTGCCACTGCCATCCCATGGGCTGTGGATGGATCAGAGTGAACCAGAGCTGAATTCTGGGCACTTTGGTCCATTCCCCCACTCTCCATCTGGTGCAGTTCAAGTGGTGTGGGGTGCTCTGGACTCCTCCAAACTGCCTGCGAGGATGGCACAGGACAGGGGATGAGGATGAGGATGGCACAGGACAGAGGATGAGGATGAGGATGGCACAGGACAGGGGATGAACTCCTCCTGCCCTCCAGCTTCTGTTTTTCCCCGTGTGGAGGGCCAGGTTTCCATGGAGCACTTGGAGCTCCCTTTCCCCACTTTCCCCACTGCAGGACTGAGGTGTTCCCCCTCCCCACCCTGAAGGCCCTGGGAGCCCCCCTGCCCTGAGCTGCTGCATTCAGAGCAGGGAGAGGTGTCCTGGGCTGAGACTGAGCTCTCAGGGATGGGAAGCTGCTCCTGTCCCCTGGAGATCCCCAGGAGAGGGTGACAGGACACTGGCAAACCACACCAAGACCAGCAGGGATGAGCAGGACGCCGGGAGGGGAAGAGATGCACAAACTCCTCTTTCTTGTACAGACCCCAATTCCCTGCACAAGCCCTTTTCTTGCCTCATTGCTGCTCATGAGCAATTTGCAGCTGCTGTAGGCCAGAAGAGGCTTCAGGAGTGAAGTCTCCCCTCCCTCCAAGCCCACCCTGTGCTTTGGCAGCAGAGGCAATATTCATTTGGGAGAACTCCAAGGGGTCCCAGCCCAGCTCAGAACCAGGACAGGGAATTTCTGCCCAGGGCTGCTGTCCTGCAGCTCCCAGGGTCAGCTGGAAATATCAGCAAACACACACACACACACACAAGCCACCAGATTGTGCTGACTTGTTAAATATAAACGAAAACATAATTAGATTTATAATGTGTCTCTCCTCATGCCCAATCACATAATTTACCAAAGCAGGTGGGGGGAGAAGAACAAGCCCTCACAACCTGCTGAAATATCATTATTAACATGCACATGAAAAGTCAATTATGCCAGAGGGAGGTATTTAAGTGAAGTGAGTTTCCATACTCTGGGATTACACCTTGGGGATTATATATTTCTTATTTATTTATTTATTTTCCCTCAGATCTCTGCTGCAGCTTAGCAGTGAGGAACAAAAAAGGTACTAGGAGATATTTTTAATTCCTCTAAAGAAATAGCTAAATATGCAGATGAATAATTGTTCCTCTCCCCATCAATATTCTCCCCCATCACCACATCATAAAGACTCTCTGTTCTCAGCAGTCACACAGGTCTGGTTTGTGGTGTTTAGTTTTAAATGACACCAGGGACTGGTCTTCCAGCCCTTCCCTGGGGAGCACATTTGAAAGCGCTGTTATTATTAGTTGCAGTATTTATTATTTGTATTACAGCAATGCCTTGGGGCTTCTGCTGGGACTGGGATCCCATTAGTCGACGCTGAACAGGGAAAGGCAGCTCCTGCCTCCAAGAGCTCTCAGCGAAAGCAGAAGGAGCACACAGGGGTGGGAAGGGAGTGGGGAAGAGTGAAATGAGGTGTGAAGTGCAGCTCTTCGGGGCTGCAGCCCTGTGTGACTGAGGGCTCTCAAACGGATCCCAAAGAACTGGAATCACAAAGAGTTGCATCCAATTTGCCCGTTTGCAGATGAAGGTCAGGCTTTGCCTCCGGGGTGCTCTGCAAACAGAGGCGCTCACTCTGACCTCCTGCTGCCAGGGCGGGGCAGGGACCAGGGCGAGAGTTCAGCTCTCTCTCCGAGAGTTCAGCTCTCTCTCCGTTTAATTTGCAAAGGCAAAGTGCACCCTGAGCTGGGGCAAGCAGAGCTCCCAGCAGCTCCCATCTCCGGGGGATCCAACAGGGATCCAGCAGGCCATGCTTCGGAAATTATCTCTTACCACCTTTCTGTGAAAACACCTGTATTTATTGGAACGTTGGACCAGCTAAATACTCCAATTCCAATCATCTTTTGAACAGAAATTTGCATCTGAGATTGAGATAAGATTTGGATGTGGGCCAGTCAATGGCAAGTGTGGCCAAACCATAATTTGGGGCACCTCAATAATGTGTAGTGGGGAAGAACTGGGCTTGGCCTGTTGCAAGACTCAGACCATGCCTGGCCCAGGGCTTGCCAGCATTGCTGGAGTCCAGGATTGTTGTGAGGAAGGAACCTTCCCATCACTCTGCACTGATTCTTGCACATCCCTCCCTTTCTCTTTTTGCTCCACCACTGACAATGAGCAGATCTTTACATCCAGAAGAACTTAATTAGTGTCATTAGAACAAAGTCATCACAAACCAATACAGAAATCCCTCAGACCCATAAAACTCCTCCAGAAGTGGATTCCTGAAGGCCTTTAGGACTCCTCAAGCACTGCATCGATGCACTTGCTTTACCAGTCATGGCTTTTCCACACATTCTTGCCTAAGGCGTGACAAATTTAATGGTGTATGTTTTGCTGAATTGTTGACTCTTGTTTTTCATTCCTGCTAAGTTTCTAGTGAGGCATAAAGGAGTGTTTGCGAGCATGGCTCTGTGCACTGAGCTCCTGCCCTTGGCCTGCTGCACAGTCCCCTCAGCCCAGCTCTGGCTTAGTGAGAACTGAATCACACCGAGAGGAAAACCAGGTTAAAGAACCAGGTTTTAGCTCCCTGTTAATTGTGGCTTATCTGGGGCTTGGATAATTGCTCATAAATACCTGCTGAGTTGCCAAGCCTGTGTTAAGGCTTGTCAGTCTTCAATAAATCTTTAAGATTTAAGATGCTGCTCTTTGCTGGTGCCCATCACTCCCCAGTGCAAGGTAGGGCAGGGCCAGGCAGCTGAGCAGGATTCCTCCCAGGCTGCAGGGACGTGTGAGAAGGGCTGTGCAAGAGCTCCTGGAAAGGTCATCGGTATTTTTGGAGCAATAAATCATGGAGGGAAAGATTTGCATTTTGGCTGTATAAAATCCAGGGCTGGATTAGAGAGAGCATACTTTGCAGTAATATTTCTCTCCTGACTTGTTTTATTAGCTTCCTTTAAACATGTTACATTATTGCTTATAGAATTTCATTTACTTGGATTGGCAGCTTGATAAATATGTCTATTGGCGATGATTTGGATTGCTCTGGGCATTAATATTATTAAAACCTGTCACAAGGAAATGTCTGAAAGATGACTTACTGTAAAGATTACAGCATGAAATAAATCATACAATGGTATTTGTTACCGTTTATGGCCTCTTGGAGCCGAGTCAATCCCTTTTTATGTTGCATTATTTTTCAAGTTTTTATAGCCTTACATTATATATCGCTGTCAGAAATGAACAGATGGGGTGTCAAACACGAGCCTTCTGAATAATTCCCACCCTCGGGTTATTTGTATGAAGGACAAGTGTAAAGCTGTGTTCTCGAGAAAGGAGCGGGATGAGGTGCAGGCAGTGTTGTTCCAGCGGGCAGCTCCTTTGTCAGCAGCACTTTGTGCTTTTGAGCAGCACCTGGGCTGCAGGGCAGGCAGGAGCAGAGCCTGGCACAGCAAAGCCCCAGAGCCTCTCCAGCCCCACATTCCCTCAGCAGGAGCAGAGCCTGGCATAGCAAAGCCCCAGAGCCTCTCCAGCCCCACATTCCCTCAGCAGGAGCAGAGCCTGGCACAGCAAAGCCCCAGAGCCTCTCCAGCCCCACATTCCCTCAGCAGGAGCAGAGCCTGGCACAGCAAAGCCCCAGAGCTTCTCCAGCCCCACATTCCCTCAGCAGGAGCAGAGCCTGGCACAGCAAAGCCCCAGAGCTTTCCCAGCCCCACATTCCCTCAGCAGGAGCAGAGCTTGGCACAGCAAAGCCCCAGAGCCTCTCCAGCCCCACATTCCCTCAGCAGGGGCAGAGCCTGGCACAGCAAAGCCCCAGAGCCTCCCCAGCCCCACATTCCCTCGGCTCTGCTGCTGATCAGGCAGGGTGAGGTGTGGAAGGGACATTCAGTGCCAGCCAGACTTCCCAGGGCTGCAGAGACACAGGCAAGTGGGGATGCCTGGAGGTACCTCAGACACTTCAGGGCTGGGATTCTAAAAAAAGCTTCTCCTGAACCACACAAATAGCTTTTCTGGAGCTTGGGAAGTGTAAGGAGGCACCTGAACAGATACTTTGGACACTGGAGTTTTGAGAACCAATGTTCATTGGGAAGCTCCTCTAGGAATGGGTGATAAGATTTTGCATTCCACTTTTTGCTAAGTTGGGAAGTCCCATTGTTCCTGCTCTGTATTTTTGAGACCTTCTCCTCACATTCAGAGCCACAGTCTGGTTGCAGTGATGGTTAGGCTAATAATACACAGGCAGTTAATTAGGTTTATTTGAGTTAAAAGCACTCAGATGAAAGATATGGTCCATCAGGATTTACATCCCAGTTCAGTTTGGGTTGGATTTCACAAATAGGCCTCCAGCTATTCCATTTTTCATTCTCTTTTCTTCTGGACAGCAAAACATTTGGAATACTGAAAGCAAACCTCTCAGCCCTTTCCTGCCTTCACACACAGGACTTTTCCTTCAGTTCGTGTCCCACTCACTGCCTTTGGCACCCAGCTCCCTGTGAGTTCAGCCACCATTCCTGGTGAATTCAGTCAGCTAATCCAGACTTTATTCCAGCTGCTCTCTGGAGCTCCCTTCCCTGTGTTCCCATGCCTCTCTTGTTTCTCTGAGACTGCTCATTACAGATCAGAGAGCCTCTCCCTGAGCTCCTCAACCTCTTTTCTCTGCTCCGTGTGAAAATGCTCCACCTCTCCCTCCTCCAGGCCCTTGTCCCACATCCATCATCAGGAGTTTTAGGGATTCCCATTCACCCTGCAAGGAACAGTTGTTCTGCTCCTTGTACCTGGGGTTGCACCCACCTGGGCCCACTAATCCCATCCCACGTTATACAATGCCATAATCACCTGAAGAATTTGCATGACTGATGGTGTGAGTTCTGAGTGCATAAGGATAAGTTTCATAATTAGCTTTCCCTGTGAACTTGTGCAAACCAGCCTATTTATAATTTGGTCAGCTCCTGATTTTTAATGAGGGTGCTGAGAGGGACCGAAGCCTCTGGCAGCATCGTTTCATATTTTAATTACCCACAGTAATTCTGACAATTACACCAATGTCATAAATCACATCATAATGACCCATTAAAAAAAACCACCCCTCTTTAATAATTGGATGAGGATTTAAATTAAACAGACACACAATGGCTTAACAAGAAGCCAAAAGCTCCATGGAGTTTTGAAGTGTTCCAAACCTTTTCACTGAGCCACGGCTCCAGAAGACGAAGAAACTTCGTGCAAAGTTTCTTTCAGAGGCCTCTGAGGAGCAGAGTCCACACAGAGGTGCCACCAGATCACCCCAAAGGAGGCTGTGCCCCCCTGGCTCCCTGCTTTGGGCCCTCGGTGAAAATCACTTCTATTATCTCAGGTCTGGAGCAAGCCAACTTCTGCTCTTTAGATTATTTTGCTCTTAGTAACGTCACAATAAGTGGGTGGAAGTAGCTAATGGCTCTAAGCCACAAATGATCCCAAATGTTCCCAGTCTCTGCTCTCCTGTAAACCTTGACAGATTGGGAGTGCTTAGTAAAATATTGTAACACTCAACACGCATTTACAAGACAGAGATCCGTCCCATGACGGCTTCCAGATGTGCAAGTGTGTGCAATTTCATAATTCAGGAACAGAGTCTATTGCCCTCTGCAGATCCCCCATCAGGCTGTTCATAAACGCTGCTCATAATTAAATTAACCCACTAACTAGCCATGCAAATTTTGATAAGCGGTGACCAAAAAAATAAAAGCAGGGAGCTGTTGAGATGCTCTCAAAAAATGACAAGGTTGTCTTCAGGGATTTTTTATCATTATGAGAAGACTTGTTGTTTTCCCTTCCTGTTTGCCAAATTCTACTTTGTCCCTTCGTACATGACAACTGTTTTGAGGTTTTAATCTAATAATTAGGAGCTGAATTTTGCCACCCTTCCTCAAGCTGTCTGCTGTCTGCCTCTCAGAACAGCCTTCCTGCAATCAAAGCAGCCTCTGCTCTGCGTGTGGGCAGCAGGATCAGGCTTTGATTTTTGAAATGCAACCTGTGCCCATCCCAGAGCAGAGGGAGAGCAGCAGGGAAGGGATGCAGTCCCAGGGAAAGGATGCAGAGGAGGAGGGAAGGGAGGCAGTGTTTGCTGGGAGTGCTTTGGGTGGAGGTTGGATGCAGAAATGGAGAGATGGGGACAACAGCTCTGGGGTTTCTGTAGGGAAACAGGCCCTGGTGCATCAAGAGAAATGTTCAGCAGCTTGGAATTTCTCTGTGAACTCTTCTGGCTTTGCCATAGGAATTCTTCCTAAGGCATCATCACCTGGAGTCTGGGCACCAGAGACCCTTGGCTGTTTTACAACACGGGCATCAAACATTTTACACAAGGACTCAGCCTTTGTTTATGCATTGTGTAAATCCCAGTGCCACACAGTGCTTTCCAAGCTCTTCCCTCAGTTCAGCTTAGTTTACCTTTATTGCTCCTGTTTCAAATCCTAAATAAAGCTGGAGTCCCTCACCTTGGTGGGGGACTGGGAGCATTGCCACAGTAGAGATGATAACTACAGACTATTTTTATTTTAGTGTTTTCTGTACAACTGCACTGACTTCACTGGGATTACATGTGCATTGCTTGGGGCAGATTCGCTTCAGTGGATGTAATTAAGAAAAATTTAACTACTCATTTTTAAGATTGGTTTTACTTGTTGCCTGATGTATTTGTTAATTATGGGATGGAATACTCTAAATTATAATATTTTGCAACAACACACAATACCTCTGAGTTGAGTAGTTAAACCTCACAGTTCCTGGTGAGGTAGAGGAGGCTCTTTGATGCGCTGGAGTGATTTAATCCAGGTCCAGACAAGCTCCACATCCCGACAGTGCAGGGCTGGGGTGAGGGAAGGGGCTCTGTGGTGCTTTCAGAGGCACAGCCAACATTCCCTGTGTTTGTGTGGAACCCCAGTGCACACCAAGGAGAAGGTGAGAACATGTGCAGGTCTGGGAGAGAGTCAAAAACAGCGAGAGGATTCCCAAACAGAATGTGAACAACACAGGCCAAGAGTTAAATCATCCCCAGGGCAGGGAAGGAGTCAGGGCTGTGCTGGTGGAGCCCCAGGCTGTGGGGACAGGCAGGCTCTGCCCTCACTGCCCCCTCACCTGCCTGGTTTTGGGGCAGTGGTGCCAGCTTTGACTGTTCTGAGGGGTTTGTGAGTCAGCTCTGACCCTGTCATCTCTCTGGGCAGGATGTAGAACAACGCAAAAGCCCTGTTTGCTGAGGATTTGCTGCTATTCCGTGGCTGGAGCACAGAAGGAATCCAGTCCCCCAGCCCGTGGTGAGCACACGTGGCACCAAGGCTCGCTGTGGCCACGTTTTCCTGTGACAAGGAGTGGAAGAGCTGACGTCGGGAGACTGCAGGCGAGGGATTCAACAAAGCTTTAGGGCTTTGCAGAGGCATTATGAAGAATTTAAAGATAGCTTGTCAGCGGGAAGTTGTTGGCAGCTCACAATTTGATAAAAGGACTTCCACTCCCTGCCTCCTAATGCTACAGACAACTGTTAATCACTTATGTTAGTCCTCAAATGAAGTTTGAAACATCTTGGATGTGTCTGGCCATCTTTTAGCGTAGCTGAGAGCTACATTATCTCCTTTGATTCATGGAAATGTGAGTGACTGGTTTGTATTAGGTCCTGGCTGAGGGAACAGGCAAAAAAGAAATGGAATATGCAGTGTGGCAGAAGGAACCCTTAATTAAAGGGTGGCTGTTCAGACAGGGTGGGCTTGGCCTCAGCAGGGTGGGGACAACACCAAGAGAGTTTCTTTCTGTCTGTTCCCTCTCTCTCCCACTTCAGGGATCCAACAGGTGCTTCTTCCCAAGCCTCTATATTTCCCATAATATTAGAATGAGGAGCTGTCATTGCTGACAGGTTGTGTATAGAGATGATGGCTTTATTATGATCAGGATGCATCCATTGATTGATTGGTAAATCTGAGTCGAGGAAGGAGCTCGTGAGAAGAGGCTCTGCCTTGCCAAAATGCCACAGGATCCGTGGCCTGGGGTTTGTTGTGTGAGGAGGGGATGTGTGGCTGATTTGATGGGGTGCATGGTCCCCCTGCCCTCCAGTCTGCTACCAGTTTGCTACATTCAGGCAAACCACTCCCAAGCCTCCCCCTGCTCCTTGTCAGAGATGCAGATTTCCCTCTCCTCGTGCTGAAGGGTGGGTGATTCCCAGCTCTTCCAAACCCTGCTTCACACAGGTGCTGTTTGCCTGTGAAACCTTGACAGAAACCATGCAAGGGGGAGAAGAAAACAGCAGGGACAGGAGGTGCAGTGCCTTTGGCCACCTCGTGGCTTCCCCAAGAATTCGGCTCAGTTCCAGTCCCTTCAGACAGCTCGATGGGCAGAGCAGCACCTGATTGAAGGGCTTTTGTTTCACGTGCTCTTGTTGCTGCTTCTCAGCTGCCCCGAAGCTCACAAACACAGCACAGACCTGGAATCTGAAATTTGCTTCTCAGAATGTCCTGCAACATGGATGTAATTTAAAGTCTCTGAAGACAAGGGAAAAATTCCTGCTGACTTCTCTTTGCTCTTAATCAAGCCCATGTTTATATAAATATCACTTCAATGAAAGTCCCCACTGAAGGACTCATTATTTAAAATAATCCTCGGGACTGAGTCCAAGCAGCAATAAACATCACAGCTGATACAATAATTCAAGGAAACACTTCACAGTATATTTTTCCTTATGTTTGTCTCAGCTGACATTGACAAAGGAATTCCTGCACCACACAACCCTTTCCCCATCCTGGCATGGTTAATGTGTGACTCACACAACCTCATTTTTCCTTGCTACTACAGACATGAAAGCTGTGATGTCGACAAGGAGGGCACCTCAGCAGCAGCAGCTGGGATGGGATCTCAGCATAGGTGACCTGCAGCTGCCACGGGGCTGTCCTGGGTTGGGTAGCTCCTCCTGTGCCCTGGGGTCTGATGGCCAAGGTGGGAGCAGCAGAGCTGTCCTGGTTTCTGCAGGAATGTCCCCATGGTGTGGTGCTGCTCACTGCAGGAGGCTCTGCTGCGAGGTGGGGGAGTTGTTTTGGGGTCTTCATGTGTCTTTCTCCTTGTTCTAGGAATAAGCTGGAGCTTCCATTGCTCATTCCATGGCCAAATTTCCTTCTGATTTAGGTGGTAACCTGGGAACAGAAAGATCTCCAAGGTAACGAGGCATCAGCGATGCCTCCTGTGCTCAACCAGAGCAGGGCAGGCGCCTTCCCTCAGGAGATGGACCAGGGAAAGGCTGATTGACACTGCTTTTACTTTGGAATATTGTGTGCTGTGTTCCCAGGCCCCTGGGCCCACACCATTATTGATCAGGAGATCTCTAAGACAGTTTGGTTTATTTATTTAATGCGCCTAATCCGTAAAAGAACAAATCCCATCTCGAAATGGCAGGTTGTGCTCAGAGCTGCCAGAGAGCTGAGAGTAGGCAACCAGATCTTGCAATGAGGTGATCAAAGATTTCATCAAAAATACAGAATGTTCAAGCTGTTCTGCCAGCTGGGAGACTTGTAGCAGGCTGGAATTCATGCTGCTTGAAATGCTGCAGCTTCCTCCCGAGCAAATAAAAGGGCCCTATTGCCCAGCAACCTCCAAAATAGGATTAGTCACTCCAAACGGGCAGATATCCCAGCAGCACTGGGAGCTCAGCTCTGGGAATTCAGGGGTGATGTTTGGAAAAGATCTTACTGGAAGGTTTACATGAGGGAGAAGCTCCAAAGGACCGGTGTGTGGCAGCTGCCCTGTGCCACTCCTGCTCTGTGCTGAGGGGGTGGTGAGGCTGGGTCAGGCTGTGCAGGGAGCTCTGGGTGAGCACCAGGAGTGTCCACAAAGGAAATCAGGGCCAAAATATCCTTTGCACTTGGTGCTCCTGCAGCATCTTCCTGTAAAAGAACAGTTGTGGTTCAGGCAGGGCCTCACCTGGGGCCTGAGGTGCATTTTGGGGAGTGAGCTGGGTGCTTGCTGAAGTCCCAGGCTGGGCTTTGGGTGTCTGAAAGGTTAGCTCTTAAAGTTGTTTGGGTGCTTTGAGGGGCAAATACACTCCCAGGGGCTTTGTCATTGCACTGCAGCATTTCCTTGTGTTGTCAAATCCAGGGTGGGAGAATGGATGGAGGATGGATGGATAAAGGATGGATAAAGGATGTACATTAGAGTTCTTCCTTGATGGCCATGCAAAGCCTAAGCATGAAAACTGTCACAATATGGTCCTCTGATCTTTTTCCTGAGACATTAATTATTTTTTTTTTTTTTTAACATTGATCGAATGTGACTAAGATGTCTGGGAATGAAGGTTTTTTTCCCCTTGACCTCAGTAATGAAGTGATAAATGCCAGACCTGGCCAGTGCTGGCTGGGAGGAAGGCCCAAGTCCTTTGTGGTGCCTCACCTGGCCCTGCTGCACATTCCCTGCTCTGCCTGCTCCTCTTGGGCTCGTAATTGTGCATTTCCTCTGCAGATGCCAGCAGTAATAGTTTTTCCAATTGTTCCTATAAAATAAGCTATAAAATAGATTGTGTTTTTAATTGTTTAGCTTCATTCAGCAGACTAATCGTTGGACTTCAGGCATGTTACATTAAATACAGCTAAAGGTTTCATTATTCAATTTAAACTAATCTAATTAGTTAGAGACAATCATTTAATTTGGTTATGATTCTAATCTCTCATCAGGAAACTTCTCCCTGACAAAGTCCCTGCTTTCTCTTAGGGAAATAAAACTGCCAAGGAGGGATTGTTGCAGGGAATTAGCCAGGAAAAACCACCAGGCCCAAGTTGTTATTGAGCTCCTGGCATTAAATTGGTACTGCTGCCTTGTTCTCCATTTCTGAGGTTTTAAACCAACAGGGATGGAATTTTCACTGCTGTAGAGGACACTTGGAATCCAAATACTTAAAAGGAAGATGCTTCTTTTTATATAAAATCTCAGCCTACCCAAGCCATGGAGGTTACACAGATAAGGAGTGGTTGAAATCTTTCTGACTGAAGAGATAAATCTCAAATAACCCCATTTGCTGGTTTAGCAGAATTCTGACTTAAACTGGAAGTTGCAAGGACCAGGGAGCATGGAAAGCAGGAGTGATAACTAGCCATGCTCTGAGGAACATGGGAGCTCCTCCTGCAAATCCCACGTGAAACCCCAAGGTCTGCAGGAAGGAGCCCTCGGCTGCAGGTTGGGAGCCCCAGGGGCAGGGACTGCCGGTTTGTTTGGCCAAGCATGAGTGAGGGGAGGCCCCCTCATCCTTCAAAAAGAGAAAAGAATCCCTTTTCCTCCAGGCTTGGGAGGGAGGGTGCTCAGCTCCCAGACACAGCTGGAGCTCAGAACTGCAATGGAAGCAAAACCAACTCCAGGCCAGCAGAATATTTATTGCATCTCTTCCTTCCTTAATTTGGCGAAGGAGCTGAGATTTCTCCTCTGGAGAACGTGGAGTATTAATTAACTGAGGACGGGCTGAGAAATGGATGGCCCTCTTAAGTGTTTTCTCTATACTTTATTATCATCCTAGGCTTTTAAAACAATGGCTGTGCCAAGGAAAAGATTAGAGTGAGGCAGAGACAGGGTTTTTTAAATAATAACCAGACAAAATAATATCAATACACAGCATATACCATCAGAAGAGGAGGCAAATTTGTTACAAGGTATATTTGAATAAGAGGTAATTGTAACTTGAATAGATTACTTTTATCTAATGTATTTATTGCTACATAAATATAAAGATGTATAGAACTGTTCTGATGGTATCCAGAGAGGAAGTAAATAGCATGGATTTTTATATGTATAATTTATGTCTCTCCATCTCCAGTGACAGATATAGATCCTGTACCTTTACACCTTCCCTGCATCTTTCTACCTGTGTGTGCAAAAGAGACTCAGAGCAGGAAGGAGATTTCAGCCCCTCCATCCCTGTCCTGCTTGCAGGGGTTTTGTTTCACCACCAAGGGCTGGAGTCCCAGGAGTGCAGAACATGAGGATTTGTCCCTCAGCCCTGCCCAGGAGCCTGGCTGAGCTCCTGTTCCCTGTTTCTCTCGGAGGTGGCATCTCTGGGTGCCTGTGAGTTCTTCCAGCAGCACCTCAGGGCTCTCCCTGGGACCAACTGGGGAAACTGAGGCATGGCTGGTCGGGCACCTCCCCAGGGGTATCCTTGTCACATCCACCTCCAGCTGCACCCTCAGGCCATTGCTGTAATTCACACCCGGCTCTGTTCCCTCATTTCCCTGGGGAAGATTGGACGGGAGGAGTTGCATCAGAAGAAGGGATCTCACTTCTTTAAATCTCTTCAGCAGCAACAAATGCAAATTGTTCTTGTTACTGCCTATTGCTGTGATCGGTATTTTCTGACAGATGGGTTCAAACCAGAGCACGGGATTCTCTCCCTAGTTTTTCCCACAGCACTGTCTCACTCCAGTGGTTAAAAGCTGTGTTTCTGAGCACACCCTGGTTTATCCATTTTGGGTGTTTCACTTTGCAGAGCAGGCTCAGTGGTAGGGAATTGCCTCTCCATGAGCTGACTACAGCCCAGTCTAATCAATCTTTGGCTGCACAGATAAGGCTGTTGCTCAGATTTACAGAGTTTGTGCAGACAGAAAAGCAGTGTTGGTTACAGGATATCATCATCAGAGAGTAAAAGAGATTTGTAAAATAAGGCTGAGACAGAGGTTTCACTTCTTCACATCAGCCATTAAATCTGTCAGTGTGAAAATCATCTCCCTCTCCAGTGCAGGGGTGGCCCACTGCTTATGGGACAGTGGTGGCTTGGCTGGATGTCCAGTGACCCTGCCCACCCAAATCCTCCCTCATGCCCAGCCTGGATGGACAAAACCAGGACATTTTGCCTCCTGACCATAATGGAAAACAGCCTCTGGGATGTAAGGCTCTGGGATGCTCTGGGGGTCTGTGGAGTGTTCCAGCAGCACTGTTTGTGTGGGGGCTGCAACAAAGCCCAAATCCACCACAATTCAGGGGGGTTTGGGTCTCTCTGTGAGCATTTCACACCCCACAAACCCCAGCCTGCTATGCACATCCCTTTCCCCCAGGGTGGAAATCAGACAGGTCTGGGAGAACCAGAGCCACACGGAGCAAACCCTGCTTACCCCAGCAGCAGCGAGCATTTGTGGGGTCACCATTGCTGCCAAGGACTTCTAATCTTTCCCATGGAAAAATTTAGGTTTTCCAGTAATGCTGTAATTACCAGTCTGTCATGTCACAAAGCAAACAAGTTGGCAAACCTAGGTACGGAACTAAATAATCTATGGCATAATCTAAACATATAATGGTAATTAAAGCTGACAGCTTAATAAGATACTGAGATTCAAATGTACAGTAGTAATCTGCAATTAAGTAATCTTTTGTAATAGTACCCTGCCAGTTTGTAAAATTTCAGGTAGAAGGCTGTGTACTGTTTCCCAGCAAAAATATTGACACAAGGAAAAGGTATCCAGGCGATGATCAGACACCCAAATCTGCTGGTGCCGTCCAGGGAAGGCACAAAAGCACCGTGATTCATCCCCGGCATTCAGCTGCTGCCACCAGCACACACACAGAGCTGCCTTGCTCAGCCTGGGAAGGGTTTGTGCTGCTGCTTTGGGGGATTTAGTGCCTGACATTGCCCAGGAGGGGTTTGGCAGCCCATGGTCTGCCCTCAGAGGGGCTGGGTTGGAGCTACAGCCCTTCCAGGACCTGCCAGGGGCTCATGCTCCTCTGAGCAGAGAGGATCCATTCTAGAGTGTCTGAATTGGAAAAGAAGTTCCATTTCTGGCAAAATCTTGAGCGGAGTTTAGATTCCATCTTTGACTTTGTTCCTGCCCTGTGCAATATTGGAGCATTGACACTCAGGCCTCAGAAACTGTGCCAGGTAGCAAAGGCAAAATTTAGATTTAATGGAAAAGGAGACAGGATGGCATGTGATCAGATCCCAAAAAACGGACTGCAAATTGGAACCTGCTAAATCAGCTCGCTGGTGAGAACCAGGAGGAAATAGGAACTTCTCCCTGGAACTTCTGGATTTTTCCTATAAGTCTTTTTGGTTGCCAGGTTTTGGGGTTTGGTTTTTTTTTTTTTTAATTGTGGGTTTGTCTTAATTCTTGCAGCCCCTGCCCCATCTCCTCATGCCCAGCCCTCATGAAGGGGAAGGAAGAACAATCCCCTGCATCAAAAGCCCTGGGAGGAAATGGCTGGGTGGTTTGTGCCCACCCCACTGGATCCAGCCCTGCTGCCCCCAGGGGAATTACATTTTAGTGGTGATGTCAATGAGCAGCTCCCAGGAGAGCTTTTCTTTTATAATCCTTTGCAACTCTGGTGAATAAAGCAAGCATTGGAAAAGCAAACCAAAGCGAGAAACTGTCTAAATATAGGCAGGGCTTTGGGGTTTTTGCATGACAATGACCTTCCTAAGCCAAGGTAAGAGATGTCCTGCATTTGTCAGGTTGAACCACTGTGCCTTGGGTTGTGTCTTTTCCTTTTGCCTTTCTGTTCCTGACTGTGCAGATGCTCTTTCCAGAGCAAAAGCTTTGGGGAGCCGATCCCAGCCTCGTATAAAAGGCTCACCAGCACCACAGAGCTGAGTGAGTACTTTAGGAACATATCCCACACAAGGAGCATAGCTGCTGCGTTGTTTATTCATCCCAGGCAGACAGCAAAAAGCACTGCATGCCCAAAGGACATTAAAAGGCTGGGCGTGGGTGTTAATTCAGTGGCTTTAGAGGAGAGAGGTTGGAGTCACACGCGGCAGAATCAGCCGTGCCCGCCTGTTAGGTGGTTTCCCGGCCGCCGGTCCCCTCTGAGCCGACGGGAGCCATTCGAATGCGGCATGCTCGCCCCTCTCGGCGGGTTCCCGCCCCGCCGGTCCCTCAGAGCAAACAGAAGCCATTCGAGTGCGGCAGGCGCGCCCGTATAGGCGGCTTCCCGCCCCGCCGGTGCGCTCACGACCGATAGGAGCCATTTGAATCAGCGATGCCCGCTCGTCTCGGTGGTTCCCGCCCCGCCGGTCCCCTTAGACGCGACAGAAGCCATTCGAATGCGGCATGCCCTCCCCTCTCGGCGGGTTCCCGCCTCGCCCTTCCCCACAGAGCCGACAGCGGCCATTTTCGAATCAGGCTCGCCCGCCCTTTTGGGCGGGTTCCCGCCTCGCCGCTCCCCTCACAGCTGACGGCGGCCATTTGAATCAGCTGCTTCCACCCCTCTCGTAGAGGCGACGGGGCGGGGGAGTAGGAAGGGACAGAGCCATCACAGAACTGCACGGTATTCCAGTTGGTGAGGCGAAAAGCTGAGCTAACTGTGAGGGGACAGCAAGAACTTAATAGGGGAGGAGTGCGGGAACTCAAATCAGCTCTGTTCGCCCCTCTCGGCGGGTTCCCGCCTCGCCGGTCCCCTCACAGCCGACGGCGGCCATTTTAGAACCAGGCTTGCCAGCCCTTTTGGGCGGGTTCCCCCCCTGCCCGTCCCCACAGAGCTGACGGCGGCCATCTTCAAGTGAGGCTTGCCACCCCTTTTGGGCGGGTTCCCGCCCTGCCCGTCCCCACAGAACCGACGGCGGCCATTTTCGAATCACGCATGCTCGCCCCTCTCGGCGAGTTCCCGCCCCGCCGATCCCCTCACAGCAGTCAGCGTCAATTCGAATCAGCTGTGTTCCCCTGCGCTGAGGGCGGATATATAAGCGATCTGGGAGGCGCCCTCATGAGAACTCTCGGCGGAGACACGGCGGAGGAAGGGACGCCGCCATTACAGAGCTGCATCATGTTCCAGTTTGTGAGGCGAAAAGCTGAGGTAATTGAGAGGGAACAATAGGAACTTAATAGAGGAGGAATACTGGATTGCCCTGGTGTCAGCTGTAGGGCTTGGAATGAACATTTTGTGGTGAAAGTGAGCAGTATGGGAACAAAGGCTTCAGTAATACGGGGGACGTGTAGCCGACATTTTTGGCGGGAAAACCTGAGGGGACTTTTTTCAGGGGAAATTCTGAGGTAATTTGTGGCGGAAAGGCAGCGAAAACTTTATGAATAAACCTAATGTAATTTTTAAGGGCAAGAAAGAACATTTTAGAAGCAAAATATGCGTGAATTTGTAGGAAATATTTTGGAGGGAAAGTCTGAATAAGTCTATGGAAGAGAATAGATATTTCGGGTGCTGAATCTCAGATGGATCTGTAGGAGACATTACGAAGGGAAAACCTGAGGTCCTCTATAGGGAACAGGATAAGCATTTTTTCAGGTAGAATCTTAGGTGATCTCTAGGACACAGGTAGGGGATAAGAACTCTTGTTTTTGACAGAAAACATGACATAATCTAGATGAAACAAAATTAGCTTTTTTTTTTAAATATGAATTTTTTGGGGTAAATAAGGGTATTTCAGAAAGAAAAAAAGGAGTATTTCTGGCAAATTCTGTTGTAACACAGAAGGAAAAGGCAGCAACTTTACTTGAAAAATGGGGTTAGCTAAGATAAAAACCAAAAAAAATTTTTACCTTAAAACCTGGGATAATTTAAAATGTTGCTGTCAAAGGCAGAATGGGGAGCTGCAGACAAAATATGTTAGAAAAGCCCTCCTATTGAGTCATGAGGTGCAAAAAGGACAACGTTGCTTTCTAAACTCTGAGAGGAAACTGAGAGTTGCTGAATTCAATCTTAGCCATATTTTGTTAAGAGTCTATACATAAAAGATTTTATAACTGGAATTAAACCTATATAGAATTTTGCCATTTAGGAAAATGATTGCAAAAAATTATATTTTTATCTAACTTATTTGATAATGATTAGACAAAAAAGGTAATCAAAATTATGTACTATGTAGAGTAGAAGCTGTAAAAGCTAACAAAAACCTATTATAATAAACCATATGTGTCATCTAGTCACACAAATGATGGAGGAAAATCCATCTCGCTTATGTCAAAAAAAAAACTGAGAAGTATCCCCATTGAGGGAAGGGGCTTCACATACATATTCCAAAAAATACCATATTAGAACACCTACTGTTAAAATAAGGAACAGGTAGGATTAAGGATGACCCTGTGGGGCGGTTGGGTGGTTGTTCCCTTCAGGCAAGGGAGCCGGAGCCTTTCGGTGCTGAGTGTCTTATCATCAATTTGCAGAAGCTGTAGGATGCCATGGCAAGAGCACCAGCCAAGGAGAGAACTGCAGCGGCGAGCTC